>NW_027273883.1:13145000-13787500 GCF_046630095.1 Trachinotus anak | reverse complement strand
ATGTGTGACTGTATTCTTAAGTTACATGGCTGTAGTATGTGTCTGTAACTTTTTGTTACAGAGAAGAAGGAGAACTAGAGGAGGGCAGAAAGGACAGTCCCCTGCTGTGGCAGCTCTGTGCTCTGTCTTAGTTGTGTGACAGAGCTGCCCTGGGCTCACCCTGACCAAGGTACAGCTCTCCCCTCTGGGCCCACATACACGCAACCATCCATCTCTGGCTGTTATCAGCTACCAGTCTGCTACTCTGTGTGTCTGTTCTAGTGTCTGTGTGCATGTGTGCGGGTCTGAGGACTCTTTGAGTGGAGTTGTTCTGGCCCAGTCACACTGATAGCCATATCAACAGTTACTCCTAGCTGATGAACCACAGAACAAAGGACCCATTGTTATCCGAGTGTGTGTGTGTGCATGGGTGTATATGCAAAGCCACCAGAAATTGCATTTCTACAAGCCACAAATGTCAAGCGCACTGCGCTCATGTGTCCTGGGAATTTCTGTGTGTGTGTTGTATGGGCTGCAGTGTAATCTGCCAGAGGCTGAGATGTGGGTCAGTTTGGCTGCAGCTCTGCGGAGAGAGACAACAGCAGGATACTGCCTCTATACTTAAAGTAGGGGGACTTGCCTGGCTAAACAAATGCTTCACGACAGTACAATGGCTTTTTAAATTGTGCATTTTCTGTGCATTTTCATTTATGCTGAAACACAATGCTTTGGATCTGTTCGTAATTCTATCCTTTTTTCTGTGTGTGTAGACAGATATGTTCAAACTATCAAACATAAGCATCTGAACTTGTGTGGAGCTGGCCTTATTAGCATAGAATTTACAGAGGCATAGTGATAGAAATAGAGATGGAAATCTGTGTGACTTCTTAATAAGGCCAGATCGGAAAGAGGATGGACAGATTAGTCATGCCTGGGGCTCATAGTGGATTTCACCTGCAGTCATTAAGCCAAAATTATTGCTGAACGTTTCGAACTCACAATGAAAGCTTATTGGAGGTTATGTAGTGTAACTAGGTGTGTGTGTGTGTGTGTGTGTGTGTGTGTGTGTGTGTGTGTGTGTGTGTGTGTGTGTGTGTGTGTGTTTGTATAGAGGCTATTGACCTCATGACGGAGCTGCTTAAATTAGATATTGATAGCATTAGCTTGGTTAGGAAATGTGTGTATCTGTGTATATGCCAGTTGAATTGTTTGTGTATATTTAGAGCTTTTGGCACTGATTGTGCATTTTGCAGCAGCCAATAGGCCATTAAGTGTCCATTAAAAAAAAAATTATGGTCACATAGACCAAACCACTTCAACTGGTCCAGTAGTGTTAAATAGCAGGATTAGTGAGGACCAAGCATGCAGACAGACAGGTAGGTTATATGATGCTGCTGACTGCCAATGACAGACAGCAGCTTTTAGAGAGGGTGTCTTTATTTGTTGATCAGTTACTTTTAATGGCAGTGTGAACAGTGAAAGGAAAAATGTCCCTCTCTCATCTGAAAGAACAATAGATTTGCTTTTTGTTTGAGGCTGAGGCAGTGGATACCATACACACTTGCAGTGACTCAGCACACTAGCCCGCCAGTTATATTATAGGGTGGTCTCTGGATGTCTGCTACACATGAATCATGTCATCCTAGCTTTGGGCCTACTAACGGTATGTTACATTTATGGCACTCCTCAGTTTTCCTTTGCATTACAGAGCAGTTCGCACCACTGATGTAATGATGACATTCCTGCAAGCACTTGAAAACAGGCAAGTACCGACATGGTAGTGAATTGGCATACTTCTGGCAAACCTGCACCAAACTAAATTTAAAGCTTGCTCTGCCATATCGATCTGTAACTCTACACAGTGCGTTTAAGTGAGACATGAATTCCCAGACATTTATAAACCAAGAACCCATTTTATGACTCTAGTTAGGTTTGTTTGTTCAATAAAATTTACAGAAAATGTTTCTGACAACCAGTATCCAATTTGGTGTTTCAATATACCCTGTGAGAGCAAGCAATTATGCATCATCACTGAAACATTTGCATAAAAAAATTGTCAAATTTTTCCATTCACCACCTTTTCTACATGAAATAGTCTAATCTAGAGGGATTGTTTACAAACCTAAGTTTAACCAATTCAGTTCTCAACATCAACAGTCCAACTTCCATGCAGCCAGTTCACTTCCTTTGGGACTAATTCCATTGAAGTATCAGTCAGAGTTTATTTTCAGGCTCTGTGTTGTTCCCAACAAGCTCCATTAAACAATTGAACATTTTTCCACAGCTTTGCAGCTTTTGAAAATGACAGCAATTTCTTTCTTGCAACATAAGGTGCTAAAGGTGCTAAATGCATGACAATTTCTGAGAAAAACCACTAGTTAGTTAGTAAACTCTAGCCACAGGGTTTACACAAGAACAGGGCAAAATCCTGGTTGATATAATTAAGGAGGTAAGTTTCAAATGGCAGTTAAGAGATGAGATGATTTTGAAGGCAAGCTCTCCTTTTTATAATGTCACTGTCTAAGCTGCTAAAACCTAACCCTTGAGTCGTGCATTTGGGTCTAACTCCATGTTATAGTTTGCAATCTTCCTGATTTTATTTATTTATGAAAGGAAAAAAATGCCAGGGTTTTTCCCGGTGGTGTAGCTGTAAACTGACTTGAAAAAGATTTGAAGTGAGGGGAACTTGTTACCGTGTGAGCGATGTCTGTCATACCTGCCTCTTGTGTGCAGTGGTCTTGAATTTATCTAATTATTTCTGCCAAGGAGATTATGTTTTCGCCCCTGTCTGTTTGTTGTTTTGCTTGTTTGTCAGCAGGATTATGCAAAAACTAATGAACCAATTTGCACCAAACTTGGTGGAGGAATGAGGAATAGGCCAGAGAAGAACCCATGAAATTTCGGGGCAGATGCAGATCATTTACTATGAATTTGATTTTTTTTTCCCTGATGTCTGGTGTATGTTGTTTGACACTGGCCTTGGTGGAGGTCTGCACTTCTTGTTGTTTTGATTTTACTCCCCTTTCACCTTTATTTTTGTTTGTATTCTTTGTGTTCACATTTTTTAAATGGGTTCTGAAGATGTTTTTCTGCACACTGCGTTTTTTTCTCTCCTCTGTTTTGTGCGCATTTTAAAGCTTCTGAATACCCTGCTTTATTCAACGCACTAAATGGAAAATTAAGTTCAGGATCATTAATGTTATTGCAGTGTATGCAGCTAAAATGGCTTCTGTTTTACACAGAACGTGTTGAATCCACTTTTTGCCACGACACCAAAAGAGAAGGAGACTGCATGCTGCGTAGAATTGCTAGGAAGTCTATCCTGGATCGGGAATGTTGCCGGGAGCATTTGAACACACAGCTGGGGGCATGCATGCACTTCAGCTTGATCCTGTTAACACGGGTGCTGGCCAGAGCAGCGACAGCAGGGAGACATGGAACCAAGAACAAATTGCAAATCTCCAGATGTCGCCAGGACACACAGAGATAGATGGGAAAGTTTTGAGCTAAATCTGTTCTGTGTAATCACTCAGGACACAGAAGAGGGAAGGTAGTGAGTGTGTGCATCTGTGTGGTGTGTGTATTATCATCACTGTCATTCCCGTTAACAGGGGACTAGTGGCCTGCTGTTCTGTTTCCTGTGCTCTCTGCTCTCCATAAACAGGAAGCAGGTCTCTCTCTGTGGCTCTCTCCTTTTATCTTTCGTTTTCTGACTGTTCTCTGGTCCCTCTTTCTTCCTCTACGTACTCTCCCTCCCTGCGTAAGTACATGAAGTGTATCTAGAAAGTGACAGTCTCCCAGAGCATGTCCTTATTATGGAAAGCAAAACAGGCTTTTGGGGGGCCAATTCATCCAAGACAAGTTTGATATAGTAGTGTGTCCAGGAACTTTGGACCAGCTGCTTCTTACCTATTTTCTCCTTGCTCTATTCCTGGCATTCCTGTTTTTCCTCCCTGTGCTTCCCCTGGAAAGCTGTCAAAAATGGTGAGCTACGGCAACAGTTGCCTGTGATACTGTTGTTGTCATCTTTTGTTGCCTTTCCTCTAGTCTCTATTTAGCATGGATTTGGTGTTTGTGCATGCACGAGGTGCTGCAGGCCCTTCAGGGTCTCCCTTTCCCACACCACTGGAGACACAAGGTGTTTGACAGAGCAGAAGGTCGAAGAGAGGGCTGGAAGGAGGTGGAGGGGAGGTGCAGTTGGCATAGGATTGGCACAGCACTGTTTGTTGCTAAGACCAAAGATGTCATCTTTGGACTTCCTCTGGTACAACATACGCTACAAACAGAGCCATATAACACATACCAAAATGCTGGCTGGGAACCAAACACACACACATTGCACACACATGCTTATAGCAAGCTACCACAACATCTTATGAAAAGAGACCTTTCCTCCTGTCTTACCCAGTTTGAGCTCTCTTTAGTGTCTTTCTCTGGCAGTCTTTAGAGAGAGAGCGGAACAGTTAGGTTTAATGCTTGGCCATGGCTGGTTGGTCACAGTGTGCTCTCTCTGAGCTTCGGGAATTGTGAAGGACTGATTTGACTGTCTCTTAGTCTTAGTTCAGTCCACACCACCCTCTAAATTGTCTGGAACAAAGGTCGTTTCAGAGCTCTTCCACCTTGTTTGGCTCCATTCCTGCTTTGAAGCCTCAGTGCCCTCAGGTTTTATCAACAACTTCAGCTCGCAAGGTGTTTTGTTGGTGTAGACATGCATAAACCACAGGATATCTTTTAAGTGATTTTTACGTGCTGAAAGAGACTTGTGCTAGGGGAGATTTCTTCATCAGTCCACCCATGAGCTCATCCTAACCTCTGCATTTGTTAGACTTACTCAGTCTCTGGATTTACGACATGAATTACCTCGACCCAGGCGGAATGGAAAGGCGTCTGTGTGGGAGAAGACAGTTAGACTTTGACGTTTAATAACAGGGAGTGTTCAGTACAGTCGGAGATACAGGCAAGATTAGGGTAGGATGATGAGGACCCAGCCTTTTGGCTGCCGTGCTGCATTCTCTACGTTGATTCTTAGCTGGTCACAGCTGGAATGAAGAGCAGTAAGGAGGGATACCGAAGACTGTAATACCGTATTTACACCAAAATTACTGGGTATAAGCAGGTTTTTTAAAAACACGGGTAAACCCGCTAATAAAAGCTGATTGACCCCTTTTCCACTGCCAGTCCAGTTTGCCTTTCTGTTTGGACTCAGGACACACACAACTGCAAGGAGCAATGTCATCCCATGCAGTTACAGAGTATACACACAGACGCAGTGGAGAAAGAGTAAGCTGCTAGCCGCCATGCAAATTGGTTTAACTGCACCGTGCTGGGCAGTTGACCAGTCTGTCTCCAGTGTCTGTGTGCTCTGAAAGACGTTACAGCAGGAAAAGGGGTGGGCTCACCTGAGTGTTGTGTTTACATCAATGCTGATCAGAGCTGGAGTCAATAAATACCTGTGTCTAATGCAGAGTCATTTGATCCATGTCTGACTGCCGATTGTACCCTTTTCCATCTCAGACAAAATTGCAATGTTAGCAGGTTTAAGTGGGTTTTTTTAACCAATGTAAGGGGCTTAAGAAGCAGAATTTTTTTTTTCTTCGGATACCAATTCTGAGAGCTAAGCCCAGGGTATCTGCCAATACAGAATACCTCTATGGTACCAGTGGCCTCTATTCCCTATTTTAAAATCATTGTAACACTGCCTCACTGGACATTGACAGAAAAATGCCAAATTTGTATGTTTTTATGTGTGTATCTGTGTGCAAATTCAGTCTCATTAGCGACAGACTGCTGACTGGTCCACTCCTTGTCAGGAAGCCTGCATGTGTTTCCCGCCCAGGTGTGTGACAGTGTGTGAGAGTGAAAGACCTGCTCTCTCCATTGGAAGAAATAGAGCCAGGCTGTTGGCACAGCACTGGGCAGTTAAAGTGTATGTGTGCGATTGTGTGAAGGACAGCATCTCTGGTCTGGCAGTGTGTGTGTGACGGGTGAATGTCGAATTGTCTTTAGCAACTTTATTTTTGCCATGAGTGTTGTAAAAGTCGAAATGGCCCCAGACATTTGACTTGAAAGAATACACTACCCCTGCGCTGTCTGCCCATGAATTTCCTCTTCTTCTTCACCGCAAGTTTAACATTATTAGCCATTAGGCACCTCCACGAGGAGGCACAAAGTAGTGACTCTGGTAGGTCAAAGTAGAACCTGTTTACAGTGCCAGCATGTTTGAGTAAAAACATCAATATTTGGTGCTAGCGTATCGGTAACGTATTGCAAGAGGAAGTAATACAATACATTACCATACTGATAATTGGTTCGACTTCTAGTTTTAATTATATTCTGCTAGAGTGCGTGTGAGATTTCATACTTTCATGCTATGCATCAACACAAGTTAAATTTTACCATATGCTGACTTGAGGGTGTAATGCATCAAAATAAGCTTACAACAGCAAATAAATGGAGCAGAACAGAAAACTCTGTTTTATGCGGCTCAGTCACGTCTGGCTAATATTTGATCCCCTTAACAAGGTTAGTATTTGTACACACTGATATTTAATCCTACAGAGAACGTCTTTAATAGACATGAGAGTTACTAGCCCTCACAACACCAATCCTCTTTAACTGCATCTCAGTGGACACACATGGAATAGGTTTCTGTCTCTGCTCTGTGGACACTTGTGTCAGTGTGGCATTGGCCCACATAATGTCATGTTCCACTGGTACAGCTCACTGTTTGGACAGGTCCACCTCTGCTCACTTGGTCTGCATTACACATCTGACTAAGTGTCCATCTGTTAGCCTAACCACTGAGACATCACATCTTGATGTACTAGGGGCATGAGCTATGTGCGTCTTTGGGTTGACAGCCAGCAAACTTGTTTAATCAGGTCTGTCTTAGAGCAGCAGTAGCTATTATAGCAGTTTTTTTGTGTTTTTAACAGTATGAGGTCAGGGTTTACATTTTATAACAGAACAATTCATGACCAGGTGTAGGAAAAGCTGAGGTAGCTGCATATGTTGGAAGACCTCCCAACTTTGCTGCACTGCTGGACAGGAGCCCAGTTAAACACACAGACGTTGAGTCTCTCTCTTATTCAAACTTTCAAATTCAAATTTGGTTTAATAGCACAGCAATAATTAAGTACAACATTGTGAACCCATGTTGTACAGTGTTCACTCTCAATCTCAGGGGACAGACAATAGAGACATTGTCTGTCTATCTTGCCCTTTGTGGTTGTTCTGTTGGTCTTTTTCCTCCCCTACATACACCACTCATGGAAGGACTAGAGCATGAAATGGGCAGAGGAAGAGGTTCGCTCTGCTGACACAGACAGCTGGGTTGCTATTTGAATTAAGGTGTTGTGTGTGTGTTGTTCTGTAGACTTGTTTTGTGATTGTCAGGGGAATCTGATGAGTCTGTACAGAAACTCTTACTTGTCTTGCTGCCAATTTGCAGATGGATTACGTTCCACTCCAACTTTGAGGAGGTGTGTGATTGATAAAGGTATAGAAAAGAGAGACAGAAGGAGAAAGAGTTTGCGACATCACGTGTGTGTGTGTGTGTGTGTGTAAGCGAGAGGGAGAAGGAGAGGGAGAGAGAGAGCAAGAAAAGCAGGGAGGAGATGAGGAATGATGACTCACACAGGAGGAGACAGACAGACACCTTTGGTGGCCACGACCCTTCACATACTGAAGCACACCTGCACTGCAGTACAGCCTCCTCACACTCACTAACGCAGGATTGTGTGGGCTGGCAGGAAGAGATTTATGGTATGGCTTCTCTTGTAATACACACTGTTAATACACACACATACACTGGCTGGCAATTGGAAGTCCCAATGGACCAGAATGATGACTTGGCTTTAAAGTAGGCCAAGGACCAGATTGAAGGACACACAGACACACAAACATATACACATACACCCACACTGAGTCATATTCAGTCTCATCTTCATTCTCTGTGGATTTTTTAAAAATAGCAGATTAATCCAGTGAAATGAGCAGTTCTGAGAATCCGTCAGTTGTCCATCCCTATTTCCCTCCCCCCTTCACCCCTCTGTCTTCTCCCTCCCTCTCTTTTTATCCTGCTCCAAGGCTGGCAAAGTGCCTTTAGCTATGTTTAACCTTTGGGTGGGTGTGGAAGGCGGGTGGATGATGGATTTATAACACAATACAGAGAGATACAGAGCTATGCTGATGATTTTGTAAATGACTGACACATTTTAAAGTCCACTTTTCAGACATGTTTGATGATGCATTTACACTCATGCCGGGAAGTGTTGGCGCAACTAGAAACATGCCTTGTGACATTGTGACTCTGACTGTGTAAATACATGAGAAAGATGAGTGTTATTCTTCCGTGTGCACAGCCAGGAAGAGAGTTTGAGTCAGTTGAGTGACAACTTCTCTCTCGTCTTCCTGTGGTTGTGTTTTCAGGTTTTGTCCCCCAAGGTGCGATCAGAGCGCACTCAGACTCTCCACATACTGTAACTGGAATGTATGAGAGAGAAATGAACAAAAAGACAATTTTTATTTAGAGTAGTCTTGACACACAAGACACACAAGAGTCATACATATCTCTACAACTGCTTAGTGTGCATACTGCTTTTTCACATCTGTAGTTAAACAAAAGGTTTTTCCTGTCTGCTTCTCTCCTGTCTCTTCAAGGAGCATGTTTGAGTGACAAGCGAAGGAGGAAGTGGGATCCCTGACGCCCCCCCCACCCTGCTGGTGGAGCACCTTTCACAACTGACCAGAGACCCCTTTTGTCACTTAGACAGGTATGTGTCCAGGAATGATGGGGCTGTATGAAATGAAGCATGTTAGTTCAGGCAGCACACTGAGGTTATTTGGATCAGCTGTTTTGCTATCAGTTGTGTCTCTCATGCCTCAGTATCAGTACCTCATTGACACACATACAAGTGTAGAGGCCAACCTTTATAAGTTTAGCTGGGTCTAAGGATAGATTCATGTTTCTTCAAGTCTGTCTTAGAAGGATACCAATGTTGTTCCTCCTGTTCATACTGTCTGGTTCTGAGCAATAATATGAGTGAGGTTTCAGCAGTTAGATGAACCAAAGGAGTATCTTCCGCAGGGCTGCATGATAATGATAATCCGATTATTTTGATCAATATTGGGATCACAATTATGTGTGTTACTCTGTGGCACAGACGCAAGATTTGTTCACTTGATCTGTTCCTGCATAACATCACTTGACCTTAATCCAAAATACAACAGATAATGATCCTATACGAGCTACAAGCTCTGCTTCAGACATTTGATTTTCGTTTTGCTCGTCTGCTCTCTGCTACTCTAAACTGCTGCTGCTGCTTCCAGGTGCATGCACAGCAGCATGACAGCTCCCTAAAAGTGAGCCCAAAGCATCTTGAGCACCCCTGGCAGTGGACTGTTAGTTTTGTATGATCAGAACATGCATTTTTAGCATCATCATATGTTAGAAATATGCATTATTAAAACTATACAAAATATCTAGATATATACATAAAGACAAAACAATAAACTAAAACACTGTACATGTACAACAGCAGATTTGCCACTGATGAGTCAAACATACCCTGGTGGTCCCTACTATTATTCTAGTGGTATTGTCATACAAACAACCACTTGTTGGTGCAGCTCGCTCCACTATCCTGACCTTCTCCTTATGTGTTGAAGCTATTGTTATTGTTGAAATACTTAATATTGTTCAATTATGTTTAAAGCCATCTGAATTCTGTTATTATGGTGGGAGGATTACTTCTCCCCGCAGAGTCCTCACTACTGTGTGCTTTGATTACTAATGATTTATTGCATGGAAGAAGTATAGTGATTGTTAAGATGTGATATACAGTGCAAACCAAATCCATAGTTGGTGATAAACTGTTTTGCTTCAGCACATTACAGATGTGTGCTGACTAATGGCTTGAATGTGGGGCCTCCAGTTTAAGGATGATCTTGGTTCTCATTTTTGCTGCACTCCTTCTTGAGAATGAAACTGTGTCAACTCTTGATGAGATGTCTGACTTGTACCAGCTTGTCTGTGTAGGGTTTATTGATTACCCAATAGTTGCAGTTGTTGGACTGTGTTTATCAGGCATGTTCTCTTAGTTCTTACAGTAGGTAGGTGGGTAAGAGCACACAATAAATACTATGGTGTTTGGATATTGTTTTAAAGGGCCAAACAAGGAGACAGCATGTTCAAGAGAAAGAGATTGCTTGCAATTTATTGGTGAGAGTAGATGAAATAACACTGCCATGGTGAGGGTCTGATTTTCAAGTGCAAAACCTGACTGTATTAAGACAGATTTGGATAAAATCCGATGTGGGTGCTTGTGGGTGGCATTCTTATATAAACTCATTGTTCTGTTATGATTTATCATTGTATAATGATGCAGATTAACAACAGTATCAGAATACTTGGCTGCTGAACAGAGACAATTTTAATGCAAGGAACTCTCAAAACCATATTATCCTTGTAGTGATGTCCATGTTTGGTCATTATGTGTTTTTCTGGTATTTAGCCGTTAAAGGGTCTTGCATAACTTTTATACTGTGCTGAAATTAGTATTGACCAATGGCTGCCTGGAAAGCAAATTTTTTTTATTCTAGTGGGGCATAGCTGTCTCTCAAAGCCTTTCCAGTACAAGTAAAACCAAACAATTCTTGAAGAAGAAAAACTTTATAATGACATTACTTGAGAGTTAAAAATACTGCATTTAGAGTGAGGAACATTGCCCTTATTTGCTCATGGTACTATAAAACAGTTTGTATTTAAATAGCCACAAAAGACTGGTTTTATGTTCAGAAAAAAAATCAAAGTAGACTGTTAAAGTGGTTAGTAGGCAGGGAAACCCTGCTGTGACGCCAGAGCCTTGTAAATCCTGCCTGGTTGGCATGAGCAGTAGTAGAAGGAGCAGAGCTGAAATACAGCAGAGGCCAGACACACAAACCTGCTGGGTCAAACAGCTCAGACTGTAAGTATGGTGATTTGATCTGTGTGTATGCATGCATTAACAACAATTAACACACAGTCTGTGGAAGTGTTTTAATTGTGTAAATTTTTATATTATGCTTTTATTTTCTTCAACTGTGCCATCAAAGCCTTTGCTCCGAACCTTTGCATATTTGTGAGGTGAAATCATGTCTGCTGGAGAGAGAGGAATAGATGTCAATGGAGAAAAAATGTGGGATTATGAGTTGTTAAAAGAACAATTACAACACACCTGTGTCACACAGACCAAGACAGAAGATGCTGGAGTGAATGTTCTTATGTCATATTTTATTTTTTTTAATTTGTCGTGTGCCTGTGTATGTATCTGTGGTTTGCTGATGTAGCCAGGCAGCAGTGTTCTCTCCACCCGTCAAAGGAACACTGTCTGTGACAGTAATGTATATTGATTTTGGCTGAAAATGCCCGAGTGATTGGAGATTGAAGTGTTTAATTCCACTTTGTGCTTGTGCCAAGCTTTGCATTTGTAATCAATTTCAACAGGGACTTTTACGCTGCCATGGGCAGTCCTATCTGTTCTACTCTTTGCCTTTTTTAAACTCGGTTTTCTCTCTCTCCCCGTGTCTCTCTTTCTTTCTCACACTCTTTCTGACAGAAAATGGAATTAACATTGTAGCAAGAGAGTACAAATGTGTCAAGTGTAACAAGTACTTGATATTTGAGGCTTTTTTTTTTTAATGTAAAGACACAGCACTTTTGAAAAGGAGCCCTTAAATTTTAGAATATGTATTTGTCAATTAGTAAAAATGCAGTCAATAAAACTTCAAACTCAGTATTAAGGTACATTATTGACATTGACCTTGAAAAATGTACTTTGTCAAGTCAAGAGTCACACTGGGCTCAGGGGGGATCATCAACATTTAGGGGGCAGCCCTAATATTCATCGCCAGTAATGCACAGAAATCAGGAGTTTCCCCCAGGATGTTTAGCCAAGCTGAGACACTTACACCTTGGTCTGTGATTGATTTAGTTACAGATTACATATTAAACAATAGTCAGACTCTTGAAATATTTGTTTATAGTATCTGCTGTGGGTAAAAATGCCTCTTCTCTTTTTCACAAAAAGTTAATGTTTTATCTCATAAAAGCGTAATAACTTTGGTATGTTAGTGGGGGTGGTCTTTGAGTCAGCCAAAGTGACCCACCTGTGCTATAAAGCACTGCAGTCAAATGCATTACAGAAATATGTCAGGTCTTTCTCTCTGCCTTTGTCTGTCCCAGTCCTTATCTCGATGTCCTCCTCTATGGGACCAGTCTATGTTCTGCAGTTGAGATTATGACCTGGAAATGAAGTGACCCCGACCTTTTTGCCTCGAGTAACTGTGTATCTCAGCTACTCCACAGAGAGCAATGGAGACCGGGCTGCGGGCCACCTTGTTCTCTTTCATTTCCCTAATATTAGCCTGTGCCTTGTTCTGCTCCAGTTGAGAGAGGCATTACAACTGTTCAGAAAATCACCATCCCCATCAGCGATGTCTTGGAAACTGTTGAGTTTATCAAGTCCACATGACTCAAGGACACCTCACACACTTGAGTAGCATCATCTCTTTTATTTTCCATTGAAGATGTGCCAAGTAGCAACATGCATTTATACATGTTTGTTTATGACGGAAAAAGTGGTTTTGTATAATAAAAAATAAACAAGGCTGTACAGAGGGCAAACAAATAAACTATGATAGAAGTTCATTATATGAATTAGCAGCACAAACTTTGTGTTGATTAACGACACAAAAATCCTTCTCTTTTATTGGCACTCTCTTATATAAATACTATCTCCCTCTCTTCCTCTTAATTTTCTTTCAGAGATATAAACATTAAATCCCCAGAAGGGAGGCTCCTTGCTCTCAGTTATAAATTGTGAAGCGAGTGAAGCCCTGGATCCTCTTCCTTTGCAGAGTTTTTTCCAAGTGGTTGTGAGAAACACTGGTTGTGCAATCTCTAAAGGGGGATTAAGCCTGTGGAGAAGAGGAGAGGAGGGGATATGAAGAGAGACACAGAGAAGGATGTGAAGGGGGAAATTGTGTTCTTGTAGAGAAGTAGTGATGGCAACCGCTCTTGAAAGGAGACGACATCTCTAAGAGACGAACAGAGGAGTGGGGGTGGGGTGGCTGAGAGGGAAAGGGTGAGATGCCCAGGATGGAGATATAAAAGAAAGATGGAGGGAACGTGATATGTTAATGGATTAGGGAGAGAGCGCAGAGATGTAGGGATGGAGAACTGTGTGTCTGTTTAATGTCATAGGGAGCCAGGCTGTTTAAAAGAGACTTCAAAGAGACTAGCGACCAACATAAACTAAACTGACGCACACTCACACACATGCAACACACACAGAGAATCAAGGCCCAGGGCTGCCGTGAGCACAGAGGAGACCTGAGGTGTCCTCTGCCATGCCCAATTAGAAATACAGTGGGTGAAGGGGCATGGCTGAGAGACAACAGTGGGAAGGTGTGTGTATATGTGTGCGTTTAGTCAATGTACATGTTTATAAATCTTCTCCACTGCTGCTTGGAGCACTGCTGTCTACTTCTTTTATGTTCACCAGGATCAAATGGCGTTCGGGGAAACCAGTTGACATCCCTCTGACAGCATTTTGACACAACTTTGTGAGCAAGAATATATCTGTGTCTTTCTCTGACAGAGTGCTTCCACGTCGGTGTCTCTCTCCGTCTTATTGCACCGTTATATGTTTGGCATATGTGCCTTGCTCTGTCTGTGCACCAGGAAAGATGGAAAGAGAGATGTATACAAGCTTCTGCTGTGTTATTAGGTTGTGTCATGTTACTTTGTGGAGGTCAAGTGAGGCCAGTACAATCCTGCAGTGGTCAGAGAAACAGAGGGCTTCCCACTGGTGCTGGAATTTCAAGCATTTTGAGAGGAGTGATCCAAACAGTGAGACTGTAAATTGATGAAATCTTTGAGGATGTCCATGAGATTCATGACTTTTCCAAAGGGTTACCTCAAAGGAATGTAAGAGAATCGGTTTTGTGTGTGTATTTTGTTTTATATTGGTTTTCAGCTGTTTTCCTGGCTGTCTTTGAATTTTAAGTGTGTCAGAGATGAGGTGGGAAAAATGGATGAAACCTGTGCTTTACTGTAACAAACTTGTTTAACAAAACAATACAGAAATTACCAAAGACAGTAGATGTAGAAAAAAAGCAATGATGAGTGTTATGAAGAGATACGGTAACATTCAACATCGCATAGCATGGCAGTTTTCTGTAGCACTCAGACATCACCCATGTGTTGACACTCACTGCACTAGGAGTAACACCCATGTGTGAGAAACACAACCACAATCAGCGGTGTGAACATGCTGCACTGATAACACTCAAGACGACAACAGCAACGCCACAGAAGCTAGAGAGCCATTTTCCTCTCTTACACATACACACACACACACACACACACACACATGCACAGGATGCCAGGTGTCAAAAGTGTCAAAAGTGTCACCTAATGTAGATGAACTGTAAAGAAATACACAGTAGGCATTTACAACTGCTTAGTACGAACCTGTATTAATCTGTTAGTAACTCAAATAAGGACCTCCTTGTATGAGGATGATAAATGACAATTGTGACTTTGAGAAATTAAAAGGTAGGTGGGTTATAGTCATGTTTTTAAAAAAAAGTTATGGCAAATATAAACAAAAAGTATGTTACAAATAGGTAGATAATAATGATATAAATGCAAAACATGTATTGGTTTTAAGCTGCAGAGTAGACAGTGTGTTGTGTAACATTAGAGCATCTTAAATTAAAAAGTTGTAGTTTGACAAAATAATCCTATCTCATGATCCACTTGCCAGCTTTTTCCTGGTGTTTTCATTCGCACTTTTCCTAAACCCATTTCCCCAAACTTAAAACAAGTGTCATTTTCTTTTTAAGCCATCTTGTGTTTCAGTGTGTCAGAGATTGTTTAGGAGGTAGGACCAGAGATTGGGGACAGCAAAGCTAAATACTGATAAAGTGAAAAAGGCCAACGTCAAATGGCCAGTTCACCAAGAGACTTGTTAACCAATGGTCAGATTTTAAATTTAAATCAATCTACTGCATACCAGGTTGGTGATTTGTAAACTGATATTACATTATGCACTTGCACGTTTGCATCCTTCATTGCACGTAACTGTGGTGTAATTGATTTGATGAAACTCTTTTCTTCCTGGTGGGACTACAGATCAAAGTATTGCGCTCAACTACTGGTGGTTTCTCTGCACCAGTTTCTCTTTGTCAGCCTAAGAGATACAGTCTTGCAAGGTTACAAAGTTTCAGTGAATTTCCTTAAAGGTTTGACAAGAGCTGTGAAATTTTAGTCTCCAGTTGGGGTCAGCTTTGCATTTGAGACCAGTATTTTTTTTTTTCCTTTTGGTCAAACTGCAGCAGTTGGCATGGCCTTGTTACATATCAGTGCTCATGTTATTGGCCATTTATTGCAGCATTCACCTGCCATTACAAGTAGCATGATTATCATGGCAATTTGTGGTGGAACCCTATTCAATATTATGTCCCCCCCTTTTTTTTTTTATATATCTCTGTACGGAGAAAATGTATATCATGCTCTGCTGCAGCGTGGATACTTTTAAGTACATAGATTAAACTAGAACTAGTCAAACTACTGTATTGTCAGGACACTGAAACTATTTGGCTCTGCAGGCACAAAAGTCTGAGAAAAGACAAACTTTTAGAGAACAGACACATCTTCACTCTTGTTTTCTGCTGTTCACGGCACTTTATGCTACCAGAATCCTATCAGGTGGAATTTAGAAATGCTGCCTTGCAGTTCTCCATCCTCCTCCATGGCTGCTAAGCAAAGCTAACCTAAGCTAAGCTAAACTAGCTATGCGCAAGCACCTTTTTTTTCCTCCCAGGGGCACAAGAGAAATCAGCGTGGCCAAATTAATTTTCTCCCTTCTGCTGCTGCAACCTGAGGGATCATTGAGGCAGAGAATCGGAGGGAGAGAGGAGAGATGGTGCTGGAGGAGAGAAGGAAAGGGGAGCAGAGGAATTTTAATGTGTCTGTCTCTTGCTCCCTGCCAAAGAAAAGCAATTACTATCACAGCTCCTCTCTCTGCTCTGTGTGTGTGTGTGTGTGTGTGTGTGTGTGTGTGTGTGCGTGTGTGTGCGTGCGTGCGCGTGTGCGTGTGTGCGTGCGTGCGTGCGTGCGTGCGTGCGTGCGTGCGTGCGTGCGTGCGTGCGTGTGTGTGTGTGTGTGTGTGTGTGTGTGCTCTCGCATGCACTTACCTGCAGGGGTGTGTGTGTGACTGCACTTTAGCACAAAGGGATTTGGTATGTTAAATGTACAAAGGGCAGATTGGTTTGTACACTGCAGGGTATTTTGGAACTCTGATACAGTAGATGTCTGTTTCTGCTGTGTAACTTTGCCTGACACTTGAAAGCAACTAAAGCATCACTAACATCCATTCCAAAACACAGATGTTCAGTGTGCTTATAATGGCGCCAGATGCTAACCTAACTAATAAACTTTTACAAATGCCATCACAGATTTACTGGTTTTTTCCTGGAGTGATGTAACACAAAAATGTGGAGGTGACCATTTGGAGAGACGCTGGCAAACAGCTGACAGATAAGAGGCGAGAGTCAGACAGACAGACAGGCAGACGGAAGGACAGATGGAGGTGTTGAGAAGATACTCAGGCAAAGAGCTGTGGGAGGGGTGGAGGTTGAAAGGAGTGAGGTAAAAAGGAAGGGAGATATGAGAAAAAATGAGTGATCTCTGCAGAGCTTTGAAAAAGGCTCTGATTGTGTGCGAAGCTCCGGGCTCACCATCTCTCCTCACCTCAGGCAGAGCTTTAATATTTTTGTCTTCCTTTCCTTTGATTACATTTTTAGGATGCGGAGGTTTGCCTACTGTAAGGTGGTTTTAGCCACCTCTCTGGTGTGGGTGATGCTGGACATGTTCATTCTACTCTACTTCAGCGAGTGCAACAAGTGTGACGACAAGAAAGAGAGAGGACTGCCCGGGAGAGACGGTGAGTGTATATTGACACATACACACACGTGATCAAAGAGGCAGACTCTCACACATTCTCCAGCATCCTCTCTGATCAATCTGTGTGTGCTTCTTTTGTAGATGCCCTCACCAGGCCGCGGGACGGGCCCGGTGAAGGGGGGAAGCCTGTGGTGATCCCTAAGGAGAACCAGGAGAAGATGAAGGAGATGTTTAAGATCAACCAGTTCAACCTCATGGCCTCTGAGATGATTGCCCTCAATCGTTCACTGCCTGACGTCCGCCTGGAAGGGTGAGCAGCTTCCCTGTAGCCAATCATCTGTCCTGTCACTTACTCCTTAAAATGGCTGTCAGTCTGGCCTAAAGCCTTTAAAAATCAGTGTGAACACAAAGTATACCTTGAAAGTCCCTGTACTATGCACACTGGGTGTTCTGTGTGATTATTTTACTTTTCCAGTGTGAACAGAATACAGACTTAAAAGCTACTTAGCATTTGTATATACTGACGAAGTGGGATACAGCTAACTGCTACATTAATATGTGGGGACCTCATGTTGCACCAGTGGGTGTTACTAAAAGGTCCAACCAATAAAATGATGACAGATCATTCAACAGTTCTGCCTTCCTGCCTGTCCTATCAAATCGAACTGCCTTTCTCTCAGTATCTAACAGCCCATTGGTTGACCCTAAAGATTTATTCCTCACTTTCCTGTTTCAACAGGAAATACATGACATTAAGGAAGCAATGACGCCATTTCACAAGGCCTTGAGGCTAACAGCACATGTTGACTTCTGGTATTCCATGCCTTAAGCTAACTTAAGGGTAATAATGAGAAAGTAGTTTATTTTACTTTAGTAACACTAGGTTACATGTGCAATTCACAGATCTGCTTGTCTGTAATGAGGATTTTAGTGTTACTGAAGTGTCTGTCAGTACCAGTGGCTGCTGGTTGTTCAGTCTTCAGAAAGGGAAGCAGTCATAACAGCAGACAGACATGCATCTGGCCAGCGGCATGGAAGACATGTCAAGGTTCAAGTTCAAGCAGGTGGAAACCAGCTCAGCCTTCCATCCGCCTTTGCCGCTTTTTTCGCTTCAGCAGAGGAACATGCATAGGTCAGTAACGAAGGATTTCAGAGAGACAGACAGACAGAAAGACTGACTGACAGACAGACGCAAGACTGACAGGCAGGGGCACATGCACACTAGACAGGCAGAAAAGAAAGAGGACATTGATCCGTGAAATGGGTTTTAGTCTTTGAGCGAGAGTTGATTACTAGGTGTGTTTTCACTCAGCCTTCTCTCCGTCTATCTGCTTTTCCAATTAGGAGATAAGAAAGAGTCAATATCGAGCAAGGGAATGTGTGCCTGTGTGTGTAGGTATGCGTACGTTTGTGTTTGTTTCTGTGTATGTTTGTTATTTGTTTGTTGTTTGTTGTGTGTGTGTGTATGTGTGTGCACGCTGCAGGTTTTTAGGGAAACTGAATTAATTCATCATAGCTAAACGGGTTTCCACAAGCTGAAACTTGGAAGCAGAAACTCACTTATGTTTTATTTTCATTATTGTCAGCAGTACAGCCATTGAGTCTAAATGCTTGTGTTTTTATGTGTATATATGTGTGTGTGTGTGTGTGTGTGTGTGTGTGTGTGTGTGTGTGTGTGTGTGTCTGTGTTTGTGTACATGTGGTTGGGAGGATCTGCAGTATATGAAAATACTTTCCATGACCACACCTTTCAGAAAACTTGACATTTTCTCCTTTTTTAGATTCTGACTTCAACATTAGGAAAACATGCTCTATATGTATACGCATGTGTCTGTGTGTGTTTGTAATGTTGCAAGAGTGACGCTGTTTAATCAGAACCAGTCTGCCCGCCCATCCCAAAAATTCCCTCCATCCGCAGGCTGTAGAAGCGGCCTTTAGCTCATTACTCTGTGTTACTGTTGCCAAATGTTGGTCCACCACCCTGGCTGTTTGGATACACAGGACTCACAACAAGTCCTCAGTTTTTAAAATCCACATCATGTGACATAATGTGTGTTTGTGTGTGTTTGTGTGTGCGTGTGCATGCGTGTGCATGCGTGTGCGTGTGTGTGTGTGTGTGTGCATGTGTGTGTGTGTGTGTGCGCCCGCGCATGTGTCAACACATGTTGGTCTGGTGGAAACACAGTGGTCTTGTTTTCCATCAGCTGGAAAGTCTTGGGTTTTTGTTTTTTTGTGCTTGTGAAACAGAGGACCGAGAAATAATGAACTGACGTATAAAAAATTTGAAAGACTCCAAGGGTGTCTCTGTTTTTACAGTGAATCATCTTGTGTGCTCATCAACCTCGCTTCCTTGCAGAGGGGATTAGCATGCACTGCAGCCTGAGAATCACTGTGTGAGTTATTTAACATGCTCCAGAAGCAGCTGCAGGATGGAGTATATGCTTGACCTCCTCTTCTCTGTCGCTGTTACATTCCCTCTGTCAGAATCAGCAGCAGAGAGAAAGGAAGCGTTCCAGTGCTTTGGAAGATCACAGGGAGGGAGGGCGTTACGAGGTTGGAGGAAGAGAGATCATATTCCATTTGGCTATTGTGAGAGCTTTATCTGTCAGAGGGAGGAAGTCACAGGCTGGTTCCAGTTTTGTCATCAAGAGATAACAGGTTCTTTGACTGTGAGGCAGTGAAATGTCAGACAGTTTGAATGCAGGTTTCATGGCAGGCTTCAGTGTTTCTTGAACTACAGATGTGTGCCTATGTCTCCTGTCCACATGTGTTCTCTAGGAAAACTGAGTTGTTGTTTTTTTGTTTTTTTTTGTTTGTTTTTTTGGAGAGTAATATTTAACATTCATTTGGAATAGATGTGTCCATATTTTGTGCCATCTGTTGTGCAAATCAATCCATCTGTAATATCTGTGTTATTCTCAATGATTAGAGCATGCTTTCAAAGCTGTTTCCTTGAAAATTAATTGTTTATTTTGGTTGGTGAGTTGATGACGAAATACACATATGCCTTAAAAATAGGTTGATAGGATGTGGCAAGCTTTTGTGGCAAAATGACACTTGTGGTAATTTGTCTTTTATAGATGAGTGTTGCAGTGCATTATATGAATGTGCACTAATCTCTACAGCATCTACTGTAATCTGCATAACACTGAAATAAAACTACCCAAAATGTCATCAATCACTCTTATGTAGAAACCCACAAATTGAAAGATTGTCTTTTTTGTAACCTCAAAACTGATTTTGTTAGCCAAACCAATAAAAGTGTTTACCAGCTGTAAGCTAGGGAAGGGCATTGAGGATAAAATCTTCTGTTACAGTTTATGATAAATCCCAAATGTGATAAATGTCTTAAAACACAGAAGCAGATTTTCTGGAAATTCACTTCACTAATCCATTTATAGATAAAATAACCAGACCGGGAGGAGTACTGCATTAACAGACAGTTAAGACAGTGACAGACCTCTTTTGATAAAATGAAGCCAACTACTGCTATGCTTGCTACGTCAAGCAATTTTCCAATCTCTGCAAGCTCATTTTCATGCAAAAATAAAATAAACGTTAATCAATGGCTACCTCGAAGGCAGAAAATTAACCTTAAAGCCCTAATTCTGCTTTAGCAAGTGGTCAGGTGTCACTTAAGCTACTCAAACTTTGTTTTGAATTATCATACTACTCATTTAGGCCATTAAGTACAAAGTATCTCTCAGGGAATACTTTGGAGAACTATTGAATATGTCTGTAGCCCCGTCTTCACTTCACTAATATCCATCTTCTCTTCTCTGTCCACTCATGCCTGCTCTCCTCTGTTACACATTTACATCCTTCTCTGTCTCTCAATAACAGAGTCTGATGTGTGCGCTCTGCACTGCTTTGATAATGACTCACACTCTAATTAGCAACACTATTCAACTGTCATCGTGCTTACCCACCATTTCTGTGTGTGTGTGTCTAAATTTGGGGATATATGCTCAGTTGCTCACTCATTATTCACCCTTAGTTTTCTTTGTTTGAAGTCGATAAAAATATGATTTTTCACGAGGCCATAAATGATGAGTTAATTAACGCAGTGATTCCATGACTGACTAATGAGGTTTAGTAGATATTAAGTCCCAACAGTTTCCCTCCTGTTCAGCTCTCTCATGCAGACTCACTTTAGCTGCAGCTCTGTCTGTAGCAGTCTCTTACAATCAGACAGAGGCTGGATTGTGATGTCTCTACCAGAGTGTTTTTCTCTTCTCTCCCTCTGTCTCTGTCAGCTCAGTTTTGTCTGTGTTCAAAGTCTACATCTTTACTTATTGCCGATGTGGCTGTCATTGTCTTACCAGTCTATTTTTGTACCTTATGACGTTTTGATTAATCTGATTTATAGTTGCTTTAGGTATCTTTGTATCAATCAGCACTGAAAGGTTTTTGTCACTGAAGACTTCATTCTGATTGTTATATATTCTCTTCTTAGGTGCAAGAACAAGTTATACCCCGATAATCTTCCTCGTACCAGCGTGGTGATTGTATTTCACAATGAGGCGTGGAGCACACTGCTGCGAACTGTCCACTCCGTCATTGACCGCTCTCCACACACACTGCTAGAGGAAATTGTCCTGGTGGACGATGCCAGCGAGAGAGGTATGTACACGCACACACTGCAGATAATTCCTCCAGTGCCTCTTGTTTGAGGCTTAGCCTATTTTTATTTAGAGAGCTGCTGTATGATTTTGCTGGGTTTCTCTGTGTGTCTGTGTGTGTGTACCCAACAGTCAGTCAGCATATATGTGCTGTGTGTGTGCCACTCTACTCTGTGCAATGCTGTTAATCCCTGTTTGGGGGAGATTAGGTCTTTAATTTGCCAGCCGCAGGGATTACACTCTGTTATTACCCTCAATCCCCCCCCAGCCGCCGCCACACAGCACCATTACACCCTATGGGACCTCAGGTTTGATGGTGCAACTAGAGTGTGTATATGTGTTTGTGTTTTGGTGAGTGTAGTGAGGGGAGCTCTCTGCAGGTAGAAGGGGTGTTGGCAAGCATGCTAAGGCACCTGCACACAAGCAAAAGTACAAGCACACACTTACCTTTGATCTCTGCTGGTACAAAATGAATAGGTTGGAGGAACAGCTTGTAAGCCAGCCACTGCTGTGTGTGTTTTTGTCTGTCTTGTGTGTGGGTTTATGTGTGTATATTGTATCCTTTTGAATTCATATGTGTTTGTTTGTGTGTTTCAGATTTCCTAAAGCGACCTTTGGAGCAGTATGTCAGAAGGCTTGAAGTCCCTGTCAGAGTCGTGAGGATGGAGCAACGGTCCGGACTGATCCGTGCTCGTCTCAAAGGAGCGTCCATCTCCACTGGCCAGGTGTGTGTGTGTGTGCGTGCACAAATGTGACATCCAATACCCAGTGACCTGCTCTCCATATGGTGTGTGCACTGTTTGGTTTGTCTAATGTTTTCTCTCCATGTTTCTAGGTTATAACCTTTCTGGATGCTCATTGTGAATGCACAACAGGATGGCTTGAGCCTCTGCTCGCTCGCATCAAGCAAGACAAGTGAGACACACACACATACACAAAAGACGCACACACCTTTGGCAAGCATAAAAAAAAAATCAATAGACTATTGTTCAGCCTGCAGGGGGCTTGTCCTTGTGTTTATTTGATGTTTAATTACTCATTCTCTGTTTACTGCTTCCCACAATCAGGTACACACACACACACACACACACAGAAAGCACATAAGGTTTAAGAAGGTGTAATGAGTAATGAGTGATGGCAGATGGAAAGTCACAGCATGCACTGTTGTTATAATGCATTTGGTTCTGAAGGTGCCACACCCTGCAGATGAGCACTTAGACATGATTGATGACCACCCAAGGTTATGAACAGCAGGCTGATGTACTGCATGTGTCTGTGTGTGTGTGTGTGTGTGTGTCTTCTTTAGGAAAACGGTGGTGTGCCCCATCATCGACGTGATTAGTGATGATACATTTGAGTACATGGCAGGATCCGACATGACCTACGGAGGCTTCAACTGGAAGCTCAACTTCCGCTGGTACCCTGTACCCCAGAGAGAGATGGACCGCCGCAAAGGAGACCGCACACTGCCTGTCAGGTGGGTGATACAGCGGGACGAACTGGTAACTGAATCGTCTGGGTTTGACTTGCAGTATTTAAAAGTCCTTCAGAAAGTTGTTCAATCTCTACCAGCTCAAGGGCCGCTGTTATTCAGCTGATGATGACCTCTGACCTCTGCTGGGTCAAGCAAAGAGAGATTTTCCCTACAGGGGCCAGGCCTGAGTCATGTCAGTATTATGGCACTCATGATCATACTCACTGCCTGTGTCAGTGCAGCGCTGATAGGCATTCACAAATGATGTATGCATCGTACTTCCCCTTTTAATTTTCAACAGTTAATAATCATGAAATGTTCTCAAGGCAGGAATACTGAAAGAATACAGTGAACTTTTGTCTGTAGATAAAGTCAAGATGTTTATGTAAGATTCTGTGTGATTCTGTTCCATGTACCGTTTCTCATGACCCAGGCCTTGGAAGTAAAATCAAGATAATTCCTGCCTGTCTATCATCTCTTCTTCCTGCTCTTGTTTCAAAGCATGCTTGACGCCATTATCCAAGGTCACACACATAATATCCTTTATGTAACACTCTTTGCCCCTGTTTTCAGTTGTTTTTCACAGTTCTGAGTGACAAAAGTTTCCTAAGGGTGTCTTGTAAGTGGCCTAAAAAACAAAAAGTGGGTTGTAGTGGTAGGGCAGGAAATTAAGAAGTATTTTACACTAATGACACAATTTACATAAACGCTGCCCTGTATCAAAGCAGTTACACATTATTGGGAAGACTTCAAAGCTATATGGTAAGCACAATAAACAGCAGAGATTTCAGAAGGAGGCTTGTGTATTGACTTTCAATTAAGCACCATTCTAGTTCACATAGTAGAGAATGTGGCAGTGGCAAATCAGTGGACTACAATGGTGTGATTTCAACTTGTCAAATTTCGCATTTGTTGTTAAATGGCTGTTTATATGGTTATCAAGGGGACTGCTCTTCAGTAGCCAGTGCTTAGCAAGCTGCAGGCCTGTTGCTGTCACACACTGCCGAGAGGCCTCAAAGAGTGACCGTGCAGCAGCAAACCTCAGCAGCTAAACTGGTTGTTAGAGGCTCTTCTACCTTGTAATTTACTGTACTGTGCGAAAGTCTGAGGTCACTTGGGAAGATTGTCTTTACAGCTATTGGCCAGAAAAAATCACACCAAGTATCCAAGGTATAAGGAAGACTTATGAAAAATCCTCTGAACATATTAAATGACCTTGGGTCAATTAGATGCTGTAAATTTCTCCAGAAGAAAAGTGGAGAGATTTAACACACTCACAGTCTCAGTACAAATTACTAGCCTTTTATTTATGTATGTTTTTCCTTTCTTTATTTATTGTGGCAGCGTTAGCATTTATTTCAATGTCATGGTGTGTTAGTAAGTATATAAACAGTGTTTTTAAGTGGTAAACACTCACTGTTTATATAAATGGCTTTAATTAGAAATAGTGTTTTGCTACACTGCACATGTCAAAGATTCACTGTAAATTAGTAGGTTTTGTTTGCTTTATTGTGATGTGTTGAAGTCTGAGCTGAGTTAGAGAGCTTTGATATGTTACAGTACAAAGGAAAGCACACACACGCATAATTAAAACTGCCACAGTTCACTACTTTTAGTTATGCTCTTATTATCTGTCTTGTTTAACACAGGGGTATTTATTTTTCTTTACATCTGCATAACTTATTATTTCCTGCTTTCAGCCAAATGCTGCAAGCAAACTCGGGTATTGTTCTCTCAGGTTTTGTGTGTGGATAAGCAAACTTAGATGTGAAATGAAAGCAATAACAGACAGCATGAAAAATAATCCTGATGTTCAAGGGAGGAAACAATTTTTTGAGTGAGAGAAATAGGAGGCAAGCTTTGAGGCCATGAAACACTGACATGACCATCACAACAACAGAAGTGAGCAGAAAAACAGAACATGGACAAACAGGAAAATGAACCGGGGGTGAGAGCGGTGAAATATAAAACCCTGCTGGGATCTGTAGATACTGTGTGACCTTTAGAGAGCAGGCCTTAAGTGGGTGAAGTGGCACTGACTTACCTCACTCTTAATTTACCCTGTTCTCCTGCCTCTGTCCAGGACTCCCACCATGGCAGGCGGCTTGTTCTCCATAGACAGAGATTATTTCCAGGAGATCGGCACCTATGATGCAGGCATGGACATCTGGGGTGGAGAGAACCTAGAAATCTCTTTCAGAGTGAGTGAACAGACCGGCATCCACCCGAATGAAGACTGTATTCTTCATTCAATGGCAGGCATTCAGGAGTGTCTGCTCAGGTCCAGAGACACACATGCATTCACATTACACTTGAGAGTTTAACTACTCTGACTAAATTGTCGACTCCACTAATACTTTGTCATCCTGGCTGACTCTTAATCAAACTTATTCTGGCTGTCACAACACAGACAGGGCCATTCTGTGTCATCTATCTCCCAGCACTGTTTGCTCATTCAGTGTTCAGGCCTTGTAGTGAGTCTGTATTGTACACAGTAAACCATACTTGTGTATGTTTGTCTTCACAGATCTGGCAGTGCGGTGGGACTCTGGAAATTGTGACATGCTCGCATGTGGGTCACGTGTTTAGAAAGGCAACACCCTACACGTTCCCTGGAGGAACGGGACAGATCATCAACAAAAACAACCGACGCCTGGCAGAAGTGTGGATGGATGAATTTAAAAACTTCTTCTACATCATCTCTCCTGGTGAGTTGGACCATGTGTGTTTGTGTGTGTATTTGTGTGTGTGTGCTCACGCAAGTATGCATGTATGTGCTCATGTGTTGAGGTTAATCTCTGTGGCAGGTGTGATCTATCCATTAACCCAGTGACAGTGTGATATTGCAGTTGCGACCCAGTAGTGCAGGACAGGGGGGGCGGCGAGTAATTTCACGCTACAAAGCCCCCATATTAACTCGCACAAACGCGTACACACACTCACACACACAAGCTGGCAAAGGAGAGACAACCAAAAGTAAAGCAAAACTCTGTAATATACGAATATTTTCATATGTGGACGCTGTTCGTAATTCCTTCACAAACCCAGTTTACACCCGTAGATGTAGAAATGTTGATATCACCACCTCCAGGCAGAGAAAGTAATCGATGCTGCAGTTTTAACACATAACCACCTGCTTGCAGTGACTTTTACAGGTACAGCATGTAGTGTGATAGTTTGAATTGTCATTTCATTTTTAAGTTATTATTTGTTTGGCCATTTTCACTTTAGCAGAGGTAGCATTTTGCCATGACCTGTTAATAGTAACTGATGTATCCGTTCTGTTAAAGTTGACACAGAAGGAGCTACTGGCAGTTAACAAATCAATCACGTAAACAAGCTTAAGATAAAAAACAACAAAAAACTATATTTTAACCTTACTTACAGTATCAATTGTCATATTGTTTACTATTCATTTTGTTTTCACATCTCTTAGCTTTGTCTCTTTTTGAAAGAAAATCGTTTATTACATTTTTAATGTTCCTGTTTCTTTTTATGTTTTTTGTGAAGCACATTTTATTATCATTTAAGTTTTATTATTTTACTATTATTATTCATGCGAGTTGACTTTTAACAACCTGTATAAAGATAGATTACATTGCCATACTTTATCATGCCTACAAAGCTCTGATTGGCTCAGTTGCTTTTCCAAACAGGGAAAACAGCCGACAAATTTGAAATGTGGAAAAAAATTAGAGACAGCAAGTCAGAGATCTGGAAGTGCCTGTTTCCTGCTCTTTCTCTGTCACAGCTCATTCAGTGGCTTGCAAAGCTGGTTTGAAACGTTTAGATTTTATTGTCTTTACTGGAATCTTTTGTAATGGTCATGAATCCATGCCCCCACTGCCGTCTGCAAAGGAGCCAGCTCCACCTAATCTAAAGATGATTTGATACAAATCAACAAATCGATTTTTGCTGGAGTAGCCCTTCAACATCAGGCATTTTCAAGCAAGTGACCCAGTTCAGTGACACTGGGTGTGTGTTTGGGTGTGGCCTTGTTCTGCTTTACCAATGACACCATTTAAATAATGCTTAAATGGAAAAATGCATTTAAAAGTCATTCAACAACAAACCCAGGACTATGTAAGTGTAGTTTGGTGCCGTAGTTACTGACCTTTATTTTAATGTCTGTGTGTGTTTGTGTGTCCAGGTGTGACCAAAGTGGACTACGGTGACATCACGTCTCGCACTAATCTGAGACAAAAGCTTCAATGTAAACCCTTCAGCTGGTACTTGGAGAACGTCTACCCTGACTCCCAGATCCCCAGGCACTATTACTCGCTGGGAGAGGTACACACACACACACACACACACACACACACACACACACACACACACACACAACACTATCTGAGTCACAGCATTATAGATGCCGTCATTCACTATAAGATAGACAGACAGACACAGATGCATTCGCAACTCACTGTCTTAAGTTTCAAATCCAAGAGGACACAAAGCATCTAAATCAGTTTGAATTAAAATGTGTAATTTTAGGCTCAGGGAGCAGTGTTGCTGACTCTGGTTTCTGTGTGTATTTGGCTCAGATACGCAACGTGGAGACCAACCAGTGCCTGGACAACATGGCCCGCAAGGAGAATGAGAAGGTCGGCATTTTCAACTGCCACGGCATGGGAGGCAACCAGGTAACAGAAGACAGAGCAAAATACAACATAAAGGAATAAATACTGACACAAAATGGAAAAAATTATCTATGTTTATGTAAACAGTAAACACTTTGCTGCAGTCACCCTGTAGCCATTCCTGGAAGTAATCATGAAAGAGAGAAGTGCTTGTAAAATGTGATAAAATGCAACAAATTAGTTTTAAAAGCTGAAATCTGTTCATGTTACATGGCAGGTTTTCTCCTACACGGCTAATAAGGAGATCAGGACAGACGACTTGTGTCTAGACGTGTCCAAGCTAAACGGACCCGTCATGATGCTCAAGTGCCACCACCTCAAAGGCAACCAGCTCTGGGAGTACGACCCTGTGGTGAGTAGAAGAAATGATGCAAATATACTTGTTAGGGGTATGGGAGGAAATAATAAATGTAGAGATTTACTGAAACAGATAAAAAGATACACAGAGGATTTTCATGCAGGTCTCATGCAGAAAATTCAGTTGTTAATTTACACCATAAAAATCTGGAAAGTTATAAATAAAAAAAGCAACAGTGGTGAAATGAAAACAATAAAGGAGACAATATGCCAAAAAAATAGATAAAACATTCAAATAAAACAAACAAAAGAAGCAGTTTTTGTCAGTAAACAAGTTCCTCCTGCAATGAGCTGGCTCAGAAAATGTATTGTGTAATAGAAAGTGACAGGAAGAACTGGGGAAAAACACAAATGAGGTGCTGATTATACACCAGACTTTTAAATCATATTTTTGCTCTGATTTGATTTTTGTATATATTTTTTTATAGTTTTCAATTGTTCCTTCATAAATCAAAAGGAAAATGGATAAATTCCCAGATATTTTTAACTGAAAATAATGAGCCTTGTGTATTCCCAGTACACAAACAATATGACAGCACATATTTCAGACCAGCAAGGTCAGTAATTTCATCAGTGGGATATTTATTGTCTTCAGTTTTAGGTTAAGATATCCTAGTTGACACATTACCCAGCACAGCCACAGCATACGTCACACTGACTGCCACAACCGTATTGTGTCTCATTTTGAGACAGAAAATGAAACTAGGAAACTTACAGATGAACTGTTTGAATAAAGGTTTATTTATATGGTCATGTAAATTCAAATGAACCTGTCAAAATTCTGATTTGCATCCTCTCACACACACACCCACTCTGTGTCTCTCTGCTGTGCAGAAGCTGACTCTGGTCCACGTCAACAGTAACCAGTGTCTGGACAAGGCCAGCGAGGAGGACAGCCAGGTGCCCAGCGTCAGGGACTGCACACACACACGCTCTCAACAGTGGCTGCTCCGCAACGTCACACTACCAGAGGTCTTCTGACCACACTCCGCACACTCACAAACACACACACTCACACACACAGCTGCCCAGAGTAAGCAATGAGGGGAACGGACATGTTTATTAAGATTGGGCACCAAGAAAGGAAAGACTTCCCATGAAGGGACTCGGGAAGAGAGTAGGACGGATTGGACGGTACTACCTCTGCCAGAGATCAGAAGGAGGAGCGTGTTCGACCCTCCTCAGAGCAGGAAGAGAGGAAAGACTCCCTCTGGAGGATGATGGCTGTTGTTTTATGTTTGTTTTGTTTTTAAAAAGAGATTTTAACTGCGCTGAGTGACTCGCTCTTGGGCGTGAATATGAGACTGGCTGGTGGAGTCGAGGTTCTGCACTCACACCTCCCCTGGACGAAGCAGTCCACCCCTCAGCTCATCACTTAAGGTTTACTGACTGCCTCTTATGAGAGTGTGTGCACTTATGTGTCCGTATGTGTGTGTGTGAATGTGTGTGTGTTCTGAGACGAATGTATGCTTTGAGAAGGGGGCTGAATTCCTTGTTGATTTCTTTTTTTCTTTTATTTTTTTCTTTTTTTATTTAATTTTGTAATGGATTTTGAAAATGAACTCTGGTAAACTCTATGAAGAAGGGTGCATGAGTATGTGAGCTTGTGTGTATGTGTGAGACTGTCATGTATGCATGTGTCAGGGCCCCTCCTACAGTCTTGCAGCAGTATATGTCTCCCTCTGGTGTTACTCCTCAGCATTTCATCCTACAGACTGAAGCCTCCTCGCTGAGGGATTTTCCAAGGGACCGCACATAAAAAAAAAAACAAGAGGATCAAACATGAGGACCCTACGTCTGCCATCAGCAGAGTTCTAGTGATAGAGATAATGATGTTTGTGATATCTTGAGATTTCTATGTCCAGTTTTTACATGGCTTTGTCTGTTTCTACAGTCCTGTGAGAGTGCCACAGAGCAGTAACCCTAGTCTCTCTGTCTGTCTCTGTTGTCTTTAAAGATGTTTAACATAGAGCTAACACACACACATTCACACACACACAGGACTCTGCACATGTAACTGATGTTCACTGCCTGATGTAGTGTTAAACCATAGGGAATTCTCCCATAAGGCACTGCATAGTTACACACACACACACACACATACACACACACACACATCCTGTATACATATAGGAAAAAGGCTGCATTAGCCTGATACTTAAATCCATTTTGGCATATCTTCTTCTCAATGACCTCTTAAAAAAATACACTCCAAGGGCTTCTTTCCTCCAGTGGAGTGTGTGGATGGATGCGTTGGTGTGGGTGTGAGCGTGTCTTCAGTACTAATCCCAGTCCATCAGTTTCCTGTTTACTAGAACAAACAGCTCTCAGACAACCAAGAGCCCGTAGCATAGACTGACAGCAGATCAGCGTACTCCTGCTTCCGATGTACAAAAAGAGCAAAGGCTGCTTTTATTTGCTGAACAGAGCCGAGGCTCCGCACTCTCCTGAGGACATATCTACAATAGGAAACGATGCCTAGAAAGTGGTTGTTAGAAAATCAAAGAGACACCGCTGAGGTGTGTTTTGGAGAATTAATCAGGGACAGAATAATAATTGTAGAGAGCAGAAGGGGAGGAAAAGGGTTGAACTGTGGATTACTAAGAGCACAGCAGCAGCAGATGACATATCTTAATCCATAACTACATATCTCACTTTACAAGCTCATCTGCAATATTTCACAATTTGTATCTCAGTGAGCTAAACAGACTGAACAGTTACATCAGTGACTCATTTCAACCATCATGCTTCCTTTATACTTTTTTTGTATCACTCCTGTGGCTGCGAGGCAGGGCAGGGGAGGTGGTTTCATAAAGGTTTTAACCATTTCAGCTTCCTCCAGTGGAGGAAGGGTTTACACACAGGACAAGTCCTTGGTTCATCTTTGTTGTGGACACAGTAGTGAGAGGAGGCTGTCGACTTTTTATTATTTTTTTTATTTCTTCATGTCTGGGTGAGTGACTGTGTTTAAGATGTGAACGTTTTTTGATTGTGAGACAGAGGGGGTGTATCGATTGCTCTGATTTTTGGGGGGCGGGGGTTTGCAGTTGACTGACATGTCCAGGCTTCCACACTGAGCTGATCCAAATGTAGAAAATAAAGGTGAAAAAGTTTACAGAACAATACAAGGACAGTGTTGATTTCTGCCTCTGTCTGTACACATGCTTATAAAACACAACTTCTTTTCCGTCACAAACAGTATCAGTGTACCATGGGCACTGATAATTGCTCTAATGTAGGAAGATAAGTTCATTATTTCACAAAACCGTGAGTTAACTTTGACTTTAACTTGATGACTTAAGTACATAGCCCAACGAATGGGGAATTTTTAGAGTTAAAAAAAATATTAAATCAGGACTGTATAGCTGCTAACGTTGTATTTTTCCATAAACACACTATAAACAAATGGGGATTGTTAAATTTGAGGTAATGCTCTTTTCTTGAAAATAGAAGTTGACCACTTAAACTCAAGAGTTTTCTTATAAACAAACGACACTTTTGTTTTGATTCAGTCTTTCTTACCGAAAGGAACTAATGCTAAAGTAATGCATTTCCTTCATCATAAATTGTTTTTGTTTTTTGCTTTGTTTTAAATTGTTATAAATCACTTAAGTGCATGTTTGTTTGCTTGCGGTCCTCTTTTTGATTACCTTTGTGGGAACATTATGTTACTTGTGACACTGACTGTAAGGCAGGTTTTTGAGAGTGTGCACTGTACAAACAAAATGAGGACCTATTTGTAAGAACATGAATAGGGTCATCATGAGGTACCTGTAAGATCCACTTACATGCTTCATTCTGTGTGATACAGTTGAAAGCTCCAGAACAAGAGAGTTTCTTTTTTTTTTTTTTTTTTTTTTTTGGTCAGTGCTTGAAAATGAACCGTCAAGCTTAATTTTTAAGCCAACATGGACAACAAGTCCTAAGAGTGCCCCTATCACAACTAAGCAAACCTTATCTGAGAAGTGTGACACGGTCAAAAGCTCCAGAACAAGCACGTAAGTAGACCTTGAGTTGAGATTGTTTTCTAGTTTATTAAATTTGTTGTTTTAATAATTGTGATGTATATCGAGCAGAGATTTTATGGTTGATGTTGCTGCTTCAAGAGTTCAATTTCAAAACAAAGAGGAAAAGTAGGTGAGGCTTGAACTGCTGCATGAGGCAACCATGGGTGTAAAAAAAAAAAAAAGATTAATCTCTCTTATCTCCCCACAGTGAGACACACATTGCTTGGAAGGGTTGAGTCTGAGCAGAAACAAGATAAGTCTTGTGGGGAACTGGGACTGCTCTGTGTTTTTAATCATCAGCAGTGTGAGGGTAATAGAGTCAGGCTGCAGTCTGAGTACATGTTTTGTGGAGAGTGGATTACTCAAACTCCTTGACTTGATCTGTTGAATTATTCATTCGTCAGGATTAGGTCCACCAAGAGCCATCAGGAAGACATATTAGACAACAGTGCTTTGCATACAGATCTTAAATATTACATATTGATGTGTCTGCATTTGTTTTCTGAGAGCATCTCCGGTATAGTAAACTTCTCACTACAGATTAGCAATGGTTCCAGCTGAAATAAGACCAAAAAACAGGCTCTCCAGGTCACATTGCTGAGTCATCCTGAGGAGTCAGAGAGGCGTAAATGTGTGTGAACTTGAATTCTGGTCCTCTGCTTTCTTCTGGTCCTCAGTGAAGATTAAATCTGCTGCGTAGATCCAAGAAAAGTCCTCTTCAAGCAGACGTCTCACTCTTACTCGCGCTGTTCCTCCTCGTGAATGAAATGAGTGATTCTGCAGATAAGGAGATTTAGAGCTCAGGATCACCTCGCTCTGGTTTATGTGCTGCAGGCCTCTGAAGAACTATGTTTGAGTGTTTGATCTGAGAAAATGTATCAAAGTCGAATCAGACTGTGGCCCATGGGGAAACTTAGAGGTGTGTGTCCATCTAATTTGTTTGTTTTAGTGTTTTATTGATGCTTGTTCGTGGAATCAGCTTCACGTTTTATTATTCAGACTCTGAGCTGACTCTCAATAATTTGAGACTCGTCTTTGGTTTGGTGGAAGTGGTCGTATGTTGCAACACATCAGTTGAAAGTTTTCTCGCAAAGAATGAAGTTATACATTTTAGATTATGTCATAACAGTTTATTACAATAGTCATTTACTTTATAGTATGAGAGAGATTTAGCTGATGATGTATTGTTATATTGAGAATACTGAGTACAATAGCAATCTTTTGTATAAAAAAAAAAAAAAAAAAGACAAACAGTGTCATTACATCATGAATTTAGAGCCATCTGATAATATTAATTGTTGATTACTTTAATGGGACAAATCCAACATTTACCTGCTCAGAGGGAGATGCTGTCATGTCGGTTAAGCTGTTATGTTAACTATCAGATGTTACAGAGGCCGCAACCAGCAGCCTCCATGTGGTACAGAGACCGTAAAGTCTGGAGACCTGATTTCATAACTGTGATTCATTGTCTCATCATTAGGAGAAAAGATCTCATGATTATTATGAGAAGAGTTTCAGACAGTGGCAGACATTAATGTCACTTAGTTATGTGGAATTATGTTATGTTACGTTATGTGTTATTTTTATTGTTTTTAGGCTATATTTGTTTACATTTTGGAAAATTAAGTACACCAAATAAGCTATTAACATTTTTTTTTATGTAGTATTATATGTACTGCTGACAGCTGGCACCACTTCCTCTTTCCTTCAGTGAATTGAATTAAGTCTGTCACTTAAGCTTGATGCCGTTCTAACAGTGAAATATCCTTCGCTGTCACCCGGAAAGTCATGGTTTCACCCACCATCAGCTCTCAGGTAGGAGGGTCGTATTTTCTGTGCTTTGAGAGCTCATTCTGTGCCGCAAACACTTCATGATGGTAAATGCACTATTAATGCAACAGCCAGGGCCAGAAGCATTATCATGGGCTGTCCGTCCATCCCATTCTCGTGAATGCGATATCTCAGTTGCACTTCGAGGGAATCTCTTCAAATTTGGCACAAACATTCACTTGGACTGAATGTTGGTGGTCAGAGATTCCTGTGACCTCACAAAACATGCTTTTGGCCTGGTGAACACAATACCTCAGGAACTCCCCGAGAAAGTCACGGTGACCTCACATGTTTTTGGCCATAACTCATATGCTAATTGTGACACAGTTTAACATAAATGTTTAATAGGATAAAATAATGAAGTGATGATATTTTATTTCCAAATGGACAAAGGTCAAGATCACTGTGACATCATGATGTTCTGACAAACACTTTTGGCCATTATTCATTGTTGAAACTCACAAAGGGGAGATTGTCCAACCGTGAGGCAGTAAATCTAGTTTTATGGGAGATTTAACAGGAAAAGATGGCCAACTTCACCAGCAGCCACACTGTAGATTTCCATGGATTTGATATTTATTCTGTCCATCTGTCCAGAGCCTTGCTGACACACTGACAATCTGTAAAGCCTTCACAGAACAGATGACGGCATCTGACTGAGATCACACAAACACAGAGGGAGGCTTTACCTCGAATCCATCCAGGGAAAAGGTCGTTTTTTGAATGCAGCTCGCTGCTCCACAGTCCCCCGCTGCCGGCCACTTAGTGCTTTCTGGAGGGGTTGCTAATGCATTTCCATTTGTAAACCCTTTCTTTTTTTTTTTTTTACAGAACCAAAATTGAGTCACTGCCCATGATTGGCTCTTATGTTCATTTGACCTAGAACAATATTCTACTCCATGATTAAAATCTTATGCACTAGTTTAATAAATCAATTGAAGTATATTAGCAGTTTAGCAGCAGCTGAGATGTTTTGCTTGTCGCCTTATTTAATTCCTTCATGAGTAAACACTCAGATCTCCAGACCAGCCTGTTTAGGGTTTACATGGACTGACTGACTTTGTAACCATGATAGTGAAAATGGCCAAAGTTCCTTCAAAATGATGATTAGAACCCTCCTCAGCTGAGAGCTGTAGAGTAGTTAATTAATTGATCAATAGGAAATGAATTGACAATATTTTTAATAAAACATTTATAGAACTACATTTAAAGCAAAAATGCCAAATATTTGCAGCAGCCATTCATTGATTAGTATTTTAAGTATAGGACTTTAACTGAAATGAATTTTACCTGAGAGAAAAAAAAAAACACTATCATCTTTGGGTTTTAGATTGTTGGTCTGACAAAACATCACCTGAGAAATTGTAATGAGCATCTTTTCACTATTCACTAAAACTTTTGTGAAATTCATAATAATTAAAAAAGACGATAAAAAGAAGCATTAGTTGGTACAAATGAGTTACACAACAAAGCTTCTGCAGTTCAAATGATAATATTTATTGAGTCAGTGCATAAACCAGTGAAAACACAGCAACAGTACGAAATTAAAACTACAGTATTTTAGTTAAACACTGAAACCGTTGCTAAACCACACGCTTGTTCCAACCCAGACCACGTCACCACTCTCTCGCCCTCAGGTAGCTAACACAGTAGCCATGAATGATCAATGTGTCACATTACATACACAATTCACCTGTACAGCCCGTTTATTAAAGCTTCAAGCAATGTAAACTACTTCATACTCTCCTTTCAGAAAAGTGCTCTGACTGTAAAGTATGGGGTGGACAAGTGCAATAGTGGAGGAGGTGAGTAAAAACTATATGTAGACAAGACATTACTATGGGATGTGAAGTGTGTGAGGTCTGAGCGACTGATAAAATCACGTGATGGGGATGTAAGTCACAGCCATACCAAAAGTTGAAAAGTGCTCATAAAAATCCTCAGTCAGACTTGTCAATATCAAGCTCCTCTGAGTGTAAATGTCCTTCAATACTGGCAGATCAGCTAAGTGGGTTAAAAATGAAAAGCTTTGTTTCATGTGTATATGTGCACTCACAGTGTGTTACAAAACAACCTTTAGCTTCAAATAAATTAAAAACGTAAGAAACAGAACTGTCGGATCTCGAACTCAGACCGGATTCCCTGAACGCAGGGAACGCAGGACTAAAACTTCACTCTAGACCTTTAGCCACGAACAGAATGCTAAAAAGCCTGGTTCAGGAGAGCAGGAGTTTATGTCTTTGTTAAAGCAGAGAAGTAGTGATGCAGGCTCATAGCTACTACCACTGAAACGTGAATAAGAAATCAAGTTAAACTATGAACAGTCGATAACGCGTTCTCTTGAGCCAGGAGTGAGGACTTCTGTGGCCAGCCTTCACTATCAACTCTACTTGAGCCTCCATGAGGAGAGAGGTAGGGAGTACAAATACTGCACGACCACATACTGTACCTTAAACACAGCCAGGGTGTGCAGGGTAAATCAGGGGGCTGTGTCGATAAAATATATCATCTTACAATTCACAAACCACATGAAAATTTTAGTCATTTCTCAACATTACAAAATCAATTTAGGCACTGAGTTCTGAAGGATGATGTGATTAGCATCAACGTCTCCATCGTTCATATTCATTAAGCCCAGTGTGATGTCATTGGTCCATGTTTGGGATCAGGGCGTACGCTCGCATTTGTAATTTAAGGGTCTTGAATGAAAGCAGCTGGTGCCATTTTGCTCAGAGAATCAGCTCTGGTAGGCAGACAGCATCATGGGTGGCCAGCCATCACACCGCCATCTCTTCTCGGTCGGGGTTGACTCTTGTAGAGCCAGGCGGTGTAGGGTGGAGCTTCAGGGAGGGGAGCACTTCCCCTGAGGAATCAGCCAATAGTTAGCCAGGTGACGTTCCACAGGGACTCGCCCTCTTGCTCTCACTCACTGGTCCTCTTCAGGACAGAGGGGGTGGAGTCTGTGAAGGTCCTGAACGTGACAAGCAAGAGGACAATGACGGTGTGGTTGTGTTTATGTGAGGCTGCCTTGTGTTTCAGGTATTTCGGGTGTTGTGTTTACCTGATGGGGTGGAGTGGCCAGGTCGACTGCACCGGTGTGGGCACTGCAGAGCTGGGGCTCATTAACATGGCACTGTAGATGTTGGCTGCAACCACCAGGATGCAAAGGAGGATGGGCCCGATGATGGCACCCTCAAGTCCCAGATAGTATGCTCCACCTGCCACCGCCAGACCTGTCAGATACGGGTGTCCACCACTAAGACACACAGAAAAGAAATGGTTGTTACCACGAAGACATAGTTACAGGACTATATCTTGGCTCATTAAAGGGTGGATTACATTTTTTTCAAATCTATCTGAATACAGTATCACATGCTGTATATAGATAAAGAAAGTTATGGGTCTCTGTAATGATTCCTTCCTTCATAGCTGTAAGAAATGGGCTACAGAATCCACCATAGCTAATATGAGGCTTACGCAGTCTGAGTTATGCAAATCAGATGGGCATGAAATTCCCTCTGTGTTTCTTTGCAGAGGCACAGCAGACGGATACATCCTGGTAATTTTATTGCTGGGACAAAACACAAACAAAACCCACTGCTGAGGCCTCATATTAGCTTCAGCTGAACTTTGGTAACATTTTTACACAGACCTTCCCTTTTCTTACCAGGTAGACACCAATGGCCAGTATGAACAGGAGGAATGTTTACAGCGACCCATGACTCTTTCGATATACATATAGTATGTGACAACTGTATTACTACAAGTAAACAACTTCTCAACAATGTCGCTCTTCATTGCAACACTTTCTGGCAGGTGGCTAACATATCTGTTTTTCAATGCTGCAGCAATCATGACTGCACCATCACAAATTGTAACTGCAAATTCCAGCGCTTTAGCTGTAAAAAGAATATAACTTAAACTGAAAAATAAAAGGCAGCAAATGGTTCTTTACGATTGATTTAAAGATTATCCTGGATGATTTTTCTCTGTGTACTGAAAGGATATAAACCTCACCATAAGAGGTATGCAAAATAAGTATGCTTTTGAAACAGTTAATAATGTAAATATGAATTCAACAGGCTAAAACATGATTATATACAATAGGTCTGTATTTCCTTTTGCTCTATACCAAACCCAACTGGTTATTTCTGCAACATTAAACCATCACCTACGTTAATGTGACCGAAGTCGTCACCCCAGCGAAAGAGGGCAGCGCTGTGGGAAACACTATTCAAAGGGAAACAGACTTTCAACAGGAGGCTGCCATAAACCATGTCTGGTGTTGTTTTCATTAGGTCCATCTCCAACAGCTGACAGTTTATGAAACTGGCTGAGGCAAAAGGAGACTGTTTATAGATTTCACCAACAGCAGGGTTTTGTCTCATAGCCGTGTTAGGGTACCAACCAGGCTTGTATGTGTTACACTAACAGTCGCAGGTGGGATGTTGAAAGTCGTTGGCCAAATGTTGCAGCTTAAAAAAAAAAAAACACACACACACACACACACACACACGAGCTGGTGCCAATGGTGTTGTGCATACCTACCCAGAGATATCAGAGTAGATGGCTGTATCTACAAAATACGTCGGAAGCAGATGGCAGATCAGCAGCAGCACAGCCTTGACACCTTCCCCCTGGGCCAACCACAGGTCACACACTGCCGGCACCGCTGCCCAGTAGGTCCCCAGGAATGGTACTGCACCCAGGATGGCAGCCAGAGCTTCAGGCCAGGAGAGAGGGATTCAGAGAGTGAGAATATACTCAGCGTGGCTTGGCAGGTGCACATATAGTGCCAGCACAATCTGCTGTGGACACACTGACTCACCAGAAGGAATGAAGACGATGTTGATGCCAAAGATGGTGTGAGTGAGCCAAGTGTAGAGGCCATAGAAACCAGCCATTTTCAGAGAGGCGTCAAACACTCCTCTTCCATACAAACACACAGACAAGGTCAAAAATCATCTCCTTGAGATATATTTAGAGAGTTTCCCACCACACACATGATGACTTTGTGCATGTGACTACCTGATCGCCTCTTCTACAGACTGGCCTATGATATTGGAGGAGGGTCCTGGCTGGGAGAGAGGTGTCAGGCTGATCACCCATTTGACAGGTTTGTAATATTCACCACTGGAGCTCAGCAGGTAGAAGAGAGTGGTCAGGAAAATCACCTGCATACACACAGGAGGCAGCACAAATATGATGCATTAGAATAGGTAGGTAAAAAAAATAAAAATAAAACTATTTAGACTAAGAACATATAACATAAAAGGTTACTAAAGATTACTAAACTTGATTTAATTGACTATAATTAATGTCAATCAACTTAATTTAATTGGGTAAACCTAATTTAATCAAATTAATTCCAACCAATTTCACTTATTTGAGTAAATAAATCTAATTTGATCACCTGATGGCAGAATGGTTAGGATGCATACCACGTGGGCATAAATCCCTCAGCAGTAAGTCCCTGATTCAACTCCCGGTCAGCCAGACCATGTGCAGCTTGCAGTTAACTAAATTTAAACCAATCAACTTTATTCAATTGAGTTAATTGATTTCAATTTAATGCGTTGAACTCAACTGAATTTTATTGAGTAAATTTAAATCAGTTTAATGTATTTAACTATATTTAATATTTAATGAATCTAACTCCATTTAATTTAACTGAGTAAAGTAATAAAGTATAAAATTAGATTACCATAGATTTACTCAATAAAATCAATATGTATTAATTTCATTAAATCAATCAAATATATTGAATAGAATTAAATATATTGAGTTTAACTGATCAAATCTAATGTTATTTACTAAATCAAATTACATGGAGTGAAAATAATTCAATAAAATGTGAATATATGGTGTCACAGTGAAAGTGACCTTTGACTATTTGGATATAAAATGTTGTCACTGCATGTCACTGCTGTCACTATTAAACATTTGTGTTTATTTTGTAACATTTGTGTCTGAATTCTTGAGTTCTGGGCAAAAACATGTTTTGTGAGGTCACAGTGACCTTGACTTGTGACCAAATTCTTATCAGTTCATCCAAGTGGATGTTTGTGCCATCTGTAATGAAATTCCCAACAGGTGTTCCTGATACATTGCATTTGCAAGAATGGGACTGACCTCTGACCTGTTCATCCTTGAGGTTAACTGAATGTTTGTGCCAAATTTGAAGACATTCTCTCAAAGCGTTACTGAGATGAGCGTGTTCATGAGACTGGGACAGACAATCAGAAAATAAAATGCCTCCGGCCACAGTTGTCACCAGCTCAGAGTCATAAAAACCATTTACTCTGAAGAAGGCATCAGTTGTAACGACTGCGCTTGCTACTCTTCAGCATCACAAAAGAGTAAAGGTGCAGAAAATGTTGACCATTAAAAGACTTATTTTTACTCTGAGAGCAAACCAGTTTACCTTTAGCTGGAACTGCAGATTTTGCTGGTTTCAATACATCGGGTGAGTAAGGGGGATGAGCAAGGCAATTCTTCATAATGTTGCCAGTAAACCAAACAAACAAAAAGATTTTGAGCTAGAAGGTTTATATGAGTCAATGTTTCATACCAGACTCAGAGCAAAGTTGAGCAGAGCCGTGCCGCTGTGGAACAACACAGTGAAGAGGGTGGTTGTGGTGGAGATGAGGAGGCCAACATTCCTACTCATAACCACCCACAGAGACTCCAGGATCTACAAAACAAGGCAACAGTAAACATGTCATCCACAGGAAAACTGCGCGCTCCTTTGAGACAGAGCTATGAATGTGTCAGTGAATTATGACCTGCAGTTACTATAACACCCATTAGAGGCTAATTGAGGCAGCGCTGATATACAGTACAGCATCCCAACAGCGTTTTATTAAAATCCATTCACTGATTCTCTGATATATCATTTTTGACACAAAGAAAACAGAGGATGTATCTCAATCCTCTGCCTCATACAGAAGACAGTGTATAAACACATCCACACTTACAGACAGCAGAGTCTCAATATTATCCTGTAGAAATGAGGCGATGTCCTTCCAGTCCAGGATGTCCGTTAACCAGCTGTTCTGTCTCTGAACCATCATCTTCTGACCACGGTGGCGTCCAGAGTGGGTCACGTTCTGCAAAGTGTATGGAATATTTTATGACTTTGACATGTTGAGCCACTGCAAAACATTTTTCCTCCACGTCAAGAAGTTAAACAAATTGGCCTGACCTCTGCCGTCCTTATATTACCTTCACAAACCAGGAGTGGTAGAGTCGGTCCCAAAGCTCCAAAACTTGTTTTTCTATCACTGCTGTGTGGTTCACCTTGTCTCCTAACATCTTATGAAGCTGCACACAGAGGAAAAGAAACATGAAGATTTGTTGCATAACCGGCTGTCAAACTATTTACATTTTCTTCATATTTGATGAGAGATAAATCAGAGCCTGCCATTATTCCCACCTTCTGTGTTATCCATTCTCTCCCATGTTGATAAACATTCGTAGCAGCTGAATTGAGAGCCCTCTGAACCACACGAGCCTCTGGAAGCCAACTAGGGGAGGACAGTGTCAGAAAAAAGGAAAGGTGTCCGTGACTCCAAATGAGACAAAAGAGACAAACTTGAAGAAGTAAAAAAGAGATGAAATTGTCATACTTTGCCCATTCTGGATGATTAGAGACAGTCTCATTGATGAGGTTACTGGTTACCTCAATGATGTGAACGCTCTCATGATGGACCTAGACAGATCACAAGTTACTTAGTAGTCCAAGACCATGTCAGTGCCACTCAAACGCAGTGACGTGATTCAGCAGAACAAAAACAGTACCATAGCGGTCAGCAGCAGCGCCATGAGCAGAGTCCCTGTGACCAGGAGGAAGATGATAAAGATGCTGATGATTTTATCCAGAGATCGCTCCAACCACACGATCATCTGCACAGAGAGGGGGGAGAACACACAGACACAAAGAAATAGAAGAAAGAGAGGAAAGAGGAGAGATGGTAGAATAGGCACAAAGTCAGTGCTGTTCTGAAGGGGTGGAAAACATACAGTGATCAGACACATGGAGAAACCTGTGTCCTTCCCGTGTGATGAGGCAGTTTTGGATCTAAAAGCTGCCCCCTTGAGCCCTGAGGACGATAAAGTAGTTGGCTGAGTGAGCGATTCTGCACATACACATGCAAGTGCAAGCTACTGAGTGAAGCACTCAGGCTGTGTGCCGCTATATTCATGACTTATCTGTCAAAATCCTTTATTCTGGAGGTCTTGTTAGCCGACCCATCAGTCTTTCAAAGTGTACAGTGTGTTGTAAGGTGGTGCAATTCTTAACTCAGGTTTCTCAATGCTCCAAAACTTTATCAACAGCCAGCTTATAACAGATTTAGTCTCCATTTGTATCTGTGCCCATGTGTTAAAGTCAAGTTACTGGGGTTGATGGTGAGTTACTGGTAGAGGCTCTGTTAGTGGACATCTCTTTCTCATAAGATCGTGCCCTAATGTTTCATCATTACGCGGATGGTGACGTTATATGGTAGTCAGTCAAGGTTCCACACACTGCAATAAAATCCTAACGCTCAGAATAATCTGTGATTTTGTAGGGTTTTTTTTTCCCACCATCAGTAGGGATGTAATCTTATCTTAAAGAGAATTAAACTTGGCAGGCTGACTGAAATGCATCAAATCCATTACAAACAAAAAAATGGAAACACCACATCAAAACAGACTTTATATTCAACAAACTAAATAAGGCAGTTAAACAGGTAAATTAGTATGTTGAGTAACAATCATAAATAAGGGTCTGGTTTAGAAGAGTTCCGGCGATCACCACAGCTTAATGCAACATGAGATCACTAATGAAGAACCAAACAAGCCACACAATCAGTACATTTTCTTAATAAACCTTCAAAATCATGAATAAGTACAAACTATGTAATCAGAAATTTTCTGAACTGGACCAATGCCGCTATCACACTGTGTCGACAAACACCACAACAAAAGCTTCATAAATGAACATTTCTTTGAAAACCAGGACACATGAACAAATGCCTTGTGCTAGGAGGATAAGCAAATCAAAACCATTTTCCTGCACCTACATCATTTCATGCTCTAAGGAAGCCAGAGGACACCACTGATGCCCGTGGCTATTTTAATATTGTGATGAAGCCACAAAAGTCATCTTGTTCAAGTGATAAGGTCAAATGCCTGCAATAACTGCACTGTTGAATCAACCATGTCACACGATGAGGGACTTTTATGCCACTGTTCAAAATGGGTTTCATGTGAAATGTCTATCATGCCCATCCCAGGGCTCAAAATCTAAACTTAACTGAACCTTTGAAGCGAGAGGCTGACATGACTCTCTGTTTTTCTTACTGTCAACAAAAACACTGCAAAGACCAAAACCAACTATGTGCAATACTTTCCAATGTCATTACTCCTGTCTGTGACACTCCAGCCCCAAAGCCCATTACTGAAGATGTAAATCTTTAATAATAGGACACAGATGTATTGTTTCATTTTTTTAAAAAAGACTCAGTAATGTCCTAAAACAGCTGTGCACTGAAGTTTAATGCAAACCTGACACAAACAGGGGTAAACTGTCCATTTGCTGGAGACTACTTTCAGGCACAGATTAATACACATCAGAACGACTCAAAAAAAAAAAAAAACTACAGTGCCTATGTTCATGATAACAAAGAAACATGTCACCCAGTGCCAAGTTATGGCTCGCTGGTGTTGATTTTAATAGTTTTAGGACTTCAGTATCAGGCTTTGGCTACACACACAAAAGTTAATGGAGGGAGTTATGGTTTATTCATGGGATTTGTTGATACTAAGAAAAATATAGAATTTTTCTGTCTTATCCTTAAAGCAAAGATGATGCCAAAGCACATCCTTTTACCCCTGCATCTAATATCCTACCTCAGACAGTCCAGGCCCCAGATGACATGACCACATAGAGAAGTTAAAGCTCTTCTAAATGATAAAACTTGACCCATTTTGTTTTCAGTTTTGATATTCATAAACTGTTTGGTGTTTCCATTGTTTTGCCCATGCCCAGCCACTTTCCCCACCATTACAGCTCCTGAAGTGTGATCACACATCTCCAAGGGTTCTGTCTGGGAGACCACGGGCAGTGTTTCTCCTGCATCTCCATCAAAAACTTCAGACTTTAAATCAGGCTTTTTCATCTGCACTTGTCAGAAACACTGCCCTCGACTCCCTCTCCGCCCTGCTGTGTCTACACCAGCCTCCTCTCCATGCAGCTCATACACTCTCAAGCCAAACCTGCCAGTTACGACAAAGCAGGGAAGGTACGGACAGGGCTGAGGGACAAAAGAGTCCCACGTCCCCCGACTGTAGCTTCCCGTAAAAATAAAAGCAAGCAGCGGGAAACCAGCAAGAGGACAGACATGTAGACAGGATGAGAGGGTGATGGCAGTGGATGGGTAAAGCGCCAGTCCAAGCTACTACAGGGTGTGCCCACACTTTCACGCGCACCCACACATATATATCCAGGTTATTTCTTTATCCTCACGTTCTCTCATATACACACACTCTTTTTTGTCAGTCTCTCTTTCTCTCAGCACTCTGCTCCTCCAAATCATTACCTGCTTGTTAAGCCAATGCCAGAGCTTGGGAGGAGACAAGAGACATTGGGAAGATTATTACTGGAAAAAGATCTGTGCAGCAGTCATCACATGTACCCGTGCGACAAGAACACAACTTCCGTGTGGGTAGAGGCAGTGAGGGATCAGAAAGTGACAGGCAGGATTTAACTACTGACCATACAGGGAGTGTGGGATGCAAATCACTGTGAGTAACACAACAACATCCCAAAACCTTCAAAACAAAGACATATTTTAGTGTGAAAGGTGTCAGCAGGAAGGTCATTGACGCCATTATAGAAAAACGTAATTCATGTAACACTAGACCTGATCACTCATTCTAACACACACCTCTAGTTACGCCCCGAGTTGATGGTGCCAGAAAATTTGATTCAATACTTTTCAAAGTCTTTTTAAAGCAATATTAATTGATTTTGTACAAGGGCAACAAAACAACCTGTCAAAACCAAAGTGACATATCTCCTTACATATTTGTTATAGTCCTAGCAGACTGGTAGTGTCTGCAGTTTGGTGCTGAGTAGCATATGTTTGGCAGAGCTTTTTCTGCGATAACAGCCACCTGCTGCTGCTGCTGGAAACAATGCTGAGGAGAGTCTGTGAAACTGAGTCAAAAACAAAGTCGGGGAACTGAAATCCAAAACAATTAACTGAAACATGCCAAAATGTGGAACTGCAGTGTGTAGGATCCATTTTATCATATCTTATTAGAAGCAAATATATCTAGTATCCCTAAAGACAGATTTTAAGTGTGATATAGACCATAATGATCAATTTTTTGCTGTATTATTTTAATACTTTTGCAGAATCCTTATTGACCTGTTGATATCCTATTTATGTAACTAACAGCCCTGATAGCAACTGACGGTCTTTAATGTGGACAATGTAACAGAAAACATCTGTGTGCCTGGATGAGGATGTGTGAAATCAAAGATAGAGGAAATAAGGACCACAGCTGCACCAGCAGCACCTGTAGATCAGTCAGAGGCGTTACCTTGGTGTCGATGCGAAGCAGGAACTGAGCCAGGCCTTTGATTGGTCCAGGCAGCAGGGCTTCCTCTCGCTCACGTCCAAACTTCTCCAGCACCATCCACCACGAGGTAAGAGTCCGCTCAGCAAAGCTCTTCAGGCCAAAGTGGACCACCAGCTTCTTCAGCACCCACACTGAAGTATCAATGCAACATCAGCCTCAGTATAACGTACGCAGGAGCACATCAAAGGGTGTGTGTATTCATATACATTTGCACGTGTGTTACCAGCCACAGGGATAGGCAGCAGCTGTAGGATCCAAAGGTTGAGCCAGACCTGAACCAGAACTATGGCCCAGACCAGTAGAATAAAGTAGATATCACTGGCTCTGTGGGAGCTCTTCTCTTTCTGGAAGAGGCCAGCTGGTAATGAGCGAGAGCCCCGAGGGAACCCGGGGGTGGCTGGAACGGGGCCCACAGACTGCACACCATCTTCGGGGAGATGAGGGGGAGGGGGCAGAGGAAGAGAAAGAAAGGACAAAGCAATGAGGATGGATATTGGTTAGGTGTATGAAATGCTAACCACCATGACTGAGTAATCAGGCCAAAGCAGAAGTGTCTTGAGCTGTATTTCCTCAAATGGGCCCTAGAAGCTGGGTCCAATACATGTTAACTGTGGAGAACAAAGATTCAATTTCTCTGTTCAATGCACAGTGAATATATGTTTAACACAATACGTTAGGTGCTTAATAATCAATAGTTAATTCATCTTATGTAAATCTCTATGGTGACGTTCAGGTTAATGTTCATTAAAGTCATATAAACACTTATGGAACCGTAGGTTTTACACTCTACTTGCTTGATTAGCCAAGGTGGTTATTGATTAGTTATTACAAATCAGCTCCGCAGAGCCTTCCACCACACTGCCTATTCTCTCAGTGCAGCAAATGAGAAATCCAGAGTCTCATATTCACTTCCCCTATATTAGTCTGTAGACTGTGAGTTGCACCCGGGTGGCAACCCACCGTGACGTCACCCACTGGTTTGTGAGCTGTCATTTTGAAGCCTTATATACAGTCTATGGTTGCACCTGTAATAAAAGCTTCTGTAATGCACTGAGTTGAATAAACGAAAGCTATCTTACCTGTGGTAGAGTTTTCACTGGGCTCAGTTTTCATCTGAAGGTTGCTACAGGAGATTGCCATGTAAATAGTATTAGCAGCAAATGACAGCACCTGCCCTGACAGCTCTCCTGGGGAGATAAGGAGAGACAGAAAACAACAGTAACTCACAAAGGCAGAGGGTGTAAAGAGCAAAAAGCAACAATCTTTCTGCTGGTTGTCCTTATATTCTGATGTTCGTAACACAAGTGTCCACTGTGAGAGACTAACTGTCGACCTAGGGTCACTTGTGTTTTAGGGAAAAGCTGGGCGAAGACAACTGAGACTAGAGATATCTCAATCTAAGTGCTGGTTGAGGTTGAGGACCAGGAATAACAAATTATAAAACCCCTCATTGTAGGAGGTTTACTTCTCCACTGTTGAGTTAAAAGGATGATAGCTGAACAGCCTATAGTAGCTCATCTGAAGCAATATTTCAATATTTTGGGAGAAATGTTCATTCACTCTACTGTTGAGAATTACATGAGAAGACTGATAACACTTTCATGTCTGTAGGATGAATATGACACTACATCAGACATTAGCCTAGCTTAGCATAAGGACTGGAAACAGTGAGCCTGACGTTACCCAAATGTAACTAAGTCCACCTACCAGCACTTCATACGCTCACAAATAAACACAGTTTATCTCTGTTGCTTTTCCCCATACTAAAACAATTACCTGCACCTTTTTTTTTTACCAAATGTATGAGTACCCAGTTGACAGGGAGTAAAGGCTTCTTACTGTGGTAAAATGTGAATGTGTGTGTGTCCATAAACCTTCACCTCTGCCAGAGACGGGTGGTTTCTCTTGGGAGCCCACGATGAGGAGTATAACCACAACCACAAATATGGGCACCCTCCATGAGCCGGTCAGAGACACTAAAAACAGATACAGAAATCAGGGTGATAACTGTGCATCTTCTCTCTATTGTGGATAAACATCTTGTTCTTAAACTGCATGTTGTGTTGTTGACATTCGTGGTTATTATCTTGGTGGAGCTGCTGACAACTAGGGCATTGCTTTGTCTTGTTGGACCAGCTGAACCACATTTCTAAGCATGTCTTCCCGTAAGATATGGGTTAAAGTAAGATTGATCATTTTGACCAGACATCTGGTAGCATTATTATTATTATTATAAAGACACACATGAGAGACAGAACATTTTTTTCAAACTCCCTTCTGCTTGTTCTTGCCTTGAGCAGAACGTCTTTTTAATAGCTCTCAGCCACTTTTAACATTTCACGCCTAAAGGTCAACACTTCTTTTCAGCGCCACTTGTGTGTGCTAAAAATACCTTCTAAGACTTCCTCATCTTACTATATAACCCTGCAAGCGCTCTGTTTAACGGACTTGTGGACCTGTAGAGACAACTCCCTTTAACTAGGAAAAAAACTCACCCCGGGGCGAAGGAGGAATTTGCATTAAAGTATGAAATGACAACAAACATGTCTGAGCAGGCTCTTCACGTGTCCTCTCATCTCCCCACTCACCAATATAGAAGAGCAGGACGGCCCAGACGGGGAGAGCCAGAGCCTTCAGGTAGCGCACGGTTTGGGGACTCCACTTGAAACAAACCGTCAACATGTAGCCAAACACCACAGTGCAAACCTGAGAGGAAACAAAAGATAACAAATTTGTTTTACAGAAATACTGCTGTCCAAATCAACGACTCCAAACGACATTTAATTGGAAGCTAAGACTCTGAGTTATTGTGGGTTTTGCTATTAACATTTCAAGTAGAGCTGAAACAAAGAGTTGATTACATAAAAAATAAATATTTTGTGTGAACTTTTGATGGTCAGTTTATGATTTAAGTAATTTTTCAACAAAAAAGCCAAGCATTCCCCAATAACAGCGTCTCACATGTGACAACAGAGCATTATTTTTTTGTTTTAAGTAACTGTAAATCATTGAAAATGGCACCAAGGGTTCAAAACCCAGAGTGCTTGCTTTGTCCAGGCAATCTGAAAAAGGCACCTTGGACTTTAGGAAACTGTGATGGACATTTTTCACTATTTTTTCAGCCACAGCTGATTGTACTGAAGATTTGTTTAATTTAAATGTGACTTTGCATCATAACTTATCAGAAGAATGTTCTTGTGTCCTGTGTTATTGCTTCCAAACATATCGGCGGACCAACAAGTTAACAAGACCAGTTCAGTAAGTAGCTCAACAACAAATACCATTATATCAGGATTAGATGACAGAACAATGTTTCCCTGATCTTTTGCCTAAACCATTGCACATTTCAAAAACATAAGCTTTTGGGCTTTCCAGAAAAGCATGAAATGTGGCGCTCCAATCTGTAATCAGCTGGCAACAGATGTCTTAGCTGGTTCCACTCCACACAAAGACATATTTCAAAGTAATTTAACATAGTGTCCTCTTTCCTATTTATAGACAAGGCCTGTGTCTGTCTACCTCTGCATTTAGAGAAAGGACAGGCTGTCTGAGGAGGAACATTTAATGCAATTTGTATCTAGTCAAAGCGAGGCCGGGCTCAGGCCCCTGCAGCTGTTTTGGAATAATAAGGTATTGATTGATCAAACACTGGAATTGCAGTAAATTAGATCAGGTGCCATACAAATTTAGGCATATATTCCAAGAAAACAACTTTCTGCTTTGAGGTTTATTGAATAAGCCGTGAGATGGAAATAAGATACAATTTGCAGCTCCAAGTCAGCCTGCACCGGTTTTAAACCAGTATTATCCTTTACTGACTCTCATTTACCGTTTATGGGGTTGTGTCATGATGATATGATTATATTGTATCATACTTTGACAAAGTTTTACTGTCCATATGAATGATTCTGAGCAAAAAAAATAAAAGCATAATTTGAGTTGCAACTAACAATTACTTGTACTGCCTGGGGCCAGCCCTAAAATCGCACAAACAATACACCATACTGTATTATTAATTTAACCAAATTGGTAATAAAGTATTACTGACACAAATTCCTCAGTATAGCAGCATCCTCCTTGTTCCAAGTGAAAGCTGCTGTAATCCAAAGCAAAACAGAAAGAGGACTGGGGCTCTATCAAATCAACCCACAATGCAAGTACGCAAAAAAAAAACCTGAGTCTCCTCTCTGCTGGTCCACTTACAGGACTGAATTTGGTTCATTTATATGTGAAAACAGCCTTAGATTCTGTCACTTATAACTTTCTCTCTGAATGATCATTTTACAATTAATTATAGCTCAAAATCTCAGCACGTTGGGGTTGTCTTTAATTCAGTGTGTATGGTGATTTGTCAGATGAAGTTTCAGGTACAAAATCAATATTTTATCAGTGCAGAGCAGCAACTTGGAAGTGGCTTGGAGGTTAACATGTTGTCTCAATGGGCCGTGTTTCAGTCACTTCTTCACGATCGTTCTGTAGTTGGACAACAGAAACAGAAAAATGTGTAGAAGAGAACAGCTTTATTAGGAATTCAGCTGTGTTTAAATTCAGCTGAATATATGTGAGCACAGAGAGTAGGAGAGAAGCAAACAGATAAAAGGGCAGAAACTGGTTGACACTAGGCTGAATGCAAATAGTCTACACAGCCCAGCCATATGCTAGGTTTTAACCTTGCCTTGTTATCGTTTACTTTCACTGATAATGTTCTCAATATATCATTTTGTCTATAAAATGCCAGATAATAGTGAAAGGCCGATAACCGTTTCCAAAAGCACAGGTTTTCATGCAGAAATTGCTTGTTTTGTCCAAATTAACCAAAAAAACAAATGATATTTAATCTACTCCTCTGAGCATATTTAGTGAGACATGATTCTTTGGGCTAATGAACCATTCTGCACACACTTGTAATACAGATAGTGTATAAATACTGATAAAAAATATACTGATACTGAGTTCAACCATTACCCCCCTCCAATCTGAGCTGCGGCCGGTTTAGGGTGACCCAGCTGACAAAGCTGACCTCGCCCACCCTGTAGCATCCACACTGACTAACACAGAGGACCGTTTGTCATCATTAAGGGAAGGGTGTGTGTGTGTGTGTGTGTGTGTGTGTGTGTGTGTGTGTGTGTGTGTGTGTGAGGGGGCGGGGGTGATACCCAGTTGCCACTGTCCATTGACTCACCCACACAGCGTGGAAACAGTCCAGCGCGGCCCCTATGATCCCACAGGCGTGCCCGAGGATCACCTGCATGCCGATGACGCTCCAGAAAAGGTAAAGGAAGTAAACTAGCGGCGCCCCAGCCCCGATCACCAGCAGCACCGTGAGCCTCTCCAGCACCAGCCTGCCCATCGCCTCCACCCCGTAGTTTACGCACCACACCGGAACCAACAGGGTGCCCACCACGATGGGCGTCCCGGTGTCTTGCAGGCCGGTGAGCCAAGAGCGGCCGAGCCGGGCCAGGGAGTACTTGAAGGGGTGGAGGAAGGTGCCACAGAGCACTGCCCAGAGCAGCGGGCGGAGGAAGGCCTCCAGGATGAAGTAGACCAGGACAGCCGCCCCGCAACAGATAGCCACAAAGATCATCGCCCCCGTGTTGTAAAAGGCCTGTTTAATGTTTTTGTCAAACTTGAGGGAGGAGGGCTGGGTTAGCAGCTGGCTCATCATCCCGACGGCCGGCTGGACACTCTCGGAGAAGGAGACAAAGTGTGGCCGCTCAGCGTGAGGGCTCTCCGGCGGAGAGACCGCGGCAGGCTCCGGCGCCGAGTCCTCCTCGCCTGCCATGTTCCTCGATTCCGCTTCGGCTGTGTGCCCGGGGGATGCGCCGTGTGAAGGAGGAAAACATGTGACGTTGAACTAACGAAATGCCCAATGGCATTGTGGGCTTTGCAGTGTAAATAAAAAGTAAGTAGTTAATGTGTTTTTTTTTTAATGTGTGATTATTGCAAGCAGTTGCAGTTAGAAACGTGGTTCCAAAGTTGATATATTAAGCATGTTTAGGAGATGTGTCCTTGGTTATATTTATATTATATTTTATATGATTTTTTTCTTTTTCTGAATTTTTTCTGATTTTTTTTAATTTTTTTAAAAAATTATTATTTTGGATCATAACATGAAGAAACATGATTTTACCTGAAAAACAATACAAGCTACAACACCGAAACTTGGTAGCTGAAACAGCGACCCCCACACTTCAGTGCCCCAGCTACTCAATATGGGCAGCAATGGCGCCACCATGTGGTGAGAAATGAGCATACAAATGTTACAAAAAATATTTTGGCTCATATTTCGGCAACTATGAGGCGTAGAAGAAAGAGATTCTGGTGTTTATCATGGATGTGTAATACATCCATAGTGTCTCTGGGTTCAGTGGATGCTGATAATAATATAAGCCACGTCCGTTTGCGTCAAGAAAATCTCCCGCAATTTTGAATATTTTGCCAGACATACTTTTTCCTCTTTGGCATCTATTATCATCTATCCGAGCTTCATCAATAATATAAGGCATCTTTACCTTTTTTTTCTCTCAACTACACCAAAAAAGGTTTCTGTTGGGGTTGAGACCAAAATTGAAATGTTGGGGGTTTTTTTTTTTTTGTTTGTTTTTTTTTGTATTTTCAAATTTTTTCTGAGTTAATAAATCACTGATTTTTAACCTGGAATATTATTTCCAACACCTGATTTCCACCAAAATACAAGGCAGTATGATATCAGTGTCTCAGTGGTAGCTAATGTCCTGAACATAATTATAATTCTATAAAAAATATGTCCCACGGCTTTACACTGTTTGACTGGCAGAGCTGTCTGTTTGTTCATATATTTTCTTGAATATACTGTATTGTATTTTCTTGAAATGTTTATTGATAATAAACACAATCATGGCAGATTGTTTCAGTGGGAAGCTTTTTAACATATCCAGTATCATTTTTAATACAGATCAAAAGGCTACATTAACAATGTGGGGGAAAATTAGTCCGTGCCCGGGGAAAAATGTTCTTCAATCCTCACTTTGTTCCTGTTCAGTGTGTTGTTGCTTGTGTAGGCAACAGTAAGTCATGTAGCAGTCTCTCTCTGTTACACAGTACTGATAAACAAACCCAACAGCCACTGTGGGGCAAGGTGGGGAAAAAGCTCTTAAAGGAAATTATGGAAAAGTAAGATGAGCCAAGCATAAAAATAAAAAAAAAGTTAATGAAAATCTTTTACATGGTAAAGACATACAGTAGGTAGTGCCTCACACCTTGGAAACTATATCTTGATAGTACAAACCACCAAATAAACCATCTTTTTTTTTTTCTGAGCATGAGTAAAGGGACAGGAAGACTGTGTGCAAACGGCTGTGAGCTGTTTGGTTTCTTTTGTCCTCAGGAAACCTTCGTGTTTTAGCCAAGTTCAGCATGAGCCACTGTATTCTCATCACCAGTTAACAGTGGGTTTTTGAAATCATTCCCAGATTTTCCCGTGCATGCAATATCTTTAAAGATTTGTGATTTATTTACTGGCATGTGTACTCTTCATATTTTTTAAATACTTGGAAGCTATAATAAATACTGAAAATAATTGGCCTATGTATAATATAACACTAATCTTTTATCAGACCTCTTGTTTCGTACTGACACCAGTACATGACACCTCTACAATATAGGTTTAATAATGTGTCAAGACCCTCTGAATGAGTTCAGAGTAATGTATATATATTCTCTATCATGTTTCATATATCTAACACTGGGTCTATTTGTGCAAAGTGCACACTCGAATGTGGCATCTAACAAAAATGGCAACTTTCTTTTATTGCTGCTTCATCTTCTCTTCCCTCTTTTTCTCCAGTCTGTGCTCTGCTGTGCTTCACTATGGCGTTCCCATTAGTAGGTAGAAGGTGAGAGCTACAATGAGCAGTAAGCAGAGGGGAGAGTTGAAGGTCTGGTAAGCTGTGGAAGGCATGAAGATATCCTCGTACTTATAGATACTGATCATGTGGTCGCTGACTGGCGGACTATCGATGTCGTGCCTTGTGATGGAGCCTGTTGGAGAAGGTAACACAGTGTAAGGCGACACCAAAGGCAGAAGAAACGTAAAAAAGAGTTGAGTCAATGCTAATGCTCAACCACTCACCTTGAATAGCAGGACCCCATGCAAACAGGTAATACCATGACAGGTGTAAGTCCACAAGTGTCTCCTCTCTGGGGACATAAAGCGGCCGCTTGAAACGGCAGGTCACCCGATTGTTCTCAAAAATGCCCTCCTCATCTCTGGCCGGGTTCCTCTTGATCTCCTTGGCCCACTGACCGACGTTGTAGAAGTGGTGAATCCGCACACGACCGTTATCATCATGGACGCAGCCCATGACATCATCTCCTCCCTGAGGATATAGAAAGGAAATAACAAGAAATAAAGAGCATTGTTTCAAAAGGCTACATTTTTATTTCTTGAAGAAAAAAAAAAAAGATTATCTAAACTTTTAATAAAAAAAGTTTACCATACTGCACATGAGCACTATGTGTGAGACAGCCAATATAGGACAAGCAAACAACAATAATAACTGATAAACCCGCTTTCTTTTTTTTATATTGTATTCACTGAAAAAGTGCATGTTAATCAAAACACCAAAGAAATAATTAATGTTGACTAAAATGTTTTAGTGTAATGTATATCAACTATCTGTAGTGTAAATTAAACATATTAAAAGAGTGGTTCCCAACTTTCTTGGCTTGTAAGAAATGAAATGAAGTAATGTCTACAACTACATTATTCTTATCATGTTGTGACCATTCATATTTATCTCGGGATCCTCCACTGCCTTAAAGGATGATGTATAAACTCTGCTTACCATTACATTTCTTATTACACATAATATAAAGCTTTTACCATTCATACAACAGTTAGAAAAAAATGCCTCACATGGTGTAAAAGGTGGACTATTCATTTTGGAATAAAAGCCTAAAAGCAAACTTAATATTTGTGTAATTAATTATTTGGCTTTATAATTAACTGACTGCAAACTCTTTAAAGTTGCATCATTTTCAACATATCCATGTGTTTGATTATGGATTACTGAGCATGAATTTCAAGTAACTTGGTCTGATACAGCAAATAAAATCAAATTAGTTGTGTTAAAGCATCACACAAGCCTGAATCAGACACAGGGATTTGAGCCTCAGCAGTCAGAGAGGTTGTACAGCTGCTCACCATTTTCTTATCAGAGGAGAAACCGACGGCCACCCAACCGTCTGTGTCTGCACTCATCTCATACTCGACATCTGTACCAATGCGACGATAACTCAGAAAGTAGTCACACGTTTCTGCATCACAACCTGGCTTCCCATACCTGGACACAGACAAACACAAACAAATATTTGCTCACTCACTTTAAAAGATTACACCATCAAACAGAGCTCAGTGGAGAACATTTGATTCACAATATTCAGAATATTATAGTAATCAAAGTAGAGCACTATTCAAATGAATTTCATCCAGGTTTCAGAGAACAAAGACTAGACGGTGGAGAGTTTCCATGTTTAGCTCCTGCTAAACAGATTCTCTGAAGTCAGGCCACCGCAACTAGGATAAAGCAGCCCCGGGGAATACAGCTGCACTGGAGCTCTGTTTTCAGAAGGAGAGAGCTGGCAAAAGATGTATCCTTCTCTGACCTTATGCAGCCTTTGGTTACTCCACAGTCGGTGACTTTGATCTTGGCAAAGGGATCCACTGGTGGGGCGGTGGGGAACGGATAACCTGCAAAATGCAAAATCAGCAACTCACAACTGATGCTTGTTTTCAAGGCAGTCAAAGGGCCAACTAGGGGGAGGCCATCTGCACTGTGTGTGTGTGTGTGTGTGTGTGTGTGTGTGTGTGAGGAGGAGAGGGTGGGCAGCTACCACCAGGGAGCTGGCCTGGGTGCTGAAAGGCCCGGTGCAGAGGAGACAGGTTGGACATAATAAACGGCACAGGTTGAGTTTCTGCTTACAGCCTCTGTTTATTTGTCTCTAGCCTGACTTATGTGCCTCTATATTAAAGCTGCGTTTGTCGGCATGTAAACAAAATCCACTTGCTGGGAATCTTAAGTAAACCGAACCAGATCCTTACCATCATCGGACAGATATCTGGACTCCAGGAACTCGGAGGCGAAAGTGCTGTAGGAGTCCTTGTGTGGCTCCTGGTGCCCCGGCTCTCCGTGCTCCCCGTGGCCGGCCCGGAGTGCTCCCTCATCGGTGGGGCTCGGCGCGACCCCCCACCATCCGCTCTGGATCAGCAGCACCAACAGCTGTACGAGCCTCCGCAGGAAAATCATGGCCAATAATTCAGAAAGCGCCAGGATAAAACTACTAAACCATCGTGTAATCGAATCGGATCCTCGTTGTGGTTTTCATTTCGGTGTCCCCGCAGGTAGCCACGGCAGCGTCACAAAAATCATCTCCGCATCCTAATTGTGTGTTTGGCTGTTTATTCGCAGGGATGCGGGGGGGATTCAGCGCCGTGGACCGTGTGATTAAGAAGCTAATCCAAATCTAAATTACCCAGATTCGTAATCCTACCATCTAATTCAGATACACGCCCATAATCCTCTTTGAAGTCCGAATCTCGACGGCTAGGCTGCCAGTGCTCATTAATCTTTACATATTTGTTTCAGTCGGAGCATTGGCTGGATGAATGGTTTCGTCCGGTCTCTCTCTCCACTCCCTCTTCAGTCAGTCAGTCACAGAAACGTCCAATGAGGAGCCGGTACGTGTGTATCGGGATCAATCAATTGGGGATTGTGCCCCATAGAAAATGGCAAAGAGGTGATTTTGACACAGATGACACGCAATATTTCACGGATTTGGAGTAGGCATATATGTTTCGTATCCTTTGATGTAATTCTGCAAAAAAAAAAAAAAAAAAATCTATGCACAGGTTTAAATAAACAGCCTGACTAAAAAGTAATCGGGATAGCCTACATCAAAGTTGGCTGAAAATATGATTATTGCCAGGGCCACAGCCAGGATTTTAGTCGGTCTCCCACATGGAAAAGAAAGTTACTAAAATAACCTCACACGGATTTTTCAGTTTTTTGTTGTTTTTTTTCCTGTTTACTACATTTTCTGTCAAATTTATTTTCAAACATCAAGGTTTAAATGCTTTTTCAAGTCCTTCTCTGCACTGCCAGGAGTATATTTTGCTGGAGCAATCTTTTATTTACTTTTACTGGCCTAAATGTGACTAAATCTAAAATCAGCCTGCAAGATCTAAAATAACAAAATCAATCAAAAGAAATTATCCAAGTTTCTGAATGCTGAATATAGACATAACCTCAGTGTCCTCAGTGTATAGCTACTGCCCTACTTATTGCATCATTATGCTTAAACTATCTCTAACATGTTCTCCACAACTAATAATATGTGTATTTTTATGCATGTCCAGATCTGGATGATATTTTAAAAATGTATAAAGGATTGTGCAGTCTTCCAAGTGCATTATTCATTAAATATTGTGCAGCTCAGCTTTAATTTGTGAATTTGTGTCACGGTGTCCCCAAGAGTCTTATCCCAGCTGCTTTAGGAATACTGCAGTGATGTACCTGTGGCACTGGTGAATTTCTAAATTCATACACAGCACATGGGTAGACACGATTGTATACATCATTTGAATGTCTGAATATGCATTGTTTCAAACGGACAAAGGGGTAACTCTTCTCAAATACATAATCTGATCATACTTGCTTGCACCCATTGACCACTGAGCATTAATTGCTCCATCTGGTCTTTCTCTATGGCAGTACTCAGTCCTGCCACTTGATGGTGATATAAATCCACAGTTTTCATTTCTTTTCCAGGTCTGCTTGAGAAGTCTCCTCTATACTATCTATCTGCTCCACTTCCACTTCTATTCCACTACATCCCTGAAAACACCACGCTTTCTAACTGACACAGTTAGACACACTTCTGAGTTTTACCATCACATTCGTAAGGATTTCAATCACCTCAGTGGGCTTGTGTCTTAGCTTGTGTCTTATTCGAATAGCTGCTGATCAAATCCTGGTAAATCATGAAACTTCACCTGTAGCGTCTGATAAATTATCAGACTAAAATAGACATTACAGACTTGTGAATGCCTTTGACTCATTGAGACACACATGGGTGACAATTAATGTTTTCAGTACTTTGATATTTCATGAGTCAGTCCACTCTCCATTAACTGCTCAACAGAACACCTCAGGGAAATTTAAAATTAGCATCAGAGTCTTATAAAAATAATATCGATGACCATGACACCCAGATCGCTTCAAATAAAAGTGATGCATATTTAATTGGTTCTGTAATAAATTTTGATGACAGCAAAGTATATGTATTATCGCACACATTTATGTACAAAATAGTGAAAATCTGGACTTTAGTTAAATAAAAATAAAATGTTAAAATTATCTATTAACAAAAAAAAGTTATTGCTCAAACTATGTAATATAAGAAGTACTTTAATTGTTTATTTTTGTTAAGTATTTGGCCAAAAAGTTACCAAATTGTCCAGGCAGTTTTTTAGCAGGGACAGACGCTGAAGAAAGAATGAATAAGGCAGGAAAAATGTTGCTGTTAATATCTGTGTCCTGTAGGTGATGCTGGTGTTTCACTCTGTGAAAGAGACTAAAAGTGTAAACAACAATGACAGAGAGATTAAAGACTGACTGACATCCATCACACACAAACAAACACATACTCAAACGTACAGCTTAGCAATGTAAATGGTTTAAAAAATCCCAAACACATGAAGACTGATGAACAGCTGCACAACGTTTGAAATAATACTATAATTACACCCATATGTTTATAAACCTTTAAAAAAAAAAAGACCACCTTTACCCTTTGAGTGTTCATGCCTGTTCCTGTATGTTTGCATGTGTGCATATGTGGTTTTAATCTTACACTGGACTGTGACCAGGTGTGAAGAACATCCACTCATGCATGTAAAACATGTGTTTTTTGTCTCACGCCTGTGCACATACGTGTGTGTACATACGAGAGTGTGTGACCTTTAACCTCTCCTCTCTTCATACCATCTCTCTCTGCAGACACAAATCAACCTGATCAATCGCTCCTCTTATTCTCAATCCGACCAATTATCCCTCGTTTATCCTCCTATTATTTCCACTTCTACTCCAACCCTCTCTCTCTCTCTCTCTCTCTCTCTCTCTCTCCCTCTCCTTCCCAATTACCATTCCATGTAGGGAGCAATGCTTGCTGGGTAATGAGGGACTCTGGGCATACCAATCTTATCTTAATAGCCTTAAAGGGCCACTCATTAACACAAACACTCACTCTGTCTTTCACGAGCACACACACACGCACACACACACACACACATCTGTCCGCGCACATCATGCCATAGAGAGAAATGGAGTGACAGAAAGAGAGAATGAGCGAGGGACTTGATGGAAGCAGTAGGAGAGAGAGAAGGAGAGAATAAGACAGGAGAGAGGAAGGGGATGGTGGGAGAGAAGCAATGAGGAGAGGGTGAGGTGTGCCGGGGGAAGAGGAGGAATGGGGGGGGGGGTCTGGTAAATGTCAGCGGTGTGTCTCCTGGGCCTGAGAGACGAGTTAGTGACAGGAGAACAATGGCCGCTGGATCCATTCAGAAACACAGCTGCTATGAGAGCATGCCTGGATCTGTCGTCTGTTTAGCCATCAACCAGCACTTGTAAAGGCAGAACGAAACACAAACACACACACTGATAGAAAAATGCATTCCTCGTACACATCCAGCCACGCACAATTGTGCATTTGTGCATCCAGACACACAAGGTAAGCCCTGGATGTTATGGGGGATCAGTCGCAATGTGCATGGCTTAGTCAGGGCTGTCAGTCAATAACAGCCCCTGCAGACTCATGTAAAACTGTCCAATTGAACAAGTCCTTCTTACTCATATCATCTCTACCACTGCTTCTTATTTCCCTCTGTCACCTTAAAGGATAAAGCTGGCAACAGTCTATATTTTTGTTACTGTCAACAAAATGTGCAAAGGGGACCAAAACTAACAAGAAATTGATCTGATTAAGTAAGTCACCAAAGCCTGATGTGACTTATTCCTTTGCCATAAAGTCTCTTGTGCAAAAACTATTAAAATGCATAAATTACATTTTTAAGAATGACACATTCAGGGTAGCAAAGTCAGAAAGTGCAGTGAGACAGATTAACATATTGTTGGTGCTGGTCTTTTCATGGGATCCGTTGACAATAACAAATATATGGAGGAACTCTAGCCTTACCTTTTAATGCAGGTCTGCCTCCTCTTTACGTGTATATCTCCTTTAGTTAAAAAACTATTTAACCTCTCTGCATTCCCTCTGTTCTATCTAGTGGTTTATGGCTTATACTGTATTTGTTGCAGGTTTCATTTTATTCCCTCACAGAGCTGCAGAAGAAGACCTGTGTTTGTTGTCTGTTTTTTCTTATTTTGGCATCTGAACTCTATGTTGGATACCTCCCACCTCATTCTCTGCTGGACAGTAGCTAGATCACTTATCGACTCAACACCGCTTATAACGCCAAGCTATTACCTCTGTCTCTAACGCTCTCACACACACAAACAGTCATAAAGCAGGTCCTCGATCTAGCTGCAGGCCCCCACACCCCCAGGGCTTCATTTAGGAGTTGTCAGAAATCACTTTACTCACAGAAGACAGTAAGCACTATTGGCATATTCTTCTGTCTGCAGAGCAAATGCAACTCTACCCTGCCCCTCCCAACTTTACACTCACAAACACACTAGAAAGACACGCATCCCTATTGGTGTATGCTTATTACACTCATTGGGTAATTCTCTGTGACAGTGGGATATGAACAAAACTATGTCTGTCTGTCTTATTTGCATACCTCGTTTGTTTTGTGAAGTTTGTCTGTTGGGGTCTCAGTGTGTACCAAAGGCTGAAAGGTTCCATTGTGCTGATGAAGTGTTTGCTGTAGAGATGAGGAGGCACAGATGAGACATCGATCAGCGCTCATTAAACACCTTCAACTTTGGCAACCCACACAAGCACACAAACACAGAGCCTCACATTCACATGCACACACCCACCTATATGCACAGGTAGAGGATGACAAACAGAAAAATGTATTTATGCTCTGAATGTATTTGATCTTATTCTAGCCTCGCATACATCGGTCCCCTGTCATGTGAGTGACTCTCAAAGCTTGTATTGACAGCTGACTTAAAATGCTTGTTGTCAGTAGACTTATCCATTAAGCTGTGACACTGCTCTCTCTCCATAGACACACCGACTGGCCAGGGCCTTAAGCAGTGATTATGGTGTTGGGCAGTGGGAGCTGGGGGCTGCACCGTCATTAGTCTGGTTAATCAGAGCCTTGCTCCAGGTTAAGCTCCGCAGCCTCAAGAGACAGGCTGATGAGCTGAGAGCCGTGCCCAGCCTACAGTTCTCGGGTCTGGGCTCCAGCAGCTCCCCTGGCCCCTGCCTGCTCCAGCCAGTAATCTATAACTCTCCCCAGGAGCACCATGCAGAGGCTCAGCCTCCTGGACAACACTGACACATGATGCATGGTAATGAGACACACACAGAATGACACACTGTCACACACACCTGTTCGCACATACCCACACTTCCCACTGATGCAGTGTTGGCAATCATCACTGAGTTTTTATGAGTTTGCTCTGTTCTTCCAAGAGCAGTGTATTATGCTCAATAACACTCCAAAAACAAGCGAGTCCCTCTGAGTTGTACCAGTTTGCCATGACCTTGACTTAATGACCAATGTGATTCGACATCTAAATGCTTAAGTACCCCTGTCTGTGGAGCACTATAACTACCAGCTCAGCAGAATGAGTGCATAATGACCACGGGGACTGTTGGGTTTTCAAACAAGAACTACCCAGACACACACACTCATACACAAACAAATTCTCATGGGGGCACAGGGGGCCTCAGCTCCGCGGGGACCCTCCGGATAGGTGTATCTGATCCAGGCCTGCCATTGGCCAGCCTCCTCTAACCCAGCGTCCCCTGTGAGCTCATTAGCCCCAATCATAACCACTTCCCTATGTCTCCTTTACACGCTCCATCCGTTGCCATCCTGCCACACACAAATTACATCCTCCATCAGGATTGGATAGGTAGCGCATGTCTGTGACTGTAGAATACATGCGTGTTTAAAGGACAAGGAAGGTCGGAGATCCCCATGAGCCTGCAACATTTCCCAATGGACTTTGCAGACCCTAGTAGGGCAGAGAGGAGTGGGGGGGGAGGCAGCTTGAGAGCAGACAACCAGAGGTGAGTAGTAGGCAGAAGGAGGTTAAGAAGTATGTTTTCAGGTGATGAAGTGGATGACCAGGTTTCAGTTCAGGGCCCCTGTACTGCTCTTTTGTGCTGTGTGACCCAGATGGGCAGCAAGGGAGAAAAAGAGGAAGGAGGGGGAGGCTGCAAGAGATAAAGAAAGGGGCTTTTCATATAACAAATGAGAATATGCTGCAGACACAGGAAGGACCCCAGAGAACCACAGAATGGGATGAGACAACAAAGAGCCCCATCATCAATTTAGTGAATAGATCTGTCTATCTATCCCTTTTATCTCCCTCCGCTCTTTTTTTCCACCATCTCTCCCTCTCTTAATCAGCCTCTCATTGTGCCATTAGCTGAACCTGTAGTCTTAATCAGTGGCTTGGCACAGACATCATCGCTATCCACTGCCCTTCTCACACGCCTACACACACGCGCACAAACACTAAATAAACACATTTTAATGTGACACCAATCTTGTCGTCTTCTCAATGAGCCCTCCGCCTCCCCTCCTTCTTGTAGCCCACAACCCAAACATAACACATGGGACGCCCGTCTCTCCCATCCATCAGTCAGTCTACACACTACTTGTCTAAAAATGAGTGTGTGTGTGTGTGTGTTTGTGTGTGTGTGTAGGGCTTTTTGGCGTGTATCCCAAAGGGAGAATGATTTTAACTCTGTAACCTGAATCACCTCCCATCTCAAATCTTGCATGAATACTGTACACACACACACACACACACACACACACACACTCTTGTGTATGTCAGTGAGTGTGTATTGATAATGGCCATTAGCATATTTATGATCATTGCCAGCCTCTTATTGTTTGCTTGCTCCATTAATCTTCATCTGCTGCCTGCCGACTGACAGCTCAATCTAACAGGCCATCACTGGGCACTGGGCGCGCACACACACACACACACACGCACACACACACTAAGAATGCATGGTTGTACATAAGGCATACTTGTATCAACAATCGAGGGGCGCATTGTCTCACACATGCAGACACACATTCAGGAAGACAGCGTGATTGACATTCACCCCTGTGAGTGTAATCACCGGAGGTTATCCTCCCCAGCTGCGTGGGGGTCTGCTTCAGCTTCTCCTGCTCAGCACTGTGGTGTCATTCTTGCAAACAAGTGTGAGTTCCTTCTGGGCCATAGGTGGGCTGTGGTACCCCTTGGTCAGGGTGTACCAAGCCAGCCTCCTACTGTACATCTGCCTCCACACACGCGCCCCACAAATGCACCGCCGTGTATCTCAACCCTCCCCCCCTCATCATTAAAAACCCCTTTCTGTGCTTGCTCTTAGCCAGTCCCCAACAGCCCTTCACCAAATGTAGCCCTCAGGCCAAAGTCTGTAAAGAAACAAACACTCATAAGCATAAAATTCAGAAAAATGCAGCAGGTAAGAGTGCTGCAGAAACACCCAGGGAGCTAAACTGTGCCTTGAGAGTGTGTGTGTGTGTGTGTATGTGTGCGTGCGTGCGCGTGCTTTAAGATGCGATGACAGCATGTGCATGAGCAACTGAGCGCTCCTGTAATGTTCGCTCAAATGTTAATGTGTTTGTTTAAAGCCAGTATGACTGACTGACTCACAGCTGATTACTGGGTGAATGGAAGCGAGCCAAGTTCAATGGGCGGTCTGTTCTCCTGATGCATCTTCCTTTCTCTTCCCTCTTCCCTCTCCTCTCTCCCTCCCCCTCCTCTTCCTCCTCCTGCATCACCCTGCTGCTCCAGGAAGAGCAACCAGGGAGCCAGGATATCTGTGTGTGTTCAGACGTAGGCTTAACTGGAAAATGAATTTAACACAGCAGATGAATTAAAGCAGAAATTTCATGATATGATTTATAAATTCAGAAATTAAATATATTGAAGGTATAATTATGTTGCATGTGACCTGCTGACCTGTCTTAAAGGGATAGTTCGGGTTATGTGATGTGGGGTTGTATGAGGCAGTTTTACATATGGAGTGCATTACCTGCAGTAGATTCGGAGTAGTGCGCTGCCCGTTTGGAAAAATAGACACAAGTACAGGCACAGAAGCTAAGCTGCAGCTGGATGTGCAGCTGTGGACAGGGTCATCTGCAAAAAAAAGCTGTTTTTTGCTGGTAAAAGATCTCCAGCTTTCTGCTGCCTACGATGAAAGATCTGAGCTTCCTCAGGAAGTGCTCATCTCTTTCTTGTACACAGTGTCAGTCCTGGTCCTCCAGTCCAAATACAAGACACCCAAGTACTTGCAGTGCTCCATAACTTCAGGCTCTTCACCTAATTATGATAACGGTCTTGGTTGTAGTTCCCCTCGTCCTAAAGTTGACCATCATCACCTTGGCCTTGTCCACATATAGGAGCAGATGATTCTTGCTGTACCACTACACAAAGTTAGCCACCAGTTACCTGTAGTCCAACTCCTGCCCACCTCTAATACACCCCACCACTGCAGAATCATCACAGCACCTCTGCAGGTGATATGATTCAGAGTTATGCTGGAAGTCTGGAGCTGTACGGTCTTAACGAGAAATGGAGACAGGACACTCCCCTGTGGCACTCCTGTGTTAGTAACCATCACATCAGGCAGGGAGGTCCTTGGCCGAACAAACTGGGGCCTATCTGACAGAGACTCCGGGAGACAGTAGACCTGCTGATATCCATCCTGAGCAGCGTCTCACAAAACAGAGCTGGTTGTTTATGATGTGCAGGTCTTTAAAGCGCTGGAAAAAGAAGAACACAATTCTCATAGTGCCACCACTACCAACCAGGCGAGAGTGAGCATGCTGCTCTTTACTAACAGTTGTTTGCCAAGTAAGATTTTTTCCCCTCTAGTGTCCATCTACCCCTCAGAGTTTTCAAAAGCAGTTTATTTGGTATGTCTGTGGTTTGGTTTAAACACACATACCACCAAAGAGATTATCTTCATTACTGAACAGCAGGGGAGGTTTTGGGGTACCAATTGTGGAGTGGATTTATAATGCTGCAAGGCTGTTTAAGCTATGAAATTGAACAAACATTCCCACTTTGTGTTTTCTGGTATTGATGCTACAACCAGATGTTTCTCTTGTAAATGAGAGCAGCTGTAAAGTATCTGGATGGATGGGATGTAGAAAATGACAACCGGGTAATAATTAGACAGTGTGTGTGTGTGTGTGTGTGTGTGTGTGTGTGTGTGTGTGTGTGTGTGTGTGTGTGTAGTCTCACTCTTAACATAAACATCAGAGACACATCACTGATTTGTGGAAACTTTAGTGATTATTTAATCTTATCAATAAGTTACGTATTCTTTTATCAGAGCAGAGTGCAACCCACCTCTTTTGTTTTTTTTTTTCTTCGTGTTATCTCTGTTGTTTGTTAGCTGACTGAACCGCTTCACTGCTGGTGGACATTTGCTCATAACTTTATATCTGAAACAAGACTCCTAACATTTTTATTGATAAACCCAGTGTGAATTAAATGGACTCGTTTATCTTTAAGCTTTAAGATGGTTTAAACCAGAAAACACAGGGTAGAACAAGTCGTAATGCTTCGCTTTCCTGCACCATAAAGCTATTTTTATAGGGGCTATCTATAATATTCCACTATCAGAGATTATAGAAGTTTTATTGTGATCTCCCACAGAGAGATGAGTTTTATGTAGCTTTAGTAAATCATTCCTTTCCTCTGTGATACCAGCTCCAACGACTGTTTGCCAGTGTGAGTAGAAGAGTTGTGCAGTGTTAACATTTATGAGTTGTAGGCTAATATATTTGAATAGTTTATGGAAGCAGTAAAGTGTGAAATACATAATTTGCTAACATGTACCATGTAAAACAGCTCTTAAAAATGAGCTGTGAATACAAATGCTGATTTCCTATTGTTTTAGGAATATTCCATCATTCATGAACAGGAAGGCTCTTTCTCCCCTCTGCACTCTCCCTCACAGTACAACTCCGGTCATCTGTGCAGAATGTGAAAACATTCAGAGCGAGCGGGAAGGTCAAGGATATGTATGTTCTATACATTGAGCAATGTAATCTTAGAGCTTGTTTTGAATCTTTTTAAATGTACTTTTTATTGATCACTGATTAAAACACCTTTCTAGACTATATAATTTCTGTAAGAAATTCCATTTCTGTATGCTTGTGTTTGATAAGTAGAATTAAGAGACATAAGAGATTTGGTTAGTGTGTTTGTTAAGATTCAGCCTTTCTAATGTCCCTCTCACCATTAATTGCTTAAAAAACACACATCAAACCCATTTTTGCTGCTGCCACATATCCAAGGACTGTTAGTGCACGCCTCACTTACATTAGATATCCAGTGCACAGAATTATACATATGTTATACATCATACAACTGCACTGTACAAACTCATGGCTGTAGTTCCAGACTTGTGTTTTTGTAACATTTGTACTGTATATTTTTATATTCATTTCAGTAATTTTCTTCCTTAATTCAGTGTGATCTCCAGTTCTAATGTCCTTTTTTAATTTGAGGTATTAAAGTATCACTACTGTGTGGATTGAAATCAGATAGGACTAAAATGTTGTTGTACTGTGACAATAAAGCATTGAATTGATTTTCTCATGAAACATTATAGTGTAAAAAATACTGAGAAAGGGTTGAAGTGTTGTTTTTATCTTTATCTAATTTTCCTTATAAAACTTTAAACCATGGAGTAAATTGTGTATTTTGTAAAACAAAAAAAAAAACAAAAAAACATATTTTTAAAAGATAACTGATTTTTTTTTTTTTTTTTTTTGTATTCATTGTGATTGATATACTTCTTTTTTAAATCCCATGACTAACTCATGGACAGTTACAATACAAAAAAAAACAAAAACAAAGTAAACTCATGCAAGGTCATCCAAATGTTTGTGGAATACAACAAGAGTTGATTTTATCTCCATTTGGTTTGTATCAGTTTTGCTGAAATGTCACAATTATCTCTATTACAATTTTTTTTTTTAAACATTTAAACCTGCATAACACACACTATACACTGAACTAAACACCATCCAGTTCTTGTACTGGGTTTCCATTTCATGTACATTTCTGTGTTTTCCAGGCAATGAGTCCATGACCTGGTTACTGGTACAGGAGGAAGAGTTCAGATTGATGTATTAACATGAACTGTGTTTCTCTCATCAGCTTCATTTAGCTTATGATTAACTCCCAATCACGAGGCGTGATTAAAAGTCAGTGTAAAAATATTCCATACATATTTAATATTCCACTAACAAGGAACCAGCTCCCAAACTGCCAACAAAATAGATATACACCCATAAAAAACTCCCACTCCCACATACATCTCTCCGTTCCTTGCCTGAAAACACACCTAAACATTTCGCGGCTATCTCCCCCACACCTCGGTGCTGGCTAGGTGGAATTAGAAAACCAACCCCGCGGTCTCATTAATTAATTAAACACCATGTGCCAGTGGCACCTGGGTACCGGTTATCACTGCCACTCAGACACACCGTGATCTCAATAACCACCCCACCACAGGGCACTGAGAGAGCAGGGAGGTGGGGGTGGAGGGGAGGGAAGGGACATCGATTCTTCCTTCACAACTTTGAGGTAAAGACAAGTAGAGAGAGAAAAGAGACTTCAGACATCATCTTTCTGTGTAGGTAGTAAAGTGGGACACATTCACTCTGAACCAATACAGAGGAGCCTGGTAAGTGTTTACTGCTGTGTGTTTTTGTTTGTGTGTCTTTGCCGCCCTTACAGGCTCCACGGGACCCTTTTATCATCTGGCCTAGCAGGGCCCTAAATCACTGCAGGAACGCCCACCTCATCATCTCCTCTTAACACCTCTGCATGTGGAAACACTGCAGAAACACACACACACACACACACACAGATACACACATCTCTATTAGCATTTTGCATTCTTAAAGCTGTCTATAAATGAGTAGTGTGGTTAATTTCTGAGCTCACATTCTTCAATCATCCCAATTTTTACTCAAAACATATTCACTGTATATTGCATACTGTGGAAACAACATGATTTCATTCTTGACTACAGTGTATTTCTATAATTATGCAACATAAAGTGTGTCAAACGAGAAAAAACAAAAGCTTAGGTAATATTTCCCATCAATTGGGCAGTTTAATCCAAATTACATTCATAAAAAAATATTTAAATATGAAAATCACATGCACTGGGCTTCTTAGTTTAAAACAATAGCAATGTAGATTTCCTAAGGTCATGAAGAAAAGACTGCACTTGGCACATTTCCTCTGTTTTCTGAAATGCGACCACAGAGCTAAGTCAAGAATGCTAAACTAATATTGTCTTAAAATATCTTTTATCCACAACTTTTTTACAATATTTATTCATTTATTTATTTTATGATTATACTTTTACTTTTATATTTTTCTAAGTTTAATATTATAAAACATACACAGGGGCTCATAAGACAGATTCCTAAAAACTATCCTCAAATGGCAATAAAGTATCCCATTTTGAATCTTGTTTATGTACATGATAGATTATCAACAATTAATCTGTGTCTAATATTGAATGGCCTAACGGTGACAGATCAAACAACCATCAACAAATGTCACAGTTTTAAGCATAGACAACTGGGATTTTCTACCTAAACCAATCCTGAATATTAAATTAAAGTGTTTTTTTAAATTCTGTTTTCACACATTAAAAATATCAGGATCACATACATAAATTGACACATCTCTGTGATATTCCAAATGCTAGACCTGATTATCTATTTTAAATGAAACCAAGGCCATTGACACTAATTGGACCTATAGGGACAAATAATTTGTAGTTCTGAAAAACAAGCTGTATTGCTGCTGGTGTCTTTGCGTTTCAGCTTCTGAAATTGACTGTGATTATTCAGAAATGTCTGAATCAATATGAGTAGTGGGAATTGAAAACTCAGTGCAGGTGAGCCACATATTTTAAACAAACTGAGACAAATTACAGAAAGAAAATATTTCTGAATATGGAATATGGCTGAGACTCACAGTGTGATAGAATATTAGAGCATATATTAGATTAATAGGTAACTTATTAGGTTGCCTATCATCTTGAAACAGTTACAGTCAAGGCTATCTATGGCTGATGAAGGCGTTTTAACTATTACACAAGCTGGTTACAGTGTCTTGACATTTGGAAAACACTTTAGTTAGTCTGTCGACTCCAGCTGACAGCAACAATGGATCTTTTGGGAAACTGGAACAGCATCTTTTCCCAAATGACATGGCGACAGGTGAGCATTTATCAATATATCCAGAAAATGTTATCTTCAGCAGTACCTCCCTATAGTTCTGACAACGTATGTGCATGTTTATGATTGCAAACCATGTTTTACAGTATAAGATGTGGTGTAAACAGGTACATTTTTCAGAGAATTTTTAGAGATTAGCACTTAAAAACTTTTTTAGTTCTGATTTTATGTGTAGTTATGTTTACACAGTTCAGTTTTATACAGTTTCATTACATACTGAGTCTCGTTCTTTAAAGCTCATTCATTAATGCTCAGCCTGACATTGTTTGCTAAATAATATCTCACTCTATGTCTTCTCTTGTAATGTCCCTTATTGTCCCAAGTAGCTCTCAAAAGTCAAAAAAAAAAAGTACACAAATTGTACGATTTCAAGTCTATCCTCTTTTTCATTCCCAGATTTTCCTTATTAATATCTTTTTTTTTCTGAACTCAATGAGCAAATCAAATGGGAAGAAAAAAAGGAATATGGATACAGTAAACTTTAATCTTTTTCTTTTCAGATTGATCAGAGTGTGTCCACAGCAGAGATTGGAGACCTGATTGAGTTCATGAACCCATTATTGGCATTGTCTCTTTGGGGTGTTTATGTTGGAGAAGGCCTTGTTATCCATTTTGGGGTAGGAGGTAAGAAATTGAAGTGTGACTTTATTTTAATCAATTAGTTTTTTCTTAAGTACATTTTTTTTCTGCTATTCACTTCAGTAGAATTTTCTTTTTGAAAAGTTTACTCTGACAAATAAAATAAACCAGATTTATTTTCATCGTTTCCATTCTCATCTCTCTCCAGATGAGAACATGACACAGAAAGCCTGTCGCAGCTTCCTTCAGCAAATGGTTCCAAAGTCTAATGGTGATCGTGCTCTGAAGAAGACCAGAATCTGCACGCAGCGCATTACAGATATCAAAGTACCCCCAGGAACTCGAATCAGGGTCAACAACAACAAGCACAACCTGGCTCCATCACCTCAGGAGACGATGAGGTATCGCTGTGAGACTTTCCTGCACCAGGAGTTCAAGTACGACCTCATGAACTTCAACAGTGAGCATTTCGCCACATTTGTTCGATATGGCCACGCTGTGTGCAACCAGGTGAGTTTCAGCCACAGTGACTGAGTGATGTGATAAACATTAGATCTATAAACCTGTAATTTATTTTAGAACTGCAGTTGAAAGAAATTCATCCGCAACTATTTTGCTAACTAAGTAATTTTTCAAGCAAAAATACCAAATGCAGCTTCTCAAATGTGAGAATTTGCAGATTTTTGATATTTTTTTAAAACATATTTTGGTGTACGGACGAACAAAAGACATTCAGTGATGTCACCTTGCACTCTAAGATATTGTGATGGGCATTTCTCACTGTGTTCTGATGTTTTATAGCCTAAATGATTAATCAAGAAAAAAAAAAAGATTTACTGATAATGAAAATAATCATAACTTAATGTTCAATTCTTTTTTAGATTCCCTTTAAGAAAAAGAATGAAGCGCATACGGATACAACTCAAACTCTGCAAATGATAATGCAGCAACGGCTGGAGACAGAAACTTGAAATCCTCTGTGGTGCCTCTTTTGTACATCTGCCACACTAACTTTGTAAATGAGGAAGATTTTCAAAAATCCCTCACTGCTACTTTCAGAATGCTTCATTTAACAACTCAAGGCACAATAAAATATGTTCACAGCATTAGCAATGTTTCTCTGTCTCTTCGCTCACCCACAAAGTCCTTAGCAAACTCTATTAAAGGCCAAAAAAAACTTCACAACAAAGCAAAGCCCATAAGAGTCAGGAAAGTATTTGTCCTCTTGTTTATTAAGACTTCAGGAATGTCAATAAGAGCATTTCTATACAGTAAGAGGGCTGAGGAGGCCAGCGCGCAGACACAATGACCTTCTGCTATTCTCCTCGCTGATAATGACCCAGACACCGGCGCACTGCCCATCAGCCAGACCTCTAATAAAGCCACACACTCTGTCAGCATCTTGTGAAGCTAAGCTCTGGGTGGACAGGAAGTAGCGGAAAGCATCTTGTTTATTGATCTGAGACTGTGTACTGCCTGATGGCACATAGTTGTAACTACATTCTTTTTCTTCAACCCCCAAACACACAAAGACAAAGACTACTGTAGAAAAGCAAGAAAAAAAAACCATACAGAGTGCAAAACATTTCACTCTAACAATCAATCCTTTTGGTACACTCATTTGCTAGGCTCTTGGTTGCCACGCTGCTACACATGCACAATTACACACAAGCACTCATACACACTTACAGGGGTGGTATTTTTCCAGAGATAGGGTAGGTAAACTCGTTACTCTTTTCTTAATTAGTATAGAGATTCCATCCTTTTTTCCTCTCAGCAACCCCTGCAAGGGAATGCTGATTAATTGTCCTCTTAGTCCTCATAATACCCCACCACCCCCCTGCACATATACACATACATTCTCTGTTAGAAGAAATAAACTTCAACTCAGGCCCCAGTCGTCCACAGTCAGTTTCACAGTTCAGTAGAGGATCATTTTTCCACAATTCCGCTGGTTTTCTCTCGCCTCTCCTCCAGCTTCACATCACTGGCTCAGCCTGACAATGTACCCATACAGCTGGTCTGAGAAGGCCTGAAGAGAGAATTTATCTTGTACCCTCCTCCTTCCAGCTTGCCCCATGTCCCTGCGGAGCTGCGGCTCGCTGATGAGCCTCTCCATGGCCTTAGAGAAGGCCTCAGCTGTAGGCTCACACAAGAAGCCCGTTTCCCCGTCTGCTACACTCTCCAGGGGGCCCCCAGAGTTCACAGCGATAACAGGGCAGCAGCAGTACATGGCCTCTACGGGAACTATACCAAAATGCTCTCTGCTCGGGGTGTAGAGCACAGCGGCGCTGCCCCGCAGCAGCGCCACCTTCAGTGAATCAGAAGGGGAGCGCAAGAAAGTGACACAGTCCTCCAAATGGAGCTGCGCTGCCAGCTCTTTCAGTTCAGTGTAATGTTCAACATTCTCAGTAACTCGGTCGTCATAGCCCCCCGCCACCACCAAGTGAATGCCTGCTCTCTGGCCTGGAGAAAGGCTGCTCTTCAGGGCTGCCAGAGCCTCCAGAGCCAGGCCCAGATTCTTCTTTCTCTCATATCGGTTCAGAGAGAGAAACAGGCAGGAGGTTCCCTCAGGGAGCAGCCCTTCCAAGCCTTGTGCTTCAGTGGACGGCTGGTCAAAGGTACGCGTGTTGAGGGAAGGATAGAGGACATCTGTCTGGACTCTGCTTAGACTATGAAAGGTCTCCCTGAAGATGCCTGCAGTGAACTGGCTGTTTACCAGAACCTAGGAGGAAGTAAAGAGAGATTAGTTCATCAGGATCTCACATATATCACAGCCTGAGGTCTTTGATTATCCTAAAGTCTAGACTAAAATTGAAATGTCATTTCATTTCTATCAGGGCCCTGAGCTTTTACAACAGCTGGTCTTTGAAGATCAGGCTGTATCACATTTTAAATAATCACTTTGGTTTATTCCAGCAGTTTAAGTCACAATAATATACCTCGTATTTTGATTTTTTCTATTATGCTATCATTTTAACCACCACTTGGTTGCAATAGCATTGTAGTTTTCAAGAGACAAACTCAAGTCAGTCAGGAAGAAGCATGTCAAATGACATCTGGGTGAGATAAAAATAATTCTGAGAAAACCAGTTCTGGCTGTATTTAACAGAACAGTTCTTGAGTAGCATGTAACTGCAATCTAATTTGTTTGTGGGCAAAAACAAATTTCAGCTGACTCCTGAATCTATTTCTGGGCTCTTAATCACAGACTTGTATAAACTGAAGCAACAATGTGTTGCATTGGAAGTAGACAAAATTATAACAGTCAAAAAACTCTATCTAATGAAGGCAATCTGTACCTCTATCCAGTTCAGTTTTTCTTTTATATTTTGCATCTTTTGAGTGTACATTGATAGGTATTTCCATTGTAGTGCCTGACCCCTTTACAGAAAAATATACAACTACATCTTTTCATGATTGCAGGACACAGCATATATAAAAAAAATATATAGGTATGCAAGTAGTACTACTTTTTCTGAGCTGATATTTTCTCTGCCTTAAGTACACAATATGCCATATGCCACATCTGCAAACAGACCATTTGCTCAACATACATTCACAAAAAATGTCTTTCATATCACTTGTTACTACAGTTAGAATCAGAAATCACTTTACTGACAGCACGCAGCAGAAAATGCAAGGCTTTAACATAAAATGCAGCAAATGAATAATATTATCCTGTTAGTTTAATTTTAATATTTTACTGATTTCCTTCAAGACATGCACAGGTTTAGCCCTCGACTCTCCTGCAGACTTAGCCTCTCAAGCAGGACCCTCTGGCCATTCATCAGAACGAAATAAAATGACACAGTCTTGTCCTGTGACCTGACCATGACAACCTGTAGTATGATCCAACCTCCCACCCTCAGCCATTAAGTACCATATCAGCCATGCCTGTGGTGCATTCCTCCAGCCAGTCAATGGGAGCGCGGTAAAGCTTCTTCACAGCTGACTTCCTCTGGGTAAGCAGCTGGTCTGGGAAGTGACAGTAAAACAGAACCTTCTTCCTGTGACGGGACAGTCGCAGCACTGGGATACACACCGACACCTGGGATGGAAAAATTTGTTATCAAAACATAAATATGTGTTCTCCGAAAAATGATCCCCTCCTCAAGGCTAATCAGTAACAAATATGGAAACATTGATGTGTGATATAGCAATCAGTGTGATTTTGAAAATGTCATGAGTGATGTGATGTATCATTTCACACATATGGAGACAGAATAAAACAAACAAGTAACAATGTAAAATGAAAGATAAACATTTTCATATGCAGTGTGTACTGACACTATATGTAAAACAAACACTATGTTAATGCTTACCAATGTTGAAGATAAATATTCTAAGAGCTCTTTGTGACCTTTGCATTAGATGATTTGGCTAATAGTAATATTCATTTAGGTAATGAAGACTCACACTTATAGTAAGCTGATCTGTAGTATTCCCTGTAATTATGTGCAAGAGAGAAGGGTGGTACCTGTGTCTATTTGTGTGAAAGAGAAAACAGTAGAAAATAAGCAAGGGAGGGTCTGCTTCATGACAAGGTATAGTAAAAAGGTTTGACACAAAGAGACAGACTACTGTTAACAATGGAAGCTATTCTCTGAGCTGCACAGTCAGTTACAGAGATGGCTCGGATAAGTGATGACCAAACAGACACATAGTTACTGTATGACACAACTCACCTGATCACAGAAGATGACATCATACTCCACTCCACTGAGGAAGACCAAGTAGAGGGCCACATAGATCATCCTCAGGTAGGCACACAGGGCATGTAGGTAGCCAAACACATTAGTGGGAAGCCAGTCACCCACACATACCTATTAGAAAAGTAATAGAAACAATCAAATTACAGCTATCATAGGTTTTGCATTTTACATACACTATTCTTTATCTTTGTGCATCTTCCGAGGACAATATTATGTAGTAAGGCGTGTGTTCACATACTACAGGCAGGTCTGGGTCCAAGGTTTCAGAGAAGCAGTGTGTTGGATCATAATGGGCCGTCCAGATCTGAACACTACATCCCTGAGCCTTCAGGGCGACAGCAGCATCAACCACCAGTCGCTCTGCACCACCAATACCCAGGTCTGGATGGAGGAACACCACCCGCGCCATCCTGAACACAAGAATGGATAAAGTGAACCTGGTGAATATTTTCCAAAAAGACAGTGCTAGTTTGCAGTCAAGGTTTGAAATACATGAAACACCACTCTATCATGTAGAATGACAAATAAACTGATAACTATGGGCACAGACAGACAGTAGACAGTGCAAAGAGTACAAAGCTTATGTTCACAATAGTTGGCACTTATAGGTCTGCCTTAAACTTGATATTCATGAACCTGCTCTGATGCCAAGAAAGAAACGTTTCAGAGCTACATTATCGGTAAACTTGTGGTATCCTTGTACTTGTAGTTTTATAACTTCATTGAGTTCGTAACTTTTTATCCCTTAAAGCAATGCATACTATGACGGTTTAACAGAAAAAGTTCATACATCTACTCTCTGCCAATGTCATAGTGTCGCCAAGCACTGTGCCATGTACTATGATGAAAACCGCTGGCAGGCACTGAATTGCAGGTAAGGACACAAATCACAGAGCTGATTTATTTGGTTGCTTGCTTGAGAACAGGTAACATAAATGTATTTAGCTACAGAGATAAGATTATGGATACTAACTAGCCTGCCGCTAATGAAATGATAACCCTGTTACCCAACCCAAAATAGCCAACTTGGTGGACAGTTGGCTTTATAACTAAACACCACAACCACGTTACAATTTAAATATATTATTAGTTTACCTTCGGATCTCTTCACTACCTTGTCCAAGCTTGGAAACCTGGAGTTAGGCTACTCTAGCTGCCCGTACCGGCAAGACCAACTGCTATGAAACTCTATCCATGGGGCGCCATGTTGGCTCAAACCGACCGTTAAGATCAGGCTATTCGCACTTCATATTAGAACCACAATGGCACCAGTTTCCCCGACGTAAAGGGGACACGTCTCCTTCTAGCTAAAGCGGATCATCAATTTGCCTTTGAATAAAAGTGAAAATACATATTTAAATTCAATACAATATATATTTTGTTGGTTTTATAAAAGTATAGATGATTTAAATTTCACAAAAATAAGCTCCTAGAGTCATGTTTGTATATTACTCTTTGTATTGTATGCGATCAGCCGATCAGGCTTCTGCTCGGTCGCCCGCACTGGTCTTGTGTTTTGCAGTCGTGTCCTTTTCAGATGAGCGTCAGCTTTGTGAGCCCTCTTCTGAAGTTCTGTGCCGTTCACACACAGACTGCTGCTAATCATTTGACGTGGACATCGGCTGGAAGAGGGACTTAAGGTTTCAGCTCGCATCTTGACAAGTAAAACAAAATGGTAAGACTCTCGGCTCCATCTTCAGCAGTCGCTACTGTTAAAGCTAAGCAGCTCTGTTGCTCATTCAGACCTGAAGTAACATTTTGCTATGCGTTAGCTCGGTTGCTAACGCTAGCTCATCATTTGTAGACGTGGCTGTTTATTGGCAGCTCAAACAGTCCCATAACACATTTTAAGCTGGTCCAGAACAGAATTAATTGCTTGTATATCTTTGTGAAAACATTTGTTGGAGGCTGAATGTTAATATTGGATGTTGAAAGCAGTGAGCAGCGTGGACACTCAGTCAAGGCCTTTACCACCAGTCTCTGACAGAACATACTGCACAGTTCAGAATCAAATGTAAATTGGAAATTCAAGAGGCACTATTAAGTCTTTTTATCTGAATGCTGTGAGTTAGTTTTAACTGTGAGTGTGTATGTTTGCAATATGTCAGCGTGAGTGACAGAGATCTGGTATAATGGTGAGGTGAATCTCATTTGTGTTTTAAATCTGGTGTCTCTCTTTCAGCCCGGACCAGCAGCAAGTGCAACCAATGTTGGGGCATCTGGCCGTTCCCCCAGTAAGACAGTGGCTCCCCGCGCAGCAGGCTCCACAGTGAGACAGAGGTACGCACACACTTTACTTGTACAAACTGTAGTTAGAGGGTAAATGTTCCACAAGTGAATACTACACACAGATAAATAAAAGGAAAAGCCAGAAGATGTTTCCACACAGGCCACGAGTGGTCTCTATAGTCTGAGAAGTATGAAAATCATACGAATCATACCATATTGCCCCAGTAGTCCTCGCCATGATCCATTTCAGCTGTGGAAGATATTTGGTTGATGTGTTAGACAGCAATCTTAACTACCATCATCAAAACACCCAGTAAGGGAATATATTTTGGAAGAATGGTGTTCATCACTAAAGTAGAGTACAGAGACTTTTAGTGGCCCAACATTTAACTGAGATACTTTACATTCACTTTTCTTCTTAAGATGACACACAACTTCATGTTACACACTACTGATTATTACTGTAATTAAAAAGCTATTGGTGGCCACTTCCCATCAAGCAGGAATAATAAGCTGTGCAACTGTCTTGGCCTGAACACACTGAGCCCATAATTATTTTCCAAACACTCTCAGCATTGACCCCGCCTGCTCATTTCATCATACTGTAAAGAGTGATTGATGAATTTCAGATAGTCCTTCCCTGTATATTTGTGTTCCCTCCGTAGATTGGAGCAGCAGATAGATGCTGTACTATGGGCTTAATCAGTGTGTAATCAGAGGCTCACTGTCATCTCTCTCATTATGTCCCGATACTATCACCCTCTTCATTACCTCATTAACCTCAGTTTAATCTCATCACATGAGTGAAGCAGCCATGAATCACTCCATTCTTTCATCACTATCTACTGTAGTTGGAGTTACTCTCTGAATAAAGTGTATAATGGCAAAGATTTTTTTTTTTTTTTTTTCGTAAATGGCTTACTTGCATTCAAATTGAATGGTCTCAAGATTCTTCTGAGTTGGTGTAGAGGCTTGGTTTTTTAAAGTTTGATAAATGTTGCAGTTTGTGTAATCAAAAAGTTCTGATTTTGAGAAACTGCTGGATGATAAGAGGGGGAATCAAAGTAGTTGTCTTGAAAAGGCCATAATAATGAGATGACTGTACTGTGACTGTACCAGTCTTGCCATGGTTACTTTACTCATCAACATATTCTTGTTATGTGTGTGTGTGTGTGTGTGTGTGTGTGTGTGTGTGTGTGTGTGTGTGTGTGTGTGTGTGTGTGTGTGTGTGTGTGTTCCACAGGAAAGCCACTAGCAGTGGTACACGCAGCGGTGGCAGGACCACAGGATCAGCTGGCACTGGTGGCATGTGGCGCTTCTACACAGAAGACTCACCAGGCCTCAAAGTGTACGTGCAGCTTATAAAAGCAGCTGCTGTAAAGCAGTTATACCCACACACACATAATCCACAACACACACACACACAGCAAATTGAGCCTTCTATATTTTAATTTGCATCCGCTCAACAAAAAAAAACACACTAATTCACAGGATTTCCGACACTTGCACTACCGTTAATGTCATTTATGTTCGTCGGGTAGAATGGGAGGAATGTTTAATGGCAGGAAATTGGGCAGACGCGCCACTGTGGTAAAACAAATCATCTCTGAGCTGTGGATCATTTTGATTAAGTGTGTGTCTATACACACAATTATGTGTGTTGGGAAACCACACATTTAGAAAACTCTTCACCCCATAAACTTCTATTCTGCTGCATCCTCACCCCGAATATTAGAGAAGGCACCCTGTCTTCTGGCCATAGCCAGCCATGGTTGATCGATGGTGCCGTGGTGGTTATTGAGTGTGTCTCTCCAGCAGTCGAAGGAGGGCAGACTCGCCATACAGTGCTGTATATTGAGTGCATGTTTGTTTCTGCGTTAGACGCCGGCCTCAAAGCTTCATTAAAGGATCCACTCTGAAAGGTCAACTCAATTACAGCCTTCTGACAGGGGGAGGAGGGGACTGCGGAGTAGATGGTTGGCATGGCAATGCTGCTACTTAGTGATGCGCCCCTCCCCCCCCCCCCCCCCCCCCCCCCACTCAGTCCCTCCTTGACAGATGAGAGCCCCTCCTTATTTCCGAAGCTCATCAATAAAATCAGCCACTCCACTAAGACTCTCACTCTAGTTGGGGTTACAGCAAATGATGGGACTTTGTGTGTGTCTGTGTGTGTGTGTGTGTGTGTGTGTGTGTGTGTGTGTGTGTGTGTGTTAATCAGTGTCTCTTTGTTGTGACAGTGGCCCAGTGCCAGTGCTGGTGATGAGTCTGCTCTTCATTGCTTCAGTCTTCATGCTGCACATCTGGGGGAAGTACACCCGCTCTTAAGCCCCACCTGATGACCCCTGACCCTGCAGCTCGACTTCTTAACACATTGGACCTGGACCAAACAAGAAATGAACAACAACCTTACGTCCCTTGTTCCCTTCTCCTCTGTCATTAGAACACACACAGGCACACAAACTGGATTTCAATGCAAAAACTTCAGCATACGATCTTCATCTGCATCTGATGTTGGTAACCACCTTGCTGTTTTTTGTCCACCCGTTTTGAACATCTGATCGGGTGATTGGGGGGAAGCCATGCTACCCCGCAGCAGCAGCAGCAGCAGCAGCAGCAGCAGCATCAGCATCAGCATGTGCTCCCTCCACTGCTGCATGAAGGTTCAGTGCTGTGCTCAAAGACACTGTTATTTTCAGGCCCTCAGCAAACATTTCTCCCTCTAGCCTGAATTGTATTTTTTTGTTAACAACATTTGTACAAAATGTGATTGTATATTGTACAATTAAAAAAAAAATGAAAACTAAAAATCACTGCATTAAAACTTAACTTTATTTCATTTTGTTTTGATGCTGGGGGAAGGTATTTTGTGTCTTAAGTCAGAAATGTTTCTCAACCAAATTTTTAGTGACAGGTGAGGTAGTGACTTCTTCCAGACAGATTTTTCCTAAAAGAAATTTACAATCCTTTGTTTCAACAAAGATTGCATTGTGGATGGTCATGCTTTGAGACACAACAGCAGGAATATTAGAAAGGAAGCATCATTGACAGTTCAGACAGTTGGTTTAAACAAATTCCATCTACTTGCAACTTATTTGACTGAGGTTTGGGCAAAACTTCACTCAGTAATCCTATTGATGTTCCTTTTCATTCATTAAACCCTAAATGGCACCTAAAATTGCCTGAATACTCACCGTGTAATCAACTTTAATTGTCAAACTAATCTTGCTGTCCTATGGCTTTGAATGTTAGTCTTAACAAGATTACACAACACACACTGTAGGCTATAGTACCTTATCTGCATGAGCAGAAAAGCCCAGACTTGTCTGTGCATGCATTGGGGTCTAATAGTCTGAGACCATTTTTCCATTTGCTTGAATGGGAAAGTGGTCTCAGACTTTTGGACCCCTGTGCATGTATACCAGCTGCTCTAAACTGAGGTTTGCCTAGATCAAAGTGGAACGTTCAGAGGTTCAAAGGCAGTGGTCTCCAGTATGGGCTGCCTCAGGGTATAATAATTACAGACAGGTAAAATTAGTTTTTTAAAAAGTAGCACGTCTCAATAGTGTCAGTCATACCAGGAGGCATACATTAAACAGGACATCAGAACCTGAGGCCCTTATGTCTGATGACATAAATACTAAATGTCATATTTACTGTAAATTACTTTTTCCTTTTCCACATAACTGTCGATGGAAATCTGGTTTACTGTGTCTGAGGCTGGAACAATCAGCTGATGTAGGAAAGCATATACCTGCATATATGCAAAGCACAATAATAGTTTTTGTTTAAATCATTCTCTGAAACACATAACATCAATTCTTAAAATATTCTTCAAAACAATTGTTGCACTTTTTTGTGCCATAAATGGCTTGAACTTTGTTTTGAAGTTAATCTAAAGGCTTGTTTGCATAATCAAAGTAATACTGTTTGCACTCATATTTATCTGTATAATCACTGAAAACCTATCCTGAATGTCACTGAAATTTTGCCCAGGTGTTTTTCTTTCTTCTCCTGAGGGGGGCGCTGCAGACTATTTTCTGAATAGCACTGAGTTGGAGGATTAACAGGTCTCATGCTCGCTCTCATGCCTGTGCGGGACAGGTATGAGCACATGGTCCCTGTGGTGATTTTTTACCAAGTCAAATACTGTGTGGTGTTACAAAAAACAACAGTCACCTCCATAAAATGCTGTTTAGCAATCGAGAGGTTCATATTCTGACTTTTTTACGTTGAGGAAATTCTTTTTACATGAATGTCACTATAACAGAGCTGAGTGGAACAAAGTTAAGAATTAAGAAAAAGCTTCAGATTGAATATGTTTACATCAAGTTACACATTCAGAAGAATTTGAAACATGATGCTGCACGAGCTGCTGGCTGGATGTTTTGCAGTTGGAGATGTCGCTCTGGCCCAACCTGCATCACCAGGTTATCTGTGTTGAATATGAAACCACCAGCTGGCATGGCTTGTACTTGTGTGTGTGTGTGTGTGTGTGTGTGTGTGTGTCTGATCTTGTACCTTGTGCTAAACGTAGCATTCGGATCCTGTTCATTAATTTATTCTGTTGCTATGGCTCTGCTTTCCCACCGGTTTCCAGTGTTCGTGGCAGACTCAGGCACTACTGCCACATCACTCTCCCTCTTGTCCCTGTCCTACACACACACACACACACACACACACAAACAGACACACTCACAAAACTCCACGACCCAATTCACGGTGGCACAACACGGCACTGAGCCAGAATAATTCAACATAACAATTAAATATGAAGGAGCCGCGGTGAAGCGGTCCCCCAGTGTAAAGGAGTCAAACAGGCCCAGGCAGCATGTGGAGCGCTGTGACCCTCCACACTGCTGCAACCTGTAGTTCCCAACTCCTCTTGACACCATATATGCAAGTCAACTCAGTATTTCATCAAGGGGTAGAAAAATGAGGTAGAAATTTTTATTTCATAATGCGGGGACCAGAGTTTAGTCTACGTGTTCTGGATAGACAGACAGAGGTATCAACAATGCTGTTAAATCACTCAGAGGTACAGATGTAAGCACTAAACTCTTTTCTATCTTGCTTTTCACTCTGTGTTCCTCTAGTTTGTGCTTGTTGGTTTTTAGATATGTGGAAATATTTTTGTTGCAGGCTTCTTAGGGACTCTCTTAGGGACTGTTTCTGTGTCCTTCCAGCTGGTTGCCCTCTGATTTGAGACACTCATAGTCTCATAGTTAGTTTAAAAAGCTGTATTTTATCCTGAAGAAGGCAGTTTAACAAAATATGAATCTTTTGAAACTGAAATAGATGACTGAATCTGAGTTATGAGTGTGACTTTTCTATTCTTTCTTTGATGTGAGCCAGAACTTCATGAAAATTGGTGTGTTTTCTTTAGTTCTTAGGCAATTATTCACTAACCATTATTTCTACAGGGTGACATAGAGAAAATATGGCCTTCATTCATAGTTATATGCACAAAATTACATTAAAATTACATCTATAATATTAGATAACAATTTTTAGATAAAAAAAAAACATTGGAGGATGATTTAACAGATCCAGCTGCAATCTGACTTTAGAGTTTTTCAAGTCAACTCACGGGTTTGTGAACACTTCTTAAGAAACACTGCAGTGTCTTTTGTTTAAACTGGAATTTACAAGTGAGTGATTTATTCCCCCTGCGCATGAGATTAGTAGATAAAAGCTGTCTGGATACATATTCATTTTCACTACATCAAAGCTGCGTCAGAAGAGATTTCATCAATGTGCATCTTATGTTACCAGACAAGTGAAGCCTATATTTATTTGAAAATTAAAATACAAGATAACATTTGTCTCGTAGAGAAAAAAAAAAGACAGGAGTGAGAGAGAAAGAAAAGAGAAGCTTTCTTCAGAGCTCTTCCTCTGTGTCTTTTTCAGCAGAAACTCATATCCTGTAAAGAAACCACATACTTTTACAAGGGATGGCCCCTTACATAGAGACAGATCAGCATGCATAAGTGCACACACACAAACACAGAGACAGACATTTTTGAGACTTGTAAATAGGTCACATGTATTTGCTGTTCTACATGACACATGTTGCTCCGTGGTTAGGCATGAAAAAAAAAAAAACACAATTTAAGTTAGTCTCTCTCCCTCTCCCTCTTCTCAATGGCTATGTCACTCTGTCACTCATCCATCACCACAACTATCAGCAGCAGACTCAGCAGATGCAGCAGAGGGCTTGTGATTTGCAACTCTTCTTTCCTGTCAAAGACTATGCAGAATATTCTTTCTGTAGATGTGTGTGGGCACCCAGTCTTGCATGCACCCATGTCAAGTATGTGTGTGTATTTTTGAGCAGATCACACGGTTGGCAAAGCGTGGAATGATTGGACAGACAAGTGGAATCGATCCTCACTCACTGCCCAAGTGCGTCCCGAGGGATGACCTGAAAAATGAGGGCTGGTGGAAAGGATGTAGAGACACCTGTGACACTAGGATCTACAATGTGAAATGGTATAAATGCTGTGCCATCATCAAACTAATTTCATTTATAGTGATCTGCTTAACAATATATGTTGTAGCATACGAGCTTTGGTCCTGGTGGAATAAGTATTCTGCTCCCTTCTGCTATTCATTCAAAAGTAAATATAGATATATAGAATGTGTAGTAGTCAAATGTTATATTTGTTTTAGTCTCTAAAGTAAAATTACATATTCTAGGGAAATGTCCCTTTTAAAGTGGACACTGGTGACACTACAACTTACTACTTCATATACTGTTGGGAAGCTCGATCCATAGAAGAACGCATCATATATCATTAGCTTCTTGTATACTTTGCTTTTAAAATTATGACCTGCCAGAACAACCTTTTATTGTGAAATTAAATCTTATTCTACCTTTTATTGTTAAATGATTACATAACCAATCTCTGTATGCTTTATTCCTTTTATTGTGAAATGTACATCATTTTACAATCTTTACTGTGTTGTATAGACTTAGATGCTCATGTCCTGTCATTGTCTTTCAGCTGCCCCCCTCTGGAAAGCACTTATATTATTATAATAATATTATGATAACTTATACCAGTGCCTAAAAGGTATTTAAAAAAGTGTAGTAATTAAATACATGTACATAGCTACTGTTAGTTACTGCTATTTTCCACCACTGGATCAGAACACTAAAGCAGAATTTATTCATGATTCATCATGAATGATTATATGTGCTCATGTTGGACTGGTTGTTGTGATCATAAGACCAGTGATCAGGCAGTGATTAGTCAATAACATAGCAGCCAATTGGTGCAACACTCTGTTAATGGCCAGTGACCAGTAGCACAGAATGATCTGGTGAGAGGTGAGAGCTTGTTCACTGTAAAATAATCTGACTCCATATTCTGACATCCAGATCACATGGTCACTGTCATATGTCCTGTTATGTGGGTCATGAAGGTCGAGGGAAAGGGAACAGAGAGAGAGAGGTTCTAAATGTGTGTGTGTGTATGTGTGTGGGTCTGCATGTGCCAGCTGGAGGCTCCCTGATCTTTCTGGACTTAGATCCTCTTTCAGATAGAAATAAGAGTCAGACTTGAAGCCAACGCTGAGTCTGCATCTATCAGTACCTCATCTCACTCTCTCTCTCTGATCTTCTATGTGACACACACTCACCTCGTGCTTTATACATGAAAGGTGAATGTTGTGAAGTCTATACATTTAAGAAATTTCAATAACTGCTTACATTTCTATGAAATTATATTCCATCAGCCCATTATACATACAAACATATTATTATTATTATTATTGCTTTTATTATTATTGTTGTTGTTGTTGTTAATAATAATAATAACTCAGTTCTAGTAAGTTAAACATACATGTGTCCCAAACTAAATGTAGTATTGTAAAAGTTCTAAAAAAAATCTGAATCTAGTTGAAATGTTAAAACTTTCAAATATAGTGATATCTATGTTGATAACAGAACATTCACAGTGACAGACTGTGTGTTTGGTAATAATATTTAAACCATTATGGTAGTACTCAAACACAACACATTGATGGCTATACTGCCCTCGATGTCAAAGTTCAAATTCTGAATTGGCAGCTCAAGTATTTAGGGTCGGTATGTCTACATCTGCACCATTCACAGACTTACACCCATTCAAACAAATGACACACAAATACAGTTATTTAACGGGTCATTCATAAGCACTATAGGGTCTCTAGACTTCTTCTTTTCCCAAGCAAAAAGTAGTTGGTCCACAAAACAAATGAAGCAAAAGGTAATTATCTAACAACCATGACTTCTCCGTCAAGTTCATTCAAAATTCCTGCAGCAGCTGTGTTTGGCAAACTCATGTCATATAGGAATGAGTCGAGACAGCTGCCAAATCTGCATTCTAACTCAATTTACATGTTTTCTGAGATGTGATTTCCATCTGGCACTCACTCTCATGCCTTTTCTGGATATCGAATGGACAGTGGAACCTCATACAGGTTTGCCCATATTGTTTATAATAGTCTGCAAAATAATATTTCAGTAAGAATGGATAAAATTCATATTACATGTGAAATGATGTTCAAAGCTCTCACAAAACAGGACGTTTCCATCAGTTTAAACCTAAAAGATCTATTGATTGGTTGTTAAAAACAAGATATAAACCTATCTTTATAACATATTATCTAATGAACATATTAAGGTATCACAATAAAGTAAAATTTTGCTCAACAATTGCATCAGATAAGTCCAGTGTATTGCAGTTGAGCTGAAGGATATGATCACATGAGAAAGAAGAGACACATAAACAAAAACAAATGTATAAAAACAAAGAGGAGAGGAGAACAGAAAAAACCAAAACTGCCAAGATAAGAAATTGTTTAAAAATAGAGAGACAAGTCAAATAGAAATGGAAATTAAGATCTTGCGGAAGGATATAGCTCCAACGGCTGAGGTTAAAAGCACAAAGGAAAGAAAACAAATATACAGAGTTGAAAGAAATAGAGCAGAAACAAGGGGTAAAACAAAGAGAGGAAGAAACAGAAGGCGCTGGAGAAAGAAAGCTATGAATAACTACATGGAAATGGAAACAAGTGGAGACATTCGATGGTGGGAGAAAATCAAAAGAAATTTAACAAGTCTATAGTGATACATGCAAAGAATTTAACAGAATGGAACAATGTGGAGGCTCAAGTAAAGACAAAGATGAGAGCTGAATAAAACCTAAAAGGAACAGGAGAGGAAACTAAATACCACAGTTGTGCTTTTTGATGAGAAGACAGCAAGAACACTGCGACAGATTAGCTAAAAGACAAAATTCAAAAAGTGGTTCAAACTGTGTGCAAAGAGCAATTAAAATACATCACATACTGAGCATTATGTAGAGTAATATGCTGTAAATGATAAACCACAGAGAGTTTTGTGTGTGTGTGTGTGTGTGTGTGCACAAGGGGAGCTACTATAAGGAGAATCCCGGGATGCAGGCCACGTTAGTCCCAATGACCTTTTCACACACATCAGGCCTAGTGATGCCCCGTGTGACTGCCACAGGCATGCAGGGCCAACTGGGGTGTGATGTCATAAGCATGTGCCCCCCCCCCCCCCCCCCCCCATCAACCCCCACCCCACCCCACCCCCCACCCCACCCGCCTGCTCCTCGCTCTGTACCAGCCTGCAGCAGAGCAGATCAAACTGGACCCTCAGGGACATGCTGGCCAGGGCTGGACTAATTTAAGGGAGGTGGGGTGACACCGCTGCACTGAGTGTCTCAGGTGTCAGCCTTGTGCTTTCTAATATTAAAGACACTTGGCCTGTGCGCGCAAGGGTGTGTGTGTAGTGTACCCATGTGTTTGTAAGCATGTTGTTTATGTGCAGTGTATTTTTAGGTGACTGTATTTTCCACTCCTTGTGCAGCTCTCCAGGGCAGCACCAGAAGAGAGAGGTGAGGCAGAGGCTGGGTTGTACAGTCAATCTGGGGATCACCTGGCCCTTATATAATTATGTTCCTCATTAAAATAATTATATATTGATGTAGTTTGAAAGTCAGTTTGCCTGAGCATGCTTTCAGTTTGTGTTATCATATAAGTCTCTGGAAACAGTTGCTATATTTGTTACATCCCATGCTGGGCTTTCTTGCTTCCATTCAGTCAAAAATGGTTATAAATCTAAGCCAACATCAGTGGCAGAAAAAGTCAAAATAATGACAAACACAGTCCACTTTTTCAGGTTTTTATTGCAAGATAAAGCCAACAGCTTTTGGTCATATTTATCAGTTTCTTGGCTCATTCATCTGTTCTGTGCCACTAAATCAAATACTTCCTACATCACATAAAAATAAAACAATTTCCAGAGATCCATATCCTGAACGAGAAAGAGCAAGAATGAGACGTAAATCTCAGCATAGGCAAACTCAGCACCTGGCTAATCATCCTGTAGAAGTAATGAATGACAAATAAATATAATCTATTTTTTTTTCTCCTAGAAATTAAGTTGTCAGATTTATGACTTTGACAGGAATGTTATGGTTTGGTTTAATCTATTGTGTACGGTGTGGAAAAGCTGTGATTGTATGAAATTAAATATTCAGTTTGCCTGTGAGGACTGCTGGCACAGCAAATATTATTGTGTGTGTGTGTGTGTGTATGTATGTGTGTGTGTGCATCTTTCCATGGTTTCGTGGACAAATATCAGTTTGAAACCATCGTTGTGAGGACATTTTGGCCTGTCCTCACTACTTCAAAGGGCTGTATGATGGTTAACACCTGATTTTAAGGTTAAGGTTAGAATTGGGTGTATATTTGTGATGGTTAAGGTTGGGGTAAGGTGCTAGGGAATGCATTATGTCAACGAGTCCTCACAACTATAGAAAGACCAACATGCATGTGTGTGTGTGTGTGCATACTCCTCATTCATGAATTGGGTGTGGTGGATGGAAATTTAATCGGAAATCTATTGTTTATTATGAGTTGTTGCATTAATAAATGTCAACACCCCGAGTATCTCCCTCTCTCTGCGCAGTGCCAAACAGCTTGTAGATAACAGGCGTGGCAGGTTTGTGGATTCTGATTTCACAAGCTTTCCACACAATGAGCGAGAAGAGTTGCAGTGCTGATGAATGAGGAAGGCCGTCAAATACAATATGAGCAGCACTCACTCTCATGTCTGATGGACAGACATGGAACATGATATAAACTAACAAATATCATCACTCACTAGTCAACTCAGTTCTTTCCTGAAGGCCTGTATCAAGAACAGTCACTGAGTTTCCTCTGGATTTAAACCTGAAATACTTGGTTTTTTTTGGTCACTTGGGGGCAGCGGACACAAGTTGTCAACACAGTGCTGAGATATGGTGAAATTCTTAGCCAACAATGGCATAATTACACTGCCAGCAGACACAGAGCAACAATAGCATTCATTTGGAGTTGTGTTAGTGTCCAGCCGTGTGCCTGAAAACCAAAACAATCAGCTGAAAGATGCTATAAAGGAAGAGAAACTGCAGATTTACATGTGATAATTCTCTGTGGATTCATCACCATCATCCATCTACAGTTATTTGTTATGTAAACAAAAAAGTCTGTGATCATTTTACAGCATTGTAAAACATGTTGTACAACCGCATTATCACAGGAACGGCTTCTTTCATGCCACTTGATTTGCATATAGCGGCTGCCTGATTTGCACATAGCACATATTCTTTTTGTTTTAAGACATGTTCATTCCTTCAGGGCTGCCAGGGCATGTCATTGCATGTGTAGTGTGTGTGTGTGTGTGTGTGTGTGTGTGAGTGTGAGTGTGTGCGAGTGATTGTGGCAGGTGAAGGTGCATTATGGAATCCTAAGTGTTCCTGGAGTGGGGGCATATGTGGACCATTTTCTCATATAATGCATGTCCACAGCTTCAAATACAAACTCAGGCCGAGATCTGCTTGTGAATGAATCTCATGTGATTACCGCTTGTGAGCTTGTGCTTATATATCTTGATATAGCTACATATGATCATATGTATCAGACAATGCTTTCATTCATAATTCTCCCTTAAATGATGTCAGCACTCCTTTAACCTGTGGCTGTGACCCAACACAGTCTTGACACACTACCCTGACTTACACATCCTCCTGAATGGTTACGTAAACCTCGCCTTCTGCTTACGAGACTCAAGAATTTGCATATTAGTCCGGTTTGCTCATACATTTCCTGGCTCTTCTGCGCTGAATGAGCACATACCGTACTACACCCCTGAGATGTCTGCTCATCTATCTTTCTCTCTCAGCTGCCTACCTGCTGCAGGTCTGAGCAGGGAATTCCCTCATAATACTCAACTGTAAATCAGGATAAGCGTTTGGGAGTGGGTGGGTTGGGGGGTGGAGGGGGGGTGGGTTCTGTGCATTTGTGCATGGGTTTGGGTGGAATGTGTGTGTCTGTGTGTGTGTGTGTGTGTGTATGATTATACACATGTCAAAGCCCCAGGCAATAAAGAGGATAACAACATAATGACAGGCCAGTCCTCCAGTCCTAATTCTCCGAAAGCCTCGGGGTGAGGTGTGTTTTTTGTGGCTGGGTGGTGTGTCAGGGAAAAGGATGATTGGAACGTTTTCTTTTTCTTATTCTTCTGTGTTTACCTGACCTCTCTGAACTCCTTCCCTTTATCCTCGCTTTCACCTCAGTGAAAATACAACAATCCTGTAAAATCCTCCAGTACAAGTAAAATCTTGCATTCAGAATCTTTCTTAAGTAGAAGTACAGAATATTAATCAGGGAAATGGACTTCAGTACCAAAAGTAAAAGTACATTCATTATGCAGAAAAATTGTCCTGTGACACAAGTGTAAAGTAACATAAACTAAAGTAAAAAAAACAGTACATAGGTAAATGTACTTTCCACCACTGCTTCCCCCCTCCTCGTCTATTCACCTCACCCACTCTGGGCTCCAGCTTCCCATGACGTTCACCAGTTGCTCGCATGAATAAACGGATGAAAAGAAGAACAGGTAAAACAAACTCCAAGATACAATCTGCAGGGGGAGAAAAATGCAGACTTGCAAATTCTTCTCACAGAGATTTGTCACAGTGAATGACTGATGAGCAGGGGACAGACAGTAAACATGAGTAAACATGACGGTGGCAGCGTGTGTGTGTGTGTGTGTGTGTGTTAGCTGTCACCGCTGGACTTTAGCTGTTTTTCTATGTATTATTAAGAAGCTGAGAAATACAAGCACACAGAAGCTTGTCTTGTTTAGCAGGCAACCTGTTATTCTTTTATGAGAGCATTTCATATTGATGATTCTGTTGTGAGTCAGTGATTTGTAGCCAAACAGAGATAACTTTGATTCAACTTCACATTTCAGGAACTTAACAATGACCTTTTGGAAACTTTCATTTTAAATGTTCTCACTGAAAGACTGGATTAGTCACAGATTTACAAGGTAACAAACAACTCTACAACGCATGTGCAAGAGTGTGTTTGCGTGTCTGGTGTGGCTCTAAGGAGTGGTGGATCCAGGTTGTCGTCAGATGTCACGTTTAATATCATCGCATGGCCACTGGAGCTCTATTATTCATGAGATCAATGCTGAGATTCAACCAGGCCTGATACAGGACAACCTGTCCCCCTCAGGCTCTTCCCCTCCATCCCTCAATCCCTCCATCTCAATATTTCTCAGAAGATTATTTTCCCCTGACTGTACTCTTTTCTGCTGAGATTGAGTTGTGAGAGTTGTGAACATGAAAACTGAGAGTGTTCACCTCAAGGGATGACAGCCAGTGAGAGACAGCGAGGCGGACACCACTGCCTCTGACACCTCCACCGACAGGGCTGTAAAGCCAGAGGCAAAATAGTGAAGGAGGGAGGCTGAAAGGCGCAAGAAGGGAAAAGGAAACAAGGTGATAGGATGTAGTGGTGCAGGGATGGGAGAGTGTCAGATGCCCAACAATGACCAGGGAAGTGTGAATTTGTGCTACGCATCCCAAAGCTTCTTAAGCAGTGTCTGAAATCTCTGCCTTGGACACTTTTTCACCATTTCCTACATAACACACTTTAAACACAGTTTACTCTAGTGAGCAGGAAATTGAGCTTTCAGACATTTCTGAATCATCAGTGCCATGCATCACTGACAGGTGTTGTGTGGAGTTACATAATTGCAAACTGAGCTGACAGTAATCTTTATGAAAACAACATCTTTCATTTATTTTATTTAATTTTTTTTAACATTTTATGCCTTCTTAAATTATACACAATAAAATGACCAAAAATAAGTACAGATCAGTTGGTACACTGGTAAAAATCAATTTAGTGGAAACAGCTCATCTTTTATCATTAACACAACGTAAACAAGTACGTTTGAGTCATTTTAAATTTATTCAACTTACATTTTCTAGCTCTGAAATGCTTATGTTCTGTTTTACAGTGTAACAAATAGAAGCAACAGTCTTAATGGAGACAAGTGCCAAAAAAAATGAATAAAAATAGCAAAACTCTTACTCGAGAGAGAAAAATGTGAAATATAGCAGTCAATCCCGATTGCCCTTTTCACAAATCCTCCAACACCCAACAGTTCAACACACACGCAAACATACACAAACATTTTTTTTCTAAGGGGGGACTACCCATGCATGCTGCTTGGTACCTCACAGATCCATCAACTATGTAGGCTTGAAAGCACAACCATAATTCATTATGGTTGTTTTATTTATTTAACCATAATTATTATACATACAACAACACACAAATGCACACTCAGGTCCTGAACCTCAACTCCACCCTTCACTATCACTCACCACTTATACGATTGTGAGAGCCTGTGAGGTCGACCCTGTGATAAGTCAAAATGTTTGCTGTGACAAAAGCACACAGAAATATTTTGACTTATTACAGCGGGAAAAACAGAGGGTGTGACCAATATCAGTAACAATGGCTCAGTCGTCACATCAGCATGCACAATGCCAGGACCCTGAAACTGAGGCAGCTAAATGGAACTCAGTCATCAATAAGTTTACCTGTGCGTTTGCTGCTGTGACACATCAAAATTTCTTCCACGATCATTATAAGATTTTCAGATAATAGTGCTGTTGTCACAGGAACAGATTTTCAGCATCTTAATTGGAGGAACAGCAACATGTTTCTCTAAACAAACCTAAAAATCTATTCCAAATACAGAAGTGTTTTAAGTCTTAAAGGCCCTTCACACCCACACAGCTGCTTTCACTTGTTCTGGCTGATTTGGCAGAGCTACACTCTTACAGTTCTTGGTTCCCTGATCTAGATCAAATAACAAGCTAACAAGACAAAAACCTGACCTCACATTTGATGTCATCTCCCAGTAAATGACATAATATCCAGCTCTGTTCATGCAGCATCTCAGCTGTTATTGTACGTTGCACAAGACCTCTTCTAAGCCCACGCCATGTTTGTCAGAGCTGCAAATTAAAATAGCCCACAAATGTTCACATTACATACCAACCACATCACTTTGCAATGGTTCACACAAAAATGAAAATGTTAGCAGAGTAATCCAATGTAAATAAACCTTTAATAAGATGTCTGTTCTTCCTGTGTGTCCCATCAAATGTGTCAGTGTTTCATAGCAACTCATAAATATTTTTAAGTCCAGTACCCATAACGCTTTACCCCTGAGAACTACAACTCAGAGGCCCAGGGAACTACAGCTTCCACAGAGAGGCAACAATGTGTCTGCGTGTCAGTCGTCTCGGCCATGACGTCCCTGTAGGCGTGCGTGTGCGCTGGTCTGAGCTGCCTGTGCGTGGACGCCTGGTCAGTGATGTCAGCACACAGGCTGCGGCCGTGGTCACTGAAGTTGGGTTGAGGCTTGGGACCATGTGGAGCTGCAGCAGCTGGAACAGACTCCCGAGGGAGAGCTGGGAAAGTGGCCACAAACCTCCCCCCAAAGGACTCAGCGAGAGACAGATAGGGGACGACCCTGACTGTAGCATGTTATTAGTGGATGTATTGTGATGTTGTTCTCATTTTGTGCGCCACATTGTTCTACATAGTCACTAAAATCATCTTGTGTCTGTGTGTATGTGTATGTCTGTAGCACTGCGCACAGGAAGCAGTGGTGACGCTCTCACACCGCCCACCATTGATATTACAATGGAAAGCCCAAGCTACTGAGCAACTGCACCCAGTGCCCCCCTTAGCCCTCCAACACACACATGGAAAACTACCATAGGTTGTACTGGCCAGCTGGTGGGTATATCCACTAACACTGGCTCAATAAAGGCTGAGTCAGGACACATTAGTCTCTGTACGTGTGTGTATCTGTGTGTTTGGGGACAGTGGAGAGATGATGGCAAAGCAAAGTGGTGTACACACACTCACATGCTTCTCTCTTGACACGTGTGAGGATAAACATCGATTTCCTTGACTGACGTTAACACCCTGTTGAGTAAACACACACCCTAACTCACACCACTGCAGCGACATACGACAGCCCCTGCACACTCAGATGCCTACAGGCACCTCAGCTCCGTCTACAGCCGTCTGGTTAGTGGCAACAGGCCCAACAAACAGCGCCAGCTCAGGGTTCAGAGCAGCCTCACTACAGCTTTCCCACACATACAGCCACTAAACACAACAGCACATACCTGTATTATGGTTTAACAGCCTCAGATTGTCAACACAGTTCAGTGTCATGCCCCACAGGGAAAGAAACAGCGAGACACAGGTCACACCAAAAAAAAAAAAAAAAAACATCTCACTCCCTCTCAGTCTCACACTCAAAGTCAAGTCTTATATAAAATGTTAATTAAGAAAACTAGGAAACCCAATGTTGCCAAAGCCATGATCAGATTAACTTGTTTGCCCCAGGGCAAAAACATTATAAGTACCATTCAGTCCCAGTAATCCAGTCTGCTGTGCATTATACAGTATAGTGTAATGACAGTAAAGTATGTGTACTCTGTTGATTCTTCATTCCCATTAAGGGCAAGTCGCACGATAGACTACAAACAGCAGCTTCACTATTTGTTCTGTGCCAAGTAGTACTCCTAAAACTGAATAATTCTACCTGCCTATATATTTTGGGGTCTGGTAATAGTGTGTATTCCTGGGAAATAAGCACCACAAGCACAGTATAAGATAAATTAATTAAAATGTCTTAAAAATCGATCTTGCTGCAGGACCATAAACAGGTACAAAAGCTCTTTCTGAGCCTCTCTCAACTATCTCCCAGCTTCACTCTGTAGGGACGTGAGCATGTAGACCCAAATTCTGAATATCTTATTAATTTCTATTTTAGCCATAATTTACCTTATTTTTAAACAGCTTTAAATTGTGCACTCTGTTTTTACCCGTGTCTGTTTTATATTTATATCCAGTGTGCTTTGTGTTTTTAGTTTGTGCAACCAATTACACTTTGAGGACAAATAAAGTGATTTGTTACACACTGTACAGTGACTTCTTAAAGTATTGATGTTTTTACCCATCAACCTACATTCAGTGACCCATAATGACAAAGTGAAAACAAGCTTTTAGAATTTTTATAAGTTTATTCAAAATCAAAAACTGAAATATCACATTTACCTTCTGCTGTGGCTCTCCAGATTTTGGTTAGGTGCATCCTCTTTGCTTTAATTTTTCTGGGATGTGTCTAGAAATTGATTTTAACTGTAGCAAAAGGTCCCACAATTCACACTGCATGTCAGGAAAAAAACACACTAGATTGGTGCAAGAGTATTAAACCAGTTCTAAAGCTTTGAATGTTGCAGGACATTCCCCCTAGAGTTGGCCGTACGGTCAGACTGAGTCACCGGGCAAGAAAGGCCTTGGTCAGGGAGGTGACCAAGACTCCAAAGGTCACTCTAGCAGAGCTTCAGAAGTCGTGTGGAGAGATGGGAGAACCTGCCGAAAGGACAACCATCTCAGCAGCACTCCATAAATCAGGCCTCTATGGTAGAATGGCTAGACGGAAGCAACTTTAAATAAAATGTATGAGAGATAAAGATAGACAAACAGGGACAATGACTCTCTGGTCTGATGAGACAAAGTTTCTACAACATAATGAATTAAGTGTCTAAATACTTTTGTAAATGAGAGATTTCAGTTTTTGATTTTTTTTACATTTGCAAACATTTCTAAAGCCACGTTTTCACTTTGTCTTTATGGATTTTTGAGTGTAGCAATTTTATCCATTTACAATTCAATTTATAATTAAAGCTACAGCACAATAAAGTGTGCAAAAAGTGAAGGGGTCTGAATCAGCACTATATACTAAAACCAGTTGACATGCAGTGAATCAGGGGCTTTTGGGACCCCCGGGGATCTGTTTGTCCAGTTGCTTACACTGCCTTGGCTGAAGCACTCATACTCTTCCATTGCAAAGGTTTTGTGAATGAAATCAAGCTGCAGTACACTGGCAAACCCTTACACCACGTCATTTAAAATGGCTGTACATGTTAAATGTCTATGCACTTGAATTACCCAGCGAGGTCAAACTAAACATACAGCTATGTTATGGATTTGTTCAATTTATAGCTATCACTCTAAACACAGATGTTCTATTCACTTTTCTTAATTTAAATGTTGTTACAGTTATGGTTATCTTTATACTCATCAATGAAGGAAAAAAGAGCCTTTAGGCCAAAGTAATATATTCATATAATTTCAACTACACAGCTGATATTAACCTTGTTTGTTCCCTCTGACAACCGAACACACACAACAGTGTCTCTGTAAGGACCAGTGAACTGCTGGGAGCTGCAGGCAGGGAGATTACAAAAGGCTGAATATGAAAACAGTGTACTGAGGCAAAAAATATTTTACTTAGGGAGAAAAAATGTTAAATATTCTCACATGAAGGGCCTGCTGGGATTTTGTAATGGTGTTAAGGACACTTAATTTTAGTATCACCCCTCAGGCCACAGGCTGATGAAAACACTGAGCTCAGGACGTCAGAATTAGATGTGAAAATTTGTCTCTGGGCGAAGTGTTGAGTTATTGCGTGTGTTCTGAAAAATTCTGAGAACATTGTTTTTCTGGCCTCCTTTTGAGTGAATGACCAAATGCGTAATTTGGCTTTTTACTTAAGTGTGTGCGTGTTAGTGATGTTTGTTTACTAAGAGACAGAGACACAGACAGTGAAACAGTCCAGAGGGGGCAGTCATGATACTATGAATGAATTCCTCTCCTGTACCAGAAACCTGAGAGTCAGATGTGTGTGTGTGTTTGTGTATAAAGTACAAAAGTGCTGCATATGAAAGTGTGTATAAGCCTTAACCACATTTAATCACATCACATCACACCATGACACAAACAGGGTTAAAACCTAATTTTTTCTTCTGCTCCACTACAATGAATTTACTCTACATATCAATATTTTAAATACAAACACATGAATGATCATCTTATAAAATGCGATGTGCTGTTATGGATTAAACCACACAAAGTACATAAAATAATTAAAATTAGTTCCACCTCAAACCACTACAGCAGTAACATGGTCCTTATAAATGAATGCATCACAATATCCCTCATTAGGGCATTAGGGAGTATTTTGACTGTTGATACTTTTTTTTTTCTTCTGGTAATATTTCCATACTTTTACTCGTGGCATTTTCAATGCAGCACTTTTACTGTAGGTGTGAAAGTAAAGTATTTTTATTGTGCAGTATTACCAGTTTTTCTTCAGTGAAGGGCCTGACTGAATGCATCCTCCTCCACTGGTCAGGTGTACATGTTTATGTGCACACACACAAAAAAACCACAACATATGAATGTGTTTTAATTCTTAACTACATTTAAACCCCTATAATTATCTCACCTGTTTTTCCTGTCTTCCTGTCCTGCCTAATAGCAAAGTCAAGCCATGACAGAAACAGGGTTAAGTCCCTCTTCTCTTCTTTCATCATAAGAAAAGACAGATCGGTGACAGACAAGGAAAGAAAAGACCGAAAGCACACAGAGAGGCGAGGAGAGAATGTGCGAGTGTGATGGGTGGAAGGTGGCTGGAGCGAGGTGAGTTTGGGTTTGCACAGGAAAATGCTAAAGGATAAGGCGTGTTCCCTTTGGCAGCGCAGCGCAGTGTGAATCCACCAGTGCCATCTGATGCCTGTGTTTGTGACGGTGCAACAGTGTGCGGCAGACGCTGAGAAAAGATCTGGCAGCTATAAATAGGCTGTGTGTTACAGAGGCACGTTGTAAATATAGTGCCCTGGTGTGGTGTCACTTTACACCTCCCCCCTACCCTCCCCACCCCCTCTTGGTCTCAGCCCCAGCCTCTACCGGACTCCTTTTAACAGTTTCATTATACCAGAGTGCGTCATGAGCACTGGAAAAAAAGACTTGAAAACACAGGAAGAAAGGGAGAAAGAAAGAAAGGAAAGACGGGGGCTGGCAGCGGTGTAGTTATGGGACAGATTACGCTCACGTTGTGTGAGTGTGAGTGTGTGTGCGTGTGTGTGTGGGATGTGATGTAACTGAGGCCAGGCTTCCCCAAGTCCTCTGGTGGCTGCAGGTCTGAGAGGCTTTGGAAGAGAACAAGGGAGAAGTCTTGAGAGGGATGTGATCGTCTCTTCTCTTCTTTCCCTCCTCTTTTGCTCTCCTTCCCATCCCCTCTCCTCCCTTCCATCTTTTTGCCTCTCCTCTCATCTTATGGATTCCCCTCTCTCGTCTTTTTTATTCCCCATTCTCTTCTTTTCTCTTCTCTCATCTCTTTTCCTTTCATCTCCCCTCTTGTTGCATTTTTATTCTGCTCTATGCTCCTCTACTCCTTTCTTCCTTCTCCTGTCCTCCCCTCTTCTCTCGTTACCTCTCCTCTTATTTCCTTTCATCTCATCTCGCTCATTCTCTTCTCCTCGTTTCCTCGCCTCACTTCTCCCTATCTTTTCAATCTCTTCTCCACACACTCTTCCCTCATCTCCTTTCTCTCCTCCCTTCCTTCCTCTTGCCTCTCTTCTATTTTCTTGTTTTCTGTTCCGTTGCTTCTTTCTTTTCCTTTTCCACAAACCTGTTGAGAAAGTGCTTTGCTGGGTGTGGTGTGCTCTGAATGTAGGCAAAGTCTACTCACTGTGTCCACTGTGCATAACACTTGTGTATGTGTGTGTGTGTGTTTGTGGGTAAATTGCTCCTATCGCTAATAAAATCCTTCCTATTACATCACACAGTGACGTCCCTTGACATTCAAATGTCCACTAAGCCAACTTTCAAGGGCACAATGTTAGTGTGTGTGTGTGTGTGTGTGTGTGTGCGTGTGTGTGAGAGAGAGAGACCGAAAAAGAGAGAGAAAGAGAGAGTGTGGTTGTGCGCTTGCACATCTGGCAAGGATTTTCAAGAGCTTTTTCCTCTCTGTTCCTTTTCAGCTTGAACAAGCGACTTCTTTACAAGAGAAAAGTCGGATACACTCCCTCTCCCTCTCCCTTTCTCTCTCTCTCACACACACACACACATGCACACACACAGTGACACAACAGTCACTGGTCATGTTCCCAAGGTCCTGTTCTTAGAGCAGTCTGACTGGAGGCCTTTGTCTGAGCTCACTTTAAAAATAAAACTGGAGCAGGGTTACCACGCACACACACACACACACGCGCACGCGCACACACACACACACACACACACACACACACACACACACACACACACTCATTCACTCTTTGTGCATGAACTAAGCCTGACCTGAGGTGGAAAAGGAGCCCACTGCCAAATCATGATGCTGTTTAAGTGAAGTGTGTGTATGTCTGTGTGTGTGTCTGTGCGTATGTGCACTCTCATACTGTATTCATGTGTGTATTATTCCACTCAGCCTCCTCCTGACAGTGTAATTACTGGCTTGTGTAACATGTGTATATGAGTGCTCACACAAACACATATGTGTCTCGAACATGATCACACCACCTGTCAGGTTACTGCTGCGGACAGAAACATGATCCTCCACAAATTACATGACCCAGATTAAACTTGTCAAAGTCTTCATAACTCCTCATAAGTTGAGGAGACTTTCGGTTCCTATGGCGTTACTTACTGACTCTCCCCAACACGTCCCATCAGTTTCCAGTGTCACCGTAACTTTGATCCCTAACATGTTTTCACTGCCAGCTCAACATTTTATGATGACAATTTATAAAATTATGTATTTATATAAAATGTGTTTATAAAATAAATTTCAATTGAAAAACCACATTCTCCTGAACGGAATGTGATAAAACTGACTACAAAACCAGTTACAGTAGATAAACTCAAAAATGCCTGGTGGTCCATTAAAAAATAAAAAACAAGAAAAAGAAAAACAAGGCAGGATTCATAGTATTTCTTAATCCACAGCACAGAGAACTTTGGGTGTTACGCATGCACTACTAATGAGGATAACAGGTCCATGCTGATGATTATAAAGGCCTAACAAGGCAAATCATATGATGTTTTCCCCCCACCAGTGCTAAAAAAAAATGTTGCCACTGAAACTATGAAATATGTAAAGATGCATCAGTTCCTTTAGAAATCTTAAAATTTGCTGTTTGAGAGTTAAATAGCAGGTTTTCATCTGGTATGGCTTCTGGCAAATTTCCATCCAAGCTACGCAAATTATACTGAAGTTTCACAAGTACTCACATTTCCAACATGGACATGCACACTGGGATTCAAACCCTTCAGTGTGCTATATTTTACCATACCGAGAAACATGGTAGAAATAACTCAAGATACACTTAATTAGCTTTGTCTACTAACTTCAAGTTCCCTTCCCTTCTCCATTAGCCTCTCCTCCAAAAAACACCTCAACCACAAATGAATCAGTGCCATCCTAAAGGTTTCAAGAGTACATGCTCCCAACAAGCACAGATGATACCCAACGAGAGCTCTCACAGCAGATTAGCAAAGCTTTGCCAAAACAAGGTCCCAGAGTTCCACATCAATGCTAATAGAGATGGCAAATGGAAAAGGAAATGAAGAGCCAATTGGTAAAACAGAGAATTGAACGAAGAACCCCCCTTTAAATATCCCTTTTGTATTAATTTTAATCATAATTTTATTTTTTCCAGTTCTTTTTATTTTTATTTTTGGTCTGTCGTCTGTTTTTCATGAAAACAATAAGGACTACGATGGTAAATATCCCTTTTAAAATTATATTGTTATCATTGATATCCCTTTTTTAATTCTATTGCTCTATTAATGGAATATATGGATGAAATATCAATGAATAAACTGCTTTATAAGCATTTGCAAGGCTCTCCAGCTCCTCCTGAGCCTCAGCTCCTTCCTTCTGACTGATGAAGATCCCTGCTGATGAATATCAGACAACTGATGTGACCCCTGGCAGATCAGCGGTCAGGCCACATCACAAGGCAAACCCTCCTCAGGACACCGAGACACTTTTCAAGGAGCCAGAGAACAGCGAGGACATTCAGGGGGACACCTGCTGAATCAGGCGCTTCTACGCCACAGAGTGTGATGGAAACTGATCCACCAATATCAGCCATGTGGCTATTAGTGGCCTGTACAAACACACTGCCATCTATTAATACTGTAACCTGGCACACACACGCGCTGCTCTATAAACGCACACTCACGCGGTGGCTGTCACACATACCTGATCTGGTTTCAGCTGCACAAACCTTCCCAGCAACGCATTATACAAGTGAGTACACTAACCCACACACGCAGACACACACACATACACACACACACTAGTTGGCCATGGCTCTCGGTAGTGTCCCGTTCAGCAGACGCTTGAAAGGACACCCTAGAGAGGGGTCCTTTTCACAGTAATAGTGCCCAGCAGCACTTAGCGAGGACCCAGTGGCTCTCTCACACTGTAGTGAAGGGGTTGAGGGTTCTCAATTCCGCGGCAGCCCACTCTTCTCTTCCCGCCAAGTGGGGAGAAGAAGAGTCTTTCATGGACACAGCACTCCACCGGCTGCACACTCACGCACACTCCAAAGCACTCACTCACCCGTCGTCCACTATGGAGTGCGAGATCTCAAATTTGAGCGAGCGAGCAAGTGGGAATTGGCGATGAGAGTGAAATATCTCTGATTATATTCAGATGGTTCACACTCAAATCGCTGAAAATCAGCCGCTGCAACAGAGGGAGCACACGAGAAATGTTCAGCATACACATACAAACAAATTAGCAGAAAAAGCAACAGAAAGCCTGTTAGTGTGTTGTTGGGCCACAACAAACTGCCAGAGCAGTTCAGTGATCCTTTGCATAAGACTTTTGTCTAAAGCCGTGTTCAGAAAGACATTGGAGAAGTGTAGAAAGTTGAACCTGGCTCTACTCTTGAATTAACGCAACTTGACTTCATATGGCAATGGTTTGCTTTGGCACATCGTATAACTGCAAGCCACTTTTCTAATACTACTTTGTAAATTACTTTGTACCTCATCATATTATTATAAACTATTGTTCAGTGATGTGGGAGCTGATACAAGCCTTTAAACTCATGGATCTACCACTCAAACCGGCCTTTTCATATTTTATCATCTCACTGGTGCCTGAAACAACACATCCCCACCAACACATCCACTTGTGTTTTTGAGTACAGCACTGCTTTTGATCTGAACACCCAATAACACGTCTGTCCAAAATCTCGTCCTTTAGCCGTTCAATGACTGCAACGGTCACTGCATAAAATTCACATCACGCTCATCAAACCATTTGGAGATCTTTATGGAAGCATTTGTGTTTATACTCCTACATCCAGTTATTTAATTGTTTCCTTTAATTTGTCATCAGCCTGTGCATGAATCCACTAATCTAAACTACATGTACTTTTATATAAATACACAAAGTATTTATAGGTATGAATGTATGACAGTCCTGTTCATATACTTTTGTATGTGACTATTTGATGTTTGTTAACTCATGATCTGGGCTAGTCCCCTTAGTTCCAGTTAAGTGAACAACTAAAAAATAAAAATCTGCTTCTGTGGTAACAGTTTGGGGAGACCCCTTCCTGTTTAAATATGACAAAGTCTCTCTACAAAAGCCAGGCCCATTAAGAAATAAAAAAAAAATCAGTCCCTGCAATCAGACTTCAAAATATGGTAAAAAGACTGAAACCAGAAGTAGACTGCAGGTTGTTATAGCTGCATATGGCTTTAGAATGAGATGTTCAATCATCACATATTGGTGTAGGGTTTGGGTGTCCACTTACTTTTGGCCCTTTTGAGTGAAAACCTCTGGAGTCCCTTCTCCCCTCACCAGCTGACTCTGTGTTGTCTAAACACAGAGGAGTATAGACCCTGACTTTACCCTTACATTGGAAAAGTGAACCTGAGAGTCTGTGGGTCTGACACAGACGAGCATGAGGGCAGGGTGAGGGCAGCGAGAGCCCACCTCTCCTCTCCAAAGCACAAATTTGAGTTAAGTGAGACACCATCTTTCAACAGCCTATCTATCTTTTATCTTTCTCCCTCTCCCTCTCTCCCAACATATTGGTGCATATTTTGTTGTCTTTGTGGTATTCCAGTTAGTGTGTGCGTGGATATGTGTGTGTGTGTGTGTGTATTCGTATATGTGTGCCAGCTCAGCATCACCGATAGAATAAATCACTTGTGGTTCAGCACAGCAAGGATTACAACAGCATTCCCCGCTGCTCAGTCACAACGTAAATTCAGCTCGTCCAAGTGGATATCTGGGCCTGTTGGACTCTGTGTGTGTGTGTGTGTGTTTCTTGGCTGAGGATCTAGACAGGATGAGCATAATGCTAAGCCTTTAGGAATCAGGAAGATAGTTCCCGGGATGCCTGGAATTCCTTCCGGAAACCTTGATGTCTGACACAGAGGGTGAATTAGAGTCCAGCGAGTGTGTGTGTGCGTGCGTGTGTGTGTGTGTGTGTGTGTGTGTGTGTGTGTGTGTGTGTGTGTGTGTGTGTGTGTGTGCGCGCGTTTGAGAGTGAAAGTGAGAATTACAGCTCCTATCTCCCCCTCTCTCTCTCTCTTCCTTTTGAGGCTAGAGCCGGCTGTATCTACTCACGAGACTAGAATTATGGGACAGTTATTCGGACAAGCCTATTATGGTATGAGGACACAACAGGTCTCACTCCCACACACACAAAAACACACACAGACAGAGACAATTACAACATCGCAGGTGATAGGAATCAGGCTGTTCCACTGTTATCAGACCAGAATGTGATGATGCTGTGGATTCCTCAGATACCTAAGTGGTCAGGTTTATCCCTCACTATAGATGAGTGTTGCAGACGTTTACCTAATAGCAGTCCAAAGTGCAATAAAACAAAATCTATGATTTGCCATTACACTCATGAAGTCATGCAGGGGAAAAAAGAAATAGGTTCGCAGATGAAAGGAATGCAGGGGAAAAGTGAAGAGAGCGATGGAGGCTGAATCAGAGCGGTGACACATTTTTTCTTTGTCACTGTTACCATCACAGCTGTTAGCTCAAAATCCATTTACAGAGTATTGACACCAGAGACAGACAAATGTTAACACAAGAATAGTTAACTGATCTACAAAACCACAGCTTAAAGGATGATTCCAGTTAATTAAAACTTCTTTTTTTCATCTTATTTCCATGGCATGCACTCAATGTGTCTAAGAATCTTGATAACACTTAACACACCAAAGTAAAGTATCTCAGATCTCATACTAAAGTGACAATGTCACTTTAGTGAAGTTTGTAAATTGATCAAACTGTTTGTTAGCAAGTCAACAATTTAGCCAAATTATCTAAACCACTTTGTTTGGAGATAGAAGAAAGCGAGTGCGCCCAGGATGTCAGAAATAATCCCTCAATCCACAGGAAAACTGTGAGTTCTCAATGACAGTCAGTATGGCAGGTGTGTTAGTATAAGGAGGTTCTCCAGTGGTCTAATATTGCTGTTCCATAAAGACACACTAACAATAGAGAGTTCAAAAGTGATGCAGCAGAGGTCAAACTATCCTGACTTTCAGTCTGTAGTATGGCTCAAGGTCCAAAAACACTTGATCCTACACTTGCAATTCATTACACCTCTAATAGCTGGTAAACAGTCACGTGTCATGTGTTGAACGACATGGCACCAGTTTATCTAAATAACTGGGAGCATTTACCAAGCCACAGCACAGGTAACTGTGACTGTGACAACATCATCAGGGTTATTTTCTGAGACCTTATAAAGCCACCCCAGAGACACAGAAGACATTACACAACTGTTTTCACAGTTAGGGGTACTGACAGGCACTGATGCACAAAATCAGTGGATTACACCTTTAACTTGATGAGCGTTATATTATTATTACTAATAGAAATGATGGCAAAAACTATGAAAATAATTTGTTTTAATAAACCAGACTTATCCTTTAACACACTGTTTGGAACAACTCTGTCCCTGTTTCAGGATCTGTTTGTGTGTCTGTGTCCTTGTGATTTTTGTCACAGCAGCTGTGACAATGGACAGGGATCGGGTTCACCAGGCAGGCACATCAGGAACTGATATTAAAATGATGCCAGAGGCGGCACAGAGGCACACCTTGTGGAACGTTAGAGCGGTTAAGATAGAAAGAACATGACACACACATCTCACACAAACACAGAGCTCATGAGAAATCAGCTCTGGGCATAAGTGTGATTTACACTGGGGACACTGGGGACACTGGGGACATATCCCCGTTAATTTTTGCAACTGAAATTGCCGATTTTGTCACCATCACTTTTTAAAAACAAAATTTGTTTAAAATGTTTCTCAAAAAATAGCTTGCACCAAGAAATGTTAACTAACAAGTAAGACCGCTTTGAGAAAGGTTTACTTACACACTAAGAAAACACAGCCTTGTGGGTAACCTGTGTGGGCGTGACGTAGTTCATCAGGTGTTGTGGGAAGTAGCTCTCCCTCGAGTGTGTGAGTGAAGAGTACTCGCATTTTATTGCAGCCCAAATACATGCTACAGGTAGTGAGTTAGGCAGGAGGAGTTAGTTAGTTAGGAGTAGCAGGTTGCGGCTGTAAAGGATTATTTTCTACAGTAGACATGTTGTGTTGCAGCTCTGGATGTGATCCATATACAATGGATGAGTGTTACTGGTGAGGTCAGTGTTATTGTGCGTTTAATGCTGAGTATTTTTATATTGTCGCCTCTGTAGTAACTTAGGCTATGCCCTTTTGATGTGTCATTATGCAATTTTTTTCCCCAACGTAATTATCTACACTGACCTTATATATGTTGACCACCATTCAAAAATGTTTTGTTTTTTTTCATCTGAGTCTTTATGTCCTCAACACTTTTCAACAAAAACTGATACCCTTGGTTGTGCGCATTCCTCATCTCCTCTGTGAGCAAGGGACATACTCTTCACCACAAATACACACACACACACACACACACACACACATTAACTTAATTTCAAACAAAGATATAATACATTTTACTGCATGTTGGCAAACAAACTCTCCATTTGTCCAATTCTGACTTAGCTTTAAATCATGATATACCACACATTCATGCTTGTCCACACTCAGAATGCTTTGGAAAGAATCCCTTCGTCACTAGTTCCCACATCTCACCTACAGTGGCGAATGGGGGACAATAGATACATTCAAGAATGAATAGCTGGCAGCTGTGCTATAAATTTAACAGTCACATCAACAACCTTCAAGGACATTTTTGCCCAAGACTCCGTCTCCACATGTTGTCTACTACTGACAAAGTAAAGACACGGAAGTCTCGCCAAGTCTAACCTCCAACTACTGTATAGCTCTCTTGTGCTGAGTGAGCTCACATTGTGATCCCGTATCTCTCCTCTTACCACCTTCACATACACAGACATCATTGCCTAAAAGAACTTAATGGATTCAAGACTTTAGAGGAGCGGATGAAACATCAAATAGCAGCACTGATGTCAGTCATTTTCTGTTTTTCCTAATAAATGGGCAGTCACTTGTGACAAATGCTTTGATCTCAAAATGAACTACTGATCAGTCATTGTGTTGATGTGTGTGTGTGTGTGTGTGCGTTTGTGAGAGAGCGATATCTGTCACTTGGAGGCTCCCAGCACTATTATAACAAGCATACGGTTGGCGTCACACACAGCTCATATTAACCCTCTGGCTCTTTCAGTGTCTGGAAGATTGTGTGTTTGTATCTTCCTCCTTCTCTCTTTCCAAATGTACACGCACATTTCTATGTGCACGCACGATCTTCCTCATCCACAGCGAAGCAATGGCTAATGTAAGTGTTTTACTCATGTCTTAATGTCTGATTATGTGCAGTGAGTCAGGGAGAGAATGAGGCAAAGTCTTTGGCTCAGAGCTATGACTTGAGTACCGCCTCGCTCCTCTCATCCAGCCTCATGATCCATCTTTATCAAGCCTGCACCCTCCGGTTGCTGTCCTAAACTTCTGTGGTCAGTGCCCTGAGAGAAGTCAGCCATGGACCCAGAAAACTCCCTCGCACTCCACACAGCCGCTCAATAAGGACTATTCATGGCCCACACTATAGGGACAGAACATTGTCCACATTGTGCTTACACACATTTATTCCGATGTAGGGGGTGAGCCAGAGGTGAGCAAGAAACCCCAAGAAGTCCCAATCTAATTTCACCAAAAAAAAAAAATTCACTGCAGCAAAAATCTGCAGAGACACAATGAGATGCTTCAACTGCAGCTTCAGTCTCTGAAGGATTGCAGTCAAACGTCCCGACGAATCCCACATTCCCCCCGCCCACCCCCTTCCCCAACTTGAATCCCTCTCTCCTCCTAGAACAAGACCCATGAGTGGCTCTGGCAGATATCTAACCTGGCAAGCATATGTATGTCTGTGTGAGTGTGAGAGTGTAAGTGTGTGTGTGTGTGTGTGTGTCGTCCTCGGGCTGTCCCAGAGGGGATACGTGCGTCTCGTCTGTGAGTCACAGGCAGGGTCTGTGTCTGTGTGTGAGTCCATCAGAACACATCAGCGTCAACATCCTCTGGTTCACCTCAGGCAGACAACACACACACACACACACACACTTCTTGAATTGTACATCGTTAAACTTCCCCAGGGCTATGTGCTATCCCCCCACATCCCCTCAAGATGAAACCTCAGTTTCTCTCCACCCTTCACTTTCCATGTGAGACAAGCCATTCACTCACACTGGACAACTGCTATAGCATATGCTGCTCGCCTGGGAAACACAGGGAGCTGTCCGCAACTGGATGAGATAGTATAATACACACATATTCACACAGACTACAGTATGCGTAAGGCTCACTGTTTTCCTTTTTTTAAACTCTCATTCACCAAAAAACAATGCTCAGATTTTGCCACAGACACAAAGGTTGTTGTGTTTCTTGCTGCAAGAACATGCTGAACACAACAGTTTACAGTAAACTATGTTCCCTTGTGATGGGCACGACTCTGAAAACCTTCCAGTTATAAAAATGTACGAAGAAAGACGAGTGAATACACAAATGAGTTAGTGATTATCCCCCAGAGTCCCTTCAAGACTGTGAGAAAAACAATGTCTGATTAAACAGTGAGTTTAGTCCTGCAAATGGTGTTCTCATAAGCAGGTTGTCACACAGATTTCAGATTTTTCAGTCAAACTTCTGTTTTTCAGTAATAAAAATTAAGAATGAAAAATTCCCACATTAAAAAAAATATATATAATGTGGTTTGGATTCTTGCACATCATGAAAAAACATTTTCAATATATCATTTTCCAGGAAATAAAAATAATAGGGTATAAATGAAAAATTGGTGATGCACACAGACAAAGACGGATGTGAAAGACAAAGGCAAACAGGGAAACAGACACAGATAAAAACAGGGAAACAGACAAAAGGAGGAGAGTGTGGAGACAGGGAGGCAGACAGACAAATACAGACAGACAGACAGACAGACAGAGACAGGGAAGAGCAGAAACAGAGACAGACAAACAGAAAACAACAAAGACAGTGGGGCATACAGACAGAGAGGCTGGCTGTGGAGTGGACAGCAGAGCTTTACTCACACTACAGTGCTTCAGCGGCCTCTCTGCACTGAGCATCATTATGGTTCTATGACACAGATAAATAGTACATTAGCATAAGGGAGGGCCTGACATGACACATGACAGACACAACTAACTTGAATATCTTTTCATCTTCCACCAAGACACAGCAAAGACATCTTTTTCCTGCCTGCAGTGCGTTTTCTGTTTCTTGCTTTCTTTCTTTCTTTGTCGTACATGTGGCGTAAACATGTGAGTGCATGACTTCAGCATCCAAAGCATAGTTCATCACATAAAAAGAGGACCGACCATTGTACACAATCACACTGCTTGTGCTGTCAATGTGGTATGCGGAGTGTGTATGTGTGTGCGTTTGTGTGTAGAAGAGAATAAAAGAGAATATAACAGCTCTGCTGAGCCTCACTACACTGTGAGTGTCGGGTAAGAGCCTCTGTATGGACTTGTGGCCTTGTTTGGAGTGTCCCTCATTCTGGTGTGTTGTTTAATGAAGAGGCTCTCAGAAAATACACAATTACACACACACACACACACACACTCACTACAAATGGTATCAATGGTTTTCTAGCACATGGAAAAGTAGCGCATGTATGGTGGGTGAAAGCAGCATCCCAAGGTCTTCCATCCGTTGATTGTTCTTCATTCCTGCTAATAATTTCCAGAGTGTACATGTCCGTGACTATTCCTGGCATGTGATTAGGAGTTTTGTGCAGACAGGGCCGTGCGTAGGGGAAAGTGTCTTACCCTGGCTAAGCTCTGAGTTTCCGGTTCACTCTCAGCAACACTGCTGACTGAGTGGAAGTCACTTCTTGGCCTCCTCCTTGTCTTTGTTGACTCACCGGGCAGGCAGCGTTTATGTCCACAAAAATAGCAGGGGGATCCTTTGTGCGTATGAGGTGTCTTCCTGATGTGGTGGCACAGTGCCACTTCAGCTTAAGAGCTGGGAAACACTGGGATTGCCCAGCCTATCCATCCAGTAATAAGTGGATCAGCATGTGTCCGAGGAGGTCTGGGCCAGGCTGCCACTAACTAATATCCTAATTGGATTAGTGAGTGTGACTATGTGTGAGTGTGTGTGAGTGTGTGTGTGAGTGTGTGTGTGTGTGTGTGTGTGTGTGTGGGTGAGGGTTTCCCCGGCTTACCGTGTGCGCGGTGTGTATAGTAAAGCTGCTGGAGTAAGACGTGTGTGTGACGTCACTCTCTAAGACAGTTGTCCGGTCACCATTGTGACCCGATGACTCGGTTTTTCCTGCTGCCATGGCAGCGACAACCTGGAGATTCCATCAGCAGCACGCGTACGACGTCACTGGGCAAGAAGAGGACAGACACAGAGAGGAAAAGACTAATTAACCTGACGGGATCCAACAGAGCAAGCTGTTAATGAGTCTCTAACTCTGGTTATGAAGCCTACTGTGCAGGACACCCCCCCAAATCCCCATGAAACGCAAGAAAGTGTAACTGTTACCAGGATTACATAACTCAGTTGGTATTTTTAATTTTTATTTTTTGGCACTGGAGTGGCTCAGTGGTTAGGACCCTTATAGTTCAGTTGGTTACCTCACGATGAGAAGATCCCTGGTTCTCAAGGTTCTTCTGGTTTCTTCTCACAGTCAAGAGCATGACAGTTAGGTTAACTTCTGACACTAAATTACTGTTGGTGTGAGTCTGAGTGTGAATGGTGGTCAATATTTTAGACAGGTTGCCAGTCCAATAGACTACCCAACTGTCTAGAGTGTACCCTGCCTCTCTGCCCGTTTTAGTTGGGATAGGCTCCAGGCCTGCACAACCCTGCAAAAATAGAATAAGCTGCTATAGATCTTTAAATTGCCTACAGGTGAAAATGTCCATTTCTGAATATGTGTTAAACCTGTGTTAATCAAAGGGTGTGACCTACTTCTCACCCAGACATCTAGTATAATAGTCTGCCATTACTGAATCCTGTGTGTTATCGTGTGTGCATTTATCTTTATGCACCATTGAGAAAAGACTTTGGTAATTCAATACATAAACCCACAACTTCATTAACTGCCAGTCTACCTGTAACTGGGTGGATTTATGTGCTGAGTGTGCAACTCAAGACACAAACTAATTTCCACATGGGGCAAACACAAAGACTGTTCTTATGCTTCACTAACCAGCAGGGGTGTCATTGCTGACGATGTTCATTGGGAAACAGCATGTTCTTCTAGTCTGTAACTAAAGAATTGTTTGTTAAAGCTTAAGCTTATAGCGAGGCCTTAAGGTTATGTCTCTTGATTTCTAAATCTAAATATCCATGCACAAAGAACATGCACATTCCTTGACAAGCGTGATGCATTGTGGTTCATGTGAAAGAGCTCTCTGTGTGTCTGTCCTTAAGTTCTGTACAATGTACGACCCAACTTTAAAACAATTCCATGGTTAGTTTATAGTGTTGCGCAATAATGTTCTAACTCAAAAAGTCTCCCTGTTGTCACCTGACCAGTGCAATAAAGTCTAGATCCAGTTTTTTCCTGCAGTGTTTGCATGTGTGGGCGAATGAGAGGGGGCAGGGATACTGAATGTGCCAATCCATAAGCCCCATCGACAGAAAAACTACTGTTCCTCAACCGGAAAGAGCATTGGAGGAGAAACACTCAAACTGGATGTCAATACTGAATTTTGGCAATAGAAACATCTGACGGTGCACAGAGAGGGAGACAGAGAAAGAGAACTTGTTCAGAAAAATCATAAAACCTCATCACATACTGTTTTTTAACTGACTATAAAACACAAAGACAAGCCTTTAAACATTCACAACCAATAGACAGTGATTATATTAGACTTTACTTGAACATAAGCAGACAATGATCAGAGATAAACCACATGCTACGTAGCTCACTACAAACATTTCCCCCAGTATCAAGTAGCTGCCTTGTTTCTAATGTTCATTACAACTTGGCCTAAATCTTTGTGTGTTTGACTCTGAGGTGGTGCCCAGTCATTTGAATGAAAACTGCTTGCCCAGCACATAAGCCCAGAAAGGTTTTCTCACTCCTTGGCTTGCTTCTACGTTGTGTGCACATGTACATTATTTTTTCTCCCTCTGGTCCGGCCCCACCTCAGCCCTTAAACTCTACATTGAGCTGATGTCATGCACATAAAAATATATATATCAATTTTCTAGGTCCTTGGAAAGTTTTGCAAAAATACATGAGGTGTCTTACATGTCTTATCTGTAACAATGGTGGTCTTTGGGGAAAATGTTTCTTGGGCAGATGGGAACCTGACGCAAAGCGGCAGCAAGACTGACTGGCTCTCTTATTATATCCTGGAGATTTCCACACCAGAGATTCCTGCCTCCACCCCAGTACCAAAAAGTCCTTCAAATTAAATGACAAAATGCCTCATTTGTCCACACCCTCCAAAATAACACACAGAAGCATTTTCTAATCTGACACCCCTGTCAGCAAGACAACATAATTTGTCTGTGTATTCCAAAACCATTGTAAATGACTGCTGAAAAATATGGGTTTTATCTTGTGACAATGCTACAGTTGAGGTTTCGTTAGGTTTAGTCAGGCCTGGTTAGGTTAAAGGGTTATAATGAGTACTTCATCAACATTACAATAATACACATTTTAAGGTTAAGGTCAAGAAATGATCATGATCAGGCCTTAAAAAAAAGTTGAGTTTTGATTGGAAACAGAAAACAAGCAACAATCTCATGTCTTGTTGACTTTGTCACTCTATACTAAAGCCACTATACTTACGCCTTTTCTCCCATCATAACGACTTCTACTACAGGGCCTTGTCACTTAAACATAAACATATGTAGTTTCAAGGCACTTGCTGAAACTGTCACTCTGGTTCACAGATGGCAGTATTAACAGTTATCATGAGGACTATTTTTTTCTGGAGACAGAGCGTCAGAAGAGTAAATTCCTTCACCATTGCAGATCTCAGAGGCAGATACAGTATTTAATAACATGAGAAACAAGACTAAAACTATTTCAATATGTTTTTAGTAATTTGGTTGAACAAACACTCTAAAATTTAATCTTGCAACACTCTTAAATGTAGAGTTTAGCTATTGTTTGGAGTCAACATTGCACTTACCTCTTCAGGACACACTGACACAAACCAAACACAGAGGAGTGTTTGTTAACAATAGAACACATTGTGATTGAATGAGTCAGAGAACAGTGCACAGAAGAGGACACCAGTTATAATATTGAGAGCTTCATAGTGTGTGTTTGTGTTTTAAAGCGCTGTATGTGACGTGTTACCGCAGATCTTTCATGGCATTCCAATTAAACATTCAGCTTTTCATTTGAACCATCCATGAAGCAACATCTCACCATGGGGAATTTAAACATGAGGCCCGTTTCAGCACGTTATCTTTCGTCAAAGTCATATTACAAAAGGATCAACTCGAGGTCAGCGTGCCCCCCGCGCCCTCTGACACAACTTCTGTCATTTTAAACCTAAATCTAAAAGCCCCACTCATTCACACACCAATCACACACCTCCTCCCACACACACCCAGAAAAACACAGTTCATATGTATTTACAGTACACGGGTAATTAGGTACAGGACTACACCTGTCTTTTGAAATTCTCATCCAAAAACTTATAACCTCAGGCACAGCATGTATGCATTATCCAAACCATGGCAGATTCTTGAGTATTTGAGCATAGATGCCTTCTGGCCACTGTCTATGTATGTCAGTGTTTGCATACAAGCATGTGCATGTGCTGTGTGTGCAATTTAGTTTTTCAGGCCTTGAGACGGTTACACAAAAAGTTTTTTGACAGGATTTTAAAAAACCACTTCAGTCAGCAGGTGAAGAAACCTGCTAAGAAACATGCAAATCACATTATTCCAATGCTGGCAGTGATAAATGACAAAAGTGATATGAACATGGAGAAAAAATTCCATGTCAAAGTCAGATAATAAAAATACAATTTCTAGGACAAACCGCACCTTCCAAATACTTTGGCAATCACGGCCCAAGACAGCTATGTTTACTTTAAACCGGTGTGATCAGCAGCTTATTCCTGCAGGAGACAATAAACTTTTAGTTGGGAACATAGAATCTGGATGAAAATCTATTTAAACCTTGTTTCAGTGAGAATTAGGGAAAATTACAACAACAAACCTTAAATTTGCAACAGGGAAAGGCATGCACTCAAAAAACAACAGAGCTTCATTTTTGTTCTCATGGTTGCATAATGTAACATTTCTCATTTGGGTTAAAATATCTGTTCCCTATTTTCAAGAAAGACGCAAATCACTTGACAGCTGTGAGGCTGAGCAGTCATACTTTGAAATATAAATTTGTTCTTTTTGGTGTGGGCTGGGTGACATCATTTGGAAAAAAAAAATGTAGCTGTTTCTTTCTCCCTTGGAAACAGGATGTTTTTTATCAATTATCTCTGAAAAAGAGACCCCTCAACACTCTGGCCCACGTGCAGACAAACACACAAACACACACACATACACCCACAAAAAAAAATACACATTCACAGCTACCTCAAAGACGCACAGCCTTTGCCATTGAGAGGAGAGCCTTAGCCAATCAGAGGAAGCAGGGCGATAGAGGAGGAAGTTAGTGTGGTGACACTGTATGTGTTCATCATCAGCGCTGACAGAAATAACTCTGTCAGAGTAAACAACACATCCCATTCATAAAAAAAAAAAAAAAAAAAAAAGAGACAGTGAACGCCTACACCCCTACAGTGTAACGAGAGGGGAAGCAAGAGATAAAGACAGGGAGAGAAACAGACAGAAAATTGCACAGAGAGACAGATACTGTACAGAGACAGATACAAAGATTGACGGAAGTATAGACACAGACAAAAAGAAAGTGACAAAAGAGTAGCGTGAGACGTGGGGCCGCAGTTTGAGTGAGAAAGAAAGCCTGATGATGACATCACATCCTCGTCACTGCTGGTTCCACTTCTTTGGTTTGGAAAACACCAGAAACCTACGTCACGTGGTGAGACGCCACTTTCCAACTCTCAGTCTTTCTCAGTAATTCACACACACAATGACACGTACACACTGTCACACACACTCATAAATGCATATACATGTGCTATCACAGATGTACCTACATAGTGAGCCTTTGCAACACAGCACTCTATGCATCCATGCACGTTAACTAGAGTCACCAGCTGTTTCTCAGCCCACACATTGTGCTATTACACCAAACCACTTTCCACTCACACACACACACACAGACACACACACACGCACACAATCAAACGCACACAATCAAACGCACACAGAACACGGTTACCATGCAATGCCAGATAAGGACATTGTTAAGCGTGTGTGTGTGTGTGTGTGTGTGTGTGCGTGTGTGTGTGTGCGTGAGTGTGTGCGTGTGTGTGTGTGTGAGTGTGAGTGTATGCATTGTGTGTCAGAAAGAGGAAGTGATGAAAGCTGCAATGGAAGGTCTATTTTTAGAAAAGAGCGGAAGTGTCCATCTTACTTTTCTTTCCAGGATTAACACATACCTAAAATACAGACACAGACACACACACACTGAAAACCAGTGAAAGTGCACACTTCCTTGCCACAAACACCCACACAGTCTTCCAGAGGTACACGGAGGTAGATATGATGCAATGTGTCAAAGTTTAAAAAAAAAAAAAAAAAAAGAAATCATCACTTGCAGGTAATGTTCTTTTAACGGCGTGCAGACCTCCCAGAACTTCCACCTGTTTCCATTCATGCAGTAGAACAAAATGTCATATATGAAGTCAAGAGGTAAAATATCTTCTCTCCATGTGTACTGACACAGAGGCACACCGACACACTGTTTTAAGTCTCCGTCACCTAACCAGTCAATCAGAAACGTTTTAATCCTGCCTTCTGAAATCTCCCCTCACAGGACAGTCCAGGTGATAATAAAGCAGTGTCATTGCAATACTGATGTCATATGATTGTCATGGCACTGAGAAGAGAGTGGGTGTTCTCACTTCCATTTACATCACATGGTGGCAGGTTGAAACTAACAAGTGAGACTGGAGTGGGCGACGTTGTCACTACCTTGATCACTGGACCAAAAGTCTGCTCACTATGTGACCAGCGAATTGACACATTGTCTGGGTGCTGCCAGTCCAACAGTTTAAACCTCAATCCCCACAGGACTGTGTGAGTATCGACAGAGCTGGCCTCGGTTCTCGTGCAACGTGATTAGTGAAACGTAGGCGGTACCCAATCTGTTCAATGTTTTCATTTTCCACTCAAACTCAAAATTTAGGCCCATTTAATGTTCGTGTTAGAAGAAACATCACAGTTCAACATTCTGCTTCAATAACGCACTGAGTGCTGTTTTGTTATTGTTTAAAACCATACCATGTTTTAGGCCTTTATCTGCTGTCCCATATTATATTGTTGAAAAGTATTTGTCCATATGATATACCATATGATTTTCAATCAATTTTGTGTTTGCTAGACAGCCATTTGTTATTTCAAGATAATAGGAAAATCTAATTGTCCATACTTGCTGTACATGCTGCAGATAATCTATTGCAATAAAAATTCAACTGCTTTTCTGTCTTTTTCAAAGTAAGTGCTGAGTTCCAAACTCACGCTGTTTTAAATACTCTGTATACTGCATTCAAGGAAGCTCTAAAATCTAAGATTTGACATTTGGCTGCAAAACAAAAAAAGCATTGTAATGTTAGAAAATCAAAACCAAAGGAATCACAAAGCAGTGAATAAATGCCTACGTCATGGTGCCAAATTAAGGTTGTTGTTTTGTATCTGATGTCAGAAGATTGAGAGTTGGAGTTCCCCTACGAGCACATGAATGTATCAACAAACAAGGAGTTTTCCAAACTGTTCCATTTCAGAGATGCATCACTACATGATGCCGAGGCAGCTGTGATAACACAACAAAGGCAGACCAGTGTTTTCTATGGTGGCTCCTGTCTCATTAACTTTTCATGACACTACGAGGTGATTATTTTTTAGCATAACGAAATTAATGGAAACTGCTTATACGGCTGCTTGGAGGGTGGGAAATCAGTCTGAATGTGCTGTGATAAAGAGCATTCCAACAATTAGTCAAAGTCAATTTACACAACATGGAGAGTACCCATGCAGCCTGGGGAAACAGCTGTATAATGTCTATGTGGAAGAGCTTTGTCAAATCTGAGAACAATTACTAAGTGACGTCAGATCTAAGCTTGGACTTGGGGAATAAAAGTTGGCATAACCAACCAAGAGTTTGGGAAATGTGGGACGAAGTGTTTTGGGAGTTTAACTCATACTAAGGACTAAAAGTCAAGATACCGCAGCCTCTTCTACAACAATTTTGACCCTTTTTCACACAGGTCCCAAAAACATATAAACTGCTGCAGTACCACTTTAACAGACATAAATAAAACATAGATAACAGCAGAATGTAGAGTGTAAGTCAGTAGCCGACGAGGTGGAACCAGTAGAGGGAAAGTGGACACAGAACAGAAAGGTTTTCAAATATTTTGGGCACAGGAGACAGAGAGAAACAGAGAGGATGTTTTCGATGCACAGTTGGATTTTTTCAGAACCAACTCCAATCTTCCACTAACACATAAGCAAGCGCACAAAAACACACACACACACACACACACATTTAGCACAGGCGCAAGGCCAGTCCCGTAGCACCCCTGGGGTGTTCCTCTGGGAGGGTTAATGGACGTACTCACCCCCCCCCCCCCCCCCCCCCCCCCCCCCCCCCCCTTTGCTCATCTTCCACTGCCCCTGTCCTCCCACCCTTCTTTTTCCCCACTCCAGTAGTGTTTTCCACCCCACTGGAAACAAGGAGGGGTGGGTGGCAGGTCTGCTTACCAGCGTCTACAGTATACACAGGAAAATGGGTCAGATACGGGAGCGGATGGGGGGGGGGGGGTATGTCTATTTCAACCATCAAGCAGTGCGCAAGCTGGGGGCAGGGTGTGTATGTGTGTGTGTGTGTGTGTGTGTGTGTGTTTGTGTTTAGAGGTGACTGGGGTGAGCTGGTGGTGAGAGCCCTCAGGACGTCATCACCTTCAGGCACATACTGCTGCTGGTACTTCTCTCTCACAGATACGTTTGGATTTTTTTTTTTTAATGTCAAAAACAGTCTATTTAAAAAATAAAAAATCCTGAATTATCATCTTTTGGCTTTTGATTTATATTTTGTTAATGCGTACATGCTAAAAGAACAAGCAGCGTAAAGAACATACAGAAAAAAGAAGACAAAAACAGTGGATGACAGTAAGAGTAGCTGTATTTCAGGATCTCTCATGTCTTACATCAGTCTGAGTGGAGTAAACAACATATTAATTTATCTCATAAACAAGCAACTCTATTTTGACACTCAGTTTTAAATCTGTCATATACGTCGTTGTGCGCGTGGGTGTCTTTGTTGTGTGTGTGTGTGTGTGTGTGTGTGTGTGTGTGTGTGTGTGTGTGTGTGTGTGCACAAGCGTGTGCATGAGCGCATGTGTGAATGTTGTTGATGCGTAGGAGACAGTTACGTGTTTTGGCTTACAACATGGCTGTCGATGGCTTGAGTTGCCATGACGATTTTTAGTAGGACTTCACCATGGTGACCATGACTGGACACACACAAGTGCACACACTTTTAATGTGGCGCAATGGAGTATTTCTTAAATAAGTGAATTACACACTGTCTCTGACCATTTTTTGGAGAAGAAAAAGGTTTTTGTTAAAGTAACTCCTGCTGCTTCAGCACCTACCATTGATATTTTTCAACCCATATTAAAAGCCACTTTTATTTATAAACCTTTGGATATGAACTGAAGGTTTTAATTAACCTAAGTCAGGACCAGAGTCAGAGCCAGGTCCAAAATATTCTAAGAATAATTGGATCCCATTGTATTGCTGTGGTCTCAGGTCTGTGTCAATATATCTAGTACCTGATTAGATCCTAGTGAAGCTATCAGCTTTGATCAGCTTTGATCACACAGGGCGTCATAATTGTAACTGTAAAATGATTACACAAACTGTCTGTTGTAAACATCCATCACAGTTTGCAGACCAACTTTCTGGTTCAGCTTTAAACTTAATGTACTTGCCATAGTTTTGCACATACAAATTTCCTTTGCTGTCACTGTTTATCACGGACATTTCATACATGCTCACTTTTGATTTTTAAAGGGAGCTCCACAGATTTCACCCATCAAAGTCTGTTTGCAGGTCTTGGGGAGTACTACTGCATATATGAGGATAGTTGTATAAAACCTTCTGTGGCGCCAGAGGAAGTCTGATAAATTGCCTCAAGTGATGCCACTTGAGTCGGCACTGGTTGGAGCAGCAGACTACAGGTTTGACGATAAATTAAAAAAAAAATCTGGGAGTGTGAAGTTAGAAAGAAGTGAAGTTACCAGACACTTGTAGGTGACTCCTCATCTCTGCTTGAGGCCAGCGGCTCAACGCTACATTTGCTGCTACTAGAATAACACACCCAAATCTCCAATCAAACTGTCAGTGACTGAGTTGCATAGTGGGTAATGTAGGCACCAGGTCTCAACAAGGAGGAAGAATAAACAAAGTCAATATCACTGGTTCTTCCACAATGATTTTGATGCTTGTCTTAACTGAAATTACTTCAGTGAGTATAATTTTACCATGACTGCTATAAATGATAGCCAAAACTACAAAAATTAGCCCCATATTGTATTAAACTGGACTTATCCTTTAAAACAAGACCGGTAGGTTTCAGCCCTCTCTCCTGTGTTCTGATCTTTCACCTCTAAAACTACAGACAGTTTCACTTTGAAGCGCAATGTTTTCATTTTATCACACACATGCCCATCTGAGTTCTGGCTCACTAATGTATCTGTTTCAATGAAACTCACCCGTGACAGAAGTGCAACACATTTCAAAATGTGGTGACAAGTAAGACGTAAGTGCTCTACTGTAGGGTAAGAGGGTGCAGACCAGTTGACCATTTTGTCCGTGACCATGACTCTCTATGGCACAAAGAGCGACAGTCTCCCACATACACAGGACACAATCAGACGTCAGCCAATCACACACAACAAAGCTCTGACATCATGGCTGACATGACAGCTAAGCAGGAACAGCTGTCTAGTAGTTACAGACCACACCACAGGAGAGTGACGCAACAGTGCGTGTGTGTGTAGGATTGCGTGTGTGTATGTGTGTGTTGGCATGCGTGTACCGTATGAGAGTCTAGGTCAGCACTGCGTCTGTATAGGACAGACAGCACTGGTGTGGTCAGCGTGGGAGAGATGAGTCACGGGGTCAATCTGAAGTTACATTCCAATGAAGGGGGAAGAAGAGGAAGCGAGAGGAGAAGAATAAGTCAGAGAAAGTGAGAGCGAAGAAGTCAGAAGTCAGACAGAGAAGGGAAAAATCAGGCAGACAGAGGCAGTTTATGTTTTAGTGATTTGGTAACACATCCTTGGTAACATGTAAATCAAATTTTGGACTGAGTAGCCCAAAGCAAGGATCTCACAAATGGACATGTGTCTCCATGCTGTGCTGTGCTACGTGTTCCTGTTGCGTACAGATAGTCGTGTGTGAATGGTCTGCTCCGCTGGGGAAAAGAGGGAATCCTGCCCAGACATTCCATGGCACAGATTCCCAAAGAGTTTCCACTACAAGTAACACACACACACACAGGCTCTCGAGATGAATTCCTATCTAATGTACTATGGGAAACAGAAGACAAGGACTTAAGAGAGGCACAGCACAGACAATCTGACAAATAATAACCTATTGGTATATTAGTGTCATGAAGAGTGGCAGACAAGCACTCAGTCGGGCAGGTTGTTGCAGTGAACTAGTTCACATTACCGCAGCCTGCACCCAGCATGCAAATCCATACCAGGCTCCAAATGGGGCTTCCCATAATGCAAAGTGAGGGCAGTCCCTCCAATACAGAAGAAAAAGTGACTTCTGCACACTAAAATACAGTAGATGAATATTTTAACACCTATGTTGTCACGCTTCCTCAAACATAAGAGAAGAGAGAAAATAGATACTAGTTCATCAAATATTTTATTTACATATCACAGGCACAGTCATATGACCTGGCATGAGACTCCAAGCAAGTATTATACCAATTAGACAGTGTACTGAAAACATATTTAAAAAGTATGGAGAAGGTGTTACAAATAATATTTATAAGGAAATTTAAGTTTTTTAACACACAGGTTTACGACACAGCATGTTGTATATGGGGCCTGGAGACCAAAACATAAATATAAAATTGAGTAATGAGATTCTGCACTGACTTAGTTAAACATTTAGATACAGTATAATTACAAAATCAGTGTTCAGTCAAAATGAACAAACTATCGTCTAGTGTACACAAACCATCCACCAACATTTGCTAATTAGCATTAAACACAAAGCACAGCAGAGGCTGATGGGAATGTCATTAGTTTTGCGGGTATTTGGCCATAAACTAAAGTATTAGACACATTAAAAATTTGACCTGATGATGACACTAGATTAAAAGTCATCACCAAAGATTTTACAATTCATCCAGAATGTCTGCACCACAGTTCACACTACTCATTCAATTATTGTCACTAAGAATCACAAATATCAACCATGTGGAGGAAAGTTTAGGACATCACTAAACCCATTAGCATATTTCAAGTGAAAAGTTAAAGTGAAAACTTTGACCTACTGGCTGCGCTAGAGGAAAGTTCAGAGTATTAGCAAAGTTATTCACTTTCATTCTCTGGGCATCATGGATATCTAATCCAAGTTTCAGAGCAAAGACGTGTCACTAAAAGCCAACGATGCCAACCCCATGGTGATGTTATAAAAAATCCATCCATTAGTAGCTTAGAAATTTCTGTCTGGAATAAACTGGTGGACCGACCACTAAAATCATAACTCGCTGCTACTTAATAAGAGAGTTTAAAGTTCAATCTGCTTGTTTTGACTGGTTATATACACCATGTTGCACTGTATACATTGCGATGGAAAAAAAAACAAGAAACATAATGAACAGTGACAGTGACAGTGACATAAGTCTGTCACATCAAGTCAAACCCTGAAGCAAAGTGACAACAGAGGTCTGGTTTGCATAAGATGGGAATAAGCTCAACTTTCCCCCACTCATTTTGCCACTCTCTTTCTGCCACTGCCACAGTTTAACTGTTCCTCTTCACCATCCAACCATCAAAGCCCCCGCTCCCCATTCATTCGTTCATTCATCCATCTCTCCATCCATGCACCTCTCCAAACCCAGTCTCCACTGAGCAGAGTGGGGTAGTGGAGCATTTCCACAGCCGTGGCCAGGAGAGCTTCCAGAGTGTCACAGAGACACACATACACACATACAATCACACAATTGCAGTTCCACAAGCTTTCCAGACACACACAGAAACTTAAAGCGCCAAGAATTATGTAAGTCCCAGGCATACCTTATATAAGGACCAGATATGTTCATGGAGAAAAGGAATATCTTGACTGTGGAAAAGGCATCTTTGACAGCTGTAGACTATATTCCTGTATACTCACACACACACTCAGACACACATACACAGACACAATGAGGGTTACTTTTGGTCATGGTTATTGTTGAGGTAATGGCTACTGCTTACGCCACTGTGGTTATTTCATGTGGTCTGTTTCTATTCCTGTCTGTTTTGAATATGGTGACTCTCTGTGTTTCCTGGGTATGTGTATGCACGTGTGTGTTCTTTCTAAAGCACCTACCTACGTACGTGTCTTGTCCATCCATTAATGCTGATAAGTGACCAATTATAGCAGCTGTCTTTCAGGAGAAGATCCAAAGCGACACGCACACAGTGACAGATATAGACCTCTGCTTTGCATGCTGCAGTTGTTTCAGATGTTCGCTGGACGTTCAACTCTGTCATTTGAATGGGAGTGCCGCTAATGATGGACGGTCAGATAAAAGGAGATCTTTCTTTATTTTCCATAAAATCATACTGTGCTGAGGTATTTTTAATTATTTGTAAGAAAAAGAAAATGAATCAACAAAAAGAATAATATCACAGTGTGGTGTGAGTCAAATAACAGAGATGTACTGTACATGCGCCTCTATAGTCATGTACTTGTGGAAATGTGTGCATGTGTGTGTGGATGTAGTGACATGAAGCCCAACTCCCCCTCCCCTGCTTGGTGTGGAAAGCGAATCGGAGCAATGTTATGTAGCTGTGTTTCCACAGTGGAAGCCTGTTCCTGGATAGAAGCTGCAGTGGAAGTTCCCCCCTAATGGAGCGAAGGAACACAAGGAGGGAAAGAAGAGAAGGAAAGAGGAAAGAGAGAGCAGAAGAAGGAGTGAGCACTGAGTGTAAAGAGAGGGCAACACAGAGAGGAAACTGTCGCAAGACACAGCAAGAGAGTATGGAGGAGAGTGTAATAGAGACGGTGATGGTGAAGGTGCTGTGGGAAAGGAGGAGGGGGCTATTGACACTGGCTAAGAGGGTTAGTCTGAGGTCATGACCTGCCATTGACCCAAGTCTGGTTTGGCAACTGTCTGAGAGATTATAAGAGCAGCCTCTCTGCTTCATGCTGCCATGTTCAGACAACATGTGTGTGAGCATATAGAAAGTAAATTAAAGGTACCCTTTGGTGTTTTTGACCACCGGTGGCACTATGGAGCAATGTTTTGACAAGCATGTCACTCCATGAGGATGAGGGTGACTCAATACACATTGTTGATGACTGCAGAGGGTGTGTGGTGCATGCAAATTTGCCTTGTGTGCAAAGCCTAAAACACTAAGACGACAAACAGGTCAGACAAGAAATGTGGAAATTCAGACTGAAAACAACCCTGCACCTACAAAGCCAATGTAGCAAAACAGATCCATGAGTTTTAAGGCTTCAGATGGCAAAACACTGCACAGTGATTTAAAATACAATGCAAATTAACCTACAAAAAAATGTGCGCTTACACACATTTGATTGGCCACTGCCTTATCGAACGACACAGAGTCATGGTCCAGTTAAAGTTCATCCAGGTTTTTATTTAACAATGTTTTGCCCGATTCCTTGTGCAGCGGTAAAAAACATAAGCCTGAAAGCAGTGTTGAATAGTGCTTATGGTGGCAATGCGCCAAGAACCATAGCAATGCACCAGCAAATTCCTTAAAGAAAGAATGGTGCTGCTGGTTTCAAAGAAAAAAAAATGTGCAAAGCACATTATCATTTACTAATATCCCGGGATCATATTTTAACTACATATAAATTTTGGAGCTATTATGGCTATTATTAGATCCTTCCAGTTCTATATAAGTTAATTCAAAAACTGTGGTCACAGTATAATTTAACATAATAACAATAACTGCGTGTGCAAAAATATCTGTACTTCTGTAATGACCCCTCTGCCATTTATTGAATTAGGATTTCAAAGCAGCACAGCAGCCAGTGAGACTGAGGGCTCAAATGAATTTATCTCACAAGCACACAACTTTCCAAACATTACACAACATTACTGACCAAACATTTAGACAACAGAACCTTCTTTCTAACAGCATTAATTCGGTGAATCACATCCGGTGAGTAAGCAGATTATTCAACCAAAAGAGAGGGGAAGAGTGCTGTCTCCATCTTCCAGTGACAGCACTAAAGCTGCTCTTTCAGTCCCTCCTACTATCACCGCAGGATTAACAGCACACAATCACTGATATTTCACAGATACACATGAATATGCAGGTTAATTCCAAGGAAACAGCTCACTGTGGCATGACTATTACCCATCAAAATCACTGGTTGCTTCCTAGGTAATTTGGGTATATGAAATACAATTTTAGCTCAAAGTTAGGAAGATACACCTTTACATTTCTCTAAAGATGGATATCTGGGCAAACTAAACTACAGGCTTCTATTTCCATATTTTTAAAGGTGCAAATTTTACAATGAAGTTGAGTTTACTCAGCTTGTGAAAACAGCTCTTTGGTATCTCCTGTGGCTCGGAAAGAAGCTCTCTCAGGTTTGAAAAAACAACCCATTTGACCCCTGTCATCACACTGTTGAGTTGCATTATGGGAATTGTAGGATCCAGTATTTTGGAGCTTGACCCTTAAAAGAAGCTAATAGTCAGAATACTTTGACCTTTGCTACTTTGATTTTTATTGCTCTTTTTTCAACCATTCTCTTGCAAGTGCCATAACATTATAGAAGTGGAATAATGATAATTGGATGAAGGACCCATTTATCAAAAATTAGATTATATCAAATGACTAATCCGCAGCTTCCTTACGCTCACAGCCGTAGTGTTTCCAAATGATAAGATAATAAATATGTAAAGGTGAAAATATTTGTTCCAGAAAGTGTTAATGCTAGAATAAAAAAACTAATTTTAACATTGAAGAAGGTGCATTTCTCTGCCTTTTGGAGAGCAACTTTTATTGATCCTATTCAAAACCTGTACTTAAAAAGAATTCAATCTAATGTAAGAAAAACATTTCAAAAGATTTATCTGGGGTGCCCCCACAGCAGAGTGGTTAGGGCACATACCATGTGGGCGTAAATGCCCTGAGAATGTCGTTCCCCTACTCTCTTTCCCAACATTTCCTTTCAGTCCTCACTGTGGCTGTCAAATAAATGCATAAAACTAACCAAAAAATAATTTAAAAAATAAAGGTTTATCTACCAAATAAGATGGTTTCACTTGATGTACTGTGGTTGCCCAATTTCCCCTGTTTTATCACACTTTCAATTTCCCAGTCACTACTTCAAGCAATGTGTCCCAAGATTTATGTCATGACGTATCAAAAGATTAGTGAAGGGTAGTTGCAGCAGAGCATTGTGCAAGTATCAAAGGCTTGAAGAGAGAAAGCAGGACCTTGGTGGTCTGGGACATGGCAGAACTCCGAACCTCAGGAACCTCAGTCTGGTTGGAGCTCTGTTATGTGGTCATCTCTGTGTGTGTGGGGGAGGACGCTGAGAGCGTAAGTGGAAAATCAGAGTCTCCAAATGATGCAAAAAGATCAAAAAGATGTTTGTTTTTTTTTAAAGTATAATTCTCTATGTTGTCATTGCACAACCAGGTGGGTGTTTGGATGTGGGTACACTTACAATTAAACAGATTTTTGATTTCCAATATTCCTGAAAATTATACATGATGCTGGAACTCCCTCTGAATATCTTACATCAGCATGAGATTATGTCAGCTTTTTTGGGCGCTACACTCCCACACAATGTCAGCACTTCCAGTCATAGGGAGTGGCAAGCGTAAATACTTGCTCTTGAGGTATGCAGTTGGCCGAGCATCAGAAGGGAAGTCCTGGTGCTCCACTCTCACCTGAGGAAATCTTTTTTTATGGAAATATCTGGGAGTGTCTCTCACTGCACACTAAGGACTTCTGGGAATATCACAATGGCAACTATGGGTGCGTTAAGATCATTGCTGGTTGGGGCCCACGCAGCAGCCAGGATATGCCATGATGCATATAGCCTCTCATACTCAGGTAATCGTTTAGCACCAGATTTCTATCGTGAGAAGGAGAAGAAATTTAAATGTCAGAGTTGAGATGCAGTGATTCATAAGAGGTGAACTTTTTAAAAGAAAAGGTCAAGGCTGAGGGGAAGCCAACTAAAATAACAAAATGAATCCTTTCATGTAACCTATAATGAGATGTTACTCACAAATGAGACGTTGATGTTATCACATAGTAGCACAATGACTTTTATTTTCTGCAAAATAAAAAGATAACGAACAAGAAAATGAAGAATAAAGAATGAAATACTGTTAAACTTATAGACTTGTGTTGGTGTTAATGATGACAAGGCTGGCAGTCATAAAAGCGACTGCATGAGGCTTTTCAAGGTCAGTCCTGGATGAACTGAAAGTATCCTACTACGGTGTATAATGTGTAATTTAGTACATCACTGAATACTTAATGAAGAGATATTACACTTTAATCACTATAAATTCATTCATATAAGAAATACATATTTTAGGTATCAAGAATTAGCTGAAGAACAAACTCTTCTTTACTTTTTATTTAATGTTTTATTATGCATTTGAATACATGTTTTTCTGACATTTATGATCAGTCTAATTACAGTACATATTTTACCATGATGTTTTAATTCTGCCTGTAACATGAATGCTCCATTACCAACAGTAAATATGACTTTTGAGTTTTCATCTTGAAAACCAGCAGACCAGAAGACCAGCACCTCTCATAATGTGACCTGGATAAAAGGGGAAAATGTTGCTTTGTTTCTGGCTTTGACTGAATGGCTGTCTGTCATATAAGGTCATGTGATAGTGATGTTACTAGAGAAAGTTTGGAATCACTCTGAAGCACATTTTCTCTTTTAACCTCAGTCTATCCCAGAATGTGCATATTTCCATAACTGATTCACAGTTATTTTTGGGATGTTTTTAACGTCAATCATCTCAAGGACATTTTGTGATGAATATCAACAAATGTCAACTCTTCATATAATCATTGATTTTCTCTCTGGTTTCTTCTCTTTATATCTGCTACAGCCTAATTTAGAAAAAATGAGGCTTCACCAGAGCTTCATGGTGTGATGAGCTGTCAGGACGTGATCCATGTGTACCAAAATATGCAGGTGTGAAAACTCCCTACTGACAAACCTGAAAAGGATTATTTGTTTTTATCACTTAAAAGTTTTGATTGTTTGTTTTTTGTTTTTTCTATGGAGAAAAATGTAACTGTCCTTACAAATGTATATATGTATCGACAGTTACAAAAAAATAATAACGATAGAGCCCCAAAGGGCAGTTTTCTAAATCAATCACCCTTGACCTTTAATAAAGGTAAGGTATGGTAAAGTAAACCTGTGACACAACACCGAAAAATTGTCTTAATCCTATCCACTCACACCATCCAAAATATCAAAGGTTAACAGGATTTTGACAAATGGATCATACTTTGAGTCAACCTGTAAAATACGGTCAGCTTTTATGATACATGTACACGTAAGCATCCACGCACAAGTACACACGTGTGTTCACAGACTGCCACGGGCAAAGACATGATTAGACAAGTTTCTCCCTTTCTGCCAGCATTTTCTGTTTCCTGTCTTCATGCAAAGCAGCACATGTTTGAGGTTTGTAAAGCATGAACTTTTTATGTCTCATTAACTATATACTCTCACTGCACAGCCCCTCAAAGATTTCATCACACACTGCGAGAAAGAGGGTGAATGCAAGCATGACTGGTAGTGTTGTTAATCTTTAGGTGTATAATCGAAAAATAGATGAATAATCATGAACACCTTTATAACCCCATATTGCAAATATAAATAATTACCAAACTTAGTGACAAAACCAAATACTTTCAATGGAAAGTCAAAGACATTTTAATATGCTGACAATTAACATGTAAACATAAAGATTTATTATGCTAATTTAACATCAGAGAAGATGATTTTGTCCTTTTACTGCGTTATGGTATTATAATGCAAAATGTTATAACCTTTATTAATTAAAAGAAGTTTCACCGAGACTAAGTCTGTCTTTTTTTTCCAGGTGTGAAAGTGTGTAACCGCAAGACGAGAACGCCCTCTTTTTTCCCCCCATCTGTCTTTCTTTTTTTTCAGCCTGGCATACACACATTTTCACACCTAGAGAGCAGATTTGAATAATGCAGATTTGTCAAAGACTTATTTTCTCAGAAATTAAAAGTAGTGCTGCATCATTTCTTTCATTATAAAGTAATCTGCTAATTATTTTCCCGATTAACCAGGCTATAATTTAAGAAGATTCAGCCTATGAAACGTCTGAACGTTTGATTTCACCTATAGCCCAAAACCAAAAAATATTCCACTATCATATAATAAAACTAGCAACAAATCCATATGTTTGAGAAGCTGGAAACAGCAATGTCCCTCTTATCTCGCCAGCATTGTTTTCCAATGCCTCCCTAGGGGATTCCAAGGAATTTCCACTCCCAGGTCTACCCCAGGGCCTCCTACCAGTTGGACATGCCCAGAAGAGCTCCAGTGAAAAGTGCACAGGAAGCGTTCTGATCAGATGTCCAAACCACCTCAACGGGCTCCTTTCGATGCAAAGGAGCAGCGGCTCTACTCTGCTCCGAGTTCCCTTCGGACTTCTGAGCTCATCACACTACAGGTGGATCGGGTATCCGACCTTTCCATTCACAGAGAGGTGGTATGTATGGCTCTATGACAATGTGCTGATATTCAGTGATGTGATATGTGATGTACATGTGTGTCAATAAAGAGAGAGAGAGAGGGAGTGTGGATAGGATATACGTAGTCTAAGAAGGTATGAGCTGAATCTGCTGTCCACTACAAACACATCAGATACTTCAAAATAAGTATCAAAAGTGTCAGCAGGGGGGAATAGCCCAAACAAGGAAACTTTCCACCTCTGCCCACGACTGTGACTCATGCAGAAATGCAACCACTTGTTTATCTCTGTGAGTGTGTGTGTGTTTGTGTGCGTGTATGTGCAAGTGTGTGTGCCTGTTTGCCAGTGTGAATGCCAATATGGTCAATGCGTGACCCAGAATGACATTACTCTGAGACGCAGCAAAGCGTCAAACAGCTAGCACATATTTAGACCTCACATATTTGGATTTTTACTTTTTACACAAAGTAAAAATCACACAATATACACACAAAAACACATATTCTTCTCAAGTGTTGAACATCTGAAGGGCGATGAAGACACTGACTCAGTTCATTAAAATGTCAAAATGTCATGCATTTATACAAAGTAAGCCTGAACCGCAATTACAAGTTCTCAAACAGATACCTGGGCTGAAGTCGTGGGACTGGAGCAGAGGTGAAACTAGTCAAGGTGTGCAGGGCATCCAGCCAGATGGCACAAGTGGCTTCCCAAAGCAGCACCCAGATGTGAATAACTAAAGGGCAACTGTTTCTCACACAAGTACAAGTACACCCTCAATCAGTCTGCAAATACATATACACACTTTTGCATGCAGCTGAAATTCTTCTAAAATAACATGCACTGTATCATTCGAGATCCTCAACAGCATGTTTTATATTAAGTTTATTTATAGATTGCATGCAAATATTTGGTTACTCTTCGATCACTTGCTGTAGTACACACCATGTGTTTTCAAGTGGACACCTACTATATCGCTACAGAGAATCTGTCTGTTTAATGGCTGTTATCTTGATCTAAACACTGTAATAGGGGGAGTCCTGCAATGTTTTAACTCAAACGACGAAACCACATCACACACACACACACGCACGCACGCACACACACTCTCTCTCTCTCTCTCTCTCTCTCTCTCTCTCTCTCTCTCACACACACACACACACACACACTTGTACTAATACACGTTCCTGTTTCTGACATCTCCTAGAAAATGGCCTTTAAACAACTGCCCACACTAAGGTGACTCATACACCCACTGTTCACATATTTCAACACACTATCTTACAAATTACACCCACTCACACTTAAATTCACCACTGGTAGTTGAGTTGTAAACTTAATACCTACAATAGTGATATGAGTACATAACAGGTCAGTGGCTGGGTTTCTCACTGGTACACAGGTACTGATTGAGAGTTGGGTTTTTTTTTTTTTAATCCAAGATGACACAAGTGAAAACAGACACAGAATGATAATTGAAAACCAGGCGCATTTGGAATAAAGAATCCAAAACCATGAACAAGGAGGCATGTGCTCAAAAAAAATGTCTCATCTGATGCCATTGCTCAATACCAAAATTGCTTAACGTCTAAATTCCATTGGGTTCAATGTCTGCAGGGTTTAATTTCTTTCTTTTTTTTGCAGCCTGGCAAACAATATGTGCCACACTAAGTCAGGCTGACAACATAGACTGCATAAGCATTGATGGGTCTACATTGGTGCCAGAGATCTCTGCTTTGTCAGGGACACCTGGATATGAATAAGCAGCCTTGACATTTGCATTATGTATTGATATTTGAGCTGCTTGTGTTTCTCTAAAGTCAACATCTGCACATCATAAGTGCAGCATCACCCATATGGGGATCCATGTTGTACAGAACCTGTTTGGTCCACGTATGACTGACATGATTGATAAACACATCTATCAATGGTCCAATCCTCACAATACAAATCTTACATTTAATTACTGATCTTCTGCTGCTGCAGTGTCTCATTAAATGTGGAACAAATACTGTTTACCATTTGATTGCATATTTGTGCATCTGCATTCTGCAACTGGCAACTGTTACACCGCAACACATGGCAGCCCTGCAGACTGGCTAATAATGGAGATAATCTGCCTTGTCGGCCAGTTTGCCCGGGCTTGAAGGGTGTAGACGAACTTGCAATAGTCAGAATTACAGTTATAAAGGAGTCAAGCCAGTTTGACTGATTAGTGATTACAGCTTTGTATCACAAAGCCTGGCAATGCTAAAGTTTTTGTATCACCTCTTAACTTCGCTCTTAAATCATACCAATATATAATGCACTTATTAATCTGATAAATCAAGCTGAAACACAAGAAATTCCTACTGGCAGGTGGCACTAGTGAAGGTCACTTAAGAAGGTATGAAATAGCATCTAACATGCTGGATCCTGCCTGACACACACCTGCGTCTCTCAACTGTGTATGTATTACAGACAGGGTTTTTATATATATATATATATATATATATATATATATATATATATACTGTTCTTTTTATACACAGAAACTTGTGCATAAGTGCCTCAGGAAAGATTTCTGAACTGATGTAAAGAGAGGTGATTCTTCTTTCACCTCCCACTACTGCCAGAGCAAGCCTGCAACTCAATCACCCCCTGACTATGCACATGTGCACAGAGGATGATGTGGGCTTGACAGCAAAAATGCATGAGTCTACTAAGTATCTCACTTTGTCCCCATGCAAATGAAGTCACTGCAGACGTCCCCTTTAATGTGCTTGCTCAACCTTTACACTGGAGAAAAATGTATGGATGCGCGGTGGTGGTCTTGTAAAACTGCCACTGCAGCACATATACATAAATATGTCCACATACTGTATAGAAACACATGCTCAAAGGTACAGACAAGTACACACACACACACACAAAGGAAACAAGCACTCCAGTGGGTTTTACTCTCACTGCCACACACCCTCCAAAATTTACACAAAGCGGTGAATCACGCAGTAACATTTCAGTGCAGGGTAATAATAAGAAAGGTGATAAATCTGCCATCAAACAAGCGAGGGAAACTACAGAACATTACACACAAGCTGCTGTGCATTACCCTTCTCTCCCTCCTTTAACGCACACACACACATTAAAATACAAAAGAAAAAGTGTAAAAATGCTTCATGATAACAACATAAAATGGTCCACAATCCCTCTCTCCTGTCTTTGGGCACTGGTGTGATAAGGCAGTGATGGGTTGTGTTACTTCACTTGGGTACTCCCGGGGGGAATCCCCTGGTGTCGCTGTTTATGTGTGTGTGTGTATGTGTGTGTTTGAGCTTAATCTGTGTGTGTGTGTGTGTGTGTGTGTCCCCACAGAAAGGGAAGAATGCCACCATTGAGCACCCTGCCATTGCGCCAGCAATCCTCTCCCCCACACCCCCACCCCTTCCCGTCCTCGCTTGCACTCTGACGTACAGTTGGAGCAGATTTGGTGACACGATGATAAAAGCCTTCCTCTGTTTCTCTCTTTCTCTGCTTTCCTCTTTCTCCAGTGTCACCAGAGTGCTGAGTGCTGGTGCCTTTGCCGTAGACATAGAGAGCTCATTCAAACTGACACAATCACTTTTCACTTCTGCCGTGTGATTAGAGAGAGATCAGAGTGTCTCGGTGCATTATCTCCACCATACAGTCAGCAGCTTTGTACAAGAGGCCTAAAAGGTGCTACGCCACTGTATATACTACAGCCCTGCACTGCTGTGAAAGGTGGCATCTCTGAAGCACTTTTTACACAAAGGCCCTAACTTCCTCTGTCATAAATCTGACAACACTGACAAGCCTGCAGAGGTTTAACAGCTCTGCACAGAGGCAGCAAGACACTCAACCTGTCAGTGCGATTCTTTATTGCTGGATAATTAGTTTTAAACAGAGGCAGAAAAAGAAGCTCAAGAACAAAAAGAATTGATTTGATTTGTAAGATTCAATTTGTCTGGCAGAAAATAGTGATACCAAAATTCACTCACCATTTACCCAAGATGTTCCTGCTGTCTGGCACAAATTGGCCATGTTGTTCACTTTGTGAGGAACTCAGTCTCAATGAACTTCAACCTGCAAAAAAAACAAAAAAAACAAAACCCATTGCCAATGGGAGTGACCTTGTTTTCAGCAAGTTCTGACTGTTGCCTTTCTCTGGGTTTTGCGCAGCAAATCTCGTTGTACTATTTGGTGCATCGACAATAAAGCTTTCAATTAAAATTCAATATAAATGCACAGAGGAAGAATGCCAGCAGCAGAAAGGTGGATCCAACAGGGACAGAGGGTAAAGAGAACAAAGTGTCTGATAAATAGGTGAATGATTTTTAACTTGTGGAAAGGTTATGTTTCTCAAGTTCAACCTGCCTCTCACCAAAATATGTTTAGAAATATGGCCTGTCCAATTCTGCTCTGACCACAGTGTAATGCATAAATGGGGAATGAACCTAGGGAAGCATTAAAGAAAATTTTGAATATTTAAGGATCTAGGTGTCCTTAAAGTTTCATACAAAAAGAGATGAATTACACTGGGGAACACAATTTTTGTTGAGTTAGGTCTGACAGCTGTTTTTAACTAATTTTTGGGTGCAGAATCCAAAACTGATCTCAGTTTTTCTCTATCATGTCAAGTTTTTGAACTATAGGATCCCCGTTTTCTTAAAAAATATGAAAAATACTGTACTAAGATGTAATAGTTACAAGCTTTGAAAACTAAAAAAACAGCATAAAACGAAATAGAACTTACAACGGTATGCCCATGGTTACAAGGTTAAGAGAAAAGCCAGCACAAATCCTCTTAATTCCTACTATGCTAGCTTTCTGTTTGCAGATACTGATAGCACTGACCTATTGGAAGCTACACACACCTCTCACCGCACTGTCTCAATTGTGACTGCACAAACAAGTTGCCACGTAGCTGTTGATGAGTCCAATCGTAATCAGCTGGCAAGTCTTACTACAGCTAATCAGTGGAATTTTGCTTATCTGGAGGGTAAGCTGTGGAGAAAAAGCTTGACGTGCTAGAAAAAAACTGACTGCAATTTTTGAATCAGCGTGCCAATTTTAGTTTTAATCAGCATAAAAATCTAACTCAACAGAAATTTTTTTTCAAATTGTTCCCCAGTGTTATGACATGGTACTGACTACGTAGAGAAAGAAGAGGAGCACACACTTCATTCAAGTTTAGGCATGTGGTTTTTCTTCACACATACCAGATTATGGGCTTTTCCAATAACGCATTTTTGCTGCTGGGTTATCTTTTACATTTCCTTCATTTCATTTTCTCATTTCAGCACCTAGGTGGTAAGATAGCACATCGACTGAAGTATGGAAATATATTTTCAGCTGTGGTGAAGCAAAACTAAAGAACAGAGCCACCACGCACACGAGGAAATTCACTGATATATAACAGTATGAAAATATATGTTATACATTTGCTTCAGGGTCAAGATTTGAATACTGTCATAAAGGTGTCAGAATGTTTTGCTTTTGTTCAGCTCACAATCACAGTTACATTATTGGGACTCACCGCCCATTTGTGAACAAAAAGTTGGTCCCTACAAGGTAAACCATTCAATTTTAGCCTCATAACTTGGTGTTTGGTTGAGGTTAGGCTTAGGCATGTATTGGTCATGGTTTAGAGTAGGGTGAGTCGCCAGGGAATTTGTGCAAATCAATGTAATGTTCTCCTTTGTGACAAAAATAAGCGCTGGAGTGCGTGTGTGTGTGTGTGTGTGAGTCAGTCACCTGACACGAGACGCTGGTGGACGCAGTTGATTACCCACATGTCCAATTCTATTAAAAGGACACGGTCATAATCTCTAATCACTTCCACGTCTGGCGGAATAAGAGAGCAGGTTAATCTGGATTTACACGTCACCATGGTGAGGTCACAGCCGAGGCAGCTGATACCCTGACCAGCCAGGAAGAGAGAGAGAGAGAGAGAGAGAGAGAGAGAGAGAGAGAGAGAGGGAGGGAGAGAGAGAGAGAGAGAGAGAGAGAGACAGGTGAAACACAGAGAGGAGAGAAGACAAACAGGGAAGAGGAGGAGTTAGACCATTCTGAATGCTTCACTTTTAAAGATAAATGATCAATTCACAAAATCTTTCCCTAAAACGACCAAGACACTGGCAGGAAACATGACCAACATGCGAGGAACAATAATGATAAACAATACGTCACAGTAATAATAAAATTATGAAAGGTCCTTTTATAAAATAAATGATCTATTTCGACATTACCCTGGATGACACAGATATTGCTTCACAGTTCTGACAAGAGGGAAATGCAGAAGAACTTGTGATCTATGCCTATAGGATATGTTTTGCCCTAAAAACAAAAACTGTGTAGGGGGGGGGAATTTATCATTTATAGGAAATTGTCAAGATTAGATGGCACATGAGAAACAGATATGAAACACATCAAAAAGCAGAAAAAAACTAAGTGATGAGGTCAGGTTGAAGGGTGCATATCACCCTAAAGATTGTGCACCTAAGATGACATCCGATGGTAACCACCATCAGATGGAAGAGACTGCTTTAATTAATAGTGTTCAGATTTGAGGTGAGAGTGTATGTTTTAAATTAAATTACAAAAATGTGCACTGTGAATGCTGGAGTGTTCTGAGGCTCCAACAGTGTAAGGCCTGGTGGCATGTGATCTGCATGCCCTGCAGCTGATCCTGGCACAGTCAGACTGGCCACAGAGTTAAGCAGTCACCAGTCACACTTAAAGCACGCTACAAACCAACTTAGGAAGTCACTGGAAAGCTGGATCCCCTGCACATTTCACTGAATACAGCCCGCTGCCTCATGGAAAAACAGGGAGAATTTGGGTCACTGCGTGTTCTGCTGGTCAAAAAGGGCTTTTTCTCTGCACACACGCAAAAGCAAATGTGAGGCTTCCTTATCTGAAGTCCAGAGAGTTATCTGTTTCAGAGTGTAACACACTAGGAGGAGGGGATTCCCAGGGAGGACGGGTACTTTATAGCCTACCTATGAGTGAGTAAAGTGTACACACTCGCCTTTCACGGCTCGTTTTTCATGATCAAAATGCACTCAGGCTAAAACTTTTCGTCCTGACTGCCACAAAATCCCACTGTAGCCTGACTTCAGTTGCACACTTTCTTCCCGCATGGTCCTCTCAGTTAGAGACGCCTCGGGTCTGTGCGCAGCTGGTGAGGAAGGAGCGGCGCGACTGTGCGAAGCTGCAAGGCATCACATTCACAAACCTGTTGTATGTGTCTGCTTGACGAACCGAAGGCTAAATATCTTCGGATCTACGGTCTTTTCATTCCCCGCTTTTCCAGCCTTTTCCACGCAGAGAGACAGATAAGAGAGCCAGTGGCGGTCAGATTTTACTCTCGTCAGCTCCGACAGTTGTTTTCTCTCTCTGTCAGCTGACTGTAAAACTATCCCCCTTCTGGATAACAGTTTAACAATAAGTGTGATGATTGTGGAGCCGGGGCTCAGCTCAAACTGTATCCCAAACCGCTCAGGTTGCCTTAGCCGAATGAAATCGGGGGCACGGTTTACGGCTAAAAATACCTGTCTACGACTATATTTGGCTTGGCTGGATCACAATCACAACGCTAAAATAGTCGGGCCCGCCCCGGCACAATGAATGGGCTCTCTGCTATCTCACTCAGCCTCCGTCCGCCAGCTGCTAAATTTAGCAACAAAGCTTGCGTCAATCACGAGCCTCAGTGCGTCAAGGGTTTCCCCGCCCCCCGGAGCTCATCATTGGTCAGAATTAGGACGCCGAGTGAAAAATACGCGCCTCCTGATTGGCTGTTGTGGGTTATTGTTCTCGGCGGCTCCGGAGGCACTTTTTTTTAATTCTGAGGTTGCCGAGAACGCTGCAAGGCTTGTTTCTTCTCGTACCTGTCCGTCTGCTGTACGTGGTTGCTGGCAGGATTTATCCTCTTGACCACATGTGTGTGCGATCACAAAAAGATTAACCACCAGTTTTTAGCGAGTTGCGATGGCCCTTAACAGAGTCAAATTAACTTTAGTCACGGTTTGTTTGTGTTTCAGGACTTTTACTGTTCCCTCATTATTTTATAGACTATACATGTGGGAGGCTAAAATGTGATGTTGAAATTTCAAAAACAAAGTTTTGACAAGTTCCAATATGTAATCTCTTGGATTAAAAACTTATTCTGCTAATAGGATGAGATTATCCTATTTGGTCACACTGCAAATTCCTTTGTGCCAGGACACACTGGACACTGGCATCAGACTGTGGCTGATTTGCATTGATAAAAGGGTGAAATCATTCAGCTGCATCAGTTGACTTACCCAAATAACATTGTAAGGCCTGATAAAGACTAAATTACAAATAATAAAGTAAAATAATTAAGTGATTTTAAATAACTTTGGTTAAAGAAAGATCATTACATTAACCTAAAAGAAGCAATTCAGATGTCTTATCGGTTGATGTATATAAACAATGGTATTTGTCATGACAAGATAACACGAGAGAGATTCTTAATATGGCCTCAAGGTAAACAGAGACTATATTGAATATCTTTACTCACACGCTCATGTGACCCAGGAACTATGACATGAGCTCCAGGCAAGAGTCTTTCTAAATATGAGTAAGAATAATAGTTTTTTTCTTTGTCACCACATGAAAAACACACAAAGCAGGACAAGGAGATGGGACGCTTCAGTAGGTCATCAGGTCAGAGAGAGGTCAACTGCTCTGCGGTCATATGGAAGTAGCATTTTAATGTTGTAGTTGGTCCTAGTGGAGCTAATTAAAAATACATCAAATTTTATACTTAATCCTTTGTAGAATCTGAATCTGCAAATTAGCAACTTCACCTAAAAGTAGTGGAGTTAGAGGTGCAGTATTTGTCTCTAAAATAGTAGGCTATAGAGTAGCTTAAAATGGAAATACTGAAGTAAAGTACCTTAAAATTGTACTACAAAGTAGGTGATTTGACCTTTTATTTTGCCTATTTGATTTGATAAGATTTGTTTTTTTGTTTTGTTTTTTTCAAGCAAATTAATATTTCGATGTTGTTGTTTTTGTTTTAAAGCTTTAAAATGTACTCTAGATTGTAATGCTAAGCCTCACATTTGAGGGAAAAGCCTGGCAAATGCTCGGGGATATATCCGCCATAATCAGTAATTGTGCAAGCTCGCCTGCCGGATCCCCCTCGACTTCCTCCCCTGCAACCATCAAACCAACTGCCTCCCTCTCCCTCTCTCTCCCTCCCTCTCTCTCTCTCTCTCTCTCTCAGTCTCTGGCACGGCGCGCAAGGCTTATGTGTCTGGTACTGTACGGAGAGAGAGAGAGAGAGAGAGAGAGAGCGAGAGAGAGCGAGAGAGAGAGGGAGAGCGCTAGTCTGAGTGACGTCACCTCTCCCATGGCGTCACATTGACGTAGCGCATACCAACCGCTCTATGTGGAGGCAGAGCCCACATAAATGCACTATTTGACTTTCTCCCCTCAGACGGCGCACATAAACAAACCCGCGTTACAACTCCACACTTTGCAAAGCACCCATCAGCACTGACACGCTCAGCTCACGGACGCAGACACACTCCATACGCTCGGGAGTTTTTTTTTTATTTTTTATTTTTCATTTTTTTTGATGTTATTTCATTTTTTTTTTCTACTTTGTCCTAGGCTACTTCAGAGAAAAGTAAGAGGAAGAACTTTTTTTTTTTGCCACCGATGCATCCTGTACCTCTCAAATACGACTAAGAGTTTTTTTTTTTAAATAGTTTTTTTCCTCATTTCTTCGACTCTTGGTGATTACTCTGGATGGAAATAGGATACTTCATGCGAGGTTATTACCACATGTAAAGACGGAACCGCTACAGCAAACCAGTAAGTAAACCGTGAATGAATGAATCGGTGATATTCTGCCGTACAGCACACTTGTTAGACTGTCGGACTGACACGGAACCAAACATTAACGCACAGCTTTATGCATAGTTTCGCTTATATTTCCTAAACCTTGTGTCATGGTCCATTTATAGGCTACTTTAATCTCATCATCGGCGTCTGGTCCATCCAACTTTGTGCCTGTAACCTGTTGATATGTCAGGCTCCTGTGCGCGTACAGCGGCTCATATTGTATATCTGTGTGTGTGTGTGTGTGTGTGTGTGTGTTGTCACCAAGAGCAAATGAAGCTGAAATCCAATTTAATTTGTGCTGGGAAGGTATCATATCCTTTCTGGTTGTCATGGAAATGAGATGCCTCTCACTCGCACAATGAAAAGTGGAGTCAGACGCACTAATGGTCTGAGTGGAGAATAGACTAACCTACATTCAGACAGCAGCCGAGAGAGAGGAGAGTTAAAGCCCTTTGATTTCATGCCATGTGGGGTTTTTTGACTCATGTAGGATTTTCTGGGGAGGTCGTGCTGTTAATGAGGGATTTTTAAGTATGACATGGTGGAGTGTGTTTGTGGGATAGTGGGTGTGTTTGTGTTTATATGCCATGTCACTGATAGGCAAGTCTATGCCTAAGCATATGCCATATGACTCTTTACCTTGGGGCCACTTTTCCTGGGTTTAATGCTTCATATAAAGTTTGAGATGACTGGTGGCCAGTTGTAAATGTTAGCAGCCCCCCTGTCTTTGAGGGGACACGGCCTCTCCTCCCATGGATCGCAGGAAAAACACCCATAGCCATTCACGAGAAAGCCATAGTACATCAGATTTCAGAAATCCTTTGTGAAGTCGGCTATTTCCTAGAAACATCAGAGGACAACACAGGTACTGTATTCTATAGCTGCTGCCAAGCCTTCGGGCTCTCCACGTACTTTATATTCCAGAGCCAATAGCCAATACATATAATATATTTGCGTTAAGGCGCTTTAGTAACTTGCTGATTTCACATCTCTGCCTTTCACACACGCAGGTTTACGCAGGCACTTTCTGACAGCTTCCCCCTCCGCGCTGATTTACAGTACTCACATATTTCTCCTGTCTCTCCTTTATGTCCTCTCTTTTCTCTGCCTCTGTTTGCTGGAAGCTTCGCGCTGTCCGCGGTTATTGGGGCCGGGGGGCTACCGGGGGCTACCGGGGGCTACCGGCGTGCTTTGCAGCTCTTACGTCGTTCTCTTGGTTACCGGTGCGCGCAGGGCCAGAGCCCCACCGGCCGGCTCGGCCTGAGAAGAAAGCCGGGGGGGGGGGGGGTTGTTCATTTAGAGCAAAACAAACAGACCGAGTGTCTCACTTTGCAGAAAAATGCGTTGTTTTTTTTTTTTTTACAAGTGGATATGGAAGTTTTGAACCCTCCACAAAGGTTTTGACAGGAGCGCCTTTACGTGCAGTTACGCTCTTCATTTGTTTAGTGTGTGACAACGAGGCTACTTCGGCTTGCATCAAATAATATAATATCTTATTTCTGCTGCTACCACAACCAACTAGTTGTTTTTTATGTTTTTTTTTTGTTTGTTTGTTTGTTTGTTTTTTTTTGCTTTTTTCTGCATCCAAGTGACACACATAACTGAATAATGACTTAACTGTTCCAAATCATCCTTAATCAAATAAATGTTATGCAGCATGACTTGTTTGTTTTTTCTTGATTTCAACATATTGGGAGCCTCTGTGGAGCTTTCGATTTGTATAACAGACGTGTCCTGCACAAAGAACCATCTAAAGAGTTCATAGCTTTGATGTTCCGTCTCAGAGAGGGTCTCCAAGTCCAGAGTATGGGGAGAAGTGCCCCCACTATGTTACACAAAGTGGAGAGGTTTGATCAGTTGACACAAAGATTAAGAAATGACAGAGGGCTGCAGGTGCCTGTAGCCCCCGCGTCTTGTCAGCAGTCGGTACTGAGATGCATACTGGGAGACTGAGTGGTCTCCTGGCTTGACCGTATCCTAGAGGGTCCTGGAGGGTCTCTGGCAAAAGACAGAGAGAGAGAGAGAGAGAGAGAGAGAGAGAGAGAGAGAGAGAGAGAGAGAGTCTCTTTCTAAGAGTGTGTGTGTGTGTGTGTGTGTGTGTGTGTGTGTGTGTGTGACAGAAAGGGGGCGCTCTGGGCCTTGAAATCCACCGGCCACGGTGCGCCCTGCTGCAGTGAGAGGGAGTTGGAGGCGCACGGCGCACAGGAGTCCGCTGGTTTGGTTTCGGGTCCGACTCTCCACACTTCCACATTACTCGCTCCCTCTGGATGAACCCTGAGCAGGCGAATACGGTGGTGATCAGAGGCAAGAAAAGCGATGGCCTGGATCCACTGGCACAGACTGCTTTTATAAAAGTTAGCACTTTTGTAGGTCTGTATTTGTAGAATATGTGTGTAGTTTTGTAGCCGGGTTGAATTGGGCTTTTGCAGCACAAAATGAAAATTATAATAATAACGGAGCGCTGCTTAGTGTTAGAATGAAACCTATCGCCCACGTAAGTGTAAGTCTTGAAATGAGCAAAAAGTCCTCAGTTGTGGTTCTTAATATTCTCTTTGTAGCATGGATTCAAAGTCATATTTAGTGTCAAAACTGCTCTATATTTAATTTAAACGTGTAAATCTTCCTCATTCTTTGTGATCCTATGAGTTTGCATGGATAATTGCAATGATCGCTTCGGTATAATGGCATTTGGTTCTGATGTGCGCAGAATAGTTTGCAAGCCCTTTCATCTGTCTGCTTCTTTTCATACTGTCTTGATCGGCCAGATTAGATTTTTCGAAAATACTTTTCACTTTTTTTTAACTGTAAAATTAAACAGTAGCTTATTGAAATTGAAGTAACCTTTCCATGAGCCAAATGTTTTTCGGGTGTTGGGAATGTTGTTAAGTCCAACCTCACCTAAAATTTCCTAAGTCAAGTTTGGGTAAGCAATGTAAAGATATGATTCCCGATGAAAAAAAATACTAAAACATCAGTATCACTTGCCGACAGTGTCTCTGAGCGGTGATGATCGCTGGGTGGAGAGGGCGATACCCACCTTTTTCTTCAGCCTGCCACCGCAGCACTGGCTGTAACCCAGACGTCTCTCCTCCAGACACAGGTTCGGAAGAGCGCGCCCAGCCGAGCTCGGAGCCCCGGCGATCGGACACTTCCTCTGCGACGACTGCCGAGCCCTCCCCGCTCCAGGAGCCCTGTCCCGGCCGCAGCCACGCCACCCCTCAATCCCGGACACCCAGCACCATTCAGCGCGAAGCCCTATCACCAGGTACAGACCGGGACCTGAGACCTTCCCTTTCTTTTACTTTCTCTTTCCGCCTTTCTTTCTTTCTTTCTTTCTTTCTTACTTTCCTTCTTTCTTACTTTCTTTCTTTCTCTCTTCACTCCATCTCTTTTTTTTTTCAGATGATGCTTTGTAGTGAGAGAGACTGTTGTGGCGCAGGTCTCTTTTTGTGCACTTATTGTGGTGTGGTAGCTGTTTGGTTATGTTTTAGTGCAGGAAAAAAATGCTTAATCGTCCCGGAAAGTCTACTTTCGACTTGGTTGTTAAATCGGAATTTAGATAACAGCCTATATTTTCCCTCATTTCCCCTGTTTACTCTTATTAAAATTCAATAAGAAATGATACATTTGAAGAACATGCTGGTGATATTTTTACTGTGTGTCGGCTTGCAAGTGCGGACTGAGTTGACATTTCAACCATTAGACAAACTGGCAGAAATAAGACACTCCAAACTATAGAAATGTAGATGTTTATAAATAGGCCATTTAACGTTACGTTTACGGGACGTTTAATTGTGTCTCTGTGCTTTGTGTGTGTGTATTTGTGTGTGTGTGTCTATGTGTGAAAATCACTTTACTCATTGAGTGAGAGGCCAGTGAATTCCAACTATTTATTTCCCAAATCACTGACCAAAAAAGAAAACAAAAATCCTGTGTTTTTTTTTTTTTTTTTGTATTCATGTCTGCACCTTCATGTTTTTATTTGTTAGATCTATGGCATTCTGACAATGAACAAGCGCACTCAGTTATTGGAACAGCTGCAGTTTGTCCAGTTGAAATGCACACCTCGAGGTTAGAGACTGTTTCCCTTCGCCTCACTATGCTGCACCACCTGTGTCTGCCTCTGCTTGGGTTGTCTGTCCTCTTGCTTGCACACACACATGAACACACCTCTCTGCATGCAAGTGCAACAAAAACGTAATCTGATGGTGGTGTTGGAGTGTAGAAGGTCCCCCTGCAGAATTGCTTTGGTGACGTGAAAATAAAGATGCTCAGCTGATACAACTCTATTTGTATTGATGAGATGACTGTGTGTGAGAGACAGGCTGCATGGGTGGGTGTGTGTGTGTGTGTGTGTGTGTGTGTGTGTGTGTTTGTGTGTGTGTGTGTGTGTGGGTTACTGAGTGAAAGCGAGGCACACCACCAAATGTAAAGCACAGAGGAGGATGATATATTTGCCGACGCAAGTGGTTTTACAGGTTCTTCTCAGGATAAGGGTGCATGTTATTGGCAGAGTGAGCATATGCAGGTTCATGTTGACATCTTGATCATTAGTGACGAAAGTATGTGTGAGTGTGTGTGTGTGTGTGTGTGTGTGTGTGTGTGTGTGTGTGTGTGTGTGTGTGTGTGTGTGTGTGTGTGTGCGTGTGTGTGCGTGTGTGTGCATACCTGTGTGTATGAAAAAACAACTCATCAAAAGCTTCTTTCCTCACCTGACACACGCAGGGACAAACATCATAATCCACACATTTGAAGTAGGCCCAACTGTCAACTATAGGCTATTGTATTTGCCTCACAACATTTCTCAGTCTCAGACAAACTCAACTTGAAGCCTTTGTATTTGAAAATATATGTGTGCATGTAGCTGCTTATAACATACTGTAAATGACAGGTGCAAAAAGTTTTGAACAATCCCCCCCCCCCACTCCACAGCGCACACACACTAATACACCAACACTGATCTGAGGCTTGACCTACTGACATAGCACAGAGAGAACCACAAAGTATGCCACAGCACTCCCCTCCTCTCACGGTTCATTTTTTTTCTCTCATGTGTCTCTCTTCTTCCCCTGATGCCTAATCAGATGTAAAAGTATTTAGGTATAGCCCAGAAAGGCCCCATGACGCCCATAATGCTGCATGTGTGTTTTTCCACGTGGGTTGAAGCGCTGGTCACTCGTAGAAGAAAAAAAAAAAAAAACCTCATGACGTCAAACACACGTAGGCCTGCAGCTTGACTCATATCCTCAATTAAAAAAAAAAAAAATTGCATCTTAATATCCCCATTGAGACATGTTGCAATTCTTTCTCTATGTCCCACATGCCTAAGAGTAAATTGTTAGAAAATAATCATGCTTTAACTTTAACATTACCCAAGAAATGTATGATTTTAGACTGGGATTCTTTTCAAATAACTGTGGGATCATTATATTTTTTTTCTCACTAGCACCACTCTGAGATGTCCGCTCTCTTAGTTATGACAAATACACCAACTCAAGATCTACCGAAGTATCAAATAAATAAAGGAACGAAAAAATGAATAAATAAAGTTTATGTTGCCTAGATGAGCGAGATTAATTAAAGCCTTGAGTCATCCTTTTGGGTTTGGTTTTTTTTTTTTTTTTTTTTTGTTTTTTTTTTTTTGAGCCCCCACAGCCAAAACGCACACTGGCCTTAGGTAATTGAATTTGAGTCACTGTCTGCTTCCACTATGATCACTATCCTCATATGACTAAAACTAAAAGTTGTAGGCTATTTTTTTTTTTAAATATTTTATTATTATCTTATTAGTAGAAATTATTTAAGTAAGAAGAAAAGGTTTTACGAGGGTTAGAGGACTTTTATTTAGTTGAAACCGGATTCGAGCCGCTAATAAAAGGTAATAGGCTTGAATCCTCTGAGACTGAGTGTGTGCGAGTGCGTTTGGATGGAGGTATTTTGTGAGCGCTTTAACAACAGCAGGGGCCGATATGGCCCGTATTTGACTGGACAAACATGACGCGCAGGGAACAGGGGCGATTACGGCAGAGAGCGCGCATGCTGGGCGTCAATGGGAGCAGCGCTGTGTTGACAGTTCCCTGCTCAGGAGCGACGAGCAAACACCACAAACCCTGACTGCGCTGACACTCATCACTGATTAGCCCGCACACACTCAGCATGCACACACACACACACACACACACACACGTGCACGCACGTAAATGCAAGTGGAGTGTATTACGTCAGAGGTTTGATAAGGGAAGACCATATAGTCCACTTACACACACACACACACACACACACACACACAGATGATGTGGTGGTGGTGGTGGCCTGCTGCTGTGACTGTGCCAGAATTAAATCAAGGGGAAAACTCAAGACATGCCGACTGGCGTCTGCTGCAGTTAGAGGGACTATATATGTCTGTGTGTGTGTGTGTGTGTGTGTGTCTGCATTTATCAGTGTGTGCGTGAATGTATTTTTGTGTATGTGTATCTGTGTATGTGTGGGTTCTGTAAGCATCCAGCACCACCATGGGGTTCCATCATTATTTAATGTTATTTCATCTGCTTTGCTATCTTACTAACCAGTACATCCAACCATACATGCAGACACACACACACACACACACTTGGATTGTGTTGTTGCGTTACTGATCAACTTCAGCTTCTCTAACTCTACTAACTGCGGGAGAATCAACAGTGTTTGAGGCTGAATGTGTGTGTTTGTGTGCTCCAAATATTTCTGCTATACTTATTCAGTGAAGTGCAAGAAGTGTTGAAGTGTTAAAGCAGGAAATTGAGTAAATGGCAGTAAATGGAAAGATTTGTTCAAAGTTTTTTTTTTTTTTTTATTCCTTGAAAGGTGTATTCAGAAAACTTTTACAACATTGCAAAATCTGTGATGGGCTGAAAAAAACTGCCTGTTCCAATAGAGCTGTGCAGATTTTTTTTTTATGTCATTCACTGTTTAATTGTTGGCAGTGTTTAGCACTACCTTTGTGTGCATGTGCTACTGGTAGAGTCTTTATCCTGAAGATTCACTGTAGGGTTCTTCCTCGACTGTGTGTCTGTGGGCAGTCTCCTTCTTGAAGTCCTGCATCTCTGTTCAAATCAATGTTTAACTAATGTGTCATTAAACTTTCTCCTCTGACTAATGATTGTTGCCGTACAGCTGTACCCTACTAACACCATAAAAATGCTTTTTGATTGAAAGGTTTTGGAATACATGTGGTCCGATGTGCCACGCAGCTCTGACCTACGTGTGTGCTCTGTCTCCCTGGCAGACATGCCCTGTGTGCAGGCTCAGTATGGGCCCGCCCCTCCAGGCTCAGCCTACTCTGGTCAGACCTTCAGTTACCAGGGCGACAGCTACAGCTCTGACCTCATGACCCCTGACTACACCAAGTTGGACCTGGGCGGGGGTGAGATCTCTGCCGCCGCTGCCACCACCTCCCTCCCCAGCTTTAACGTCTTTGTGGAGGGGAGCTACGAGCCTAAGTCCTCCTGCCTCTACCAGATGCCTACACAAAGGCCCACCATCAAAAAGGAGGAGGAGAGCTACCCGACAGTTCCAGCGTTGGAGGCCATGTCCTCCTCCACCATGTACTTTAAACAGTCTCCCCCCTCCACTCCCACCACCCCGTCCCTACCTCCCCAGCCTGGCACCTCCTTCCTGTGGGAGGACCACCCCCTGGCTCCTCCATCGCATCCCCACTCTCTGGGCTCCGGCCTGGAGACGGGCCCCCTCAAGTCGCCCCGCTTTCCGCACTTCTACCAGCATTCGCCACCCCACAGTGGCGGCAGCGTCGGCGGTTATGAGAGTCTGGCAGGAGGACTGGTTCGAACCTCCTCCTCCTCCTCCTCCTCTTCATCCTCAGTCTCCCATCCTCACGGCCCACCCCTGGAGCAACCTATGTACCAGCTGCACCGTGGGGCCGGGGGCAGCAGCCTCGCCTTCCGCTCCCTGGCTCTTGGGCCCTGTGGCCCCCTACTAGGAGACAGCCTGCCCTCGCCTCCCCCACGTGGCCCCCAAGGAGAGGGCACCTGTGCAGTGTGTGGGGACAATGCAGCCTGCCAGCACTACGGCGTACGCACTTGTGAGGGCTGCAAAGGCTTCTTCAAGGTAAAAACCTTTACTTTCAAACTTTTACTTTTACTTTTATCATCGAAGCTTGAAACTGTAACAGTGACTCTGTCCTTTTTTGGAGTAGGCTAACTCATTTATATAAGTGGATCTTGTAGTTTCTAATAAGATGTGGCCCAAGCTCTTTCAAAGAGTCCGCTCCTCTTGTTTCTGACCTCTGTGCTTTCAGTCCCACCAACAGACACACAATCAGACGCTCACACTCACATTCATAACTGACATTCCCCCTTAAAATATCACCTAGTATCTGTGAACTGGCTGTAAACTAACTTACGTATTTCATTTGAAACAATTCGCTCCCACTCTACACCCTTCTCTCCGTGCTCTAAATCATCTTTAAAGTCATTACGAAAGCACAACACACCCACAGGGGTCATCTCTCCGAGCAACCAAGTGGGCAAAGTGTGCGTATGCATGGTGTCTGTGTGTGATTGCTTGTGTTGCCTGAGAACTCAGGATGATAAAAACATATATTCTCTCTCAGACAACCAGGGAAAATTGCCCTCCATGCTTGATGCTCAGCCACTCAGAAATAAAGTGCAGTGAGAGTGCCGTGAAAAAGGAATCCTCCTTGAAATTAAATTTTCTTTTCAGTGTCTTTGTAGTAAATCAGTGGCCACAAAATTGACCACAATCCGCTGACATAACACTCTGGATGATATGAGTCAGTTTGAAATTTGGTCCGTCAAGTGATTCAATCTAACACTTGTCATCTAGGCGTCTCACATCCCATGTTACAACACACGTGCTCACACACACAACATTCAGTTTAACATCACCAAGAGACAGTTTTTAGTCAGACAGGTTTTTCAATTTCCTTGAGCAAGTCATATAACACGACAGACATCAACAAAATTATCTGACATGTGCAAGTGGTACAGCATTTCTTTCAGATTACAGTAAACTCAAACTCAAGGGCACTGAAGTCATTTATTTGCACAGTTTTTGAATTATAAAGTTTTCTGGCACACTTGTTAAGCATTCTATTGGTTGCATGAGACAAGAGAGCGAAATTAAGAGACAGCAAGAAGGAGGGTGCAAACACAGAGGTAATTGAATAATGCCTCTGGTAGGTGGAAATGAATTATCCTTCTTTTCAATTAGTTTCACAATTTGTTTTTATTTAGTAATTAATGAAAGCAGCGTCTGGTGGCAGCAGGCCGCGGGCTGTCTGCTTGCTGTAGCACTCGGCAGCCACACAGCCTGTCAAACCTCACTATGTTTCCTTTACACACACATGCAGATGCAACCAGCCATGCACACCCCAACATATGCACACAACCACACATCCACACATAGAAAAACATGTTTATTCATACAGTATCTTGTGCATATTTTTCAGTCTGTTACAACCTGAATACAGGATGTAACAGCAGAAACTAAAACACGCCTTTCACACGTGTCCTTTTTCCATATTCATATTATCAGGCACATTATGTCCATTATCCAGATGGTTTTATTGTCCCCTAAAAATATGTTCCTGATTATATTTAATTATTCCTGAATAGTTATTAGTAGAGGTTTGCTGTAAATTATTGTTATTTCATTTGTGCAATTTGAAACACATTTTCACTATGAATTAATTTTAGCCCTTAAACAAGTAGTTAGTTTTTCCTCTTAATTATTTTGGCAGAATAATGTGTTCCATTCACTGGTTTCCATTAATTCAGTGAATCTATTCAGAATTGAATTTTTAAAATTAAAAACTAGATGTCAGCTGTTAGTGTAATACAATGTTTGTGTTAGAAACAAAAAAGAACATTAAAATGTGACCTGTTTTTATGCATCCACGGTCCTAACCAGTGAGTTCGTTTTGCTGTGCTTTTATCAGTAAAAACACAGCCTCAGCTCAGTTCATTACACATGATTTTTATTTTCCATTGCTTGCACAGCATACAAGTCAGAAAAAGGTTGGAAGGTGGCAGTCTGGTGGTGAAAGAACACTGAAAAACATTGATAATTGTATTCATTCAGGAAATAATACGACAAGATAACACCTACACATATGCACAGACACAGATGTATGTATGTGTATGTGCAGTTTTAATCAGGTTATTCCCTAAAGGAAACAATAAAATGAGCTCACAGATACCTACACATATTTTTTTTTACTACAAACCACCCATACACTTTCTCTACAAACAGAGAGAGAGTCTGATTACCTCTGATTAAGAAGCCGAAGAGAGGAGGGAAAGAAGAGACAGCGGGAGGAGGAGGAGGAGGAGGAGGAACAAAGTCCCTAAAGGCTTTTAATTTAAGCCAAGGCTATTAGCACATGTTACATGTCAAGAATCTGCCTCTGCATGCCTCCGTCCAGCCCCCACAACACACGCAGCATGTGAGCTTCTTTACGCGTGTGTTCATTTGTGAATGTGCTTTTAGTGCGTACAACTCATTCTGCAGTTCTGACTCTTCTTTTTTTCACTTGAACTGAGTCCTTGCCCGCACAAACGCTACTGCCACCCTAAAATTCCAGTTTCTGTGAGCAAGCAGTTTTGAAATTTGTCATATTTTGTCCCCATAGTGAAATTCAGTAGCTGGCATGAGGACAAAATTACAGGACAGATGAGATTAAATAAAGTAGACTAAAGTATACTCTACGCACTTCTAGACTGGCCTAAATAGCAGACGATGTACAGAGCACAAGAGGGATCTACAGATTTGATAATTGTATTGAGATAATTTGATTTGTGTGTGTGCATGTGTGTGTTCACCGACATATATATGGAGGGAGCCCATTGATGAGTATCACAGACTAGTGAGTTACACAGTATTAGCTCTGATATGTGGTGTCTCTGCTCAGATGCCAGTCATGCTCCACGCTGCTTATTAGAAAGCAAAGTCACAAGCATCTCACCCCCTCCCCCCCCCCCCCACACACACACACACACACACACACACACACACACAGCAGTGGAGAGACAGGCTGGCACTCACTCATGAGAGCTTAATTTATCAGAACCTTAACTGATCATTTCAAACACAGTCTTTTCTGGGAACCAGCTATAAATTAGACCCTGAGGTCACTGAGGGGGAAACCTCCTCCTAAAACAACTACCAGCTTAACTCAGCCTGCACCTCTTTCCCCTGAACCCCCAGTACCCTGCAGGAAAAACACCACCTCTTATTGCAAAAAGTGGAGCTGAGAAAAAATGAACAGACTATCCTTAAAATCTAAACCTCAAAGTATCAGTCCACACAAAAAGTTGACAGAGCTCAAGGCGTGTTAATTAGATTTTTCTGCTGGACAACAAGAAAGACAGCATTAACGTCTTTAAACTTTGTTCCGGCCTGGCCTCAGAGTTGCAGAGGTGTAAATAAACGCTGGCATGTTGAGGCTTTGTGCGTCATCCAACCTCTCTTTCTCGGACTCCCACTAAACGGATGCTATTTTCCCCCTCAACCACATTAATGACCATAACTAACTTATCCCCGCTCGCACGGGTCACTGACCATTGAAGGGATGAGCGGGAGACATCCACAGTGATCTGCGCTGCCATGGCAACCACTCTCATCCGGCGCAGGCGCCCATTACGCGCCGGTTCCGCACTCGCGCCGGAGCATATGAAATAATTGGTGTGTTATTGGTCTCCCGGGGGCACGGGCATGTGTGGCGCCCGGGGTTCCTAATTGGATTTATTTATTTTGATGTTTTTAGAGGCGTTAAAGAAGAGGGGAGGCCGCAACACTTCCCGTGGGTTCCGTTTGTTTAATTTACAGTCGGTCGTGGCGCTGCTTCGCCTGACTGGACTAGAGTCACGGTTTGACAACGTATGAAATGTACAGTTTTTTTATTTTGTTTTTTTTTTATAATTAATTTATTTATTTTTTTTGTAAATGAAATTCTTCTGTGTAACAGAGTTAAGGCTTGCTCAAGAGTCTCAACGCTTCAGCCAGATGCGCCTGTAAAGTTGGTAAAAAGGCAACAAGGAGGGCTGACGCTTGGCCTGTGGGTCAAGCAGGTGTCCGCCAACTTTCATGGCGTCACCGGCGCGTCACCGGCGCGTCACCGGCTTTGACTCTCTGTTGTTCTTTCATCCACGCGTGGAGCCCCCCCCCCCCCCCCCCCCCCCCCTCCACGTTTCATTTTAATAAGGTCACTAATAATCGCGCGAGCCAGCCGAGGAGAAAACAGCTCCCGCGAGGCCCATTGAGAGAGGCGCGAGGAGCCCGGAGGTGCCACGAGCTGACCCGCGAGCTTCACAAACAATCTGATCACGCAGCTCGTGCGGCCGATGCCGCCCCCCCCCCCCCCCCCACCCCCGCCCCTCTCTTGGGACCCTCGCTCCCCATTGTCAGCTCCGCCGCTGATAGAATGAATAAAACCGTCCCTCCTGCAGGCGAGCCTTGTTGGAAAATTAATTTTATCTAATTATACTGATGTCACCGCCGCCTTTCAGCGCGTAATTAAAATCTGACCTGCGAGCTTCTGCTTTCGTTCTTTGATGGGGCGGGGGGGGGGGGGGGGGTGAAAAAAAAACTGAAATTGAATTAAACAAATCACATATTAGGTGGATGATTGTGTTTGGAGGCTGATTATCGGTATGCCTGTTTCTTCTCTCTCTCCCTCTCTCTCTCTAGCGCACCGTGCAGAAAAACGCCAAGTATGTGTGTCTGGCCAGTAAGAACTGTCCTGTGGACAAGAGGAGACGCAACCGCTGCCAGTACTGCCGCTTTCAGAAGTGTCTGAGTGTGGGCATGGTGAAAGAAGGTAAGAGGCCACGCTCCTGATACCCACTTAAGCCAGGTCAGGGAGAACACATACCAGGATGGTGCAGCACAAATCTGACTTCCAGCCCATGAAGAGAAAGTTTGTCTCCGCAATCACGGTTTAATAGGCCAGTAATGACCTGGCCTGTGGCAGCATCACACACATCCCAGCGGAGGAAGCAAAGTAGCAAATCCACCCATGCCCATCACCTGTTCAAACCTCTGAACCTGGGATGATTTTAAAGTGTTGTAAAGACACAGAGAGATGGCCGTCAAGTTCAAAGATTCTCACACTCCCCAACTTTCCATTTGTGTCATCGGGCCTCATTTAGCTGACTTGCTGCATAGAGATGTTTTGGGGATGTGTAAAATCAGCGTGGTACCTCATACTGCCCTCATTTCCCTGAGGTTTCTCACCTGTCTTACATCATGTAATACCCCCACCCACATACACACACACACACACACACTCACATAAACGCAAAACAAACCCACACACCACACACACTTCTCTCTCCCATTAACACGTCTGCAGTTAGAACAGCTTCACTGCCATCTGCTGGCTAGTAGCCACCTGTGTAGGTATTGTGGGAATGTTGGAGAGCTCCTTGTGGAAAGAGCTTCCCTTCAGACATAATTCCACTGCAATATAATACTGATAACAAGCCTATCAGTGAGAGAATAGATGGTCTTTATACATGCACGCGTAATTAATACCAGCTTCAACTGAACAACCTCTCCATTAATGCGTCCTGTCTTCTATCATTTCTGGTTCACAGTGGTACGTACTGATAGCTTGAAGGGGCGCCGAGGCCGTCTGCCTTCCAAACCAAAGAGCCCCCTGCAGACAGAAGCATCCCCTCCTTCTCCACCCCTCAGTCTGCTCTCCGCTCTGCTCAGAGCTTATTCCCACTGCACGCCCCGTGACCTCGACTACAGCCAGGTACACCCGACACCCGCCAGAAATGTATGTGTTTATTGAGAACTACAGCATTTTTATTGTTTTTTCACTTATTTCTCTACGTCCCTCAGTTCAGTGCTGCCGACCCTCCTTCCGCCTCCTCAGATGCCGAGCACATCCAGCTCTTCTACAGGCTGCTCACTATCTCGATGGAGACCACGCGGTGCTGGGCTGACCGGCTGCCCGGCTTCTCTGAACTCCAGCGTGACGATCAGAACCTGCTCATAGACTCTGCCTTTCTGGAGTTGTTCGTCCTGCGATTGGCTCACAGGTACGAGGGTGGAGATGGTGGCATCTTGATACAATGGATGAGAACTTTAACACTTTGAATTTCACTTTTTATAACAAGTCTCCGCTCACACGCACACACACACACCTCCTCTAAACAGTTTTGGACACACTTACGACTTTATCAGCATCTTAACTTCATTTGGCATCTCACTTTGTGTTAGTACCAACAGGCAGTTGATATCCTTTACCATTACAGTACAGTGTGTAACTGTGCTGGCAGAGCTGTGTGCTGCTGTGTTGGTGTATCTCCAGAGTAGGAGGAGTGGAGCTGAGTAATCGCCATATGAACCAAATTATGAATGGAGTCTGTAGCTATGACAGCAGCTACACCCACAGAGTTCCGCTCGGCTCGTCTGATATCTGACGCAGAGAGAGCTCAGTGTGTTGTGCAGGCTAAAACTGTGCTGACATTGTGAACTGTGAATTGACAGGATCAATTTCATCTGAGAGGTAGTCAGCTGAGGAACTGAAAAGGACTGTTAATGGAAGAAAATACATATTCAATTCAGCTGACTGAAATAAACAAGGAATTCACTTAATTTACCTCATGCATCCAGTGTGCGTGTGTGTGTGTGTGTGTGTGTGTGCGTGTGCGTGTGTGTGAAAGCACATGTGTGTCTCGCTTGTGGATACCTGTGGTGCCTTTATGGCTGCCCCAACCCATCTTTGCTTCAGAGCTGCCCTGGGTTACCAGTCTGCTCCCGTAAGGCATGTGGCTGGTTAAATTTATGGGGAGGAGGGGGGGTCGAGCTACAAGCTCATCCTTTTGTCCACGCTGTCATCTAGGGCAGAAACTAACACAGGCAGACACGCAAGCGCACTTACACACACTGATGATGTAGAATCCCAACCTTCTCTCCTCCTCCCAGTGCGGGTCCAGGTGCAGGGTGGGTAGAGGATGGGTGGTGGCATCACAGTCCCAGCAGGAGGGGGATCCGGCTGGGACTCTGACTCATGCTTAATGGTGGACTCATAGGGGCCTCTATCAAGCACACACATGCTGATACACACTGCTCATCTTCCCATCAGCCAAACTCCCACGGCACAGAGGAAAACACACAAACACAGCACTGTCTTACTTTCTCTCTGTTCCGTGAGAGCAAAGGATGTGGTCCACACTCCCATCTCACTGTTGACGCGGCCCTGCACTGACCCCGTGTTTTACTCAGATGCCCCCCCCCCCCTTGCCCCTGCAAGCGTATGTCTGTATACTTGTGAGTGTGTGTGTGTGTGTGTGTGTAGAGTAAATTTGCTCCGCTCCTCTGGACCGGCATTGCTGTAAGCACCCCGTTACCAAACAGTTTCTGTGGTTATTGGTTGATTACCGTGGTGACAGTGTCGTCAGGGGTGAGTGGAATGTGTGGCAGACATCCAGCTGTGTGTGTGTGCATCTGCCTGGCTGCTTGTCTGCCAGTCTGTCTGTATAGTTTTGCTCATGTGCTACTATCAGACACGGGTCAAATTATTTTGAAATAATTCTTAACATTGTTTTTATCCTGCCTAGTGTGCTTGCTGGCTGAGTTTTACTTAATCAGGACAATGCAGACATTGTCAGTTAAAACATAGTGAAATGGCTTCATTTCATACATAATGTTGCGTACAATAAAAACTATTTAATACTAAATTTGAAGGAAGTGTATTAAAACATGCAGACTAATATGATTCTTTGACATTAAAATGTAAAATAATGATACAGCCATAAAACTGATGCCAGACTTGATTTAGTTTTGCTCAATATAAGTGCACTAAAGCAATGGGCAGCTTCAGAATACAGTACACCTTTGAGACAGTTTGCAAATAAGAAAATGAATAGGGAGCGTTCCCAGGAGCCATACAGCTGTTACAAATAGTGAAAAATATTATACTTTATACTTAATGCAAGGTGGTTTGAGAGGGAGTCAAGAATGTGGGTTTCTGACTTGACCCTCAGCCTAGGAGAGGATATGGAGAGTAAAAGTGAAAAAAAGAAAATCATCTTTTAGTCTTTCTCAGTAACAGGTGATGGGTCTCTTCCTGCCTTATACATCCTCGCCTGCATGAACTTTGCCCCTCTTCGATCTCTTCTCTCGACATTTACATCTTTCTCCACTGTCTCTAGTTCAGGGCTTAACGTTTTGATCCTGATAGCTAGTTGTTAATTATTAATTGGTTTTGGTGTTGTTGTTCTTACGGACACGTACGACTGACAGAGCTGATGATGTGCAAGCATCCATCTGCTTGTGTTCTGCTGAGAGTGGGTGGAGTACGTCTTTTAAACTGTAGTAAGGATAATTGCACACAAATGGTATTTCATCCTCTCCTCATAACTGCTAAACCAATGTTTGTGCAGGGTGTAATTTGAGGCTTCCCCTCTTTTCCCCCATTTCCCCTCCTCTCTCCCTCTCTCGCTCTCTCGCTATTCTCACCATCAGCTGTTTTCCAACCACCCACTTCGGCCTTTCCGCCTTTGTCCTGCATATTCACTCTGTCTAAGCTTCATGCAGCCCTTTGTTGTCCAGTTGAGATCCACCAACTAAACACTGTACCAGCTTTCTGCAGAAAGCCATGCTCTTCTTTCAGGCTCTAATAAAGGCCAGTCATAGCCCTCCCTCATTCACTGCTTGTTCTCTCTCCCTCCCTGCTTGATGGTAAAGGAGTGGGATGTTGTGTGTCGTGAGTAACTGATGGTTAAATACATCTGAGAAGCCTTTTCATTTCCTCATTAAGGCCTTGTGTTTCCACTGCACACCGCAGCCTGGGCACATTAAAGCCATAAGAGTTTACCTATCTGCAAATACACACACACATAGAGCAGCCCTCTGCCCTAACCCTTCACCCCACCCTGCCAGAAGGAAACACAGGAATGTTTTAAAATGCTATAATTTGGAAAACACAACCTTAATCAGCTGCATGCCTGTGTTTGATGTGTGTCCCGTTTGTGTGTGAGTGTGCATACTGGCAGGTTTTCTCATTGTTTTTATTGTAATTGTTTCCTTGCCCCAGTATCTCAAGCCATATTTACAATACATGAGGGAAAATACAGCATTTCATTAGAAGAGAGATCTAACCAGAGTCTTCATCTCCTTTTTTCCCCTGTTTCTCAGGTCGATGTTGTCAGAGGATAAACTAGTGTTCTGTAACGGCTTGGTGCTGCACAGGTTCCAGTGCCTTCGTGGGTTCGGAGAGTGGCTGGACTCCATCCGGGATTTCTCCACCCACCTCCAGAGCCTAAACCTGGATGCCTCTGCCTTCGCCTGCCTGGCCGCCCTCGTACTGCTCACAGGTAAAAACACAAGCCAATAACATCAGATTTCATCATCAGGAGAAAATAAAATGAACAACAATAGCAGCCTGTTTTCAAAGCCTTTAAAAGCATATTGCTAAAACGCACCAAGCCGTCCCTCTCTACGACACACAAGCAACTGCTGTCAATCATACGAGCTGTTTTTACGTAGATATACTGATACAAATCCACACACACACACACACCTTCTTCCCTTTGTCCAGCGCTTTGTCTGTGGGTGATTCAGTGTGACAGCGATCAGGTGGACACATCCACTAATGTCACACATTCGCTGAAAAACACACACGTGCATGTGTGTTCTCACACATCCCTGCCTGAAACCAGAACTTGATACCCAGAAGCACCTGCTGCACCTGCCACACACCTGGCCCTCTAATCAGTGTGCATGTGTGAAAAATGGAGGGAGAGTTACAGCTTCCTCTGCGAACACACATCTGAGACGCAACAGAAGAGACAAGAGTTTAGTTGTCAGTGAAGCACATTAGAAATGCATTAGAAATAGTCAATTACCTGTGTAGCCCAAGGTGACAGAGGACGCCTGCGCAATTAAGTGTTCACATTTCATTTTTTGCACCTTCACATCAGAGTGAATCTGTACATAAATGTGTAATGGGTAAAATACGCCTCCCCCCACATTCAGCGTCCTTACCTCACCATGCCCCCCGCCACCTCCTCCTCCTCTTCCTCCACCTCCTCTTCCTCTGTCTAAGCCCTCCAACCCCATCCTCACTCTCTGGGGGAGCACTTAACTCTGTGCTTGATCGACCAGCCCACCGTGGAGCACAGCTCCGGAATGGCGTCTGCGATGTTCTCAGTGGCGCTCTGCCACCTCGGCAAAGCACACAGCGCACTACCACGACAGAGCCGCCAGAGCCACCAGGCAATCGACCACTTCAGAGTGGCCTGTGCAGAAAGGCAGTCATCGATCCCTCCCCAGGAGCTCGCGTACATAGAGAAAGAGGGGATAGGGAGAGTGAAGAGAGAGGGAGGCGAGAGTGTGTGAGAGGTCTAAAAAGCCACAGTGAAAGGATGGCTGGAGTGACTCTGCAGCCGCAAACACAGAACAAACAAAAGAGTCCCATAAACAAACAATAAATAAGCTTCAGATAATGGATACCTCAAAGTGAGACTGGTCTTAGCGACAGCCTCCCTGCAGTATGAACCAGCTTATGTGTGTGTGTATGTGTGTGTGTGTGTGTGTGGGGCTGGACACCCTGTTCTCTACAGAATGAGTTAGTGTCACATTAAGCTTGGTGCGGGTGCCACTGGAGTTGCTATGGGCAGCAGTGTGTGTGCGTGTGTGTGTGTCTAATTTCATTTGGCTGCTCACAGGGCCGAATAATCAGCTAATTGTTGAGCACTTTTGTTTCTGTCATTGTCTTAAATTGCAGGGACTATTTGTGTGTCTGTGTGAGTGTGTTTGTGCAAATGTTTATATATATGTATGGTGTGTGTGTGTGTGAGTACGTAAACAGTGTGCAGGGGGCTTATTAGGTTAGACTGTGTATTGATCTGTAGTGAGTGAGACAGGTTAAGGCCTGTTAAGAACATGAGCCATACAGGCTAATGAGGTGGAATTCAATATAAAAGAAGATGTAGCTAATGCTTTTTCAGCTGAATGAGCTCTGATGTATATGTGTGTGCGTGTGTGTGTGTATTTCTTTTTTCTGCTGACTTAATTTTTGCCGTTTAATGAATTATTCTCCTAACATCTCTGTCCGTCTTTCCACAGAGCAAGTCCCAGGTCTGAAGGACTCAAAGCGGGTTGAGGAGCTGCAGAATAAAGTGATTTGTTGTCTCAGAGACCACCTGGGTTGTGGCCCTTCCTCCTCCTCGTCCAAGGCTGCACCCCCCCTGAGTCGTATTCTGGGTTTAAGGGCAGAGCTCCGTTCCCAGAGAACCCAGGGCCTTCAACGAATCTTCTACCTGAAGCTGGAGGATCTGGTACCGCCTCCACCATTGATTGACAGGTTCCTGGACACTTTGCCCTACTGACAGCCTGAGATGACCACACAGAGAAAGACCCATGTCATGTCCTGTTCAGGCCTTTTTCCCTCCCAAGGAGCACGCACACACATCCAGAAGAGAGACTCACTCCCCTCTGACTGATGCAGAGCAGAGAGAGCCAATCAAATGCTTTTCACTCAACAGGACAACCAATCAAGAACGCCTTTTCACTCAAACGGACAACCGACTAAATGCTTTTCACCAGTATAAAAGACAATTACTCAAACGCTTTATCACTTTTTATTTGATCCTCCTATTTTTCTCACATGGGGGAGGACGATGAGGCTGAGATGGATGACAGAAAAATGACTTTTTACTGTCCTCTCACCGTCTGGGTGGCAGTTCATCCAGCAAAAAACAAAAAGCAAAACAAACAAAACAAAACAAAAAAAAACAAAAAAACAAAGAACATCAAGTACTGTTTATCTGTGTTTTGGCCTGGCTCATCTGGTCTGAGGACTTCTTTTTCGTACAGAGGGAAGGGGAGGTCATTGTGATCGAATGTTATCAAAGTTGAAGATGTCCCAGTGAAACACAAGTCGCTGTGCATTCTACTTCCTCCTGCTGAAAGGAAGAAGAGGGCGTTTTCATATAGCGAAATGTACTGAAATGTCAGAGTTCAGTAAGTGTAAGCATAGACATGCAGAAACATCACGAAGCAGGACACAGATATTTCATAAACACGTGGAAGTGGCTGCTGAGTTGGGCTCTTGATTCCAAGTGCAATTTCTTAAGTGCTATCTCACCACAAAAGGAAGAGAGATGGAGAAGGAATGGTTTAATTTCAAACTCTAAATTATTTTAATACAAAGACTTGTCCTGTACTGTCAGTAGCTAAAAGAAAAAAGAGACAGTCTCCGTCTGGCTTTAGACAGCAGTGGAGATACTGTGCACTAACGATTGATGACTGAGTCACCCAGACTTGAACTTGCTTTAGTATGTTTTTTTTTTTGTTTCGTTTTTTTTTTTTTTTTTTTTTATCAACTCATTTTGAAATCATAGGTTGAACAGGAGTACGGAGGAATGAATATGGACAGAAATTGGCTTTTGAAGCACTTACACCCTGAGAAGGGCTAGAGGCACAGACACACACCCTACCTGCTCACCTGGAGGACAGCAGGGAGTCGGGGAGAGGAGGGTGCTCGACAGATAGCTGTACGTCTAGGGGTGGAACATTCCGCAGTCATGCTCTTTTTCTATTTGTTTCTATTGTAGAGGCCGTGTGAGAGTGTGGAGGACATGGTTGCATACTGTCTTTGTGTGTACGCTTAGAGAAGCCAGGATCATATGCATGGTGTGTTATAAGCTGTTAAGAGCTGCCATAGCCTGTCAAAACAGCTCGACCTGTGTTTGTGTCTCAGACTGCGGCTCTATGGGGATCTCCCTGGGCCTCCACCACCCACTCACACACTCATGGCAGCAGTTTGAAATATGAAAAAAAGCAAATTATATAGATATAAATATAAATATAAATATATATATATATAAAAAACTAATATTTTGAAGTGTTTTTAGCTTTTTCAAATATTGTGGTACGAGTTGTGCATTGTTTTTTGAAGAAGAGAAACAAAAAAGAAAAAAAGTTGCTGTTTTTTCAATGTCCCTCTTTGGTTTGAGTTTCCTGTTCGTTTTTCTTTCTCTTTGGTTCACTGGATTTTATGTTCAGCACTTTGAAATCATAAACTAGTTCTGATTAATCTGCCTGACCTTGTCCTGTGTTTTGATTCTTTAAAATGACTTTACTCTTTCACACAAAATGAAAAAAAACATTTTAACATTAGAGCATTTAAAGACTTTTTAAAAGTAATCTAGCAAATTTGAGCGGATTTTATACAGTGTGCGTTTGTGTGTGTGCGTGTGTGTGTGTGTGTGTGTGTGTGTGCGCGTGTGTCTGCTCAGACACAAAAGCCTCTTGGCAGGTAAAAGGCCTCGTCTCTCTCCCAAGGGACCCTTGGGCTCTCAGAGAGAGTAGAGGGGGATTAAGAGAGCAAGGAGGGGGAGGAAGGGGGAGGAGAGGAGAGATTCATGTTAGCATGAGGTCCAGATCAGCCTCCAGCCTCGTTAAACACCATCGATCGCCATGGTGACATTTCACAGCACATGCCGTCTATACTGTCACTGCCATCACTCACTTGCCCTCCTGCGCAACAGCGTGAACACTAACACACACACCACACACACACACACACACACACACACACTCTTCTAGGACAGCCAGGTGATTGATAGTAACTGTGGTAGTGAAATTGTGAAGGAGTTCTATCTGTGTGTGTGTGTGTGTGTGTGTGTGTGTGTGTGTGTTAGGAGAGAGAGAGAGCGAGAGAGAGAGAAGAGTGTACCAGAGTAAAGTTCAGAGTGAGTACATCAGTGTGGAGTGCACCATGTTGTACATTCTCCATATACAATCAATGATGTGGCACCACATGACACCAAAGCTTCTGTCTCAAGATATTAACATTTGTCCCTTTCTAATAAAAAAAGGAAACACAAATGGTTTTTAGTGATAAAGAATAACCAGAGAGCGCACCTCAACTTCGTGGGCATGTTTTCTGCATGTGATGCTGTGCATGTGCATGTGTGGGTTTATCTGACAGACAGCACCTCATGCCCCTTTTGAGGATTGTGATGTCTGTGTTTGATCAGCATGCAGGAAAAGACGATTCACACCTTTTTTATAGTAGCATGCATGCACCGTGTGTACGTGTGTGTGTGTGTGTGTGTGTGTGTGTGTGTGTGTGTGTGTGTGTGTGTGTGTGTGTGTGTTGTGTGTGTGTGTGTGTGTGCGTGCGTGCAAATGATTACATGTTAATCCTCCTGCTACAACAGCGGCATTTCTGAGTGTCAGGTAAAACAACATGACCACAAAGCAGAGAGCTCTGCTTGAAGAGGGAAATACATACACAAAATGTGCATTTGCACACATGCACACACACACGTGCAGTGAGCTGTCAGTCTACCAGCTAATCGATCAGTGCTGACAGATAGCAGATACACCCAGAGTCTTAATTAGAGGTCCCGTTAGATCATATACACTCACACAAATACATATGCACACATACATTTAAAGCAGCTATTTTTCTATCTGTGGGGTCATAACTTATCCTAATCCATTCAGAAATGTCGAACGGCTCCTTTGAGACTCCAAATATATTCTTTAAAAAAATACCCTGGCAGCAAATAAAAATCTCCATTTGTAATGTTGATATGTAGTTCTTATTGATGACCTCTGTCAAATTGTCATGATATCAGACTTTGTACAAGGAAGACATTTTGATATGTCACAGCACAGGCGTATACAATAAAATGAATGATGGCTGAATTCCATTTAGCTGCTTCAAGTTTCAGGGTGCTGGTATTACGTATGCTGGCCCCCTGTCACACTGTTACACGTGTATTAAAACAAAGCCACCGTTAATGTTATTAGTAAGACCTGTGCTTCTGTGCTTTTCCCACTATGACAGGTCAAAATGCCCACTGAGACGTCAGGATGTGCTGATCACACCTGCTTTCAAAACAGTAAGATGCAGGAGGTAAGACATGAATGGCGTTCCCTGCTGACAAACTTCCTGGATTAGACTGAAACGATGGACACCTGAGTCCTCCTGACACACGCACACACACACACACACACTTTCTCTCTTCCTCACACAAACATGGGGGCAGATATACGAACCCAAACATTTTTGATGATTTGCTGTTTAGACTTTTGCTGTCAGCTTTGTTCTTCCCCCTCAGTCTGCAACAAATCTGGGAGTCCCCTGGAAGTGGACAGACAGACACACACACACACACACACACACACACACACATATACAACATGTGTACAGCACCAGGGGAAATCCCCTGTAGCTGGGGACTGTGTGTTTTACTGTGGCCCCTCGCATGGAGCATCCGCTGAGGGAAGAGTGTGTGGGGGGTTGGCCTAAATGTCAAAGGTAAAAGGTGCTGAAGAAGAGAAATGGAAACATGCAATAGACCCACTCACGTAGGCTAATCTCAGAGTAGAGGAGGGGGAACCCCATTTCTTTCTCTGTCTCTCTTCCAGACACAGCACAAACAAAAATATCGTACTTAATGTTTCTTTCCACAGGATTGATGCTATTTATATCTGCTGCCAACTGTTTAAAGCTAAATGGAAAAAACAGAAAATATGTCACATTAAATCAAGCCGCGAATCTCTTTTCTATAACCTTAATGGTATATGATATTCATATCTGTTATTTAATGATGCCTGGGCTAGGAGTTTGTTGTGTTTTGCCACAGCTTGAAATGTTACCATGGTCACATTATTTTGATGTTCCGTCAGTGTAGTTTTTATGAGTAATCGTGACATATAGTGACCCCACAGTCACTTTCATAACTGCCCTTCATTTAAAGAATTATGACCCCATAGCGGAGCTGTAGCAAGGATTTTGGAAAGTCCAAAGACCTAAAGCAAAACCCCACCCACCTAAGGCAATTTTGACTTGCCATAAAAAAAAATGTTTAAGGTAAAAAAAATTAAAATCTCAAGAAATATCTCATTTTATTTATTAATTTAACCATTCATTTATATTTTCTGTAACTTGTAACTTTCTTCATTCTAGTCAAAGTGAGGAACACAAAAACAATGTTATTGCAATTTGTTTAGTGTTTTGTCAAATAAAAGTGAAATTTAGGGATATTTAGTCTAAATATTATGTCAGAATACCTAAAATATAGCCTATATGTGTGCTACAGCACAACATGAACTACTCATGTCATTCAACCCTACATTTTGAGATATGTTACGACTTTACTTCTGTGTCCTCAGAAGAAATCTGTAATTTAAATTAAACAGAATTTTAGATTTGTAAGATGTTTTTGTTACATACCAACTTTTTTGTGTCAAATGCTGCATCTTTCTGCTACAACACAACACGATCAAATAAATAAATAAATATCATACTAACTTCGTAAAGGATCCTGCCACGGGACCTGGTGACGAGGAACACAGTGTGCTGCGGGTGTTGGTTGACGTCGGAAACTATTCGTGGACGCACTGGGAAGAGAGTTGTTTACAAACACGAAACTGACAGAAACAAAAACGAAAGCGTTGCCGTAAATCAGCGACCGTATGCAAAGGTTGATCTTCACATCAGGATGGAGGCTCACATCAGTCTTTAGCGAATAAAAAATATATCCTTGAATTATATTTTTACTGGTAAGTGTCGCCGTATGTCCTGTAAGTTTCGTTTACCTCAGAGGTGGTTAGCAGTAGGCTGGTGCTTCGAGATTAAAGCGCTAATATTTAGCTACCTTAACTGTTTCTTTGACATGTACAATGTATAACATGTTAACAAAACCCTATTCATGTTTTGGGGGGTTTGGGTCTCACCCCCGACTCCCCCTAATACTACTGTCTGAGAAGCTTAGGATTATTATTGGCTTCTAATAACCATTGAACTAACCCTCACTGACTATATAGTTCAGTAATATCAATTGACACCATTATAAACATCTACATAGTATTATATAGGGCAACAACCGCATATCTGTCAATTATTTTTCAATTAATTGCTTAATTATTAAAAATGCATGTCACAATTCTCCAGCCTAACCTTAACAATTAAAAAAGCCAGAGATATTTAATTTACAGTGATCTGAAGTATAGAAGAACAGCTAATTCTCACATTTGAGAAGCTAGAAACAGAGACTTTTGGACATTTATGTTTGATAAATGACTTGAATGATAAATCAAACATACAAATTATTGGCAATACATTTTTCTGTTGGCTAACTGTCATTGTTTCAGCGTAGATGTCGTATGTGCAAGTAATACTTCACTTACTCTTTTCACTGAGAAGATGGTGAAAAAAATTGTATTCATCTTAAGGAGGTGCCAATTTTAGATGTGTGGGCAGACTCGCATGTGTCACAGAAATTATTAATTTGATTTATGTATTTTATCAAAATCATACTCTGCTGGTATTTACAGTGTCTGTGGGGGAAGATAGATAAAGCTGAGCAGGTGCAGTGTCTAAAGTTACACAGAGGTGTTGGCTGTGGGCAGTCAGCAGGACACATGGCAGAGGAAAGCAACAAGCTGACACTGAGGCGCCTAGAGGCACCGATCCACAAGTTCATTAAAGTGGCTCTACCCACGGACCTGGAGAGACTGCAGAAACACCACAATAACATACTGAAGGTGACGGCTGAAATCTGGCTGGACACATGATCACACCCTCACATCCACACTCGTACTTCCGGTCAACAGATGGACAACTGATAATTTTTCTTTCATTTTCACAGTACCAACACAGCCAGCAATGGGATCGCCTTCATCAGGAGCATATCAATGCCAGCAGAACTGTTCAGGTATAATAATAGATACTCAGTAAACTGGAAAGGCATTTGTGTTTGTGTATGGGACAGATAGAGAGAGGTTACTGGCCCGTCAATGTCATTGTATTCTCTAGAATAGATATAAGATATGAGCCATATTGTTATTTTGTTAACCATTAAGCTATTCGTTATATTCCAGTGTCCCTATAACACTAAACTTCTCAACCAAAAACCACCCTCCACTATGTCATCACAGAGGCATTACCTATATTATTCAAGTCTGAGCCTGGCAGATATGTGAATGTGAGGATTGTTTAAATAACGATGTGATTCACAGGCTCAAAATTCCTGAATAAGCATGACCCTGCAACAGCGTAGCATATGATTTGTGACTCACATTTTCCGGACAATTAGGAGCTGAGTTTATGATATGTGAGAGACCAGTGCTTTCGAGTTTGCAAATCAAAAGTGATGACCAGTGGCAGGACAGGAAGTTGTGCCTTTGTCCAGTCAAATATAGACAGTGTTCATGATGATGTTTGAGTGAAGGAGGTAAGTGTCAGTCATCAACACGTGACTCAGACAAATGCCTATTGAATCCTGCTGGACCACAATGAGCAAAGTGAATGTTGTATTGTCTGAAACAACCAACTGTTATTACATTACCAGGTCACACGATAACAACTAGATCTTCTCCATGACAACTAAGCAACTCCATCTGCTGAGGAAGGCCATGTGATATGGTTGAAAATAATATTATAAATCTGTTTCAATTATTTATTTAGAGTTTGCTTGCCCAGAAGATGTTACCTTCTGTTTTTTATACATAAACAGCTAGATACATATGAAAAAGACTGAATTAGTTATTAAGAACTGAATTATGAATGTTCTATATAGAAATTCCATGTACTTAAGAAAAAAATCAGGACAAGAAAAGAACCGTTACCAAACCTCAAACGGACCATCTCTTGTGTGTGTGTAAGGACTTGTGTACTTGTTCACATGGTGGGTGTGAAATGCCTTAGGGGATGTTGTTGCCTGGAAGCCACCATGTCTCTGAAGGTGAAATAACTCCAAGCAGGCGCACACCTATTCTCTCACCATTACTCTACAAATCCCAGGGACACACACAGAGTGCTTTCTCATGTCTTCATGGTGTTAATCCAGAGTAGGGGTTAGTCTCCTCTGCTTTAGATGTGTATATACTGTATGTGTGTGCATATGTGTATTGCATAGATAGATACAATAGATATATAGAAAATAGATGGCTGAGTATGTTTGTCAGTCTGTTTAGGCTTTTTATTTTGCTTTTTTATCCTTTGTCCCTCCTTTCGGAAAGACAGACTGTAGTCTCTCCCCCTGCTGATGATTGACATGTACTCCCACTAGCCTAACACCAAGCTGACCCCCAGGAGGAGTGCACAGGCAGACTCAGTATCCCCACCTTCACCACAGCACCTCCAGCAAATGCTGTGAGACAGGGGAGTGTGGTCAATACTGTTGTATCATGAATATCTGCTATTGAGTCTGTGGTCGGTTGGTCTGTCTGTGTGTGTTCAAGCTACTTACGGTCACGGTTAATTTGCAAGCTGACAGGTGTCTGACCTGCCTGTCTTGCTGTTAATCAGTGTGTTTTTCAGTTTTATGCACGTGAGGCCAAGTGTATGCATGTTTGTTTATTCATGTTTTGTAATTAGCAGAGTGCGTTATCGGCAGCCCATTGACCCCCTGAGCCCAGGTCGTGGCACGGCCTGGAGGGCTGATGGCTGGGATGTAATCCTCCTGTCACCCTCAGGGCACAGCAGGATGAGGGGGCTTGTTTTCCCCAGCCTCATATCTGAACCTTATTAAGCCCCTGCCAAAGCGCGCACACACCTTTCCCATCACTAGAAGAGTTTATTTCTTTCCTACTGGGGCAACAGGCAAAATGAAGTTTAGAGAAAATTTCTATGCCCTGTGTTGATATATTAGCAGGTAACACGGCAGCACAAATTAATACCATTGACATCGATTGTAAATGTGCGTCTGGATTTAACCACAGGTTTGTTTGTCCATATGTCCCCTAATTAAGGATCCCAGTTCCATGCATTTTATTCAATATTTGTGACACTCAATCTCACTGGCAAACCCCCTTCTCCTCTGCCTCCCTGCAGCAGCTGAGAGCTAACATCAGAGAGATGGAGAAGCTGTGCGCTCGGGTGCGTGCCGAAGACGCTGATGCACTGGAAGCACTTGTCAAGCCAGTCAGGGACAGAGCGTCAGCCGCTGCACAAGACTTCTTGCTTTTGCACTCTAACCCTTTGCCACAGCCCGCACCGCCACCATCACCACCACCTGCTGCTCAGCCATCCAGCTGTGTGTCCAGCAGTTGCCATGCTATTAATGATGTGGGTGATGAGCTGATATCTGGCAGGCAAATACAACTTTACCTTCCAGAAATCCCTGCAGATCAGAGTGCAGCTGAGTCCTGGGATAACCTGGAAGAGGTATACATGTGCTGACTCTATCATTCCATACACAACATTTTTTAACAGTACCCTACCATGTAGTCTGGCAATCATTCTCTATTTTATTCCTTTTTTTATGTTATTGTTAGGGTTAGCCCTAACTTTAACCCTAACCCTGTTGGATAAACTCTACTTTTTAGTATTCATGGAGGTGAAAGGTGTACAGTGTATTTGTGACATCCATGACAGAGTTTACAAATAGCTTCAGTAATGTCAAGCTTCACCTCATTGTGTAAATTGTGAAAACTGTCAAAAAATTGTGTTAAATTTAGTAAGGTACTACTCAAATCTTAGTTCTTGTGGTGTATTATTACCCTCCATGTTTAGATTTGTCTTGTTGTCCCTTTTCTAAGGAAGTGAATGTATTGTTTCATCCCTGCACCCACCACGGTACCCGCTTTAATCATAGTAAACAAATCAGTGCTGAATATGGTATTAATATTTATCTATCTATCTATCTATAGCTCTGGTATTTGACATATTGCATAGCATGAGGGTTTTCTTAAATACCATCTGAAAACCTACATTACGTGCAGAGGTAATTGACAAAAATTGCAGTCGATAGGCCTTTTTCAAGTCCATCTGTTTGTTGAGTTGTTTTGCAGGGTGTCACTTACAACATTAGCGATGGCTCATTTCTGTTCAAGTGTCCCAGTAAGCCATGGCAGTGTGACAGTGTGACAGTGTGACAGCCTGAACAATAGTAGTACCCTGAAACTGAAGCAGCTAAATTGAATTTAGTCATCATTAATTGTATTGCTTACACCTGTATTCTTCCCACCGAGGCACTGTCTGTGAAAAAGGCCTATGTTGAATTCAAATTAAAGCACTAAACATTAAGTACAAGAAAGTTGTACGCTCTGTACTAACTGTTGCTATGGTTACATACATTATTCATGGCTGTTGCAGGATCATCTAATGTAATTGACCCCTCTTACCTGTTCCTACAGATGCACCTATTTCACTCTGCTTTACTGTAATACATATAACACACATTAATATTTACTCTCATTAGTTAATTCTGTTGTTGTTCTCCAACACTGACACTGTTGACATACTGTAGCTGTAGATTTGTGTGATAAGCATCATAATGAAATAAATACAGTAATTTTTTTCCTCTCAGGACTTGAAGGAGCTGAGTGGTATGGTGACAGAGTTCTGTCTGCTTGTCCATGTGAGTACAAACACTCAACTCTGCCTTATACTTCCTAGGCTGCTGCATTTGCATTTTGACATTGTATGCATTCGTCTATCTACATGTGTGCACGGCTACCCCTGTGAACAAAAACAATGTGACAGAGACAGTTCGCCTATAGCGTTTCCAGGAAGTAGTGTGTATTTGACAGTGTGTGCTTTTGTTGCCTGGTACGGCTCCTCTGAGAGAAGGTTACACAGATCAGCTCAGGACTACTGCTGGGGCCCCAGAGGCCCTTCACCCAGGCAAGAGGAGAGGCTGAGGAGTAGACAGGGGAGAGAGGGAGGATTTGGGGGAGGACAGCGGGTTGTCCACAGAGGGAGAGGAGAGGAACAAGGGATGCATCGGAGCAGGTGGAGAACAGACGGCTCAGATTATCACTCTATCCTCAGGGATGGAGGGAGAGAAGCACGGAGGCAGGGTGGAAGGAGAGATTAACAGTGAAAGAGAAAGAGAGAGAGAGTGATAGTGAAGATATAGTGAGGGTGAAGAAAAACAGAGAGAGGCAAGGAGGTTGGAGGGGGGGCAGAAAGAGCATAGACATGTTGTTGTGGTGTCTCTAGGGTGAAAGACGCCGTTAGGGGAGTAATATTCCAGCACTCAGCCACAGTGGAAATACTGAGTGTGTGTGAGTGCGTGGTTGTGTCTGTATGTGCGTCATGTTAGTGGCTGTTCCAGTGCTTCTTTGCTTATCTGTGTGCTTTCTTTGTGTGTCTTCGAGGGGTTTCTAATAAGGTTAAAACTAACATACAGTATTAAATTATCTCATAATATTTTTTAAAGTATTTCTTCTATTAATTATTTACAGTGCAAAATCTCAACAGTGTGCAAATTCCCACTACAAGTTACGTGAATGTGACATATGGTTCTAAAATGTTCTTTTTCAGTCCGACTAAAAGCTAAGAAAAAAATTCAGTTTATTTTATTTCATTCCATTTATTAAGACCACCATAGCTGCAAAACCAAGCTTTTTTCATTGATCCACTTATCAGTCAACCAAACGATTTTTTCGGCTCTAGCTTTCACCAAAAAGAGAAAGCAAATTAATTTCTTACGTTGCTTTGTAGGTCTGTCTTCCTCAGTAGATGGAGTTTACCCAGTTGTCATGGAATTGTAGGTGTTAAATTTCCCTTTTTTGAGCCAACAGCTCCTGAAAAGGATGAGATGTATTGTGATTGTTTTGTTAACTAGTGTTTTCAAGATCAAGAATATGGAGAGAGAGAGAGAGAGATGTAGCAGAGGTCCCTAACTGAACTTGAATTGATTTTCTGGCTCATATTCGTTGTACACCCTGTTTATGTCTTTTGTAAAGCAAAAATGCCAAACATCTCCAGCATCTCCAGTGCATTTGCACTGAATATCCTTGACGTCGAATAAAACAAAACATTTGAAGATGACACCTTGGGCTGTGGGAATTTTTCACTATTTAACGACTTTCTGACATTTTATTTACCAAAAGATTAAGAGAAAACAATCAGCAAATAAATCTGAGTTGCAAGACTCAAAACTGACATCCTCACTCAGAATAGGTTTAAAATCCTTGAAACCACCACCAAAAAGCAAGAGGCATTTTTTACATGGCAATGTAAGAGGAGTGGTAAAATGGACGGAGCTGAATCTGTAAACTCAGAGAGAGGAGGCGAGAGAGGAGGAAGTGGTTCTGAAGAAAGGTGAGGAAGAAGCGGAGAAGGAGAAGAAAAGTGCTCTGGTTGTTGTTTGGTCACTGTGTCTATCTAGCCCCCACACGGAGAGAGACAGCTGCCACTCTGAATATTTCATGAGATCTACACAATGCCACACACACACCGTATGGCCCCACCCCCAGTGTAATCTCTCTTGAATATACCTACAGCCTCCACACACACTCACACACACCCTTCCCATGTTATCTTGTGCCGTGGAGCACAATCTGGACACATAAGAAAACTTAGTACACGACAGGTGGTTGCTCTTTCACACATGCATACTGTATGTATTGGTTCTCGCTTGTACGTGTGTGTGTATGTGAGTATGTTAATATGTGTTTGTGTGTCTAACCCCTGTGCATCAGTCCCAGCAGGAGAAGATTGACAGCATAGAGGACAACGTCAACACAGCCGCTGCCAACGTGGAGGAGGGGACCAAGAGCCTGGGGAAGGTGTGTGTATGTGTATATGTGTGTGTGTGTCCTGATGATCTGATGTGCGTGTGTTGTGTGCGTGGTGTTTGGAAGATAGGGGGATCGATGGCACTTTGCCTCCCAGCCATTCCACAGCGTTTGTCCCTATTGATCCATTCGAATACGGAGGAAAGCTGCAATTAAGGAAATAGAGAGAGAAGAGGGATAGAGAGGAGTGGAGGGGAGGAAGAGTGATAGAGAGATAGGACGAGAGGGGAGACAAGAGAGGGTCTATGTGTGAGTGTGTGTGTAGCATTAAGGAGAGGTTTGAATGACTGTTTAGTAGTTTTTCAGGAGCAGCATTTGGGCCTCCACTGTCAATTCAATACACTGCACTGTTCTGCTCTGAGTGTAACTCAGAAGGACACTTCAGTGCCTTTCACACATATTACACACTTGAAATGTTGAACTTTTGATCTGTAATACCCAGAATGATATGCTCTTTTCTCAAACTGTAAGACACACACACACATTCACACACCACTTCAAGCTATTTTCCGGTGTTGTGTTTATTAAAGAAATGTTTTTTCTAACTTCCAATATTTTTCATTTGGGATTAAAGGAATGGAAAGAAATGTTAATCTGTCAGATGAGGTAATCTATTTTGATCTTTGTCTTGCTCGCATTTTTAGGAACATAATAGAGGTGGAAAGCAGACTGTAATTACAGACAATCAGAGATAGTGATGACACAGAGTTGTGATTCCTATGTGCTGAGGAAAACCTGTAAATACTAACACTGGACAACTGAAATTCAAAAAAGAGCATTTTCATAGCCATCTTCTACCACAGCTTTCAATTCATATAAAAGACATATTTACTCACTTACCTCTAGTGTTATCTAGCCATGTGCTGGTTAGTGAGATTTCTGCCACAACCTAAGTACGTATAGATCACTTCAAGTACCCAATTCACGCAGTTCAAACAAAGAAAACGGGTGGGTCACACTCGCGTCTAAAAAACCCTGGAGAAGGCCAAGACACTGAAACAAATTTGTTTCTGTTTGCTGCTGTGCATTTATAGTAAGTTGTGAGTGCAGACGACTTTTCTGCCAATTTTGTGATTTTTTTGGGTTGTCACCCATTATACTTTTAAGACATTTGAGTTGCGCATGTTGTTTCTTTTGTTGCCACAACCCAAGTACAATGGAGGTGAGTAACATTTCTTTAGTGATGCTCAAAGTATTGAAAAATTATATTTTACCAATTTAACAGCAACATCCCATCCAGAAGCTGTGCTCGTGTTATACTGCATAAAATAACTTTCATTGGGACTATTTCTTTGTCAGAAAGTAGAGCCAGTGAAAATTGATCTTTAAAGAAAGACACGTTACTGTACTGTATATTATTTTCAGTTCTCGTTATGTGGATGTGTCTCATGTGGTAGGTTGGTTATTGTTGGTCAGCAGGTTGATCCTTGGCTCTGGATAATCCATCTAAAAAATTTATTTAATATAATTTCACTTATTAAGATTTTGATTTTACGGTGTGAGCTTTACCATCAAAATTCTAGGCTGGCAGCAAGAGTCTCTGATCTCACTGATGTAAAAAATCCAGACAGATACAATTAAAAGTATCTGCATGGCTAGATACCAGTGAAGGAAAGTGAGAAATTCATTTTTCTGTAATGTAGGTGTACTGGCCTTTAAACAGTTAAAATCTTAACATTTATAGAATAAATGCCTCAAATAATAAAATAGTCTTTTTAAATGATTAATTCAAATTAAATTCGCCCAAATTGTGACACAAACAAAGGTTGACCTCTCTGTAAGGTTGCTGGTAGATGTAGTGGGCTGCACATTAGACGAGGGGGGTGTGGAGAGATAAAGCAGATGAGAGGGATGTCAGATGTTTTCGCGTGTTTGAAAGCTTGTAATCTGTCATCAGGTCAAACAGCATTACACACACGCGCACGCAGTGTGCAGTCACACATAACCCGCATTTCCTCCCATCATCTACAACCTGTACCCAGAGTCCTTTTAACTCGGCTCAGATGAAATTTAAATTCCCTCAACTGCCACAGGGGTGGGGACAAGCAATGCTAGCTTTTGAACTAGATTAATTTAATGGTGAAGTGTTAATCAAGTGTGTGTCCCTGTGCGTGTGTGCGTGTGTGTGTGTGTGTGTGTGTGAGGATGGTCAGAGAATCAGTCATTAATTGCCATCAGCAAAGAGCACCTTCCACTCTGATGATAACAGCTGTAATAACACACAGGCCACATCTCTCTGATTTCTCCTAAATGAAGATAATGAAAACGCTTTGATGCAGCTATGGAAGTGTCGGTTTACATTTACACATGCAGACTTGTTTGTGTAGATTTTTTTTTTCTTCTTCCTTCCGTGGGTCGATGTGTGATCATGAAAGGATAGACACATCCAAACTCTATCTCAAACTGTCTTGAAGCCACAAAGTACTAATGCCTCTAAAATGTGTGTGTGTGTGTGTGTGTGTGTGTGTGTGTGTGTGTGTGTGTGTGTGTGTGTGTGTGTGTGTGTGTGTGTGTGTGTGTGTGTGTGTGTGTGTGTGTGTGTGTGTTAAATTAAACTAGAACATATCTCATTCTGCTGTCTCTCCAGGCGGTGGGCTACAAGTTGGCAGTGCTGCCGGTTGCTGGGGCGCTGCTGGGCGGTGTATTAGGAGGTCCACTTGGCCTGCTGGTTGGGTTCAAAGCCGCAGGAGTGGCTGCTGCTGTGGGAGGGGGCGCCCTCGGGTATGCAGGGGGCAACCTGGTCCAGAAGCACCGCAAAGCTCGCGTGGATCTACAGATGAAACAACTGACAGCACCACCACCAGAACCACCAGCTGAAACAGAGTCCATCAAGGACAAATGACCAAGCGGTTGTGGTTAGTCCTCTGACCTCAGCTGCTGGCTAATCACTGAGGCTTCTGTGTTGGCCGACCAATCAGAAGCACAAATTAGACTCAAAGAGACTCAGTATTTGACACTGGACTCCATGCTTTGCTGTTACCAAGCACTGCTGTGAAACGGTTATGTAATAACTGAGTTGGATACTTTGATGTTTGGATGTGAATGGTGTTTCTCTGAGGACACAAATCTAATTTTGTACACAATTCTGAAAACAGCAAAGCTATTTACACTACAGCTCTTGGTGAATGGTTGGGTCTGCTGGGTCATAGCTGTGAGCACCACTTACTAAAAGAAGTCCTTGGCACCAAATAAATTAAGTCAATTTAACAGACCCAATTATTCTGTGAAATGCAAGTTAATGTGTTCCTCAAACTGACACTTTTTTTTTTTTTTTTTACCAAGGTTTGCTAGTTACAATTTTATAATCATGACTCAATATCCTTTTATGAAGAAAATAACGTCCCAATTTGAACAGCTGTACTACCTAGACTACAATAAGAGCAATGTTTTTTTTTTTTGGCTTAACATAACTGCGGTGTTACATTTATTTAATAATGTAAATTAAAGTGGCACTGCTTGAGAGTTTATATAAATTATACTCTATATAGATGCAAACCTGTTTTTGCAAAGTATGAGAGCAAACATTGCACAAAAAGCGCCAAAGTGCCACCGTCAAGATAATTTCAGTGACTTAAGTTATGAACCTGCCATGTATTGATTATACTAATGCTGGTTTACTGCCAAATAAAATGTTTCCTTCCAACAGTAATGTCATTCATTAGATAAAGAGACCAGCAAACAACAGTAAATATGCAAGAAATGGATGTACAAAGCATCAGACGACACAACATCCTGTAAAATGGTTTTTAATTTACTTTTTTACTCCTCTTCCTCTCTGAGATGACTGGTTTAGAAATGGCATCACACTACCCCCTGTTGCTCTCCCCTATGTAGGCTGATATGTCACTATGCAGGCATCTGTTGGCCTCTATGGAAGGGCAGGATGCACGGTACAAACTTAGCAATGGGTCCCCTACTCTTAAAATCTGGCTTCCCCTTCTGGATTTCATTCGCGCTTCATTCAGTGGATCTCAGGGATCTAGACTTATACCAAAAACCTCAAAGACATATAAAGAGACAAAACCAGTTTTAAGAGGACTTGTATAAAGTGGCAGACGGTAAATTTCCACCATTCATCACACGGGTATTCCCCTCTTGTATCTTGACTTTTTAAAACACTGGGAGGGATGCAGTCTTTTCTCCCCCAGCATGATGACACATTTGACAACAGATGACAGCAAAAACAACAGCCATTTCATAAATTCATGATCATGTTAAAGTACACAATTTCAAAACATTTGTTTCCTCTACTTTGAACCTCAGGAACACAACTCATAGGTGTTATGGCAAATACTGTGCCTATAAGAAATACCCATCCCCCTTTGACCAATTCATATTTTACTGTTTTATAGCTGTGGATGTAATGAGACTTTTAGATGCTGATCAACTAATTAATTTCATGTCAAATGTAATTTCTACAGATTAATGACAAAATTGACAATATTTGGGATTGCATAAGTTTCCATGTTCTTCAAGACAATTCTCAAAAGAGGCACCTTTGGGAGTAATTTCAGCCTCGAGTCTATGTGGACTCTTCCAGCTGTCCTTGCTCAGTGAAATTCAAGTGGAAAGCCATTTTCCAGTCATGCAAGCATATTCTGTATTGGACTTTTAGGTCCAGAATCCAGATCATTATTGTTTTCATTTCATTTCTGTGTTAATTTGGCTTTATGTTTGAGATTTGTCTTCTTCTTAAATAGATTAATATACAAAGATTTTTTTCTTTGATGCTTCCATTTGACCCTTTCTACATGCTGCCCAGAGCCTGCTGCAGAGAAGCCTCCACACAGCATGATGCTGCCACCAGCAGGCTTCATGGTGGGGATAGTGTGTTTTTGATAATTGCAGCATTAGACTAGTGTTTAGTATGATGATGGAAAAGCTCACTCACTTTGTCATTTCAGTGTTTTCTGTTGAATAGTGACAAGAAAAATCATAATTACATCCTCTGTGTTTCAGTGCTGTAAAAAAAAAAGTAAAATATAAAAAGAGCCAAGGGGACAAATATTTTTTACAGGCACTGTAAGAGACATCATAATCTATTATCATTTAGTACCAGGGAGAGAAGGGGTGCATCTCAATAGGCTGGAGTAGCTCTGTCTCTGTATCTTCTTTCTCAAGTCATGATTTGAAATTATGTTAACCCTAACAAGTATCTGAAAACATTTTTCTTTTCCTTCAGAACTCTGAGTGTGTGTGTGTGTGTGTGGAGAAGATATGGAGATAAAGCTACTTCAAACAGGCATATTGTTATAACTTGTGCTATACAACTGAATTAGACTAGAGTTGGTCATATTGAGATGCAGCCATGAGGTCAGTGAGACTAAATAAGCGTCTCCTAGCAGACAGGCTGAACTGGACTACCCACAGATAAGAACCGTACAACTGGAGTGAGGGAACTGTTCTGTTTTTTTTTCCTACAAATAGCAGGGTGATGAAAAACAAAAGAATAAAATAAAGAAAACTCTGCATTTAATTTAGACCAACAATGAGATTCCCATGTAGCACAAACATATTTACAAGCTCCAAAAAATAAAAGTAAAAACACTTCTCTTGATGTTCTAATGCCCCCAACCCCCTGCCCACACACATTTCTTCTTTATCCCCCTTCCTTCTAATCCAAAATAAAAACTGTACGTGAAAGAGTTATGAAAATATAGGTTATTCCAACATAGTTGTGTCATGGACTGTGCTCCTCTCTTCTCCTCCTCCTTTCTTGTTTTTCTCCTCCTTCTCCCTCTTCATCCTCCTCCTCTTCTCCATCTCTCTATCTTTCACTCTTCAGTAAGGGTGTTGGGTGTTGCTGTTCTGTCCCACTGGCCTGTCCCAACCCTAACCCCCTCCCTGACCCCGGGGCGTGGCATTGAGTCACAGGTTCACTTGAAGGCCGTAGAGGTCACAGCTCGTCACGGTCCCGTCTGAGAATGGTGTAGCGAGTCTCGCTGGGCGCTAGCTTTTGGAACGAGCTCTCTGGTGGGCTACTGGCCACTTCTCCTCCTGTCTCCTCCTGAGGGTAGAAGTCAAATTCAAATCAAACTGGGCATGACATAGCAAACCAAACTTTCAGTGAGTCTGTAGCATCTGGTGCTGTCTGACCTGTCCAGGCGTGCTGTCTGTGGGGTCAGGACCATGGTGAAACTCTCGGTGAAGCTTTCCAGAGTGAAGGTCCAACACAAACTGTCTCAACTTGCCAGGGACACTGGAAAAAACACACAGAAACATAGAGTGAATGTCATGCAAGAATATTCTTGTAAATCTCCCTGATTTTTTTTCCTGTGAGGCATGTTTTTACGGACAAGCTGGATTCACCAAACTCTCTTAACTCATTGTTATAGATTGCTCATTTCAGCCTGTGTGTCACCTTTTTTGTGAGATTTTAATAGAAAGAAAGCAAGAAAGAAAGAAAGAAAGAAAGAAAGCAAGAAAGCAAGCAAGAAAGAAAGGCAATGGTTTGACATGGTGAATGTGCCTGCACATGCTTTCCTATGATAGTAGCATGAAGCGCTCCCCCCTGAGCTCTCACTTCCCTGACAAGCTAAATACCAAAAGGTCTTTCTTAAATATAGTAGTAATACTAATAGTAATACTGTCAGGCAGATGCTGGACTGGGAGAATTTTTCTAAACAGCTTCTGAAATATACAAGTCATCATGTCAAAATATGCCATTAAAAATTGTACAGTATAAATAAGATGTTGTCAAACCTTCCAATAAATTAGAAAGCCATGATGATATGGTTTAAATATCTATTTTTATGTAAGAAAGTTTAGGTAACAAATTAGATTAAGACATTATAGTGATTATATAGTTTATATATATAGATTATATAGTTATAATTATTCATTTGTGTTTTTATTATCAAGTGTTGTATATGTGTACATTACTCATACAACAGGTCTGGCCACTCATGAATTTTGTGTGTAGTAACTAAAAACAAGGAAATCACTCATACCTGCCACTTAAAAACAAATCTGTTTGTAAGTGATTCTTGCACGAGGCACATTAACTGTGTGCCTGACAAAGGCATTCCAGCAAACTACAGAGCAGGTCAGACTTAACCGTTGATATGAGACAAAACAGTTTGTGGCAGCAGCAGAGGACATGAGTCCCTGCGGACGTGTCATGAAGAAGCATTAATCCATATCAACGGTGTCCTGTGAAGTGTGCTTATTAACGACAGGTCATGTGCCATTGTCATATCACACAGACGGAGCTGGTCCCCAGTCACAGCTAACCCTGTGTGTCAGGACAGCATGCAGACATGCAGACAGGCAGACACACACACACACAACACACACACACACACACACACACACACACACACATATATATATATATATATATATATATATATATAACATACACTGCGCTAATGTAATTACAAGCTGTGTGCCACATGCAGTGGTGATGTGATGCAATTAGGTTGTGGAGGCTGGTCAGTCCTCGGGGCTTCTGTCTATCTGATCAGACTCTGATTGGGGACTCGGGGGAGGCAGAGTGGAGGGGGCCAGAATAAATAAGATTAAATTAGATTAGACTGGATTAGTTTAGCATTTATTGCACGTGCCAAATCACGTCACATTAGCTCTGGTGCCCTGGCCCATTCATAACGGACAGATTTTAGGAGGTGTGACATTTCTCTGGTGTTCAATGCGCAGTGGATTGCAGTGTGTGTCTGTGTGTGCATAATGAAATTAACTTTATTTAAGGAGATCCTGTTATGAACAATTTCACATAGTCGTAAATGATATCATTTAGCTCATCACCATCAAGCAATCACTGTTCAAAAATGTCCAAAAGTGCTGAATATATCACAGCTCTTTGACACGTGGATGATTCATGTTGTTAATCACAGCTGCATCTGTGGTGAGCTTTCATTTATATTTGGTTATTTCTTTTTGCAATTAACAGTTACCATAATTTCTAGTTTTGGAAGGAAGGGCACACATAGTGGCATAACATATGAAACTTTATTGAAAGACCATGCAGTAAATAATTTATTTTCTGAACTAAATCTCTGCACACACACATACACAGTGCATTCACATGCACAACAACATCATTTTATAGACATAGTTAAAAAAAAGCAGTACTTACGCGAGGTCTTTAAAGTCGGGAAAGACATACATATGCCTGAATGAGTCTATAGCAATGACAGGACAGTCAGCTGGAGTTTTCTGGATATGGAGCAGAGGATGGCGGAACTTATCACAGTCTGCATGAAGGAAATTTATAGACCCTGAGGAGGAGAGAGCAAACATTATCACCAATGTCACAAGCACCATTTCTGCACAGAAGGCTTTTGGTTCTCTACTGAAAATCACAATCCTGACACGTACAAAATTTCACAAAAACGTACCTTTCTCACTGATGAGCTGGCGAGCTACTTCATGTTGGAATTTCTCTAAACTCTCTGCATCTTCTTTGATATGGAACAAGATGAGGAAAGGGATCCCTTCTTCAGTCAGCTCCTGGAAAACACAGACCAATAAACACATTAAGTGTCAAAAACAGATGGAACCAGGGCCTTTCGGTGGCTCAGCAGATGGACTTCATGAGTATCTCCCAGGTTATTTTTCAATTTAGATATCTATGTACATCGACATATCCAAATTTATACATCTAATCCCAGACCCAAAAAGCCCAAATAAAGCTACAGATTATCATCATGCTGACAATGCTTTATATGTAAAATCAGACAACAAACCTCTCCATTTTCAAAGGTGATCTCCCTGACCAGAGGCACACACTTGTCCTGGGCCCAAGCGTAGGTCAGGTCAAAGTTGGTGAGTGAGCCGAGGTAGATCATGTCAGGTATGCCCTCGCCCACAGGTTTGTAGATCACATTGTCTCCACTGAAGCGCTCAGACTCAGAGACAGCACTAGAAAAAAGGTGGTTAAGAAAAGTTTAACATGACAAATATAAACAGAGCAAGACCATTGAAACAATGGCTAGTATAAGAACTCCACTCAGATTTAAAGATGGTGTAGTGACCCACCCAAAGGCAGCCAAGAACGTGCAGTCATCTCGAAGGATGTTGGCAACTTTTTCATATGAGTGGTAGCTATCGGAGTCCTTCTTTTCAAAGTAACCTATGATGTTTCTCTTGGCCCTCTGTTCAATAAGACAGAAAAAGTGTTAAGAAAATAACTGTTACAATTTCATTTCATGATGTGAAAATTAGTATTTTTACAGCCAGCACGTGTATTTCCCACTTACATCCAGAGTGTTAACCTCCTCCATTGAGTGCATTTCTTTTACAGGGTCGACCTGCTGCTGGCGGATGAAGTCAGCAATGGCCACCACTGACCTCTGACCCCTGTACTCCCTCTTCATCATCATCCCATTGCGGAACAACTTCAACGTCGGGTACTTGGTGATGCGGTACCGCTGGGCGATGTCCGCTACACACCGAGGCAGAGGAGAAGTTAAGTAAAGAAGGACAAATCAATTGATGAAGAGGAAGAAGCAGAGTAAAAACACATGGGGATGGGTGGATGAGGAGCAGAGCAGTGACAGAGACGGCAGTTAAACCTCAGTCTGAAAACACTGCCTTCAGTCAGCTCGGGGCTCTGATCTCCCACATGAAAGCTGCCCCCCGCTAAGAGTAAATATTCTCTCTGCACACAGTGAATGAGTGTGTGTTTGTGTGTGCATGTGGCAGGTGTCAATCTCCCTGCGGGGTGTCTCTAAGCCTCCAGCCTTCACAGGAAGCAGCAGTTTTGTCATTAGTCTTCAAACAGTTTGCAGGTCATCAATAATTCTCTTTAATTTGCTTTATCTCAAAAGGCTGAGGCTGGTGGTTTATGTGTCTGTGCTTTGGTGTGCTGGGCATCTATGTGTACATATGTGCATCAAATATAGTAAGAGCGTGTGCATGTGTCTTTTTTGTTTCCTGTATATAGAACTAGGGTGTGTGCAATTGAGGGCATTAGATCACCACAAACAATAACCACCACATATACTAAGAATACATTTACTAACAATTATAATAATTTGGACAACAGACTCAACATTTATATCAGCTATAATGTAAAATACATACATTTTCCAGTTTGAGCTTCAAAATGACTGATTACTTTGTGTTTGTTTCAAATCATTATGACATAAATCTGAAAAGCATGTCCCATTTTTTCATGTTATACGTTGAAAAGGGTCAATAAACATGTATTGCTTGCATCTGTAGGTTGCTGTTTGGAACTTTTGTTGACAATGTTAGAAAAAAAACAAAATACTGGTAAATAGGTAAGTTAAACTCACAATGCTGGTCACAGTCGACACGGGCAAACACCACCTGCTTGGTATCAGGGAACTCCTCCCGCACTACGTTAGATGCCTCCTCAAAAATTGGATGGAGCATCTGACTGAACCTACACCTGCAGGGGGGTAGGGGAGTGGTCTGAGGTCAAGACGCTTTCCATAATTTGTAAGTAAATTAAGTAAATTTTCTTTTACTCCACTAGACTAAATTTTGCAGTAGTTGACTATGTTGTTGAATGATTTTTGCCAGAAACAGATCCATTACCCACTGATTAGAACTGCCCAGACAGACATGCTAAGTGAAATCTCTCAATCTCAATAAAATCTCTGCCGCAAATTACACTGATCTAATCATATTTATGGCACCACGTGGCATCCATAAGAAATGTTGGCATCATGAGCAAAACTCAATTTAAAGATCATTTTCATAATAAACATATAGGTTGAGTGACCTTAGAAGAGAAACAACACACTTACCAGTCTGCATAAAAATTCACTAATGCCACCCCAGCATTATCTGCAAGGTAACACACACACACAAACAAAGGTGAATGTAAGACTCTACACATTACCGAATGCATTCATTTCTGTATATTTTGCTTCTAAAATATATATACGAGATTAATAAATCATAAACTGCCCTGTTTTCTGTCAATAAAAGAAAAAAAAGAAAATAGCAAAGTACATAAAGACCTTTTCAGTAGCAGAAACATATGACCAGCGACATAAATTTATCTATCATATCATATCTGCACACAGTGAATGAGTGTGTGTTATGTGGTGGAATGTCTTAAATGTTCATTTGGTGAAAAGGACTATCAAACTGTGTGGCGATCATAAGGGAACTGTACATCAAAAAACGAATGAAAAAAGAATGAATACGTTTCTTTCATGTCATCCCAAATATGTTAATAACCATGATGAATATTGGATGAAATTGTAAGAGTGCTGGTGAAACTACGAGAAGCCAGCAGTAGATGTGGCCAGTAGGAACAGATGTCTGATGGCAGGGAAAACCAGGACTTTGCTTCTCGACCTTGTAGTTTAGGAGTTATAAGTGTCAGGTATAATGGTGCTATCTGCACCAACAACTAATTACATTATGGGCCAAGATCTTCCTTAACAGCCAAATATCACTTAAGTCTGGTAAATGATATTTTTGTGATAGCCTGCTAACTAACAGAGAGACAGACTAGTTGACAGTTAACGGTGTGAAACACTGGGCTTAATATCCTTGGCAGAAGTAACAAAGATGGAGAAATGAATGGGTGTCTCCCATTCCCAAAAACACCTGAAAGGAATAGTTGGAAAATAAGCTGATTTGCTTTCTTGACGGGAGAAGGAAATACAAGGAAATAAGTATTATGCTAAGGCAACTAGCTGTTAGCCATAGCTTCATATGGTGGTGGTATCTTTTCATATCTCTCACCCTCAGCAAGAAAGCAAATAAGCACCTTTTCCAAAATGTCAAACTATTCCTTTCAGCCACTTCCAAAGAGTAAAGTGTGACATCTTACTTAAGACATCATCAATGTTGCCTGAGTCCAGACTGGTGATTTCTGCTAGTCCTGGAGTAGAGAGGCCCATCACCTGCAGACACACAGATAAAACACAGATATGCTGGTTAAGACAACAGCGGGGGAGGGAGACAACAGACTAGTTGACTAAAGCCGGTGAACAAACACGTTGTTCAGCATACTGTCAATTAGCACATCTACAAACTGACTCAGCTTTCACAATGTGAAGTATCACCCATAGTACTGATCAAATGCCTTAGAACCCATAGGAAACTAAGATATTTCTTCATGAAATACTAACAATGTAGAACAGTGAAAGCCAACAGATCAATTTTCTAGCAGAATGCAGTGATGTATGTTTGCAATGGAGCCATCCCAAAAACTTCATTTTGACTGCATGTACTGTATTTACAATCTTACTTTTTAAGTCACTCCAGAACATCCTCTTTTTGTTAGTTTCTCTTATCTGTTAAATAAACATGGGCTAGAACTACAACATGTCTAATAGTAATTAACGAAACTAATGGAATTCCAATCAAATTCCAAGTTACACCTTGGGCAGGGTGCTAAAGAGTTTTCCACTGTGTTATCAGAACCCTTGAAATTAACTGAGGTTTGGTCATAAATATAGCACACACAGAATCTCATGTGTGATTAATGTCAAAACAGAAAAAATGTATAAAAAAAAAAAGGCACATTACAGTTGCTATCTTCACCGACATAACATTAACCATTGCCTAGGGAACTCTATTTTGTGTTTAAAAAATGATATCTTGCACTATTATTTCCTGTATCTTTTCTGTATCTTCCTCGCTGGACCATTCAAAGGTTATAATTATGATGTAAAAACTGGGGATTTCTGAATTCCTGCTCTGATTTTAGCACTATATAAAAGAATCCTGTATGAAAGAGATCAGCCCAGAGAAAATTTAAGGCCTAAAGTGGCATTCACTGGAGGGTGAAATGGGGGACGGAACACCAAAGCTGGAGAGGTGCTGACTGCCAACTGAAAAAACAGAGGCACGAATAAACAAAGCAATTGTAGCTTGAATTAACTCTTATTAAAAGAGCCTATGTTTAACAATGCAGACATCATGACAGAAGAAGACTGTATTACTAAAACCATCAATCTGTAACGGAATTTTTTCATCAAAGCTATAAGTGCAATCCCATGTTTTTCTGCTTCATGTTGACATCCACTGCCCTGTAACATTACAATACTTTAAACTTGTGCCTGCACTATCTATTTGCTGTGACCTGGCTGAGATCCTCTTCAAACAGGATATATGACAGTCTTCCTCCTTGAGGGTGTGATAAAAAAAAAAATCAACACGGATTCTAAAAAAAGGCTGCAATTTATCAAACAGTGACACAGCCAGAGCTGGTGCTGCTTTGTGTGTTGCTGGGTTACCTAAATATGTGACTTAACTTTTACACATGCAAGGAGTCAAAGTTTAACTGTTGCAATGTCAATTAGTTTAGTGTTGTTTAAATGTGTCCTGATACAGAATTTCAAAATAGTAAAAAAAAATTCCTCATCTCAATTTCTCAGAGCTCAGTATGACTTCAGTTTGCTTCATTTGTTCTGAACATTTGTTCAAAAATGTTCTGGAAAAATTAATAGATTATCAAAATAGTTAGAAATTATTCTTCTGTCAGTTAATTAGTGATAATGGTGACGGAAGCCCATCACAACTTTCCAAAACCCAAGGTGGTGTCCTCAGACGACTTGTCTTGACATTGTAAAATTGGTCAGACCAACAGTCCAAAACCCCCAAATTTTCAGTTTACTGTCATGCATGATGAAGAAAAGCATTATTTTTTTTACATTTAAGAAGCTGGAACTAGAGAATATTGTCATTTTCTTTAGAGTGACTTAAAACAATACATTTGTTATCAAAATAGTTGCAGATAAATATTCTGTTGACTAACCTAGCAATTAATCCACTTATTGTTGCAGTTCTGCAGAAAATGTTTCTTGATTCCCTTTGCAACATCAACCTTCTCAACACTGAGGACAAAAAGTCTGTGAAGTCCTCATTCACCATACAGAATGACACAGCTGCAGACTGGCATGAAATGTCAGTTGACGCGGTTACACCTTTGAAGACACTTCCCTGTAGCTCAGAGAGAAGTTTTAAGTTTTCATGACAGGCCCAAACTGCGCTCTGTCTAGTTCCGGGTTGTCAGCCAATAAGAATGAGCCACAACAGAGGAATTCACCAACCGGCGAACATCATTCAGAGACACACGAAGAGTCCAACAATAACTTTGAGAATCTGTACAACAATAAATATCAAGCCTGAGCGAATGTAGCTTAGGGTAACTCAATACACGTTTCAATAAACGTTAAAGGTTTTAACTAACCATGCTAGCAATTAGCCTCTATCTGCCTACTGTCAGTATGGTGTGGCACCTAATGCTAGCTGCTTCACTCCAACAAAGTTTGCCCAACTTTAGCTAATTTTTTAAAGTTTTGAATATACAAATGACAGACATGTCGATTATATAAGATGGAGCAATGTTGGTTATAACACCACAGCGAACGTTACTCAACACTACCGGCTGAGTTGACACTGCAGCTGGATAACTCGATTAGTTATGGAGGTCGATGGGTGAAACACGGTTCAATGGCCTCTTCGGTGAATCTGGTAAATGCCTGCTGCTCTAGCAGAGAGTGAGCCGGCTCTCTGGTCACCTTTGCCACTTTAAAGAGCCACGTCTCATGCCAGCAGAGACTCATCGGTTAGCTAGCAGCTACCAGCGTTAGCTTAAAGCGGCTAACTGTTAGAATGAGATACAAAACTGAGAGACGGAGGCTTACCAGCAGTATAACCGTGACGAAGCGGATATCCAGGGAGGGAGATACTGCAAACAGTTTCATTGTACAGTAGAGTTATTTTGGAGGTGGTGGTGGTGTTGAGTCTTCCCAGTCTATCTCGACGCCGCTCTTCTCGCCGCAGCAGGAAACCGACGGCGAACCAATCTCACTGTGACCACGGAAACGCGAGCGAAACTTCCTGTTATTCCTTTGGCTTGATGGGTAATGTAGTCTTTTAGTCGGTCAAACAGCTGAGCTGGACGATGGAGGAAACTGCAATCATGGCTATTAATTACTATGCAGAATTGATGGGAGTTGTAGTATTTTGCGACCCAGACGGTGGAGAGATTCAACGGGACGCCTGGGAAGAAAACTTTCCAAAGATTTTCATCCGAGAGGGAAGAGAAACAAACGGTAAATATAACACCAACAAAGGAGGAGTGGAGGGAATACTCCATTAAAATACAATAGCATTAACGTCGTATTTAGTTTATTCAATGTCACACTCTCTATAGTTCTTTACTACGTTTATGAATAACTGATTTCTCTTGAAGAGGGGGGAGTTGCATCATTATGACTTTTTGTAAAACTCTCCTCGTCCTATTTTTCACCGTCTAGCAATGCGCTTTATGGCACTGAGTAAAAACATACTTTGGACTTTTTAGCACAAAAGTTGAGACAGAGAACCTTTAGCTACTCTGATGCACAACTCTCTAAAACCAATTTAGTCCCTAAATCCAGCAAAATTGTGTGTTTACTTGCAGTGGTGGAAAAAGTACTCAGATCCTTTACTTAAGTGAAAATGGCAATATCACACTGTAAAAATACTATGAAATGAGCAAAAGCCCTGCATTTAAAATTCTACTTGAGTAAAAGTGTAAATGTATTGCTGGGAAAAGAAGTACTCAAGATGCATGATGGCCCCTTTAGTGTGTTAAATTATGGATCCCCCAAGATCCTAAAAGACACAATCATGTGCAGAAAAGATATCGTTTTTGTAAAACAATGTCAAAAATAGTAATTTTTCAGGCCTTCTTTTTCAAGCTCCTGTTAGTTTGTTGTAGGACAAATTACAACTTTATCTTATTTATGAGCTTATGTAAATCCCAGCCAAGCTTTTAACAACTCCACCATCACCAGGTTCAGGCAGCATAAAGCATAACTGAAAACACCTGTGTGGGTGTGCAGGGCCTTTTATTTATAATCATGCATTGTATTTTATAAGATTATTATATGTTGTCTATGTAAAATCAAAGTATTTGTAACTATAGTTTTCAGATCAATTTAGTGCAGTAAAAAGTATAATGTTTCCCTTAAAATGTAGAGGAGTAGAAGTACAATGTAGTATAATTGGCAAAACACAAGTAAACTACAAGTACCTAAAGGTTGTACTTAAGAAGAGTAATTGAGAAAATGTACTTACTCACTTTCTACCATTGTTTAGTCGCTACTTAATCTAACACAGGCTCCGCAGCTCAGAACAAAGACTATTACTTAAACAAAAGTTTGTTGCACTTCATCAGATTAGAGTGGACTGACTAACAAAAACAATCCATCACTCTGAGGCATCCTCCCTTTGTCTGTAACCACTACAGTAGCAGTATGATGCTGGCAGTTATTTGTGTGAACAGGTGGGCAGTTCTCAGTATGTGAGTGATCCTCTTTCTCTACCCCGGCAGGAGCCAGGATCAGGGCAGGTGGGGGACCTGGACATGCATCCATAGCCACCAAGGATGCACTGAACAGGGAAACATCTGCTGAAGTGTCCCCTTCAACGCAGCTATGGTAGGAATCCAACATACAGAGAGCAGCTACCCAGATCTCATTTAGGGTTATAAATCCCAGAAGAGTTTTATTTTCTGATGTTACCCGGTGTATCTGTTGGTTAATTTGGTGTCTCCCCTGTACTACCGGTTTGTAATTCTCTCTCAAGAGTCAACACAGCCTAATTGTTAAGGAGATTAAGGTGGAATGTTGAATTGAATCCCAGCATTAATATTTTATGGGCTAAAGCTGTCCATAGGGGGTTCACAGTGTGTGTGCAACTCACAGATGGAGTCAGAGAAAGATTTCTCTTTCTCCCTGTCTGAATATCAGTGATGGAGAGAAAGAGGAGCAGAATGTCCTTCTTTAGTTGTTAATGTTAGGAAATAAGAACAAAATAAACGCCAATAACCACAAAATTGCTTTCTCCAGTATAATTTATATCATTAGCTGCTGTGGTATGAAAAATTACCTGTTGAGTTATTGTCTTGAAGTGTAAAGTAATTCAAATTCAAACTGGCACTTTTTTGGTGCAATTCTGAAGTATTTCAGAAATGACTTTTATTTTTAATTTAGACAACAAACTTGTATATATCACAAGTAAAAAAAACACAATACAGATGTCAAATACAAATATAAAGCCCAGGCCGACAGTTTACACCTAGCTGCCAGGTTCTGAGGTCTTAATGTTTAGTTTTTCTTAAAAACTGTTATAGAGCGATATTGCTGTTGCAGTATACATAGAGGTATTTCTGATATTTAGTCCATCCTCACTGACTTAAGTGGGTGGACAAAATGATAGAAACATCTGTCAGTATAATGCAATACAGTTCAACAGCATGAGGAACTACGGTATATCCTCCAAAATGACCAGATAGTTTAATCAACACATCTCTTCTGAAAACTCGGCATTACATGAAGGTTGGATTTATTGAAGGACTATTGCATTACACTGCATTAGTTTTAGCTGGCTGGCGTCTGCCTTAAACTGGCAGTATGTTACTGCTATAAGTTTATTTTACTTGTAGAAAATAAGTATTGGTGGCAAGATCTAGTCAAAGTAAAAAGCAGCCAATTTGAAATTATTCCTAGTTAAAGTTGCAGAATTTAATTTCAAACTGGATAGATAGCACTTGAATAAGTTAGATGGAACTTCAGAAAAACACCTTTTTTATTTTTCAAATAATCAAATAAGTGAAAAGCTGTTGAGGTAATTAACTGAAGCTAAAGTTGCCAATTTAAAAAAAATGCACTGAACAGCACAGGAGCCCTCTAAGCTATTCCATGAATTAGTGGATATGGATGTGAGCATTGTTCTGGCTGATTTATTTGTCAAACGTTCATATAAAGGCCTTTACTCTGATCTGGAAGTGTATCATTCTGTCAGAAACTCTTACAGCTGAAGATAAAAAATGAGATAAATGAAGCCAAAAAGCTGTCAGGAGTTTAAGTCTGATAAGTTTTAAAAGGCTCTAATAATTTCTTTCATTACTGACTAATATAATGATTTTCATTTGATTAACTGGTTGTTCAGTCTATAAATATCTTTATAAATAATGTCAGATGCATTTGACAGATTAATGTGACGTCTTCAAACTGTGTGCATTGTCCAATACACTATTTTCTGAAGTAACCTTGTCTGAAGAAGTAATACACTGTGCCCTATCACACGACGTGCAGTACACACCCACACCACTCTCCCTGCACTCTGATTTCATCTGCCCATCCTCACCCTATTTTATCCTCTCCTCCTTTTTCTGTTTTCTCCATCTTTTTCCATTTCACATTGCTCGCATTGATTTTTTTGTTTGTTTTTCCAGCTGATTATGTCCCTGTACTCTGATTCGCCGATGGGCACATTGCTCTCTGCGCTTTAATTGGACATTTAATTAGATCACAGTTTTAGTCCAATTAGACTGAGAAGTGTGGGGGAAAGGGGGAATGGAAGTGAGAAGAGGCAAAAGTCCCCAAGCTGGTCTCTCTGTCTCCCTTCCCCCTTCTCGTTCTCTCCCTCTCTCCTCTCCTCACTCTGTCCGTCTTGCTGTCTCTCTCCCCTCCCTCCTGAGGGCGGCTCATTAGTGATATAATGGGATGACACAAAACACACAGCCCCTAATTCTCAGAGTGTCTCCAGCAGCAGCCGCACACACACACACACACACACACACACACACACACACACACAGTTGACAGGAACTTTATGTGCTCAGTGTTGCAGAACTTGTGTGCTTGTTTAAGGCAGTTTTTCATTATAAACTCTTGCCCTCTTCCTCCCATTTGGTACAGAAGCCATGAAGGGGTAAGCGAAAGTGTTTTGAGACAGATCCTGGGTGTTATTAGTGCCTCTGATTAATCTCCAGCACCGCCTGACAGTCTGCCAGTCACAGCAGCATCGACTAGCCCACACTCACACACACATACACACACCCCACAAACATTAACGACATGCTGAGCAGAACCCTATCGACTCAGTGGAGTGCTCCGGTATGATATCACTACACCTAATGAGACTAAGATAAGCCTCATTACCAACAGCGCTCCCTTACATGCTAGTCAAATGCAGGGCTATTCTGCACCAGTTTTAGCTCCCTTATGGTTCCGCCCTCTTCCCCCTTTTGTTGTCATAGTCTTTGCACGGAGCTCAGGCTCAAAGCATAAACAACACTGTGCCCCAGTGGGTGAAAACACATGGGCAAATGTAAACACACACTAACACACACCCAGATGTATGCGGATATGCACACAATTACGCTCAGGTGTAAGTCCTCAGAGGACATGAGTCAATCTCTGGGTCCCTGGAGCAGTCACACACCCCTCCTCCTACCCTCCACCCTCAAGAGAAAGATACCAGACTGTGTCTCCTCCTCTACACACACACACACACACTCACTCATACATCCTACGGTTCATATCAGCGTGACTGATTTGTGTGTTCCCTTTCTTTATGTCTATATACGTATATACAGTATGTGTGTGCATATATAGACAGTGTACGTGCATGAACGACAGGCAGCAAGCAGGGGTGTTTTAGCCACAGGCATCACTACCTGACCCCCATGGCTATGAGATTGACAGCTGTGGTCCCGCCTAATTGCATTACTCTCCCAGGTGATTGGCTCACACCCTGGGGGCTCATTTGTCAGAATGCATTGTGGTAATGATGTAAATTAGCAGATCTGTGTGTCACTCAGCCTTTTCCCCCCCTGCTGATTGGCCCCCGCTGTGCCCCCAGGACTCAGCCCCCAGCTGAGGGAGCCAGCTCATTGGTCCTTGGGGAACCAGGAAGTCCCCCAGAAATAGGGCTTTACAGATTGGGCATCCCTGTGGGCTGATATTATCCTTCCTCCCACCTCTTTACCTGTCAGTCAAAACCCAGGGACCGATCCCTGCAGCCGCGATCTCCTATCTGAAACATAGATACACACACACACACACACACAGACATGTAGGTGGTATATGCACCTGTAATAACTCCATGTGCACCCTAAACACACTATAAATGTATAAATGGTATAAAACATATTTGTAAAGAAAGTGTGTGTGTGTGTGTGTGTGTGTGTGTGTGTGTGTGTGTGTGTGTGTGTACGTGTACGTGTGTGTACGTGTGTGTGTTCTTGTCTAGAATTGAAATAAAGGCCACAGGCTCAGGCTCTGTTCCCCACTGCTTACCCAGCATGCCCTAGGTATGTCCTCTATCAAAAGCAGACAGCTTCAGAGTGACAGACAGCTAGAGAAACATATAGACAAACACACCACTCACAAGCATACACACATACACACACACACACACACAAACTTGGACTCCCTGGTTTCTTTGCCTGTCTGTCTCAATGGCATGAACTGAAGTCTTAGTTACAGCGAGCGTCTGGTGTGTGTGTGTGTGTGCGTGTGTGCGTTTGTGTGTGTGTGTGTGTGTGTGTGTCTGTGTCTGTCAGGAAGCAGCAGTGTGTGCATGCGCGGCACTCCTGTAGTGTTGCTGAAAGGTTTCGTGGGAGTGTCTAGGTTCTTTGTTAAACTCGCTGTGGTTATATGAGGCAGGATATGAATAAAGACTAAATAATGTCAGCATCAGCATGAATCAATACTTATACAGATGTACAATCACTTGGTCTGGACCTCAGCCCATGATCAATGCTTTTCTCTGAGTTATTGTCTTCATATTAACAAGTGGAGTGCTCCCTGAGGAACACATATGAATGGCTAAATGAGAACACTCCACACCTCTCAACAGGACCTGGTGTTGTTTTTGCACCCTCCTTTGTTTGATTTCAGACACTGCATCGCAAAAGCCTTTTTAGCCAAATTTGGATGCACTGTAGGTGTTTCCAAAACACTCACGTCCTCATGAAACTCTAATTGCCTGCTCTCGGCGACATGAATGTCCCTCACACAGGGTCAAATATCGACTCATGTCCCTCCCTGCCAGTGTTTGGCCAAATTATAACTTTTTGTCTGCATCTAAGATTATTCATAAATCAATTCATATTTTTATTCTGACCACTGGGGGCTTGCATATTGACTCAAAAAATGTAGAAAAAGATCAAAATATGTCAACAAACGTAAAGAAAAAGTTTGGAATGAGCTTTTGAGATGATTGAAATGTAGCTAAGAAAATATTTGATTGTTTCCTTTAGTTCTCTGTGTAACAGGATGTTATCTCAGAAACAGGATATTACTCTTTCTGAAGTGTAGCTATGGCATCACTGTTGTACCTGCATGTGTTAGATATTAGTATTTGCAGACTGTATGTGTGCGCGTGCACGTGCATTACTGACTGAGTAATCGTTGTAAATTAGAGATGTTTAGAGATGTTTGTGGTTGGTTTTGGTAAAGCCCCCGTAAAAACACTCTCTCACGGAAAATCATTTCCCATGACATGGCACATGTGCCAAACACGCACACACAGACACACTCACACACACCTTAAAGTGCCGCACCTACCCCCCCCGTTACACACACATATACCTACTTTGTGGTAAATGTAGTAACTAACCTGTATTAAGTGTCCGCCGCTACTTGGCAGAGCGTGAGAAAGCAGCGAGTATGATGGGTAATTGCCATGCTGCACGCAGTGTCTACAGGAGCACTCTTTATGAGGTGGTGGTGGGGAGGGAGAGGGGGATGAGAAGGAAGGATGGAGGACACCGGAGTATTTTCTCCTCCCTTTAGATTGTTCAGTTTCCTATCAAGAGTTTAGAAGTTCTCAAGTGAAGTAATCTGAAGTAATCTTCCTGCCAATACTTTATCAATAATTCCTATCTGTTGTATTGCATAAAATCACTTTATATGGTAGGTTTCATAGGTAGTGAATCGGATCTGTTTGTGTGACCGTTAATGAAAATGTCTTGGAGAAATCTCAGATTGTGGTGCGAGTTTGTGCCTCCAGCGTTTATGTGTTTAGGGGCAATAATTGATTTCTGTGTTGTGCCCCGCAGGGTTTGTCCCACATCTCTAAACCCACACACACACTCACATTCACACACACACGCACACAGCAAGGCATGCTGCAGTATTAATGAGACATGAATAAGACATGAAGAGAGACCCCCCTCTTACACGCTCACACAGGGTCTCCCCCTCCCCAGCTGCTTCCTGTCTGCAGATTACCCAGCTTTCACTGGGCTCTGGTTAAGTGGGGCCAGGAAGAGATTTAACCCCCTCACCAGGAGCAGACACACAAGTGCACACACAAGCGTACACACATAAACTCCCTACTGTCAGGAAATATTAGCTTTCTTATTACATTATCAGAAAGTTTCTGTTATATTGTGTAGCTGACTTCTATCAGAGAAATATGAAATGTGATCGGTGTTTAAGAATAATCATTTTATATTTGCTCCTTTCTGGCTCTTATCTATTAGCATAGGCTACAGAAAAAGTGTAAACTAACTGCTTGAGCTGGAGGTGCATATGACACTATTTGGCAAAATTAAAAATGGGGACTGTGGATGTGGCACTAAATGAATATTTCTTTTAATCATTAGGAGAATCTATTAAAACTTCCCTTTTACAGCCTACAATATACTATTATGCATGAACTACTTAAGTTTAAGTGTGTCCATTTGTGGGGTGTGCTTCTGGCTAAATGAATGGAAAGGAAACTGTCTAGACTCAGCTTAATGTCATCGTATTAAACTTGATAAGTAAGCTGAATGTATGTTGCTGCAGGTTGAGTTGTGACCTTCCATCTGTTTGTGTTGTAGGCCTCAGCGACGTCTAGCCCGGGACCTGCCTCTCTGGGCTCGCAGGTTCATGCTGCAGCTGTCAACGGCGATAGGAGCACCCTCCTCAAACTCATCACAGGTAAGCAGCAGACAAGCAAGGACCTTCAAAAACATACTACTCGTTCATTCACTCTCTCGTCTGCATCAGGACATTAGGGCAGGACATTGTGATTTTATTATATGCATCTTAACCACTAGTCCACCACGACTGATTTCTATGAGGAAAGTTTCACTGCATGTAGCCCATCTGCAGAAATGTCAGAGTGGCGGGTTAAATGCAGACGCTGGAGTTTTAGGTTTCTTTTTCATAAGTAGGCAACATGACCCTCCAGGTTATTAGTTTTAGAGTAGTTCCTTACTTTCAGCTGCTCCAAATAAACTGATGTATTTAAAAGAGACTGCATTTTAAGTACAACAAGGTGCCTTTTTAAAACAGCTTCTATCACAAGCCACATAACTGTACTTTATGTTGATATTTTGTGTTGAAAATTCTTATTTTACACTTACACTCTGACTTAAACCTTAAACTGTCCTTTGTTTGTATGTGTGTGTGTGTGTAGCAGAGCCCTCACTGCGGGACCGTGAGGACCAGTTTGGCCGGACCCCTTTGATGTACTGTGTCCTGGCTGACCGCCTGGATTGTGCAGAGATTCTGTTGAAGGCCGGGGCCTCGGTCAACAAGACTGACCACAGCCAGCGCACTGCTCTGCACCTCGCGGCACAAAAGGTATGGACGTCCATAAATACACACACACACACAAAAGAGCACACACAAATGCTGAGTATTATAGCTGTGGTAACCCATTAGGCATGAAGTTGACAGTTTAATGGTGGCAATGTAAAGGTGGAATGAATATGTACACAAGGTGTGATCTCTCGCAGGTTTCATGGCAAAGAGAAATTTTGACAGGCCATAAGCTAAATAGGAAGCCAGTGCCCCCTAGTGGTTGTAGTTATGGCCTTAGGGCTTGTGGTGAGGAATGTCAACTTACTTATAATCCTGCCACACAAACACTGTAGATTTGACTTTCACTTACACTCTTATGAATAAACAATTATTCTGCTTTGAGAAACAAGTGTTTCATAGCATTTTGCCCACTGAAACGTATGAAGGCAGAGGGGCTTAATGCACTTTTCACTGGAGTCTAGATTTAGGACCAGTCAGAGGAGACAATATTAATGAGAACAGCTCTAGACAGGGTGGTGTGTTCTCTCAAGAGGGACAGAGCAGGAGAACAGTGGGATGTGGTTCTAATGATATCTCTTTACAACTCAGTTATTTATCGGTGCCTTCTTTTATGGGAGTGTACTGATACAGGATCATAATATCATTGAAGAAAGAGGGGAGGTAATAGGTTATTGGGGTCTGTCTCATAGATGGGGAGTGTGTGTGTGTGTGTTGGGGGATGCTAGTGATGGGAAGCCCTGTCTCTTTGACATCTGATCAATAAGTGGCTGAGACAGCGAGAGAGGCCAGGGATTACCGATCTAATTGGACTGAGAATAGGGAGGACTGGAACACACACACACACACACACACACACACACACACACACACACACACTCGCAGTCTGGATGCATGCTCACACACAAGATAGATCTGTCAGGCTGTGGCGTTGTGGTCACAGGATGGCAAATATACAAAACACACTCACACGTGTACACGGTCATGTCTGTGTGTGGACGCACGCGCCCCGCCGTCCTCTGACAGCTGTTGCACAATACATCACCCAGCGGCCTGGTGGTGAGCGACCGAAAGTGAGGATGATGACGATGATGATGATGATGATGATGATGTGGAGGGGACGACAGGTGGAGAGCGGCTGCTCTGTCAGGCCACGGAGCCGCTGTTTACTGTTTAACAGCTCATCTCACACGCTGATCAGAGAGGCAGGAGGAGGGAACGAAGATGGATGACCTGCGGATTGAACCAGACACCTCTAAAAGCCTGGGGAGTCTGTGTGTGTGGGAGTGTGTGTGTCATTGCTGCTGGTTCATGACTAATGCTGAGGAGATTTTGTGGTTTCTGAGCTACTTTTTAGCACAGTCTTTCAAATGTTTGTGTGTGTGTGTGTGTGTTGCAGGGGAATGTGCGTTTCCTGAAGCTGCTGCTGTCCAGGCGTGCTAACTGGCTGCAGAAAGATTTAGAGGAGATGACCCCACTCCACCTGGCCACCCGACACCCCTCCCCAAAAGCCCTCGCCTTGCTTCTCAAACACATTGGTCCTGGAGAAGTTGACACACAAGACAAAAACAAGGTGCTGTTCAAATACATGTTTTTTTTTATTTGTCTTCACAAAAGCCCATAGTTTGTTCTCAGTCAGAAACCAGCCAGTAAGGGCATTTGACCAATAATGCGCAAAAAGCTAACTGACCGACTGAAAATAGTTCATTAGAAGCAGTAGAAATTTGAGGTCATACACACATAAACAAGCACAGGCACCCTCACACAGCATTAACGCTGTAACAATCTGCGGCTTTGTCCTGTGTTTTTCTGATAAGACCACAGACACACAAACACACAGTCTCCTCTGTCTCATTGGAGCTGATGTGTATCTGACATCAGTAGTTAGTTTTGTAATAATCCAATATGCATCATCATGTCAGATGACAGTGGTTTCAGCAGAAAATCTCAGAATAGCTCAGTATGAGCTTTGTGTAGCACATTGTGCAAATATTTCCTGGACATGTTGTAGTGGAGTAATTTTGTGAACGTAAATCAAAACCTTGTGTTACAACAGCCCCTCTGTTTTTAACTCCATTCATCATCTCCGTCTGTCCCTTTTTATAGCAAACTGCTCTACACTGGTCAGCGTTTTATAACCGACCAGAACACGTCCGCCTCCTGATCAAGCATGATTCCAACATCGGCATCCCAGACAGCGAGGGCAAGATCCCCCTGCACTGGGCCGCACACAGTCAGGAGCCCAGCGCCACACAAACTGTCCGCTGTATACTGGTACACACCATTGTGCACACACACATGCACACAGCTGAATTTGTCATCATCCTCACCTGTCAGTCTGGATGTCTTTTTTTTCTTTTCTGCGGTTGTCTTGTGTGTGTGTGTGTGTGTTCATGTGTGAAGGAGGCAGCTCCCACTGAGTCCCTGCTGAACTGGCAGGACTATGAGGGACGGACGCCCCTGCACTTTGCTGTTGCTGACGGTAACGAGGCAGTGGTGGAGGTGCTGACATCTTACGAGGGCTGTAATGTGACAGCTTATGATAACCTCTTCAGAACACCGCTGCACTGGGCTGCTCTGCTCGGTGAGTGAACACACATCCTGAGTGTGACCTGCTGCAGCCTGAATGACTGCTATGCTCTGAAATTAAAGATTTCAGGCTATATGAAAATTATGTCCCCTTTTCTCATAAACAAAATTCTAATTTAAAGACTTTTTACACTGGTTAGTTGAGTCAAAGCCAAAATGTTATTAGTAACTAGTTGTTACCCATATGACAAAATTATGTTTTACTTCTGTTTAGCCAGTGTTGGTTTGTTTGTCAGTAGGTCCAGCACTCAACAACTATGAGGTGGATTACCATGAAATTTTATATAGACATTCACTGTGCCCAGACGGACTCCTAATGACCCTGGTGGTTTGATTCCCTGACTTTTCTCTTAGTGCCACCAACTAATGTTTCCTCAAACTTTTAATTTGTTCAACACTTAGGCTCATGACCAAATATCTGGAAAATTAAACACAATCCCATCAGCCTCAGCTGTACTTTTTGATTAGTGCTAATGTGGCATGCTAACGTGCTAAACTAAGATGGTGAACATGGTCAACATTCTACCTGCTTAGCATCAGCATCTTCATATGTGGTCATTGTTAGCATGTAAGCATGGTGATGTTAGCATTTTGCTCAAAAAGCAACAAGTCTTATATCTGTGGGTTCATTGTTCTTAAAACCCCTTTTTATAGCACTGCACAAAACAAATAGTTAGTAATTGCATAGCAAATAGTGACAGTTGACTAATGTTGACTTAATGTGCGGTTCCTCCTGGTCTGTTTACAGTTTGGTAAAGGGGCCATCAGCGTAAGGTGTCTGTGTGGGACAGTATAGTTGAGCAATTGCCCCACTTCCTCATTTACTGATGCCCCACTAATGCAAACATGTTTTTCAGGCCATGCCAAAATCGTCCACCTGCTGCTGGAGAGAAACACATCAGGCACTATTCCCTCAGACAGCCAAGGAGCAACACCTCTGCACTATGGAGCTCAGAGCAACAATGCTGTGAGTCACACACTGTCTCATTGTGTATGTTCCAAGATATGTTACGGTTCTACACGTCTAATGATTTTAAAAAGAAGTAGTAAGTATAAGTAAGCAAGATTTTAGTAATGATAATCTATGTTTGTATTTATCTTATTAGTGTGGAATAACATATTTATTCTTTTTACTTCAAGAACCCCAATTGAAATAATTCTCATCCTTGATGTGTGTCTCCCTTCTCATAATGTCCAGTAAGATAAACTAAACTAAATGTAATTGTCTGTCTATGTGTGAGAAGGAGACAGTTGGTGTGTTTCTGTCCCACCCCTCGGTGAAGGATGAACCTGATCTGGAGGGGCGGACGGCCTTTATGTGGGCCGCTGGGAAGGGCAGTGATGATGTCATCCGCACCATGCTGGCTCTCACCCCGCACATTGACATCAACATGGCTGACAAGTACGGAGGCACAGGTGAGCACCTGAGAAACAAGAGGAGGAACTGAGGCTCCTTTTAATTGCTTTGGCCCCACCTCTCTGTCTTTTTCCAGGGCATGGTGACATGAACCATCATGGTTACTGTACATACACACACATGCACCTTTATCCTTGTTCTGTTTATCTTTTCAGAGCATGGCTTTCCCTCTCATTTTAGGCTAGGGATGATGATGATGCTGATCTCACACGGGGTTCCCCCCAAGGTGTTAGAGAGACTGCGAGAGTGAGGGAGAGAGGGAAGTGATACTGTCAGCAAAATTAGTGTGAGCTTGCTGAATAGACTCCCACCACTGCCAGGACTGTCCTCTGACAAACACACACTCGTGCAGACACACTCTGACCCCCTGGGGCTGTTTGAACGTATAATCTCCATGGCGATAGCCCCTCTGCTCAGCCAGGCAGTCATTGTTTATGCATGCATAACATGCAATGGTTGTGTCATGCTAATGAGACGGTGTGAAGGGCAGTGGAGCTGACTGGTGCCCAGATCACTTCCATGCACTTGACTTTAGTCTGTACTGTCTGGGGACTGGAGGGAGGTGGGGGTGGGGCAGTGGCCACGAGGAGGCTTAAGTGTACAGCTCCTCATTAAATTTCTCTGTCTGTTTAACCCTCCATTGACCAGGCTTTAGACCACAGCCGGAGATAACCTGCAGTTGAGGGGATGAATGAACAGAGAGGAGGCAGATGAGGGAGGAGCAGTTATCCTGAGGGTGTTTATCATCCAGTTAGATTCAGGACCTCGTCTTCTTATCTCAGGGTATTTTTGTAAGTGTGTGTGTGTGTGTGTGTGTCCTCACACAGCGCTCCATGCGGCCTCGCTGTCAGGCCATGTGAGCACAGTGAAGCTGCTGCTGGAGAAGAGAGCGATGGTCGACTCTCTGGACGTGATGAAACACACACCATTGTTTCGCGCTTGCGAGATGGGACACAGAGACGTCATACTCACACTCATCAAAGGTGGGAGTAATTGGTACATATGTGCCACCGTGTTCTGAGTCTTCACATTTAGAGTCACAGCAGTGTTGTTGTCCATGAGAAAGAAAATGAAGATTATTTGAGTGTTGCACACTATAAATCTTTACATGCCTCAAATAAATACCTAAACTAAAATGTAAATGTTCTGAATAAAGGTTCTACACAGGTGGACCTGGTAGATGTGGATGGTCACACTGCTCTGCACTGGGCTGCCCTGGGAGGAAATGCTGAGGTCTGCCAGATACTGATGGAGAATGGGATTAGTCCTAATGTGCAGGTATAAATGTGTATTATACACCTAGAGAACAACAGAAGCTCTCTTCAGTGAATATTTTCAGCATCGGTCCTTATGTTTCTCTGGGCTGTGTAGCTGTAGCTTTCTATCCACAATCCTCATTTAATGCACTCCCTAACATGATAAAACAGCGGTCTGTTGTACTAAACCAGAGAATTCATTTTAAATCACTAAAGTCAGACGTGATATGTTATCAGCATTCATCTGTTCACACTTGCATAGACTGGGAAAAATACAACTACATATATAAATATTTTTAAATATACACTCACGGTTGCTATGATGCACAGCTGGTTAGCTTTGGCTACACTGTGGAGAGCTTTCTATCCAGGACAGCGGATTGGTCCACCACTAATTGCAACACCATTTATTTGGATGGCTGAATCAAAGGTTGAGTGAGGATAAATGTGGAAATTTAATCTCCCTGTTTATTTCACAAGCAATGAGTGTTAAAGCAGGATCTGCCTCATAAATCCTGTGCTACTCTTTAATTGTTCTGCACTTGACTGTTAAATACATTTGACTCCTGCTGTACCAGGACCAGGCAGGGCGGACTCCTCTGCAGTGTGCTGCTTATGGGGGCTACATCACATGCATGGCTGTTCTCATGGAGAATAATGCTGATCCAAACATACAGGACAAGGAGGTGAGGATCTTCTCATATGGCCATAAATGGAACAACACCTCTGTCTATGTTGTCTGAGCTTTCGGACACAATTGCAGCGTGAATGGATGCTTTTCTTTATGGGTGCACAGGGGCGGACTGCTCTCCACTGGTCATGTAACAATGGCTACCTGGATGCTGTGAAACTGCTGCTGGGCTACAATGCCTTTCCTAATCACATGGAGCACACTGAGGAGAGGTGAGGGTCATTCACGAAGAGGTGAGGAGACAGTGAAGTGGAAGTGGGAAAACAGATCTGCAAATGACACTGGTGTTTGTGTTGAGCAGGTACACCCCTCTGGACTACGCTCTGCTGGGGGGGCACAGCGAGGTGACTCAGTTCATGCTGGAGCACGGCGCTCTGTCCATAGCAGCCATCCAGGACATCGCTGCTGCCTCCATCCAGGCTGTGTACAAGGGCTACACCGTCCGTAAGGCCTTTAGGGAGAGAAAGCAGCTCCTCATGAGGCACGAGCAGCTACGCAAGGATGCAGCCAAGTGAGCGACAAGTGCACGCACACACACAGACACACAGACACACACACGCACACACACACACACAAACATATTTACATGAACGGAGACACACAGAGCCACACATGTACTGAAGCCTCTGTCATTGTTCCTGTGTTTTGAAGATGCTTGTATTCATCGTGAAGCACTCACTAACATCCCTCTCTTTGTGTCGCAACACCATTTGCATTTTTCCGTTACATGTATTCCTGTTTCTGTCTTCATTATCTGTCTCTGTCCTTCTTCTCTCACCTCTCCGGGAATAGTCACACTCATTCCATATCTGTCTTTCTTTCTGTCATCCCAGCACACACATATGTCTTCCCCCTGTCTTTTTCTTTTAGCTTGTTCTCCTTTTGTCATTTGCTCAACAGTCTCAGCTTTATTGTCTTTCATGAGGCTTTTGAGAAGTAAATTTGCTTTAAGAGGGCATATTGACTTCAACTTTTTCTTCTTGGTATTTTAAGCAGGGAGTTTTATTGAGATGGAAATCTTGTGGGATGTTTTTCTTGCAAAGTACTAAAAATATTCTACCACATCTTGCCTTCTAATCCTTTTTTTCTCCCCAATAGAAAACCAAGTTGTGACCAAATGTCTAAACTTTTGTATTGCTCCGATTGTTGCCATGATGATGATGTGTATTAACCTAAATATACCCATCAGTGTCAATGTAGCTGACAATCAAATTTCAAAAACAAAAAAAGTGCATATATTTAAAACAAACCTTGGCTGTTCATGTGGTGCATTTCACACACACCTAAATGCCATGATAAGTTCAAAACCTTCTTTGTGTTTAGGAAACGAGAAGAAGAGCAGCGGAGAAGAGAAGCTGTGCAACAGGTTTCGGAGAAAAGGAAGGTCTCTTTGGTGAGAGCAGAGCAGGAAAAGCTCTCCCTAGTCAACATGATAGAGGACTTATCCATGAATGACAATGTGGTGGAAACAAAGAAATCATCCAAAGCTGAGCGCACAAAGAGCAAAGAGGAGAGGCACAAAGGTACAAATGCAGAAGCAACTTCCAGTTTGATGATAATGCGTTGTTATGATATTCTCTGAGCATTAGAGATTAAAATAAACTTTTGTCTGAGAAATTTTGTTAATTTGTGTATCAAAATGCCTCTTAATTCCACCCCACCAGCACACAAGAGCAGATCCTCCAGAAGAAGTAAAGCAGCTGAACCACAGGAGGTTCCTCAGGCTTCGAGACACAACAGTCATGTTACCAGTGACACTTTGCCCAGTGCTCCCCAGACCACCAGGCTGAAGGAACTTCTCTCTCCTGCCAGCTGCAGCCAGCCACCCAGCCTCAGACCCAGACCCCCCTCCATGCCCAAAGTCAGGGAACGACCTTCCCCGATCACAAGCGCTCCTTCTACAAGTGTCTCCTCTGTGGACCAAACTGAGGCCAGTTCCAGAGAATGCATCCCGTTAAAAAAGAGAGACGCTCACATGAGTGTGCAGCCTGCCCCCGGCAATACCGATGGCCACACCTCTACACAAAAGCACAGAAACCACAAGGAGCAGACTACAGAGAGGGCTGCCACCAAAGACCAAACTCACACTCCCTCATTAAGAAGTAGTTCATCTTTAGACCACAAAAGCCCCCCCAGAAAGACTGGCACACATGCACCAATCTCAACACGCACACACAGGGGACATGACAAAGAGCAGCGCAGGAGGAGGAACGAGGCTGCACGTATCATCCAGCGAGCCTGGCGAAGGTGAGTTTACGTGTTTGCGTTTATGTTCGTACCTGGAGGGGTGCTCGGTAGCTGAAGCTTCTGTGGCTGTGGGAGATTGCCATGTGGTGCCCACATGTGCCCTCGCCCTCATACATGCCAACTGGTTCTCATCTTTCTGTAACACCGCCCCATATTCGGTCTGGATGCCATCAACACTTGAGCAGTGGGGGGGAGAGCGTGGGAGATGGGTGAGACAGGGATGCAGGGGACAGACGGGCTATAATCTAGAGCTTTCATACTGGTTTAACAAGAGGCGAAAAGTTCAGCCGTGCTGCTCTAATAGCTACCAGCAGCCTCTCTTTGCTTTTCTCCCCTTCTTACACACTCTGTGTTTCTCTTAGACACTGCCAGTACACCACAGGAGGCCCTCTGTTTCCATTCAGCTTCACAATTATATTCTGTATGTGCTGCCTATTAACTGCCTTGAATAAACTCTGTTTACTTTGTTTATGCTTAGTGAGTACTAGTGTGAGGATTTGCCAGCTTTTGGACCTTTGAACACCGTCTGAGATGTTTTTTATTGAACAGCGTGCATGTGTATGCTCTTGCATGGATATGCATCGGCAGGTTTCACACACGAACAAGAAGAGAGGTGAAGGCCTGCGAAGAGGTGGAGTCAAGTTATGCCCAAAACAAGAAGAAGATGGATATCAGAGCTCTACCTGCTAAACTGGCTACGAGTAAGAGCTCTGTGCTTCAAAGTATCTATGGTGAGATAATTTGCATACCATATTTGTGATGAACTTTATATACAGTGTATATAAATATATATATATATATATATATATATATATATATATATACACACACTGTATATATATATATATATATATACAGTGTTCCATATATATATATATATATATATATATATATATATATATATATATATATATATATATATATATATATATATACACACACACACCTCTCTTGTCAGTTTACTAAGTAGGGCTAGCTAAAACTAATGTAGTCTCATACAACAGTCCTGCATTAAATCCTGCCTTCCCGAAGGCTGTAATTAAAGAATCCAAGAGGTCCTGATTTAACTATAAATAGGCAGTTGGAGCAACAGGAAAAATAGGCCAATGAAATAAAACATCCTTAGACACTAAAAGAAAATTACACTTACACACAAAACATCACATGTAGAGAACCCCACACCTTTCCCCCAGAGCATTGAGCCCCCTTCCCAAAACACCCGCCCCTCCTGAACCAATGAATTAATATTATTTGATATTATGTATCTCTCTATCTTAAATGCATGTTTTAATTTATGGTCTCATTTTACTTCAGTCCAATGAAAGCACTCTGAACTCTGCACTGAAAAAGGAAGTGATGTCATGGCAACAACATGGGAAATCCATAATTAACAGGGTAAACGGTATTTGAAAATTATGCTGCAGGTAATAGTCAAGTAGTGTAATATTGTACTAATCTGGGTTATGGTACACTGCTAGAATAATGACTTCTCAGTTCTCAAGCATGAGTGTCAGTGGAAGTGGAAAGGGAGCCAGTGCTAAGACTTGCAGACACTGGTGCTAATGTTAAAGTACTGTGAAGAATCACTTTTTTGGTGGTATTCATGTGCCTTTATTAGAGTTTTTCAACATTTTCATGCTTTCAGTAGAGATTTGACAGTGAGGTAGTGGCCAGAACATGGCATGTATCATAGGTCTATGACTGGATTTGAACCAGGGACCATGCTGTTCTTGGTTGGCATGTTACACCCCTAGGCCACCAGGGTGTTTACTGAATCACATAGCATCACACAGCAAAAGCAGTTTTCCACCCTGTGTGATGCACTGATGGTTTACCCCTTATAAGTTGGGTGTCTGAGATTTTGTGGGACTAAAGCTGGAAATCAGGATGGTTGTCATACCAGTGTAGAAGACGCTGTAAGTGACTAATTCTGAGAACAGGAAGCTGTGTAAATGTCTGGGTGATGCTTCAATCCACATACCAGGACAGAATCAGCCTGGTTGCATGTGTGGAACCTCTGGTAGGGTTTTGCCCCACAGACAGGCCTGACCTTCATCACACATCACCAGGTGATGATGGCAGGACAGACAGAAACCTTGCTGCGCCAAAACATATAAGCACGCACACCGTCCCTGCTCACAGATGGACAGATAGACAGACCCCAGCCCCCAAAAGAAAAAGAAAAAAGAAACGCCTCACTCCAACCCAACCTTCTGACGTGGTTTTTCCCTCCCCCTTCTCACCTCACCTCCCTCTTTCTCTCCTTCTCTCTCTGACAGTCCTGGCACTGTGAAAAGTTCAGAGCTGTCAGGGGGAATGTCAAACGACTGCGTAGAGCTATCTGCAGAACACACACACAGAAGCCCCAACACACCTCCACACACACATTCATGAGACTCATGCTCACATTTGCTCATGTTTTTTTTTTTTTTTTTTTTTTTTTGGAGAAGTCGACAGAGATTTGACACTCAACTCTGGACTGGATCACACCGCTCGCTTAATCATCATAAAGCATTTTTAAATTGCATTTAATTATTTTATCACAAATGTATATTTAATATCTCTTCATCTACTAATAGCAACACACATGGAGGGAGAAAATTTTATTTTAACATCACAGATAAAAGTATGTTAAAGAATGGCTATGTGCAAATTTGATTGATTTGTTAATTAAATAAATACTGTAACTGCACTGCAGTGCAAATATTTGTTGTGAAAACTCAATAAGGCCAAAATAATTTATATCCACTGTGGACTTGAACACTAGAAAATCACTTAGACTGTACATACAAATTGAAGTTTACATGTTCCAAGCTCTCTTAACATGAAACAGGCACCGAGTTACTGAGTTCATTTTTAAGCTCTGTGACATGATGAACTTCAGACTTGTTGGAAGATTGTTCTGTTCTGCCACATAATAAAATAATTAAACAGGGCGCACTCTAAATTAAACAAATCAAATAAATCTAATGAAGTACCTCTAGTAGAATACCTGCAAGTGTCTTAAATTGGTGATAATACTTCCCCTGATACATGGGCAGTGGTTTATTAATTTAGGTGTTTGTTTGTGATCACCAAAGATACAGCAAAACAATAATTTTAGGCCCCAGCGAGATTCGAACTCGCGACCCCTGGTTTACAAGACCAGTGCTCTAACCACTGAGCTATAGGGCCATTGTTATACAGGTGAAAACCAGGTGGCAATATAAAGAAAACACCTTGAGCAATCATGGGTGTGTGACCTGACTAGATCGACCAGTTGCAGGAGTGTCCCAAGCTTTGTTATGTAGCACCAGCTGGTTGAATTGAGAGACTGTAACCATGGTGTGACTAAATGGATTTATCATTCAAACACATTTCTTTACTGTCCTTTAGGCAACTCTATGGCCAGACGAGGGCGTTCACTTCGGGGCTCTCAGTCTCAGCTGCTCCTGGACATGCCACTGCGCACCCAGAGCCAGTGTAAGTGTGTGTACATACACCAACACACACTTAAAATCAAGTTCAAGTCTTGAAAATGAACTTTCATGTGCTTATTTTACAGTGAGCGGTATAGACTGTGTTCACCTGACGGACGCGGTGGATCAGGCCAAGCAGTTTTCTTACCACCTAAGACCACATAGTGCTGGACAGGGGAGCAGAGGACGGGGAAAACATTGAAGCTATACACACATACACACACCTCCTGCTCTTTGATGTTTTCTCAGCTGGCTGGCAGCCTTACCTCTATAGAATACGATACACATTGTTCACTCAATGTGCCAAGCTTTCTAAAATTAAGCCATATGACATCAGAGCCATGACCTCACAGGGTGGGGTTAAGTCTACAGAAATGGTGTGTGTAAAAGATAACCTTTCATCTATTGTGGAAGGAACACATACACACTCCATCTCCCTCGTTCTCCATCGCTCTCGCACACACACTGAGATAACCTTTCCTCCTGCTGTGGAGAATGAGGCAGTCTATCAACAGCCGGTCATACAGATAGCCCACCTGCAGCCCCACACACACACGCAAACACACACACACAAGTTACTCACTACACATCAGTATGGTCTTTAAGTGCTTTCCCTCTCAAGACAAAAGTGTATTTCTGAACTTTGCAGTTTTTATTTACTTATGCATTTGCACAAAAATAATCCTCATTGTGTCATTTTAGAAATATACCTCAGTGTTTGTCGCTTTTTAATTGCATTATAAAAAATAAAATTGAAACAGAGGGCAGTGCACTTTGATTTAACTTTATTTTGCCTTTATTCTGTTTTTTTCCTTTAAGTTTAGTTTTGTTTTGTTTTTTTTTAATCAAAAGTCACCAGGTACTCCAATAACAACTGGGCAATGTTCTGCAACAACAGTAACAACAGCACTCAGAAGAAGCTAAAGGTCAATTAACAGGCTAAGGATGAAGCAATGTAGAGGCATCTTAAGACAGGAAAAACAGTTGAAGTCCTTACAACAACTACGTATATGAGTATTCATCAAGTCACTCAAAAAAAGTTTCCATTGTATGTGTGTCTGAAAGTTTCGTCTTATGTATTTATCAGTGCTGAGAACTGTGACTGTTTTGTTTGTCAAAGTGACTGTAAGCTGTTCGAGGGGTGAACTGAGGAACACACCAGGTACTTGTCTGGTGGGTGCGCTGGTCAGTACATGTCTCGAAGCCCCAGGTTTCCACGATGAGCAGAGGAGCCATGGGCCACAGTGAGGCTGTAACAGTAGAGCAAATCCGTCAGCCACTGCTCCCTGGTTGCACCCCGGGAGTACCTCTGAAAAACACACACACACACACACAGAGTACACAGACACACACACAGAAATCAAGTGAACAGCCTCCATGACAGGTTATCATACTTATACTATTATATATCATCCAAATTTTACAAAAGCCTTAAATGCATCTTTATCAATTACACGAATTTGCTGTGTTTACCGTGAGGTGTTGTATGATCTCCTGCAGCAGAGCGGTGTTGGCCAGAAGCTGGTTGTGGAGCGGTGTGTGCTGCAGCAGCATTGACAGGATCTGTCCGAGCTGTGGCAGCTCCTCCTCACTCAGATCTCCAATACGCAACAACTGCAGAACCATCTGCAGCAGACGGGGAACGGTGCTCAACGCTAACACACAAGCACCCCAAATCGCCTCCCTGCAAATGAGTGATGAGAAGACGTTTTGGATTATTGTAAATCCTCATGACTTTCATCACAATGGCAAACAGCGAGTTGCTGCTATTAAGGTCAAGATTTCATATCAACAGGATCTTTTCCACACACAGATCAGCAAATGGTTGTTGTCATTCAACACACACCTTTTATGGTTGGTTTCAGCAGGTGCTTCCTGCTGCAGGGTGATGAGCAGAGCCAGCAGGCTGAGGCAGCACTGAGACAAGAAGCGCAGCACAGGCTCAATGGGCAGGACGGACAGGTCCAGTAATCTGGACACTGCTCTCAGCAGACCGGCCGCCATACTGTCAGGAACCACTCCTAACTTGGTCTGAGACAGACAGACAGACAGACAGACAGACAGACAGACACAGACACAGACACACACAGACACACACACACACACACACACACACACACACACACACAGAGCATATACAGGATCATTGTTTGTTTTCCACCGAATGCAGAAAAGCAGTTGAAGGAATAAAGCATAGGAAATAGTACTAACTGAGTAACAATCAATGAAAACTGTTTCTCACCAGGTATTTGCAAATGCCATTTTGCAAGATGTCAAAGCACTGAGACTTTGAACCCAGAGTTTCCAGACAGTGGCACACCTCCTGTGAATGAACCAGGCACATTATGAATAACTTTAAAGACTTGTGCTTTTTCCCTTACTGAGATTTTATGTTTAATATAATAGCATCTCTGTGTTTAGGAATCCTTCACTACAATACTGCTCTAAAATAAAATGTGACAAAATGTCACACTTATCAATGCAACATGAAAACTGGTGAATTTCATTGGGTTTTCTACTCTGATTTTTCTTTTCTTTCTTTTAACTCTTTGCGATAGACTATAAAGGTCTACATGGCAGAATCTCTATATAAAAATACAGTGTAATAAGTTTCAAATACAATTTAAATTGTATATAATTGTTTTCTGTATACAATACAATTTAAGGCCCAAAACTTAACTTTAGGTTTCTGTCACACTGCTGGGATAATGTTCATATATCAGTAACTGATGGATTATCCGAAACTATGTTGTTCTCAGTTTCCAAGAGCCTTTCCAATGGCAGGCAGTGAAAAACACCCCAAATGATATCATGAAGAGACGATTAAGGAGCAAATTAAGGAAAATCTTCTGTCTAAAACCACATTAACCTGCAGTTATCAGAAAAACCACATTCCTGCTGTACATGAACAGAGTATTTCTACATTCCTGCCTGGATGAGGTGAGGCCTTCACGGCTCATCATGTCTTTACCAATGACACGAGTCATTAACAACGTCCAACATTTTAATTTTTTTTTTCCTGGGATGGAGACAAGATTGGTTTCAGGCCTAAGAAGCTGCGACGCTACAAACTTTTTAAAAGTGAAAAATAAGGCTCAGCTTTTCCTCATTAACTTCAAATCCAAATCAAATTTTTCATTAGCTTTTATCAAATTGAGATGTGTGTGCGTGCCGAAGTGCAGAACAGCGAGCCAGTGTGTGTCGGGACTGTGCACCTGTTGGCATTCTACCCGTCATTAAAAACAATCCAACAGTCTCATTAGTTCAACCGGAGTTGACACAGTCCGTCCCTTAATGCCGCCACCCCCCTTGCCACCACATGTGCCCTCCCTCCTCCTTCCCGCCACTTGCCTGTGATTGACTCAGACAGGGAGATGAGAGAGGCAGGATCTGAGGCCTTAATTGAGGAGTTGAATTAGTGATTATAAGCCCCCCACTTGCTCACACACTCACACACACTTGCCCCAGGGCATAGTTACGTTAACGGTAATTTCTGTGCAGAAATGTCACACTCCCATCATGCCATGGGCTCTCATTAGCATTTGTGCATATCCACTATGCCCGATAACCACGCATCTCCAACCTGCGCAACGCGATAAAGGTTCCCCTCTCAGCCGGAGTGCCACGATAAAGCTTCCACCCTCTGAGCTCTACATGAGAGACAGAGAGAGACCAGGGGGGACTGAAAGACCACGGCTGTGTCCAGAATATCAACGCTTTTTAATTTTCAAAACAATGTCTTTTCTTCCTCACCTCCTACTCGCTGTCCCTTCTAGATTCTTTTTTAATGTTGTGTCCACGGGTTGCTTAGTGGCAGCAGTTTGGTAAAAAGTGATACTATATGTGAGTTTTGGGGTAATTGGAAAGTCAGTGAACACACCTCAACAATGTCCCAGTGGTGTGTGAACTGTTCCAGTGGGGTGGGGTAGAGACTGAGGGGTGAGAGAGGGGAGGAAGGCAGGGCGCTCTCATCACCGGCCTGCTGCAGGGAGGCAAGCTTGTCGGATGAGAAACCCGTCAGGGTGGAGAACAGGAAGCTGATGTAGTCCACGTCCTGCAGAGCCGCTTCCTGGCTCCCAACTGACCAGCTACTCAGAGATGACCTGGGAAACATAATCAGTAAACAATTATATGATTACTGATGCAAACTGTGCATGAAACACAATGCTGATGATTTTATAACTTTAATAATAATCTTTCACTTATATATTCCTTCTCACATTTCTTAGGATTATTTGTGATGCTGAGTTTTGTGAGAGCATAATATTGACTGTAAAAGTGCACAGAAACACAGTTATGAAAAATTCTTCCTTGTCCTGAGGGGATGATAGATCTGTAACAGTGGGAAATATGTGAGAGTAACAGTGCGTTTTGTGAAGCCCAGGAGGCAAATGCAGATAGTCTTCCCAATACTCCATGACGACGCTGCATTCCAGCCTCCTAAAGAGCTCTTTGTATCATACTCATTACACACACATCCAATCCACTATGAACTCAGCGCTCCCTCCACTAAAATTACATACATAACACTGCCCCACTGACACAAGCAAAAGGTCAGACACACAAATGCACATTACCACACACAAACTATTACAGTAGTCAGGTAGTCTGCGGGTGAGTAATAGAACAAAAAAAAATGCTTTTATTGTCATTTCTAAGTTGAATATCAAATATACATCCACACCAGCACCTGTCAACAGATAGGGGAAAAAACAAAAATCAGGTAAAATGTTAGGGATACGTCTCTGAAAGCGCAACACTGCCATCTGATGGTGGCTGTCTAGAGTGCTTCCTGTGTGTCCAGCACCATTGCCTGATGGGTTTAGCTTTGTGATCACAAAATTTGAGGCATTCATCGGCTGTTAAACAGTAATGTCACCTTACACACACACACATGCCAATAAAGTGAGTTTGTCTGCTCTCTATGGAGGCTTCCAAGCTCACCTAAGGTGTACAATACGAATCAGAGAGGCAGCGAGTCCAGCAGAGATTCGTCCAGCAGTGCAGCAGCAGCTAAGGTTGGCCAGGAGAGCCTGGGACATCTTGGGTAGGAAGTAGAGCAATTGCACCATTCGCTGCTGGGACTCTGCTGGTAACAGCACCACAACTCCTTCCTGTGGATCTTCACACAGACGCACACAAACACAGATACATGCTTCAGATGTTATTACACATAGACAGCAATGCACTGCACCCTCTGAGGATAAAACATAAAGCTCTATCAAGAAAATTTGAATGATACCACAAATACGAGGGTATCTTGGACAAGTAAGAAAGAGACAGACAGACAGACAGGCATGGCCACTACAGTGAGGGCTCTGATAATGTGCGTGTGTGTGGTGTTCTGTCTGTCTCTGACGCACTTGCTGATGTCAGAAGCCCTCAAACAAAAGGAGTCTTGTGATGGTGAATTGCTGGCTCTGCGGCAGTTTTTATGAGAACACTGACATCCCCCTCCTCTTCTCTCCTCTCCTGGCCCCCCCTGTCACACACCAGCCTAAGTATCTGACCATCCTCTGAGCAGTGGATATGGACAGGCTTCCAGCCCTTCTTATTACTGCTTTCCGCCTCTGGTTGAAGTTCACTTTTGCAAAGTTGTCTGGGCTGGGAAAGATGGAGTTATATCGCCTCCTAGGGAAACCAGGGTGTACCTTGTGTCAAAGATTTTTCTCTTTCGTAATCAGGCCATATTGTTTCTGCATGTACCATACTGTTTATGCACTGTTTATTAAGTGCATTTTAAATATTTGAATTTTTTTTTTTTTTTTCAGTCAATGCTGGAGATAGTGAACACCTAAGTAGTAAGTTTGCTCTTACTGCATCCTTGAATTAAATGTTACTAAATTACAAGCTGGAACTGAGCAGTAATTGAGTTTGATGAGCCAGAAAAAAGCAAGTAAACACTAAATCACGGAGAAGAAAATCACTGCTGCACTGCTCTTTGTGGGTTTAAATCTGTAAACATGCTCTGCCTTTAACTATAACCCTAATCATGGTTGGCATATCAGGTATTTACCAGCAGACACCTGATGGACTGCTGCTGACTGAAGTGCAGTCAGGGGTGCAACAAGTTTGAAATCACAAAGATCAGTGAAATGGCAGTTTTCTTTCCTTTGATTTGTAAGCATGGCTGAGGTACAGATGTGATAATTATATCTAATATTAAGTGAGGTTGCAGCAACAGATGTTGTTGCCCAAACCTCTATGATCAATTTCTCTTTGTCCTTCTGTCTAATTGAGTGTGCATACCATAGAGCCTGCAAGCTTGTGTCTGCAGACTATTGAGCAGATCCTTGTTTCCTCGAGAAGCAGCAGCCTGGATGGACAGGATAAGTCGCGCAGAGAGAGCAGGGTTACGGTGGCCCAGCTGGGACAATTGCACAGGTAAAGATGCCAACCAGCGACACAGCACCTTACTCCTTCAGGGAGACAGAGGGAGGGATAATACACAGAAGTGCACTTGAACCAAATGAGTTTCATTAAGGAATGATGTGTACAGATTTGTGAGATAGGCACAACTGACGGTTTTTAATTTTAAGAATTTTCACTTGAGCTTTGATAGATCAATTGTTGCATCCAAACATAAATAAGTGTGTAAAATATATTGTTGTTATATCTTTATAGGCCTAAAAAATAATTAGGGAGATTAGAAAACTGTTTTTGGCCCTTTTTAGTGAAAATAAGAAAAGGAACACGATTTACTGGTAAAACCCTGCGGCTAATAAATCCCAATTTCTGTATCTTCAACTTCACTTATGAGCATTAAGAGCCAGAGAAGTTATAGCCTGGCAGAGCAATCACATAATTTAACAAATAATTACTATGCTCAATGTGGTCTGGCACTGGTGCAGATAAATTAGCTTGAGTAAGACGTCATTTCATGTTGACAGTACAACAAATGGTCATCATAAATCTGAATGACTGAATGCACAACAACAAGTTTTCTAAACAATCACTGGTCTGTGCTTATAGTTTTCAAACAGGAAAAAGCATGGTGGGTGTTCTGGAAATGTCAAATTTGGCGAATACAACCCACCCAAATTAGTTTCTAGATGAATTATGTGATGAATAGGCAGTGCAGCTGCAGAATCATGCTCTATCTTAAAAGCCTGTTTCCAAAAAAGTTGGGACACTGTGTAAAATGTAAATAAAAACAGAATCTAATGATGTGCAAATTATGTAAAAACCATATTTAATTCAAAATAGAATAAAGACAACATATCAAATGTTGAAAATGAGAAATTCCATTGTTTTATGAAAAATATTTGCTCAATTTGAATTTGATGCCAGAAACACATTTCAAAAAAGTTGCATCAACTCTTCTTTTAACAACACTCTGTAAACGTTTGGAAACGAAGGAGATCAGTTGCTGGAGTTTTGAAAGTGAAATGTTGTCCTATTCTTGCCTGATATCAGATTTCAACTGCTCAACAGTTCGGGGTCTTCTGGTCATATTTTTAGCTTCATGATGCGCCAAATGTTTTCAGTGGGTGACAGGTCTGGACTGCAGGCAGGCCGGTTTAGCGTCTGGACTCTTCTACTACAGAGCCATGCAGTTGTAATACGCGCAGAATGTGGTTTGGCGTTGTCTTGCTGAAATATGCAAGGCCATCTCTGAAAAAGACATCTGGATGGCAGCATATGTTGCTCCAAAACCTTTACATATCATTCAGTATTAATGGAGCCTTCCCAGATGTGCAAGCTACCCAAGCCATGGGCACTAATGCACCCCCACACCATGCTGGCTTTTGAACTGTGCGCTGATAACAAACAACAAACTGTGTTCAAAGACAATGGTTTTCAGAAGTGTTCCTGAGCCCATGCAGTGATTTCCACTATAGAATCGTGTCTGTTTTTAATGCGTTGCTGCCTGAGGACCCGAAGATCACAGCCATCCAATATTGGTTTTCAGCCAAATTCTTTGCAATTTTACATTGAGGAACATTATTCTTAGACTGTTGCACTATTTCCCCACACAGTCTTTTCCAGAGTGGTGAACCTCTCCCCATCTTCACTGCACAGAGACTCTGGGAGGCTCTTTTTATACCCAGTCATTTACTGACCTGTTGCCAATTAACCTAATTAGTTATGAGATATTCAACTTTTTTGAAAAGTGTTGCTGGCATCAAATTCAAGTTGAGCATATATTTTTTTATTAAACAATTAAATTTCAGCATTCCAACATTTGATATGTTGTCTTTGTTCTATTTTCAGTTAAGATGGGTTTACAAATACATTTTACATAGTGTCCCAACTTTTTTGGAAATGGGGTTGTACATCAACAATGCTGAGTGTTAATAATTGCAAACAAGGTTTGGGAGTTCAGAGAGGCAGTGAGTTTTGTTATTGTCTAAATATTCACTGAATCAGTTGGTATTCATCTTTGCAAATTTCCTTCTCAAGTGATTCTAAAATCCTGTAGTGAAAACTAAACTAGTGTCACGTGGTCTGGCTGTGCTATTACACTACTGTGCAAGGATATTATGTTTTCTCCTACAAGTTGGATTTTAGTACATAAAAAGTCTCATTTAATATTCAAAATGCTACAATATGAGGCTACTGTTGTGATTATTGTTAGACCATTCAGTTGCATGCAAGAACTGTACATCTTCAGGTTGAAGATCTCACATGCTGAAAACCAAACTGAGGTTACCTGGCTATATGTGTATGACCTTGCTCCTGCAGGTAGAGCTTGCTGTAGAAAGACAGCAGCAGAGATCGTGTCTGTAGAGTCAGGTGCTTCTGCTTATAGTAGATGTACACTGCTGCCAACAGGTCCTCTGTCACTGCTGCATAAACACACACACACACATACACGTTGATTTAATATTAAAAATGACTTAACATTAAAAATGTCTTTATATGGTTCACAAACTAATATCTGGATTCCAACCCAGAATCTTGTCATCGAGCTCCAAAATAAATGCAAGTATGCTCTGTGTCTCACATTGCCTCATTAATAACACTAAACTCCTCTAACCTTATTGAACTCATGCTTCAGAGTTTATTGAATCAGACACACCTTGACAAATACATTGTACATGCTTACTTTTGCTCCTCTGCGTGAGCACCATCTTCCACACAGTACCCAGCAGCATGTGGAGCTGCCTGTAGCTCAGTTTCACGCCGCTGCTCAGAGTGTCTCGGACAAACGTCCTCAGTGGCGTCAGCCAGTCTCCATCTGTCTCTCGGCTGAGTCCCTGCCTCTGGCTGAGGGACACCATGACCTGGCAAAGTGTGATATTAAGGGCCAGAGGCTCCACAGCCAGACCTGGAACAGCTGCAGTTTGTTTACTCCTGAAGAGAGGACAGTAAGATGAGGTAATCATAGGTAGTTTAGATCTTCATTTACAGTAGTTACTGATGACAAATTAGAAATTTACCAAAACTTTCAAATTATTTTTACCACCTCTCACATCATAAAGATAACAATACATATATTTATCAAGAACAGAAGCAGGAGGATGAATGTCTGCTTGACATATTAAAACTGATACTTCTTACCTTTTGAGGTCAACCTTCTTTTTGTGTTTGGGTACATCCTGAGTACCATAAGGAAAGTTTTTCATGAAGTGCTGCTTAAAATCTCCCAAGTATTCCTTACGGAACCATGCATCCTACACAAACACAAGGCACTCTGTCATTTTCTTAGCAAATCTTTTATTGTACAAAAAACAGTTTGATATTTGTGCATTTCTCATCTTACCAGCGAATCCTGGTGCTCCTGCTGTGGTGCCAGTTTTCTCAGCAGCTGCAGAATAGACAACACCTGGAACATTACCGACATAGCATCTGGGGGGAGCAGGTGAGCACCCTCAGTGCTGTTCCAGGAACAATCACTAACGCTGGCCTCAACCCAAACTTCAAGTAGAAGAGGTACCAGTGTAGCTGCAAAGCTCTGAACGGCCTCAGCTGAGTCTAGACTCTCACCCACTGCAGCCCCAGGATCCACCTCAGGTCTACACAGTGAGATAATAAAAGAAAATTATAAGTTGTTACACCTTGTGTTCATATAAATTCTATTTGAGATTTTCTTTTCTGGATGGTTACAGGAGTTTGTGGTATTGTACCTGAGTCTGAAGGAGGAACGTGGAGTTGGTTTGGCCCCAGAATGCTCATACACCTTAACTCCAACCTTACTGTAGGTGAGCTCTTCCCAGTTGAGCAGTAGAGGTGTAAGCCGTCCCTCTCCACTGGAACCAAACACTCCTTCAGCTGCAACAGACATGTCACCTTCCTCCACCGGTCTCTCTTCGACTACTGCCTGCAGAAAGCGTCCAAGCCTGAAACACAAGCAGAACAAACCACAAGGTTGGCAGCAAAAATTATGATTTCAGAATATTTTTTAATCTGTGTACATGTGGCTTCCATACCTGAGAAGCACAGACAGCCGCCACTGCTGGCTAGTCACAGCCCTGTTAAGACTGACTGATAGTGCCCAGGTCCGCCCCTTGGCATCCTGGGCCTTTTTGGCTCCTCCACTGTTTTGTCTGTGAGAGATCAACTCTAGGAAGTTAGTGAGAAGTACTGCAGGCCGTGCTGCTAGCAGAGCAGGGTAGTGTTCCAGCAGCACATCAAGGACCTTCATTGCATCCTCCTGAATGCCTGTCTCAATGTGGGTCATGGCACAAGACAGGTGGGCACTGAGGAGGGGGAAAAATGGGGCCACTCGCTCTGCGGGCACAGACTGTGCAATGAACCTGGAAGAAATTTTAGACAGAGTGTTATATGATATAATAAACAAAAGCTGAGTATCATTACCAGCTGCGACAGCATGTGGCTGGTATTATTTTCACCTTGTGTGTCTGTGTGTGTGTGTTTGTGTGTGTGTGTGTGTGTGTGTGTGTCATCATGGCAAAATGTGGTCCTGGAGACACCTACTGTAGCAGGAACTACCACAGAGGCAGGGTTAAGTACTTTGGCAGGTGTTAATAATGTGTGTGTGTGTGTGTGTGTGTGTGTGTGTGTGTGTGTCTGTCTGTGGAAAGATTTTTGTGCAATAGTCTCATAACTGAGAAAGATGCAGCCAGGAAACTTCACAGGTGTGTAGCTGAGATCAAAATGAAGGCCAAGTCCAGCAAGGGGGTGGTCCAACCCCTGGGTACCGAGTAGCCATGTAATAATGTAGAAATAATTTAGTAATGATTACTATGTACTTCTAGGTCAAAACATCAACATTTAGAAAAGTGTGCCAGCTGTTGTGGTCGCAATGCAAGGCGGTCTTTAGTTTGTAATATATTGTTGTATTTCTGCATTTCTGTTGTTCCTCTCACCTGAGCACACGTGTAGCTGCCACTCGAACGCTGCCATCCTTGTCTGTGAAAACAGCTGCAACTTCCGAAAGCAGGCGAGAGAGATGCTGCTCTAACAGAGATGGATTAAGGGACAGCAACTCTCTCAAACCCAGCAAGGCACTATGTTTTATATTGGCATTGTAATGGTGGAGCTGAGACAGGAGGTCCTGGTGAAATGCAGGGAAAGAAAGAACACAAATTGTGAAGTTAAAAACAAACCAACTTTCAGTGAACACAGGGTGGTATGTCTGACAACTGAAACACAGAGAGAAATAGATAAGGTGCTTACATTTATTCCAAGCTGTCTGTGTGTGGTGGGTCCACTTGTGTCTCTCTTGAGCTGTTCAGATAGATGGATTCCCTTTGTGCGGAAGTTAGTGTTGGTGGCATTATCTGCTTTGGGCTTCTTCTTTCCCACCTTTAACTTGACCTTCTGGAAGTCATCCTGTCTCTTCTTCTTCTTGGCTTTCATCTCTGCTGTCTACACTGCTGTCTCTGTTACCAGACACGAAGGTGAGATAATGACACTGAATGAGAGTATTCATCTCAGTTAAAAAAAAACTGACCCCTGGCATAAGTTTGGACAGTAGTGCTGGGCCGCTGAAGCATTAAAAAAAATACATTTTGCGGCACAAACTTAACGCAATGCTAAATTTTTGTTCTGTATTGTCAGATAAGTGAAGCTAGTTAGCTAGCTTGTAGCTAACTATCTCGTACCCTGGTTCAGATCATGCATGGAAGCTCTGTCTTGTACTTACCACAATAAAAAAAGCCCTGGGATCAAATTATCATCGGTGTCCAGAGAAAGAATACCACCCCTCTAACAACAACCCATACATATAAAAATATATTCTGTACACAATCTCGTGTGGATGCAGTGGGTCCTCTAACCGTGTGTGTACATGTTTGCAAACCCGACAGCTCGTTGGGCGGATGTGCAGAGCATGACAGCGGCGGGGCTATAAAACCTCTATGACTTAAACTCCGACTCCATAGAGGCCAAAAAAACACCAACTTGGAGCTGAAACGAATAAAATACAAACGTTTTCCCCAGGTGTCCTGGGAAATATCGACAACTTGTCCTATTTTGGCCCAGCAAGGTTTTGTGGTGAACTCCGGTGTGTAAAACGAACGCACCTTATAGTTGTCCGCACAAGTGCCTTCTAAATATTATTATTATCACTCCTTTCTAAAGCCCGATAGTTCACCGTTAAAGATAACTAATTTAAAATCAGTTTCATAAACTGGAGTCTATTGAAATAACGTTTAAATCTAACGTTTAATTAAAAATAAAAAAATTAAAAAACTGGCGAAAACACTGCTCCCCACGCTGCCGAAGGTGCTTTCGGTATTGTGTCTTTACATCCGAGTTACTCGCGTTCAGCCTCTCGACCTTGTTCGGTGAGGACCGCACAGTTTTCATTAAACTATCCGGGGTAAGTTAGATAATATTTTGTTATATTTTAACTAGTGGAGATACTAATGTTATTGGGCGTTTGGACTTGCATCGATATTTCTCACAGCTAGCGTAATGTTGGGGGGGGGGGGGGGGTCGTCTAAAGTTAAGCTCGTCTGGGCCTGAGACGAAACGAAACAACGCAAGTAAAACAAATGTGTTTCTGTCTTGAAGGATAAAGACTTGGTGTGTGAACAGTTTTTTTATTCGGGCACCCTCTTTGTCCCACAGAGGTGAAACGGAAGAATGGAGGCTCAGGCTCCGGTGAACCAGGCTCCACCAAAAAATGGGCCGCAGCAGACTCAACGGAGGATGCCCAGGGTGAGTCTCACACCGAGGCTGTGCCAACACCACATGAGACAATTCACAATTCAAACAACCCGGATAACACATTAAAATGATATGACTCATATTCCCTCAATCGTGTGATGCTGACCGCTCAAGAAGGAAACCTGTGATTTCTTTTCCAAGTTTTCCTGTTATTGATATTGTTTACTGGCTTGTGTGATGCCTGATGGAGAGACAGGTGGCAGCAGTCCTTGGCAGGTGGACTTTGATGCCAGCTTTTGTGCTTTCAGGCCTGGTTGTATTTGCACTTTGGCTTTTGAAGACCACACTTAGAGGTCTGGACCTCTCAATTGCAGCCTGTTAGTGCTGCTGTGGTTTCAAGGAATTTCTTGGCACCCATTCTTTGGGTGCAAGGATTTCTGTGTTGTTAAGAAACTGTATCACCTCTCTTTAAATTTGACATTGAGGTTTATGTTTGATGTGGACTTGGTTCTCTGAACCAGTATCTTATGGCAGGCTGCTCAGTTTTTATATCTGAGTACTGTCATGCTCAAAACCAAGAAGGCCTAACATGTAGCAGGTCTCCTGGAGGGATCCCTTCAAATGTTTGTATCAAAAGCAGTTACTTGCATTGTTACAGAAAACATACATATAAATTGGCTGCAAAACAGTACAACTGCTGTGATCAATACACACCAATAAAATATAAGTGAAAACACACAAGGGAATGTTAATTTCAATTCAGATAATTTACGTGTGTGAGCTACATGCAGCATGTTGAATTTCCCTTGTGATTACTTGCTTGTTTCTGTCTACTGTCTCCGCTTGTTTACTGCAAGGCTTAAAGGGTATGTTTGGGAGAACATGGTCTTGTTCAACAGGTGCCCCCAGCCCAAGTGATTGCTACATCAGCATCTCTCTCCAGCTGCAACGACCCCCAAATTTTATACAGCTTATGAGTCAAAGTGACATCATTCTCCTCTTGAATGTTTAATTGTTATCGCATCATGTGTGCTGTTTTCATCTGTTAAATTAAGATTCAGGGCTCCCAAACACACCACACTGCGTGTAAGGCCACAACACACAGTGGTAGACTTGGTGCAACATTTTAGTTTCATTTTCTTGAGTGAATTACTGAGGTCTTGACCTCAGTTGTCTTTATCGTGACCGATGTAGTTGTGTTTGCATATTGAACTTTGTGTTTTTTCCTTCATTCAGTGTATCCGCTATTTATCTTTCTTACCTATTAAACAAGTAATTAAGCGTTGCTGTTCTATATTCTCATTTCATGAGAATTAACCAATCTCCCAACTATAATATTTAGAAAATCTTTTATGCATTTTTGTCTGTGACTGTCACTGCTTGATGCGGGGGTCATGGACAATAAGGAAAATAATGGCTGTGTGGCATTTATAGTGCAGTGGACATGGACGAGGAGTTCAGTCCTCTGCACAGTGTCATCCTGTCACTAATGCCTCTATGTGTCTCTCTCCTTCATGTGGGTTTATTCCCTTCTTTGACAGAGAAAGCAGCCGCAGCATTCTGCTGATATAGGTAAGTCCTGCACACACGGTGCTACTGCCAGTGCTGAGAGTTGAAGCTTGAGATCTTGATTTCACTGCTTCATGTCATTGGTGGTGACATGTTCACCACTCTTAGAGGCTCACTCTCCGAGGTGGGGGATGTTGTGGCACCACCCATGGTTTTGGTCTTCGGAAATCAGTGTTTGCCACTGCAGAAATAATCTTGCAAAACATTTTCCAGTGTCTTTCCACAAGTTTCCTATTTAGAACATCCAATTTTCAACATTTAGTTGTTTTTTTTTTTTTTAAATATACTGAACAGTTTCAGAAATGACAACCCATTCTCCTAAGATGTTGCCACATTTAAGACCAGCACCATAAGCTCAATTAGTCCCTAGAAATGCACATGGTCTTAAAACAGCGGGACATATAGTAAAGCAACCATGCCTCTGCAATGGTTGCTGATGAACTTTTAATGCACGTTTTGTGCTGTGATTGTTGCATAAACACTGTATTTTCTCCATAAAACATTTTTAACACTGCTGGTTGCAGTATTTATTTTTTCTTCAGTTGCCTGTGCTACACTGGCTTGAGTGATAATGTCTTGGATTACATTATTTCTTAATCTGAGTAAATCTTACCTGCTTACCAAAATATTTCAAATTATGCTGTTTTTTGTTATTTTTTTTTAAATCATGCATTCGCAGCTGGACTGCGTCATTAGTGCGACACAGAAGTGATACTTCTGTGGCTGGGCACAGTGAGAAACATCGCAGGAGAGGAGCTTGTGTCCTGCAGCCCATTTTGGGCCTAAATGGTGGTCGTGGTACCCGAGAACTGCTGCTCCCATTTTTCCCCTAGCCCACAAAAGCACACATGAGGAGTTTGGGTTTGTAATGATGGCTGAGTTAACACAGGCAGAATAAGATTTATTGGCCATCAGACACCGCCGATAGTGTAAGAACACAACACACTGTCTATCTGCTTTGCAGAGTTTATTCTGATTACAGGTTACTCCCCAGAAATGTATAAGAGAGTGGCTCGCTGAACTAGTTTGCTGGAGATGAACCTTGTTGTTTCACTTGTTTCTCAGTCATGGGAAATTATTTAGGCTTGCTTTGTGTTGTGTTTTCCCAGTGTACACAAAAGGGACATCTATCCAGACCATGCCCTGTCTCAGCAAACAGTTGAAGGGGGTCACAGAGTGTATCATTGGTAAGCAGAAGGGCCATTTCCCTCGCATTTACCTCCTCTCCTTCCATCCTATATTGAAATGCATAATCAATCATCATCACATGTCTACAGGTCTTCAGTATGTGTGGGAGTACCGCAGCCCCAGTAAATCTGTACCACCACACTACCAGTGCAAACTCTGTGCTGTGTACCGCCTGCAGCATGATATGGTTGCTCATGTGAAAGGCTGGAAACACAGCTTCAGGTACTTGGTGAGTATTGTTGGTTTCTTAGTTTGTTGCAAAGACATCCATCCATCCATCCATCCATTTTCTATACCGCTTATCCAAATCGGGTCACGGGGGGCTGGAGCCAATCCCAGCTCTGCAAAGACATGCTATTGCAAATTTATTTGTCACATTTGTATTTTTTGTCTGCCTTGTACACAGAAAAAGGTACACCCTGACAAGGTCACCTGTGAAGAGGAAGAAGCCATCAAAGACCCTGCTGTAAGGAAGACCATTAAAGACATCGCTGCTGAGGTGGAGAAATCAGAGGGGAGGGGACAAATCAAAGTGAGTGTCAGACCCTTCTGTATCAAAAAGCATTCTTAATATTGACAAGATTTTCTTTGGTATAATGATCAGTGGAAATGTAATTTTGTGTCATGGCAGTGGCATATTGTTTTCGGAGCCATAACTCAAGATTTCAAACAGCAATTATGACAAAATTTCACAGAAATGGTTATTATTTGACTCTGGATAGCCTGAGTCATGGAGGCATACAACCGCAAGGCGATAATTCTAGTTTTGGCTTGGGGGTGTTGCAAAAAGGTAATGGTGAGATTTATATGAAATTCCTAAGAACATCCATAGTTTATATTTCAGAATTGAGTTTTACTTATTTTGTACATAATGATTACAGATTTTACATTTTTCTGTTACTGATGTCTTTAGGTGATTCTGAAGGAGCCCTGTGAAGTACCTGCTTTTAAAGGACTCCGTAAGTTACACTGCTTTGACTTACTTTAGCAATATTGGATTTCCTGTGTGTTGCTTTTCTGAGTACTGTACATGTCTGTTGTCCTTTCACAGGTTCTGCTACTCCCAAGGTTATGCCTCCACCACCTCCAGGGATGGGACTAAAAGGACCACCCTTTGGTAAGTTATTTTTGTTTGAAGTTTTTTGAAATATTCTGGGTAATAGTGTGCATATTACACCCATATACTGTTATTCTGTGCGTTTGAATCTAATGAACATGCCTCTCTTGCAGCTCCCAGATTTTCTGACCCGAGGTTTCCAGGGGAGTTTCCTCCACATGTCGGTCCTCTCTCCGACTACCCAGTGGGAGAATATGGGGAGCCAGGTTTTGGAGGGTACTCGACCAGGCAAGATTTCCCTGACCCTTGTATGGATCGGAGACCTTTCCCAGATGGTATGGGCCATCGCCCAGGCAGGGGTGGAGATGGTTTTGGACCAGTTGGTGGAAGAGATGGCTATGGAAGGAGTGGACTGCTGGAGGAGAACCCAGGTAGAGTGTATCCTGATGAGTACCAAGGCAGCCAAATGGGGAGTGGCTTAATGGACAGACCAATGGACAGACCAATGGACAAGCCAGGCTTGATGGGAGCAGCTCCAGAAAGTAGCAACCTTCCTAATACACTGCTCACTTACCTGGTATGTGTCTCATTTCTCACAATAGTTTCCTCCCCAAATCATGAAAAGTTAATTATGTTACTGTTCTTTGTATTCAAACCATCAGTAACTTCACAAAATGTTTTTAGGATACTTTCCGGATAGAAAATGAGAATGATGCACAGCTGGTGCTGAAGGTGACGCAGAAACTAACAGATGTGCTGATGGAGTACAGACTGCGGAGCGTATCAGCGGTATGTAAGAAAACAACACTGTTCTCAAATCTTTAACATTCGGTTTTAAGATCAGTGTAATCTTAGCTACCCTACCATGTCTTAGTTCAGTTTCACTGTAATTACACCTTTTTATTGGAATATTTTCTTCATAGTATCCATCAGTAACAGTTTCAGCACCTGCTGTTGAATATCTGAAAACAATATGAGCAAAATCATATTTGTATGTGTCCAGACTTTTCAGCTGGGAACTTGTGTACATGTGTATTGTCTCCTACTATCTGTTCTTTCTTCTTTTCTTCCTTAGGGTTCTAGTCTGAGCAGCTTATCAATGAGCTCTTCAGGTTTCTCATCTACGCCTTCCAGATTGTCAAGCAGTAGTGATCGATACTCCAGTAGTCTCTCAGGTATACAAGCACAAAGTGTTCATCTTACTTTTGTTCGTATTTAAAGTAACTTTGTCAAAATGTGAGAAGAGCATATTTCTTTGCTCTACCATTTTTAATGTGTTTCTGGCATGTTGTCTCTCTGCAGGTCCATCCAGATACTCCGATGTTCCACCTAGGTATTACAAATGACAGATGATCTGATACCAGTCCTCTCAGCTCTCTGTCCTTCAGTCATCAGTCATGACATCCAAAAGTTGAAAACTTTGGTTTTTATGCTTTCAGGCATTTTTTCTGTTGCTACCTAGTAGTATTTTTTAAAATGTTTTTGAATTTAGAATATGGAATGATTTTAGAAGTTGTAAATTTTTACACAAAATGACATGTGCATGTTCTCAGCAACTTCAACTGATAATTTCAGTGTATGACAACTGTTCATTTCCCAAGGTTCAGTTCTATTAAAAGTAATGGAGAAAAATGCTCTGTATGTTTTTGAAATATGAAATTCATTGATTTAAAAGACTGCAGTTGAACTATTTCTTTAAAGATGTTCTTCCGGTAATGAATGGACTTCCAGAAATGTTTCAGACATGTTGGAAGCCTCTCCTGCTGGAACAAGTGTCAGTGGACACCTGGGTGCGTGGCTGTGGTTGATTTCCTTCCAGTCATCTTAGATTTCTGCTGCAGTGTCAAAGTGGGTCCTGATCCAACACTGGATGCAGAGATAGAGCCATATACAACTATATAGCTGGGATTTTGCACTGAAGTTTTTTTGGGTTTATGAATGAGCCATACAACAGTGTTTAAACAAAATTTATTTTAAAATGAACTGAATGTTCAGAGAGAATCTGAAGTTCTTAACAGTGACAAGTGAATATAATTACATTTGAGGAGTCAGTAGGTTGATGCAGTCGAGCAGAAATATAGTTGGAAGACAAACTTTTTGAGGAGAAAATGAAGATCTAAGAATCCCTCCATGGCCACAGTGTCTGCATTGGAGCATTAATAGTAAATTTCTTTAAACACTTCCTGCCAAGATGTCCTCCATCTGCTTCATATTTATGCGGGTAAGGAGCACTTGTGTCCCCAGGAAGTCCTGCCCATGGAGCCTATGAGCCAGAGCCGCAAGCTTCCGTGACTTGAACTGAACCACAGCCTCACCAGTACCCTTGCCATCACTGTCACGAAGCAATGTGATATTATCTTTTCTCAGTTTGTATTCATGGAAAAGGCTTTTGATTTGACTTTTTTGCACATTTTCGGGCATGTTTCTAACAAACAGGTACGTCTGTGCAGCTGAGTCTGGGTTCGTGGTTGGTGCCTCTTCTGATGTCTCAAGTGGATCTGATTTCCTTTTTCGATTTGGTTTCTTTGTGTCCGTCTTCAGAGGATGCTTAAGATTCTTAGGACGAGTTTTGGACATCATGGCCCTCATCATCTCCTTCGTGATTGATGATACCTCAATGGTGTCAGAGCCGACATGGCACCCATTGAGATTTATTGCATAGTCATAATCCTCAATACAGTTAAAAATGAGAAAAGCTGTGTCTGTTCTGTTGCCTTCCTTGTCAAGCAAATGTAGTACATTTTTGTGTACAATGTTTGGACACCTAAACAATTCCTTTATTTCAGTCTTGGTCATTTTTTTGGATAGTTTACTGACCATGACAATGTACTCCATAGTGGGTGAAAAGGTAGTTGCCGAGTCACAGCCTGGTCTTGGCTTTTTTGGTGATTCATATGACAACAGGTTGACAGATCGCCTCTTCATCTGCAGTGCAGAAGTGCATTTTTGTTTGTGATTTGCAGTTTCCCTCAGGGGGTTTTGGTGGGGTTTCACCTTCTCCCCGTCACTTAGCGCTTTTTCACATTCTTGTAGCGCACTAGTCCACATCTTCTCAGTGGCTCCACGTACCTCGACACAGATGGGGCCCAGTGACTGGTGGTTGAAACAAAGAGCATCATGAGCATCCTGAATGTTTGCAAACTTCACAAGGCAGCCATGGCCACGTCCCAACTGCACATTCACTATGGCTTCCTGTACTGCCAACCCTCTGAAAAAATGGCAGATGTCTTCTTTTGTAGTCGAGGCTGGCAGACCAAAGAGCCTGACATAGCCAGGCTCTGAGTTCAGAGTTAGTTCTGAGGTCCTCACAACATCAGACGCTACAATTGTGCTATCAGCCTTGGGAAAATCAACTCTTGGCGCCACTTCGTTGTTTTCTCTTTGATGGGATGACTGGAGTCCTTGAAGGACAGTACAAATCCCAAGAAGAAAGGCAGTATTGGAATCAAGTGCATCCACAGCTGAAGTTTGTAGATTTGCAGTATTGGGACACAGAGACTGTGGCAAACTTGCAGGGCGAGGATCAACTGGTCTTGCAGTGGGAGACAATGGATTTGCATTACTGTGATCATGAGGCAAGGCGTTCAAAGATGGCAGATTTGCATCAGGACATAGCTGAGGTCTCTTGACTGTAAGCTTGGTGGGGGAGGCTTTCTTCTTCTTTATCAGTGACTCTAATTTGTGCTCCAGCTCTTCCATGCTGCTTATGTGCAGAGTCACCTTAGACCCTTTCAGTGAATTTCCATTGTACCGCATGGCAAGCTGAGCATCTCCTTCAGTGGTAAATGCAATAAAAGCCTCTCCCAGACTTCCCCCCACTATGTACACTCCACCATCAGGTATGTGAAGGCTTTCAAAGAATTTCCTTATATCTTCTGTGCCTGCTTTCACATCAAGGCCTCGTAATCGCAGGATGACTGTCATTTTGTCATACCAGGCAAGGTTTCTGAAAATTGAGGAAAACATGGTCACGTCAAAAATAAAATGCAAAACCAGCAGTTTTATGTTCAGCAGTAGACTATACAGGACTCTCAGCCAGAGTAAAGCATGTGCGCCATGCGGGACGACTTAAAAAAAAAAAAAAAGAAAGAGGAAACATGGAAAGACAAAGTTTTCTGTCTCCATGAAACACACGCAAATACTCACCACAGCCGGATACAAAGTATAACAGTTAACAGATGGTTTCTGCGGGATCTGCGGTCGCTGTCTCTCTGTCTCAGATTCGCTGTGATTAAGTGCAGTAGTTGTTGGTCTTATCTATCCGCTCCTCTTATTGTTCTGCTCTCCCGACCCATGCTCGGAGTGCGCGCTTTCCCTCCCTCTCTGTTCGCGGACTTTGAAATGTAGCGGGAGGCGCATTCCCGCCCCCTAATGGGCCGGAGTGTGCGCTACACCCAGGACGTCTAAAGTCTGACGCCCGTGTGATTTTTAACTGCATTTCATGTCGATCCCTGCAGTGATCACCGCTGTGCTAATGACCTACACACGGAATCTGCTCTATTCGTGACAGCGACGATGTTTTGCTTTTCACACATTTTAACTGAACACTGTCTTATTTTATTAAAAACCTTCATATCCCCATCCTTCATAGTTTCCCAGTTACAGTTGAAATAATAATAATAATAATAATAATAATAATAATAATAAACAAAATTTGTGGTTTTCAACATGATGAATATAATGTAACCTTTAGATTAAATTTTTAAAAATTAGGAAAAAAAAAAAGAAAAAGAAATGTGTGGGGGGATCCCCATAAAAAGCCAAAATTCTTCAGTCAACAAGAGCTAGATCCAAGAGCCAAAAACTGAACACAATCCTCAGCCAAAACATCTAGCAATCAATAATGAAAAGATTATAAGCAGGGCAAGGTTCACCCACACAGGATGTTCGTCTTTTCACAATTTCTGTCGTGCCCCTTGGGTCACAGTCAGTGATCCACACACATAAAAAGAAAAAGTTAAACTGGCTTTGTAAGATATCTAATAAACACCTTTTGATCTACTCTATTCCTCTAAGCTCACTTTCACTTGAATATTTACATTTTAAAATCTTACTTACTTGATCTCATTAAAGAACGTGGGTCTCTCTCCCTTGGAGGACTATGCAAATGTACTACCTTTGTCAGGAAGTGAGTCAGACACAGCTGCAAGGACGTTGCTGACGTTTCCTGCCAAAAGTCCCCTCTGATTCACATTCTGTGATGACTTCAGATAACCCAAAAGAAGATAAGCAGTTGTTTCTTTACAAAGATGCATTTTTCTACAGTCAACCCAGTTGAAAAAGCTTCTCCTCTGAAGAAGATTACTTACTCACCTCAAGAAAGATCATATATTCTGTTTAACTAACACTGTATTCTTTTCTATGTGAATATGCGTTTGCAGCTTTTGCCTTTGCAACAAAAAAATACTCTATTTATCTCTCTTCTCATCCTCCCAGTCATGTTCTCAAATATCTTGCTTCTAGTCATCTATTCATGTACTTTACATATCACTCTGCTCCAGAATGCCCATCTGTGATATTGTGAATCTTCTTTTTATTGTCAGCATGACAGAGGGAGGCATATTTTCTGGGCACAGGGGGGATTGTTTATAAATTATGTGGTGCTATGTGGTTGGGCCAGTGATTCTTGAGGTGCAGTCCCTGGTGTCTTCCCTCCATCTGCAGGGACTGTGTCATTTGCCTTCTTTTTCACAGGGGACATTTTGATATGTCACAAGCACTGGTGCAAATAATAAAATCAATGATGGCTGAATTCCACTGACCTTCATCAGCTTCAGAGTCCTGGCATTGTGCATGCTGACTCACTGTCATACTGTCATGGGACACACACATTGTCATAAGTCATAAATCCCCATGCTTTTCCTGCTATGACGAGTCAAAATGTCAAAATGAAAAAAAGCATTTTCCTCCTAATAAAATCGCTGATGTGCATTTAATACAACATATCACTTATAGTTAGACTGAAGTGGTACATTTAATCATAAGTGCGAACAAAGTAGTGGAGAAGAAAAAGGTCATCCTGACCTGTAGATTCTTAAAGCCCTCGGGAAGGCAAATTTATTATCTGTCAAGGTTAGCCAGGTTAGGGAGAGTAGAAACAAGCATTCTCCCCAAGTGGAAACTTCCTCCCTAACAACCACTAAAGTTGTGACTCAGCAATAGACCAGTCAGACAAAACTATGGGTGACTGTTGACCAATCAGTATTGCATCCCTCTAGGAAGAGCATGGAGTGAGAGGATTAAAAGAACATGTTGGAGAAAAAATTCTGGTTCTGTACACCCTTTGCATGTCAGATTTAAACTTTTACTCCTTGTTCAAAGAATAAACACTGTGTGATTCGGTAATAAATTAATTTCCTCCCGTGTCTTCGATTTCCCCCCTAAAACCAGATGTAAATGTTTGATATCATCTGTTGAACATAGAAGAAAAGCCACAACGTTACCAAACCTAATAAATCAATAAGAAAGCTACAGGTCTAACATTTCTCGCCTATGGAGGTGTAATGTATTCACTTCAGAAAAAAAAAATCCGCTCTGTTTTTCTGAATTAACAAGACCATTATCTCAGACTTCGGAGAAAAGTTTTCGTGAAACATTTGTTTATCCTTCGTTCTTTATCAGGCTTCTGTGACGCACGCATAAACGTGATCGCTACGTCATCACGCTGAAAGAAAAGGATTGTGGGTAAAAAGGAAGACCGTTGTTTACCATGGCGACGGGGACGCTACCATTTGTTGTTAACAGACACAAAGTGCCTCTAACGTTAATTCTTTTAACATACATAGATTTGCTTCACTGTCAGCTGTTTATTATCCCCTTTAAGGCTCCTTCAGAGTGTGGTGTGGAAGAATTTTTCGATATCTCGAGTTTATCGTGTTTGAGGTGCGGTCCAAATCAGCGACGGAGCACAACAGGTCGGTTAACATCACACCACATCACAAGAGTTGATTGATAGACCATACTCTGTCGACAAAAACTGTTATTAGTCTTACTTTTAAACAAATTAACTTTATCTGTGAGGTGGTCAACCATACAAGACGCAGAGGAGCCACAATGAGCTGGGTAACAGTTAGCTAGGAAAGGATGGCAGATAATACAGACACAATTTAGAGATCGGTTCACAACCAGAGTAATATGACATTTAAGAAAATCTTTTAAGGGTAATTCCCCCTAAAATTGAACGCACAGTGTGCTGTTTGGATTATTATAGAGTGTTATTATAATATTGATGACATAACGTATTTTGATAATGATAACATGTTATGGCCATCATATTCAAAATCATATATAAAACAAGTTGAACAGATATTTAAAGAGACAAACTGTACTCCACCTTTATGCATAAATCAACTCATACTCTCCAAAACCTGCTGATCGTTTTCATTATCACTTCATTTGCCAGCTGTTTTTCTATCAATCGTTTGGTTTGCATGACAATCAAACTGAAGTTCAAAATTGGATTTTTGTATAGAAACAAATCCTGCTAGTCAGAAGACCATTTTATAATTTCTCTCGATTATAGTAATATTGTGTATATGCATGCGTCTACCTCCATTTTGTAGCACTCCTGTTTCCCAGGTGATAAATTCCTCATTCACCGTTGTGGCTTATATGAAAAGCTGGGATGGTCCTTATTGACAGGAGGAAGCTGCATTTCACATTATTCTTCTGTAAGGCTCTACTGCAAAAAGTGTCTCATTACCTCTGCTCTCTGATCTCATACAAAAACAGCACTTACAATGTCAGGCCAGATATTGCAACAATATTTGTACCACGTGTTCAAACTGAGCTAGGAAATGGTTTCAGATACTGTGCAGTGACTTTACTCTGGTTTGGAGGAGATGAGGTTACACCCTCATGGGAGTGCCTTAGTTTTTATTACTTTTAGATAGGAACATGCAGCTGGGATTTAGTAATAAACTAATATCTCTGAACTGAACATTATAAAACATCCTGTGTGACCAGTAACTGTATTTTGGTTTTCTTCCTTTTGCAGGACTGAGCTGTATTTGCAAAACTGGCTACCAAAGTCTCACCACAGACAAGGCATCCCTTACTTGTCAGCAATGTCCCACTGAGAAGCCTGTATGTAGAGTTTACCTCTAATATCTTTATTTGCTGTCACACTCCCTACACACGTTGTAATTGTATTTATTATGATGCTTTCTTGACAAGCTGTCTTTTTTTTTTACAGGTAGTAACAAAAGACGGGTTTGGGTGTATTCGCTGTCCAGGCAGTCTCATTGATGAGGGGAATTGCAAGTGCCCAAAAGGCAATATCCTGGGTGAGTCACTAATGACAGGACTAATTTATGAATTGCAGGAAATGAATTTAACAAACATTCTTTTTATTGTTGAATAAGCACAATGAGGCAAAGGCACATTTTATGTACATATGACTGGATATGACCTGTTTTTTTTCCAGTGGAGAGAGATGTGAATGGAAATCTTTTGGATGAGGCCAGGTGTGAAACATGTGATGGAAACAGCCCTGCTTTTTCTGTACCAAACAGCAATGGAGACAGGTACTAATCATCACCATACAATGTAAACACTAATATATTCAGCTGTTTCATACAGATTCAGAAGTTGAGCACGGCATCTGAGGTTATACCTTTTAGAAATTACATCATCAATATTTCATACTCTCAACATAAGAGAAGATCATCAGGATATAATGAATAAAGCCAGTCAAAGTATAGACAGTGTAAATCAATTTATATTACTGTTCTGTAACATTTGTTATATTTATATATTAAAAGTCACAGTATATCAATAGATAGAATCAATATGTTATGTATACAAGTTATTTGATCTGCAGCATAGCAAACACAAGCAAGAAGGGAATAATATGAATTTTGAAATGATGAATATTGATGATTATGTTTATACTATTGAATATGTTCAAACTCAAACCAATTGTAGTTGTGTTAACAACACTAGAAGAAGATTGAATAGTCCCCTTTAGGGTGTTATCATGATATAAAATAGATAATATAGCACAGCACAGTCACCACTGAGCAAGTTAAAGCAGTGCAGAATCCCCTAATAAGGATTGAAGGCCAAAAGTTGTGTTTCTTTTGTCTCTGATACTTATTATCATTTTGAGCACCAACTTATTGTTGTTCCACCTCTCATATCTGAAGTGTATCTTCCCTCTCTTAATTCCTCTATGTTTTACATAAGCACTCGCCCATGACCTTCATCGTTGTAAGGACATTATTTGTTCCATGCCTGCTTACTATCTCTTAACATCTCTGACACAATGTGTAAAGAATAGCTGACTTGAGGCCTGCTATTCAATGTATACTATATGAGAGATGGAACAGTCTCCAAAATTGTCTTTCAGGTGTAAGAGATGTCAGGCTTCCTTCATTAACACCTCTTGTCAGTGTTACCCCCCTAATGTCCTGGTGAGTTCAGCCAACCCCCTTCCCTCAGTACCCTCCAAAACATTCTACACACACCATTCAGTAACAGACTCACTAAACTGAACATGTGTCATCAGTGGTTCGTATGTGGTTTTCCAGGCAGGAGGATTATGTTTCCCTCCAAACACCCTCTCCACCAATGTGAATCCCAGTGTCAACTATGCTCAGCTGGTGAGTCTCTTTCTCCTCTCTCACTTATTCATTTTATTTTTGTCCATTCTGATATATTCTAATTTGTATTTTCTATTCTGTTTGCCTTGCAGAAGTACAGTGTCCAGTCTGCCTGGTTTGTGAAAAACCTCTACTCCTCAGCTGCAGCCTGCCTTGTAACTCCATATTTCTTTTTTTACCTTTAAAACAAGTGGAATATGCTGAGCAGTGAGACTGTAGCACATAATGACAGATGTGCAATGGTTTTATTAGGGGAGCATTAGGATTTTTCTGAGCCATTACGTGTGTGTGATTAGCCGTTTTGTGAAAATATGTTGTGTGCTTACAGGTCTTTTCTAACCTGACGGCGTGCCAGGCTCTTGGGAACATGTGTGTAATGAACATGCACTCCTTTAGCGGCGTGTCTACGGATGCCTGTGGTCTCTTTAACTCCATTTTCAGATCAAGGGCTGCTGCGAGCTCAACTCAAGACATTTCCTACTGGTATCTAACACTATCATGGCATATATGTGTAATATTGTGATATCTCTGCTGGTTTCAATCCCCTATACTGTAATTTAGTTTCACCCAGAGTGGACATTAAGCACTTCCATTACACTTTCTCCAGGAGAGCAAATCTCCCGTGGCTTTACTATGGGGATGAGCCAGGACTGGCCAGTCGAGTGCTTCAGACCGATCCAGTTCCTATTGGATTCAGTTTCAGAGGAAAAAAGAAGGTAAGTGATAAATCCTTGTCACTTTCATTTCTTTGTTATTATAAAAAAAAATAACATTTAAAGAAAAACAGTACAGAAAATTTACATATTCTGTTTATCTGACAGAACACTGACATTAAGCTGCGTGCTGCTGTCTATAATGTCAGAGGAGAGTTCCTCAGATGGGAACCAGTAGGAGAAAGTAATCTCCAGGTAAGATGTCAAATGAGTGTACTGTATATAGAACTGCTTGGTTCACCTGGATAGGTTGCTAGTAGAGCCAAATCACACACATTGTTACTCTTTTGCGTGTTAACAATACGAATGTATCAGCTGTGTGTATTTAGCACTGTGACAGCCAGAGTAAGTTACAGGATTCTGATAAATACTCCACACACCTCTCCTCTTCTTCTCCTGTCTTTAAGGTTTGCCCAGAAACTGCAACTAGACAGAGGGCAGCCTTCAGCTTTGGAACCGCTTACCAAGAAAGTGTGAGTGTTTCTGCCTCTCTTTAACTTAGAGATTTCGCACAAACTTTCTTGTAAAGCCCAGTTGTATTAAAAGCTGCATGTGTGTGTGTGCAGTGTGACCTCTCAGTAGCAGAGCTGTGGAGAACCCACCCTGAGCCGCTGTTCTATGATGTGTTTATGGAACTTGGTGGAGAAGAGAATAGAAAGCTTCTCCCCCTGCCCACACTAGTGTATAATCAGCAATACAATGGACGGTTCATCAACCAAGGTAAAGTTTTATTTTTTTGTATTTGCATGTGTGCACGCACATGCATGTGTGCGTTATTTAATATATTTTGTCTTGTACAGAGAGCATGAAGAACTGGTATCTGTCTCGACGTATGTTTCTTGTCGACATGCTGAGTGGAAGAGAGAAGGAGGGCTCCTTGCCTAAAGTCATCCGTGTGGCCAGTAGTGTTAAAATTAGGTGGGCTCCCAACGTGCATACCATCATGATAAAAATAAAGAGAGTGAAAGCTTCCTTTTGTAACTGCTTTGTGATGTTGTTTTTGATCCAATGTGTGTGTTTGGTAGGTTCCAGCTGGTTCCAAGAACCCAGGAAGGACAAGTATTTCCCCCTTTAATGACTGTGACCTACAAAGATATTCCCATCACGGATATTAATACACAAACTGTGTCTGTGAGTGGGTCACGCACACACACACTTTCAGGTCACCTTTTCGAAGAGAAAAAATGGCTAAATGAGTCGCTGTCTTTATCTAAAAAACATCTTATGGGTTGACATACACTATGTGTTAAACTTGTTTACCTGTTTCTAGACAACATTTGCTGTGGAGTATGAGATGGATCAAAGTGAAGCTCGCATAAAGACAGATGTGAGTAGAAGCGTGAATGAAATGTTAAGAAGTTCTTATGTATGTCAGAGCACACAATGATATGGTATCACTTGTGGCTTTCAATGCCTTTTGTGTGCACAGACTGCTCTGGGTGTGATGGGTGGTGTGGCCGTGCTCTACTCTCTGCTGAAGACCGTCAGCTGGAAGAGAAGGATCGCCTCTCCACTCATTGATGTGGAGGTACTGCGTCTTCAACATGTCAGAATTTAAACCACTGCCATCTATATGTTGGTGTAAAGTTTATAAATAATGTTAATCTCTCTGTTTTCTCCTGCCTTAGACAATGTTGAAATTTTTGTTGTTTTATGCTGGAGATCTGGCCAATGTTTTCTTTGCTGTCACTGTGGGAACTGGACTTCACTGGCTTATCTTTTACAAGGTTAGTCTCATCCTTTGGGACTTTCTTTAATAGGGTTGATGATTTTCATACTTGTGTGGTATTTAATGTTTGTAACAAAATCTCCTTTCTGTAGCTTTTTCCTTTGAACCTTTTTAAAACTTGATTGCCTTTCCGAACTCTGTTTCTTTTGTCTTTGCATGGATTTTCAATTGTTTTTTCTTCTCTGCACTCTTTAGACATTAAAGGCAAGTCTTTCCCCTTCTTTACCATCTTTGCTGCAACATTTTTTTAAATGCATAGATTAATATGTGATTTTTGTTGGCTGCATTTTAGTATTTATTTTTGTATGTGTCTGTTTAGGCCCAACAGTTTGTATCAGTGCTGTTACCACTGCCTGCTCAAGAGGAGCAGTTTGTGACGTACATTGGTTGTGCCTTCGCTCTCAAGGTTAGATACCTGAAAAACAAATGTAAAAATTTGCAGTATTTTTTTTGAAAGCTAGGTGGTGTGCTTCTATTAGAAAGTATTGTTGAGTATTTGTTTTGTGTCCCCAGGCTGTTCAGTTTCTCCACAAGCTGATCCTTCAGGTGTCTGTCGATATATTCCTTATTGACTGGGAGAGGCCACGAAGCAAAGCTAGCAGAACTGTGCCAGGTACAAACATATTTACTCTGAGCTCATATTTTGCAGTTTTCATAAAAAATAATTTACAGCTGTTTTATTCACCATATTCACTGCTGTTTCAGCTTCTGGTGAGCCAAAACGCGACCCTTCTCCAGTCAGCATCTGGAGGACCTACTTTGTGGCCAATGAATGGAACGAGATCCAGACCATCCGCAAGATCAGCCCAACCTTTCAGATCATGGCTGTGCTCTTCTTTCTTGAAGTACATTTTGCACCAGCTCATACACTCTTTTTTGCAACTTTTATGTCCCTTTGCCTCGTAACTGGTATATCACCCTGTGTTGTTCAGGTACTGGGGTTCTCTAACCTGGCCCTCAGGGACCCCTGGTCAACTTTGCAGCGATCCTCACAGGCATACACCCCTTCATACAGCCTGACACTGCGCTATGGTCTGGCAGCCACACTGTGGCTCTGCATTGGACTTCTGCAGGTAAAACTGCCTCACTTCTTGTCTGTCCTTTGAAAAAATGAAGAAAATATACAGTACAAGTGTGGAGAGCTCCTTTAAAAGGTAATCATTAATTCCTACAGGTGATTTTCTTCACTGTGTTTCATGAGCACTTTGTGGAGGACAAAATCCGTCAGTTTGTAGATCTCTGCTCCATCAGTAATGTAAGTAGCAATGCGCATAATTTCTTTTCAACAATTCATCTGTCTGAAATGTTTTACATAGGTGGGTTTTGTTCCTGTTTCTCTATAGATTTCTGTGCTGCTGTTATCTCATCGTTGTTTTGGCTACTATATCCATGGGCGTTCAGTACATGGCCATGCAGATACAAACATGGAAGAGATGAACAACAATCTTAAAAGAGAAGCTGTATGTACACCAAGAGACTGCATGTTGTCTGTAGTATAATTACAGTGTTATTGATTTCTATGTTTTTCTGTCTGAAGGAGTCCCTTTGTGGTCAAAGAGGGCTGGTTCCCAACACAGATGTGCAGACCTTTCAGGTGTCTCTTACCAATCGTCTGCGGTCACAGTATGACAGGATACGGGAGCCACTCACCAGGGTCTGTTCTTTCTCATTTGTCATCTTTGTAACTCTCTTGTAAGCTCTAATTAATTAATATTTATTTATCTGGTTGACTGTCTGCTGTACTCCAGAGGAACGGGCCATCACGGCTGATGGACGCGTCAACAGCAAACCCATTTGAGCAGAACATCAGAGCTTACCACACCATGAACCACTTCCTGGGATCAATTTTAGACCACGTTAGTGCACTTAAAAAAAAAAGGACCCAGTCCAGTTTGATTTGGTCTGAATGTATATCCTAATATTTGTTAGATTAGAAAGTATACCAGTTGTTTTCCTGAAATACTTTTTACTGACAAATGTGTCTATTGTGTCACTCTTTTTACCTTAGGCCCACCCTGACATGGACTATATAGTGAAGGACAAGCTGGTGTTTGAGAGGGTCATAGGAATGGAGTTTCTTGAACCCAATGAAAAAAGCATCTTTTACAGTGGTAATGACCTCTTGGCCTAGATAGGCTGTACATTTCTGTTTGTTTATATATATGTATGTGTGTGTACATAATGTCTGTGTTTCTCTCTTCAGATGAGGCCCACTCTTTCAGTGACGTGCTGTTTTATGGAAACGAGGCCACTCTGCTGATCTTCGACACTTTGTTCTTCTGTGTTGTCGACCTCGGATCTCAGAGCTTTGTACTTGCAGCGGTGCTTACATATGTACAGCAAATGGTCAGTATATAATGTGCATACAGTATGTTGCCTTCACTATGCTAAAAACAGCATGTATTGAAAACAATCTCATTCATTACAGCTATTTCGCCTGATCCGTAACTTTCTTGGAAGGAAGAACCTCGTCAACAAGACTCTGGTGGATGAGAGATTTCTGATATAAAATTCCCTGCTGAGTAATTCCTAGTGTCAGTGTTGTCTAGCAACATTTCTCTCAAACATGTTTACTGTTCGCAGCTTCTGCAGCTCTTTTTTGTACTTTTGTTTACATATACAATGTTTTCACTGCTGTCATGATGTAAACATTGTCATTTTTATAAAGATTTTGCTGTTTTTATTGATTAAAAAGTTTTTTGATATGAAGACAGTCTTGTTTTGTTTTGAGGTCATTTTAATAAAATACAATTACTTCTCCAAATTTGTCATGATAATGTGGAACATAAAGAAAAATCTGTGCTACAAGTGTGCCACAACATAAACTGACAACATAAACTTTTTTAATCAAGTTTATATCATGATACTTTAACTTTAACTACCTTTAACATTTCATATCAATATTGTGATAAAAAATACCTTGATGGAGCAGAGGTCAGGTTGAGTAGAGTCAACAAAAAGACAGGTTTTGACTTCATTTTTTAAGAAAGCATTGTTCTCTCTTTTTACATCTGAAAAGCACCAAAATGTTAGAACCATAATTTTCTTCTCTTTGTTCTCTTAGCTATTTATTTTTTTCTGCATAAAGAAACACATTTTTATGTGTTGGCTACAGATGGATTCACATTTCAGTGTGTGATTGGTTTGCACAGCTTAGTCATATGTTAGAAAATTCTTTGTGGTTGATAAAAAATATTTAACTGTTTTCAAAGCCATCTTACCCTTTAATGGGAAATAATAGGACAAAACGAATACATCAAAATGAGAATCATAAGAAGTTTTCCCTATTGCATGCTTTCACACACTTTCACATCATTTCCACATTAGCATTAACCTCTACCCCTACAAACATATTTTTGTGGGATGTTTAAAAATTGAACTCTCATCGGTCCATGCATGTGGGGTTTGAGTGGCGTCACGGCGGCTGTTAGCCCTCAGCCAATCAGCGTTCAGTTTGCGGTGCGGCGCTCCAGAATGACACGAACCGGAGGATCAGTGTCAAGACATGAACTCCAGTAACTTCTCCACCTCCATCAGTTAAGGTGAGTCTGAGTTTTTGCTCTGTGTTCATACTTTTAGTTGATTTGTAGTTGAGTCTGGTGGGATTTCAGCTGTTGCAGTCATCTCCTGTGTGAGCACACATCAGTCAGTTTGACGGTAGTTGGTGGGTGTAACCCAGGCACCACTAGCCGCCGTTAGCATGGATGTGGCTGCTCTGCCCAGTTGACAGACACACGTCGTATCCGTTTGAGGACTAATTTGTTAATTTTCTGTTAATGTCAAATGGTGGCGCCCTTTAAAAGCCCCGCTCAGCTCTGAGACTGTGCTGCAAGTCCAGCTAACAGCTCTAAGGTTAGCTTGCGTTGTATAGACTTGCTTTGCGACTAGCAAGGGGAGGCTAGTTATGTCAATAAACATGGCAACTATCAGAGCTCAGAGCTGGGATGGGCCCCCTGGGGTCTGTATGACTCATTCACTGTTTGTGTTTGGGAAGGTTTTTGGCTGTCCATTTTACTCCAACGCAGCGGGGTTAGCCTTTTTTGGATACTTTCTGTAAAACGTTTGAGCATCGTAGATTCATCATCATCATCATCATCATCATCATCATCATCTGTGCTGCTGCTGCATGAGACTGACTAAAAGTAGATTTCACTCTGAGGGGCTGCAGATATACTTAGATTATGCAATGAGGACACATTATATGGGGAGACGCAGCCAGGATCCAGTTCAGTAGGCCATGACCAGACAGAACATTTCTCAAGATCCAAATGTCAGGGCTGAAATTCAGGCTAAAGCTATTTTTAGCAAGGCGTGCAGCGCTGCTGACCTCTCGTTGGAGAGGAGTTCAGAGTTGTAACTCAAGCCAGTACATCCTCTGGTGGTGCTGTCTCTTATACACATTTTCTTCAGACTTAAGGACAACAAAATCGAACTGTCCTGAAACCAAAAAAGTCTTTTTTTTTTTGCATAAGGCTCTAATATGGCATGTCAACACTCAACAGAGTTACAGTGGTATACCTTAGGTTCAGCATTCCCAGTTTCCTTTTACAAATACACTCAGTTGGCAGTTTATTAGATATGCTTAGGTAAAACTAACAGTCTAATACAACAGTCCTGCAATAACCTCGACCTTCATGAAGGTTATAATGTTCAGTGTTAGTTGAAACTGTTTTAGAGAGGTGCTGATTCAACTTTATAAGCATTTTGGATATAAACTACATATGATTGATGTAGTTTTCCGTGCTTTTGAACAGTTTTGCATTATACAGAGAGATGTTTCTGTTATTGAGCCTACCCTGATTGATTCAAGCTACCAAATAAAATTTAATAAACTAGCAACTGAGGTCATATACATTGTTGGTCAGTTTACTGTATATACATTGCCACAAAACATTACCAACATGCTGTCTAACCCTGATCTCCCTTTCCCTTCCTGTTCTTCTTATCTGGTGTCAGAAACTTTACTTAAAGGGCGGGAAAAAAAGGTTTACCTGCCAGCGATAGTGTTTTACTGCCCAAAATCATTTGAATAAATTTTACATTGCTGCCACTGATATCTACACACATTTTATACCTATGGATCATTTTTGTCTTACTCTTAAATACCCAACTTGGTGGCCTCAGATCTGCTAAATTTCACCACATGGGAATGATATTAAGTTTCATTTAATGTTTGGCTTGATAACCACTGAGGGGGCAGAGAAATAAGATGGACATTTCCAATGGTTTAGGTTTCTACAGAGCCCTTACATCATGGAGTTAATGAACAGCCAGTTTAAACCATTGATCTGATTTAATCCAAATTGCTCATGGGCAAAACATGTGAACGGTGGCCAGCAGGGATGGAGGGATACCAAAGATTGAGCAATATATATTAATATTCAGATTTTATGGTTAAATATCGCATTACTGGCCAGTGTAATAGGTTACTGTGTTTGTTGTTGCAGGTGGTTATTTAGGGCCTTGTTACTGTCAATCTGTCCCACCTTCAAAACCTCATCACATAATCTTTCCGTTTGCACATTGTTTGCTTAATGGTGCGTAGAGAGAACACTCTGTGCTCAGTAGGTGAATTGATCTTGTTAAAAGCACATCCAGATGTTGCTTTCTGACTGCTGTTTCTCTGAGTTGTGTCTGTACTGCCTCTTCAATAGGTGTAAATACATCTGTGGTGTGCTGTTTGTGTGTGTGCCTTCCTTGCACCGTCAGCCATGCCTGTGACATCCCAGCTGCTCAGGGGTTTGCCCCGCACCAAGGTCTTGGCCTCCAGTCTGTTACCATGCCAACAACACCAGTCCCATTTAGCTCCTATCACACACCAACCTGCCTCACGACGGCCGTCCCACATGTGGCAGAGTCACCAGCACTCAAGAAGTTACCAGACAGCCTCAATCCTCCGCAGCTACATCCTCACGCCTCCACAGGTCAACTCCATTCTCAAAGCCAACGAGTACAGCTTCAAGGTTTGTGGGGTCCCTCATGCATGCAGAAAAAACACTTATCGCCATTCCTACATTCAAGTTTCCATCTTGCCATTTGTATGTTGTTGTTGTATGTTGTATGTTGTGATTATAGGTGCCAGAGTTTGATGGGAAGAATGTGTCATCAGTCATGGGTTTTGAGAGCAATCAGCTGCCAGCCAACGCCCCTATAGAGGACCGTCGCAGTGCAGCCACATGCCTGCAGACACGAGGAATGTTGCTGGGTGTGTTTGATGGCCATGCTGGCTGTGCCTGTGCGCAGGTAGGGCTGACTGTGTGACTATGTTACTTGACATTTAAATCTTCAGTTTACTCTGATTGTATTTTACAGATTATTGCATTGTTTGATAATAATCATTTTATGTTAGCAGTTCTCCTGCAGTGATGTCCCACTGTGCAAGATGCACAGACATCTAGTGATTTTTTTCTTTTATTGAGTTGAGAACGTTGAACTTTCAAATATTGACATAAGACATAATGGTGGTAAATCCAACAACCTCTTATCATGCCTCATGTTTTTAACATAAGAACTTCTCCCATATGGTTATTAGAGGTTATCTGGGAATTTAGTAATTGGAATGTACCAGTTTATACTCTAGAAATTAATCATACATTTCAAATCCACTTAACACCAGATTACTTAAGGTATTTTCCTCTGTCATTGTTAAGTTGTTTAACATTTACCGTCACCTTAACCATTGTATATGCCATAGTAACAATGACCAAAATATACAGGTACTTGCTACATACTTTGTAAAGTTTTAGGCTATAAGATGTAAACAGGTGTTAAGATGCACATCTGTCAGGATTAGCATACAGAGGATTCTCTGTTTTTCAGCTTGTGTATAACCCTTTTTCATTGGCATTATTTTCTACCTGGAATTGTTTAAGTTTCCAACTCTCCTCCTCTCTGCCAGGCCCTGAGTGAGAGGTTGTTTTACTACATAGCAGTGTCTCTGCTGCCCCACGACACACTGTGTGAGCTCGAGGCAGCAGTAGAGTCTGGCCGGGCCCTTAGTCCCATCCTGCAGTGGCACAAACACCCCAACGACTACTTCAGCAGGGAAGCTCAGAGGCTCTACTTCAACAGCCTCCGAACCTACTGGCAGGAGTTAATAGATCTCACCAGGTGAGGGCTGCAAAACAGCATGGAGGTTGCATGATAGAGTCTAAAGGCCTTTTAGATGGACAGCAGTGATGTGGCAAAACAATGTGTGTCTTCTAATTCAGTTCGGTTACACCACTGTGTTGCCACAGCTCAGTGTTTGCCTTTGTGCAATGTACTACTTTGGCCCATTAAAATGCCATTGTACCTTGTGGCCTTTTGCTAGGCATCAAGACAGAGAAAGGAAGTTTTGAGATTTAAGATCCTGTTTTAGTGGAGTATAAATTTCTGCCCAGTTTCTTAGCTTTTGCTAACGTTTTAAACGGGACTTCAGGTCATGGGTTTCCTCAACTGTACCTTGTAGCAATATGCACACACCAACATTGGGCTGTCTGTTGTTTTGCCAGTAGTGCTGTTCTCGACCTGTGACTTCCTCCGTCTGCTTCACACATAGTGCTCTGTCTCTGTTTTCAGCCCAGGCGAGGTTCCAGACACCCACGAGGCGCTGCTGAGTGCCTTCAAGAGGTTGGACAATGACATTTCTCTGGAGGCTCAGGTGAGAACTGTGTGCTTGCTCTTGGTGGGAATTGTTGGGTCTCTGTAAAAAATGCTATAAAAAGAAGGTCTAGACCTCCTCTATTTCACTCAGCAAATTTACATTGTGAAATTAGCCCTGGAGCAACACTCTGGATGAGTAGTCTACTCATGTCAAAGACTGAGTATCTCTGACTAATATTGTTAAATATTTTATTATTTTTTGATGACTTTTGCCTGTAGACCTGCTGTGGTTCTCCCTTAGTTTTCATTGACCTGTTTCCCATTTGGACCTACTTTTAAAACAAATTAATGTAAAATCCATCTGCCACTTTACTAACAGTGTTGTTACATACATGTTGCACTAGGTAAATTTTCATAGCATACTGTAAATCCTATACTGTTAAAAAATTATTTGTCCAGGCGCAAATTCAAGATGCTTAAAAATATGTTGCCAGTGTCAAATGCAGGTATGGACTCTTAAGTCATATTGATATCAAATTGTCTGAATCATATTACATGTCATTAAATTTGTTCCGAGTGAAGGACTTGAATTCTCTGTCACACGTTAAGATACATATTGAATATCAATATTGCCCCATGCCAGCGAGCAAAAACTGTGAGCATCCAAATTTAAACTTTTATGGTCTAAAGAGGAGCTCAGGTGTCCTTGGCCCTGTGTGTAATTTAAACTATGTACCACCAAAGTCACTAATAGATGGACCGTGGTCCAGGCCTGGACCCAGACGCTGTCCTATCCGGACCTGGACCTATAACTTATAAATGATTGAGAATTAAAATGTTTCTATTTTAACTAGCACAGCTTTTCTAGCCTTTATGGCAGTGGTCACATGATGCTATTGAGCCAATCTTTGCAACTGGAGTCAGTGAGTGAGATGCTCAAAGAGGCAATGGGGAAATAAGCGTGGAAAGTTTAGGAGTGGGATATTAGAGGGAAAGAAAGAGAAAAGCTGTTAAAGCTGTTCAGTTGCTAAGATGTGTTGAGATTGTTTATTATAAAAATGGTTAAGACTGTTAAGATGTGAAGTGGAGTTATCAAAAAAGAAGAAAAAGGGAAACTCAAGCTACAGTTTTGTCTAACTGGACCTCTTTGAATTTTAATTGAACCCCCCCTTATGTACCATATAATGTGTGGAGGCTCACAGCATTATTTGCTCTGCAGGTTGGAGACCCGAATGCTTTCCTGCACTACTGGGTTCTGAGAGTGGCCTTTTCTGGAGCAACAGCTTGTGTGGCTCACATTGACGGATCAGACCTGTACGGAGAGTCAATACATAAATGCATTTTAACAAAACAGATATTTCCTGATGTAAAATAGTTCTTCATATATTCAAGCATATTTTGTGCCTTTGTTCCTCTCCTTTGTGTTCTTAAAGATTTATAGCCAATGCAGGAGACGCTCGGGCAGTGTTGGGGGTGCAGGAGGAGGATGGTACATTCAGCGCCTACACGCTCTCTAATGACCACAACGCCCAGAATGATGATGAGGTGGCTCGGATACGGGGTGAACATCCTCCATCAGAGAGAAAGACAGTTATACGACAGGTACTGCACCTACTAATTCGCTTAGTGTGGTTGTTATTACAGCATTTATTAAAAACTTTTTTTTTTTTTTTTTTCAAATCAGGAGCGGTTGCTCGGCCTCCTCATGCCATTCCGTGCGTTTGGTGATGTGAAGTTCAAGTGGAGTATTGAACTGCAGAAGCGCGTGTTGGAGTCTGGACCCGATCAGCTCCATGAAAATGAACACACCAAGTTTATCCCCCCCAACTATCACACACCACCCTACCTGACGGCCGAACCTGAAATCACATACCACAAACTGCGGCCACAGGATCGCTTTCTGGTGAGAGAAGAGGCAGTAACCGGTTTCATCACTTGTATACGTCCTGTATCTTTGTTACCAAAAGATAAAAGCTGCATTGCATTATTTACAAAAGTATATCTAGGAGAGTTAGCCTCGGAAGATTGAGTCCCCATTCTTAATTCTGCCTATAAAGCTTTGTTTGGCAGACTGTTTCTGCAACACAGCTGTCAGTGGGTATAACATGAGACATCTTTGAATGGTTTGACGAAAGTCAGGTGGTGATTCAGAGGTCGGGGACCAGGCTAGGAGATTGATACCCTCTACTAAATGCTAGAATGAAAGTAAGACACATTATGGACCTGGCTTCTCACTTTAAGATGGGAAACATTAAATGCGCCGGTTAATAACAACCATGACCAATAGATTTTATCACTCATAGCTAATTAATTCTGAGATCTTAGGCAGTGATGTAAACACAACACCCAGGTGAATGTGCTAATTTTCATCCCTTTCCATCTTTAAGAGCACACAAAACACCGTAAACACACCTGACACCAGCACAGTGCTGTTAAACAAGTAACACTGCAGCCACGCTGCATTCGGGCCTGCAAGAGTGAGCACAGCTCCGAAATGAGTTTTAAAAACACACAATCCCTGATTAATGTGTCGCACACTGAGTCTCCAACACTTACAAGAGCTCCAGTCTGTGGATGAGAGTCTGCACGGCAGCTAACAGCTCACTCTTTCTCCCCTCTTTCTCCCCACTCTTTCTTACCTGCTAATCTTGGTATAAATAGGGTATGATATTACTCTCATGTGTTTATTGATTCCAACTGTTCCCTGTTTATCCCTGCAGGTGATTGGCTCTGATGGCCTATGGGAGACCCTCCACAGACAAGAAGTGGTTCGTATCGTGGGGGAGTATCTAACAGGGATGCACCAGCATCAGCCACTCAAAGTTGGAGGCTACAGGGTCACCCTCGGACAGATGCAGGGGCTTCTCGAAGAGAGGAAGGCTCGCGTGTCTTCGGCTTTCGAGGATCAGAACGTGGCGACCCACTTGATGCGTCACGCGGTTGGAAACAACGAGTTTGGAACGGTGGACCACGAGAGGCTGTCAAAGATGCTGTCGCTGCCTGAGGAGCTGGCTCGCATGTACCGTGATGACATCACCATCATCATCACTCAGTTCAACCCTCATGTGATTGGAGCACAGAGACAGGAAGGGCAGTCCTGAGCTGCTCAAAATCCATTCACTGGTGTCACGGTGATGAGTACATACTTCTGTAAATGTGCACTGCAGATCTACACGTAAGCACACTCTCTGGATAAACAGGCCATACTAAGAAAATATCTGAATGAATTTGTTTTACAGTAACTCCGTTTCTGTACAGAATTTATATGTTTTTATGCAGTGCTTCAGAACATCCAGTTTCCTATGAAGTTAAAAATCTCTTATATAACATGTTATTTATGATAATATTCTCCAGCAACGTTTCACACCCGCTTATCTGCAAGGCTGATAAGACACAGTTACTAACAGGTTTTTGTGCCAAAAGATTCAACCACCTCGTTTACTGAAATACTCAGCGGGGTTGAAATGACAGGAATTCCAAAGAGGGTGAAGGTTGTGACTTTATGAGTGAAGAGGCCTTGCAGTACTGACCTGCTTTTTTTCTGATGTGGACTTCTAACTGGTTTGTGCCATGATAACATCGCACTCTGTTTTTCTGTTGTCTGGTTTTGTCATATGTATCCCAGGCACAATCTTTTTCACTTTGTGGGCTGTTTCTTTGTCTGAGGGACTGATGTTACAACTATTGCATTCGTTTTTACTTCTTTGTGTGTTTCATTGTATGAGATATTTTTAGTTCTGTCCAAACCTACACATTTTGTTCAGTATTTACCCTGCAGTGAGTATTAGGATGATGATATCTACTCTACTCCAGCACACTGGATTTCAGGTGTAAAAGTGTCAAATTAAAGTGCTAACGTTGAGCTCACATCCATAGGACATTCCCATCCATATTGGATCGTTGAGAAAAAATATTTCTGTTACACAAAATTTTATCTATTTTCTATTTCTCAGACTTTTCTCTGTAATGTTTGCTTATTTTAAAAATACTGCAAACTGTCTCCTCTGTGGGCTTTTAAAAATTCTTGAAATGACGCAAGCTAAGACGGAATGTGGTTCAGCTGCTCACAACTCTTATTTTGAGCAAGCAGTAACCTGGAAGGAGGGACCACAAACAGACAACACTTCATTTTAAAGGATCACGAGCCAAAAAAAGGTTGGGAGCCACCAAGCTAGGGCTTGTTTTCATATCAAACCCAGTGCACTGGTTGGAGTACAAAGCAAAAACAAAACTGCAAATATTTACAGAATTTTTTTAAATCAGGTTATGAACTCTACCACTACAGGTGGACTGGTATTTCCTGGCTTTTTCTGTCACACTGTCACTTGATTATTGTGGTGCTTCTTTGCTGAAAGGACTAACAGTGAAGTATTCTCCTTTTCTCAGCACTACTTTGGCTAGAGAGAGAGTGTTAGTGTGTGTTAGTGAACCTCTACGCAGACAGAACTTTACCACAGTCTGCTCATCTGGTTACAGCTGTGAAGCTTCTGTTTTCGAGGGGCTGGAGTAAAATGACTTAGAAGGGTTAAAAGGGAAGCATGTTCATCTTGCCTTATGTTCTTTTTTCTGACAGGTCATTAGCAGTGTGGTTAACTGTTTCTTACAGATTTTATTATTTATGACAGTAATGATGAAAGTAGACGCAGACCACTGTCCTGATACTACAGTTAAACACTATTCATGGGGGCGTGCCTGTGTGTATTTTCACCCAAATGAATGAGCAGAATGTAAATTTGAAACAAGCTGTTTGAATATTATTAAGATTATTTATTCAGCTTTAGCATTATGTTACACATGTATATCTACAGTTGTATGTATAAATTGTAACTTATGTGGATTAAGTTTTGTATATGGAATGGTTTAATAAAACACTGAATACACACCACCCGGTACTGCTGTTGTATGTTTTGGTTGACACAATTTTCCTGGATCTGAACGCACTGCCACACCACAGGAATGCAGCAGGACTTCCCAGTAACACCTGGAAAATCAGCAAGTCTCAGGCTGTTAAGTGTTTTCACTACTGAGTGTACATCAGTGTGTTCAATGTTACATGCGCCAGTTAAATAGCGGTTTGATCCATAAAGTTAGTGTCATGAGGCAGTTACTTCACCACCACCAGATGATGCTGCACTACCAGAAAGACCAAGAGTTGAATGGAGATTAAACCTTGACACATACCAGTTCTGGAAATACACCACCCTCAAGTGGACGTATTGTGTAACAGCGTCATAACGAAATATAACTGAATACATCCATATATAACATTGTTAGTTAAATAACTTCAATGCAGCATAAAAAAAGTACTTTATACTTTTCCTTTAATCTTCAGTCAGTTGGGTTGAATAAAAATAAATTCAAACTAGTACATTAACCCACTCTATTTAGCATTAATAGGGAGCACATAAACATAAATATGAACATAAATAAATGCTTCATAACGCACTTTAATGTTTCAATGTCTACATGGAAATTATGAGTGGTGGTGAGGCCTTAACCTTAAAAGATCATGTATTTTAGCTCCCTATTGATCTTTACTATCTCTCTAGCCTGATGTATCTAGGTTTTGTAAGTTGGTTAGGGACTCCATAAAAGTCGGATTTCAGTAATAATTCATTTTAGTTTTGTACCTGTATAACTGTGAGTTTGGAATCAGATCCAAGTTCATTCAATATCAATTTTTTTCTATAAAGTTTCAAACCTCTAAAGACAGAAAAGTTGGGATTTTAATACTGTAGCCTATTCTTTCAAAAGAGTATATAAATTGTCTGTTTTTTCAACAAGCTATAACGTCTTTACAACAACATCTAGTACAAATCAGTAGCTGACCAACATAGCCAAGTGGTCTTTTAGTTATTTTATAAACATTTGCGGACATCATCTTCATTGTTCAAACTATTATAGCAACATGATAAAGAAAGATTTGACAAAGATTACTTGGGCTCAAATCCTGATACACAACTGTTGACAAAAAAATACTTTTATTTACTGTTATCCTGCACATCTCCTTGGGGACTATGGAGTAACCTCACTTACTCTGTTCTATCACAGAGAGAAGAGGAAGAGGGTACTACTTTGTTATTCGTCTCTTTTTGGTCGTCATCACACTGACATACTGTAAGCGTCCAGAACAACTGGTGTGTTTGCTTTATAGGTGACTCTCTCAGTCAGTTTACTGAAAATACACACCTCCGCATCACATTTTGGTCACTCACGTGCCTCATTTCCGCTGCAGCACAGTTGTTTTTTCCAGGACTAGTTCGTAAAAGCAGAGTGACAACTGCTTGTGGAATTTATTTACATTTGGGATTAAGAACAAAAATCATCCCACATAACTAAACTGACTCTCTGAGATAAAATATTACAAGAGTGAGCAGCTCAACACTCAGTTAAACAAAGCTATCCCACAACTTGTCAGTCTTTGATGCGCTTGAGGTCTTAATAGGATTAGATTAGAAACTGTCATTTAAAAAGAGACACCTTTTGCTAGTTTCTACAGCAGTGTATCATTTCAGTCCTCAGTTGACACATTTTTAACATTTTACAAAATACAGAATGTCTAGTTCGATCTTTTATGTGTTTTCTATTCCACAGAGCAAATGGTAAAGCAGTAAATAAGAGGAAGGTTCATTTCTCCTGCACTGAACTTCAGTCGGATGCTCTGTGGAAAAAGGGCGGCTGAGCTGATGCCTATGGAGGACCACAAGTGTCATGGAAGTAATTACAAAGCATTTCATTAATTATATCTAATGGGACAATAAAAAACAGGAATTAACAAAAGATTTTGTTGATGATGAATTACCGGTAATAACCTATAAATAAAGAATTTATATCTTACATACAGATCAAAATGTAAACTGCATTTCTTTTTTAAACTAGGCATCGTTCTTTAAATACACAGATAAAAGACTTTTGAATATTGTAATAAAAGGAATGAAATATTGCAATAATAAAAAATGTTTTGGTTTATAACCTACATATATGAATTTAAGATTTCTTCATTCATTTTATTTATTTTCCATTCTTTACCTCACATAAAGATGCTATATTTTCACATTAATACTTAGGTGATTGTGTAATTTTCTCTTTGAATATGTTATATGCTGTATACTTTGTACATCACACTAATGTATCCCTGTTATAGGATGGATGTTCAGTGGCCACAGAGCTTTGTTTGTATTATTAGAGTTGTCAGTGTTTATAAGGTTGAAAATAGCAAAGCAATCACCCTACGTGTGCGTCCTTTGGGTGAATGTTTATTACTATTAATAAGCTGACTAATTCCTGACTGTTTTTGGGAAACATGGACATTTTATCCAATAAATTTTAGTCATCTGGCCTTTAACTACGCAATCGGGCCTGGTGTTACGTCAAGCAATCATTGTTGATTGTGATTGTGATGTCAATAAACTCCCTTAGTATTTCTATATTAGGATAAAACGCTTCTCCAACAGACAGTAATGTGCAGTGGTGATGGTGAGGTTCGATATTCTGAGGTGGTCGCATCATCCATCTCACAGTTTACTCTCCCTGTCTTTCCTCCACCTCTGCTCTTCTGTCCCTCAACATTTCAACTTCTCCCACCAGCCCTCCAGGACTTTCTGTGTGTGTGTGTGTGTGTGTGTGTTGTTGTGGAAAGTGTTGCTGGGATACAGGCGAAGAGAGAGTGCAGACATAAACACTGGAGAGGCTTCATGTTGGGTTTGTTGTTATGAGGCTGTAGCTGTGCTCCTCTGATTCTGACATTGTTTTCCTGTTTGGCTTTTGAAAGCTGCAGCAGGCCGCTTGATGACTCATCCCAAACACACACGCTCACACACACACTCACACACGTGGCACATGGACTGGAAGGATGCGTGGCCATGGCAGCACATGTGGCACCCGCATTCAACATGTGTGTGTTTTGCTGCTCAGAGTGTGTTTTTTGTGTCACTGCCTCTTTGTGCTGCATAAAAGCCCACAATCACGCCATCCTCTTTTCAGCACCACTAACAATCTGTGGCCTGTCTCCCACTGTCAAAGAGATGACTCAGAGCATCACTCGCTGTGGCAGCACCGTGGGCTCGAATGCTCAGTGGCAGACCGGCATGGAGGGAGGAAGGGGGACAGAGAAAGATGGACAGGACTTTGAACGCAGAGTAAACGCTCGTCAGAAATCTGAACAGAAGGCTACCTGAAGAAAGACAGCAGACAGGAAGCTGTGAGTATGAAGCTGAGGAGTGCTCGTGTTTGATGTCACAGAACACCTGCAGCGCCATGCGTCTGGTCTGACACGTACGTTCATCCACGCACACACACACACACACACACACACACGCACGCCCACATACACACGCACACACACACAAAGATGATGTGAAAATCAAAGTGGTTCGTGGGTTCATTTATTGGGAAACAGAGCAGTGATTGCTCGTTACAAACCACATTGTTCATTATTTTGTGACAACAGAGGCATTCGGGGTTTAAAATGTTGCTGAACATTTCAGATATTCTCAACGGCTGCACAATATTCAACATTTGGCTGTTACATTAAACCAGACAACAATATCAAAACAAGCTCTGGGCCAAAAACTAATTGAATTATGTGAGATGATGAAACTGCTAATGAAACAACCGAAGTCTGGGAGCCACATCTTAATAAATTAAGTCAAGAAGGTGCATTAATGTTTGATTAGCATGGGACCGCCTGACAGTTTAATTAAGTATGCACAGCACCTATTAATCAAGCTCTCTCTTGCAAATAAAATAAAATAAGCTAAAGTAAGTGTGTGTGTGTGTGTATAGTAGTCACTACATCATGGCGTTCCTCTCTTCCTCATGCGCTTTCTTCTTGTTCCCTTTATTATTTTTTTTGATCGTTATGATGAAGATAATAGCTACAAGAAGACAGAGGCAGAAGTCAATTACAGCAGGCAACACACTGGAGTCTGAACCAGCCACATAAAACTGGACAATAACATCTGACAGTACAATGGATACTACGTCACGTGTGAGTTGGTCTTACTAGGTATGACCCTTATATGTTTGTCTGACTTACTGCAGAATACCAGGACGCCAGCCAGGATACCGATGGTGGGTCCAATTCCGTATTTGAAGCTACGGCCTTCTGGTGCGATGTAGCAGTAGCCCAGCTCTGTGCAGTTACATACTTTCACTGGCATGTAGAAGGGAGAGAGCAACACACACGTGCATTAGACACATGCTGTGCAGTGTTAAGGGGTTGGACTTTAAAGGATAAGGCTGGTGTTAATCTATTTTTCTAACTGTCAACAAATCCCATGAAAAGACCAAAACTAACAACGTGTCAGTCCATCTGTCAATACAACCGTTTTCTCCTGCCTGCTGCAGCCCTAAAAGACACGATGAGAACAGTCCCAGTTGTGCGCTGGACAGTGATGAAAGAATGACTTGAAACTTGCTGTAAAGCTGTGTAAAAATTAAGGGAGCTGTAGTTTCAGGTGATAATTCTCTGCGGGTTCATCCATAGGTTCAGTGGAGCTGCTTAGTCCTGGAATCTTTGAAATTATCGTTATGATCAATTTTATTGTTGGTTTTCATCTATTCATGGTATTGGTTGTCAGACTTACCCTCAAATGCCTGTGTGACTCCCATGCCTGCATTGTCTTTAATGTTAATGGGGAGTGTGAAGGTTTTCTCTTCAGCTGTTTTTTTCTTCAGTGTCAGTTTAGCTGTTGTGCCTGCGTGACACACAGAAGGAAACGAGGAGAGTGTTATATGTGTGAATTGAGACCTTTTCAGTTGAACCCCATCTTGTAATACACACTATGACTTTACTGCTACAGTATGTTAACGTACCGTCAACAGTGGTCAGTTCCCAGTTGGGTGACTTCTTGTTGTGGGCTAAGGTGAAGGTGAAGGGCTGGGAGAAGGGAGCGCTGTCTCCATCTTGAGCCTTGAGGATGACAGGTTCAGGCCTCGCGATGCAGACGAAGGCCTTGGACTCTGTCAGTTTGGGGACGTTGTCGTTCACATCCAGCAGCCTCACAGACACTACGTGCTCAGTAGACTTCTCTGGGTTCGCTGTAGACAGAAGTCAGCCAGCATGAAGAAAGGTGAACTGGCTCATACCTTCTTATGGCAAATAGTGGTCAGGTCTTATGGTCAAATGCCACAACACGTTTAGAATTTTGTCATGTGAACAAATAACTATTTGTTACCGCCATTAAAAGGGATTAAATTCCACTTCTGTACCTGTTTTTGCTCTTTCTTTGAACAGTATTTTAGAGAAATTGTGTGGCCTATATAATAACTGCTGAGCTGTGATATGAATCTCTGTATTATCTCACCCTTCTCAAATGCAGTAACGGTGACTTCGAAACTTTCCACGGTCTCTCTGTCCAGCTTGTCTTTGGTCTTGATCTGTCCTGTGGCAGCATCGATCTCCAGCCAGCCATGAGTGTCACCGTCCAACTTGAAACTGCACAACACACAACAGGAATTACACACAAAGCAACACGCACACAGCGAAAATCATCCATAATACAGCAGACGCTGAACTGATGGCCAGGGGAAATATTGGTAGCCAGAACAAATCGATAGTCTGTTTTGGGTAACTCTGATGGTCCAAACAGGGGCAGTAACATTAACAACCAAGCCAATGCTGAGCTAGTGGAACAATGCCTGAGCATGTGGGCTGTTTGTGTTCACTCTACTATCATTCAGTACATCTTGTTAGAGTCCAGCCCATAAACTACAAGAGAGCATGAACATAGTGCCTTCATTAGGTTTCTAAGAGGATGCTCTGAAGTCTGGGTTTAGGTTCACAGGCTCCAGCTATCTCAGCAGTTACTGCAGCCAAAATACATCACTTAATTAAAAAACTTAACTAGGGTGTTGGATGGAACTGACGGAAACAAGTCGCAACCAAGGTTAAAAGTGATACACTGAGAGGCGGCCCAATGGCGGAGTGGTTAGAGAGCGTACCACATGAGCAGATGTTCTTAGCAGGCCGGTTTGATTCCCAACCAGCCCGACTCTTTCCTGCGTGTCATTCCCCCTCTCTCTCTCTGCCCCTTTCCTGTCACTCTCTACTGTCCTGTCAATAAAGGCAAAAAATGCACCCCCCCAAAAAAGTAATACACTGAGATTCCTAACATCCCTGTATTCAGGGCTCATTATCTTGTTTTGAAGGAACACTACAAAGGAAGTTTAATTTCATATTTAGACCATTATCTTATGGAAGAAAGCAATAGCTCTGTATTTCAACAGTTAAGTTGTTAACTACTCACTCACCAGGACAGTAAAGACGCCTATGCTGGCTATGCTACATAGATTTCACTTCAGCATCCACAATACTATCATCCCACAGAGACTAATGGAGAAACCTCCACTTCTCTTAGGTAACTGAGGCAAGCAACACTCCCCCTAACATTCTCACAACCTTTTACATACATTGACATATTGCATCCCCACTTGGTACACGAGCTGCAATAACAGTGACACTAAAGCCCAGCAGAGGATGGTCAGAGGAGCTGAGAGGATCATCTCCCTTCCCGCTCTTCAGGAGCTTCACCAGAGCCAATGCCTTCACAAGGCACCGAGCATTGTCAGGGACCCCCTCACACCCACTTCACAAATTATTTGATCCTCCGCAATCAGGCAGGAAGTTCTGCAGCCTTAAAGCTAAAACCAGAAGACTGTTAAACAGCTTCCTCCCACAGGCTTTCAGCTTGCTGAACAGTCAAGCCATCTCACTGTGACTGGTTGTGGCATAACTTCATATAAAGATTCTTAAATTATGTTATTCCTGGATAACTGTTTTTAATGCACATGGGGTGATTAAAACTATTCCAAATTTATGGGAGTCCAAAAGTCTATAGTTGTGTCATCTTATTATTGTTTGCGCCATCGTGTGCATGCGTTGCATCATGAACTGACATTACCAAGTGTCTCATATATGCAGCTGTTGAACTAAAAGCTGTTCTGACTGGGATGCTGAGCAGCTGTTGGTGTGTGTTTACCCGATCTCTTTGCCCTCTGGGTCCTTTGCCTCCACAGTGAGCAGCACTGATCCCTTGGTGGTGTTTTCAGGCACAGTCACATCCAGGATGTCCAGGCTGAACTCCGGGGCCTCGTCTACATCAGTGACAGACACAGAGACGAAGGCTGTGGATTCGCTGCCATACTCCAGGCCTGTCATGAGTGGCTCTGGGTTACGAGCATCAATCTGGAGTTTGTAGGTGGAAGAGGACTCAAAGTCCAAAGGCTGTTGGGTGAGAAACAGGCTGGTTATAACAAGCAGCTGGGATAAGGGAGGTAGAGAATATTTTTGGGTGAATACAACAGAGTCCTGTGAAAGATCATGAAGAGTCATAATTCACCAGAATGTTGCCATGAAATATGTGCAGTTATCTGCCAGTTGAGGTTTTTGTGAAGTGACATAAAAATAAATAATGATTGGACTGAGCAGACATTTAACATTTAACCTCAGGGCAGACAGCCATCACATTAACAACAGCTATCAGGGCTTCCAAGTATATTTTCTTATGACAGTATTCAGAAATATAATATAATAAGATATGAAGTGATAAATGTTTGACTTCTCCTTGTTAATCTATAACAGCAAGACATATAATAACTGGGCTGCTCTTCGGCTTTTTGTGATTAACTTCAGAAGTACTGAAAAATTGAGTCGATCAGAAGAGAATGAATCAACTGTTTTGAATATCAATCAACTGTTTAAGTCATCTATCAAGCAAAAAGGCCAAACATTTGCTGGCTCCAGTTTCTCAAAGGTGAGGATTTGCAGCTTTTCTCTGTTTTATATTATTATAAGTCTGATATCTTTGAGTTTTGGACTGTTCGAACAAGCTCTTTGAAGATGCTCCTTTGGACTCTGGGAGCTTTTTGCTTTTTATTACATTTACAAAATAAATGGTACATTTATTAATAAAAAAAAAACTGCCAGATGAATCAATATATTGTAAATTAGTATTTAGCTGAAACCAAGTACAAGAGGTCATCACACAAATACAAAACGTAAACCATGGGAGAAAAATTGTGAACTTATCAAGGTATAGGGACCTAAAATGTTACAGCAAGAAAACTTAAAGATCACAATCAATGTGTTGCGTGAAATCATGTGCGTGTGTTTATGGGGGAGATGTAGAGAATGGAGATGCTGCACCTTAGCTATGAGCAGGTGGCCGACGCCGTTGCCGTCTGTTTCCACAGTGAAAATGTTCTCATCGTCGCCAGCCGAGATGTGGAACTCGATTTGAGAGCTGCCACTGTCTGGGTCATCAGCATCTGTTGCTCTGATGGTCACCACTGTGTGTCCAACAGGGGTGTCCTCTGCTAGGGTGTGGTTTCCATACTGCACAGAGATACAAACAAACAGAGGAACATGAAGAAAACCAGCCAATCAGCATGAGAAATGAGAGCCCGGGGACAAGTTCAAGTACTCACATCATTCTTCTCAAACAGGGGCATCTCGTTGTTGACGTCAATGACCTTGATGACGACTTGACACTCTGTGCTGAAATCTGTGAGACAGATACTGTGAGTACTACAGCTTGGGGTAAATGCTGACTTGCCTCTACAGTACTGTCAGGTGTACAGTATGGGTGTGTTACCTGGGTCGCTGACTCTAACATTGAGGTGATAGACCTGCTGTTCTTTTCGCTGCAGTGAGCGCAGTGCCTGAATTCTTCCAGAAGCAGAATCGATGGAGAAGACGGGTGTGGTGGGTGGAGTTTGGGAGATGATGGTATAAGTCATTTGAGCGTTCTGTGTCTCAGAGTCATCGTTATCATGGACTCTCAGATCTCCTACCAGGCTGCCTGCAACCACACAAGCCAGAACTTAAGAATAAAAACTATTTACCAATTTCCTGATGACTTGTAAATGTTCATGAATCTCAGTGAGCTCCAGAGGTCTCTTAAGCTGGTTAAGAGTAAGTCCTAGATGACTGCAGTACAGAAGCAGAGGTGAATACATATCATTGGTCTTAATGAATAATATGTTCACTGAATCAATATTTATCATTCAAAACATTTGAACATTTAATAGGATATTACACCACTTTTTCATGTCTTTTTTTATTTATGGAAATATCAAGATTAGAACTGGTGTTTCTTTTGTTTTATTTCATATTCCATGTATGTTTAGTGTCTGCACTTGTCAATGTGGCACCTAATTCTCCTTATTGTAATTTTTTTTCTAAAACACCCCTTTCCTGTCTTCTCATTTCAGCCAGTTTCCCAACACCAGTTTTCCAACACTAGCAGGAATTTAACACAAACAAAGTTGCATGTTTTTGCAGAATAGAATATCACTGAATACAATTTAAAATATCCCTGCTCTGAGAATACATGCAATTGATCACGTGATCACTGCTCTTAAAGGCTACTCCACACCTGAGTGGAGTCAGGAGATAAATGTGTGTTATTCCTCACACTCATCAAAGACCTCTGACGTTTGTTCTACAGAGGAGTCTTACAAGTTGGATAAATATGGCCAATATGACCCAGAAAAACAGGGAACAGAAAACAAAGCAAACATGAGAAGCAGCATTGAGAGAAAGAAACACTTTGGTTGAATGAGGCCATTCAAGCCCATGAATGGGTTATGTAGTCATCACACATGCATCTTACCTTCAGGCTCATTCTCCTGCAACTCAAGTATGGTCTCCTCAGATTCACACACTGGGCTATTGTCATTCACATCATCCACCAAGACTTGAATCTCCATGGGCGGATCCACCTCTTTGCCGTTATTATCCCTTGCAAACACCACAAGGATGTACTGAAAACAGAACCAAGTTCAAGAATAATTCCTAGATGATAGTCTGCATTTCAACATCACTTAAGGGAGATTTACTGAGCAAACTAAGCATGTGTCATGTACCATGTCTTTTTCTTCTCTGTCCAGCGACTCTGTCAAGAATATTTCTCCGTTTTCTGTTATCTGGAAGGGGAATTTTATCTCTCTTTCTTTCTGCACTAAGCTGTAGATGGCATCAGGGTCATTGGACCGGACCTGGATCCAGAGAGAGGGGGAGAAGGGGGGCGATTAATGAATGGATATAGAGAAGGTATAGTGAGAGTTTGTATTTTCACATGTCTGCATTTGTGAGGTTTGTGCAGAGTTGGCGTGCTTATCCCACCACACCTGTGTAATTCTCAGAGGATACGTTTCCTGCAAGTTCTCTTTAACATGTATCGGTCCTGGGCTGACCCACAGGTTTTGCTGCACAACAATGTGAACTCTGGCATTTCCACTGAGCGCGGTCTCTGACTGTCCTCCCAGGTCCTGCACACGCACAATCAAGGTGTAGTCTGGGTCATCCAGGGGGTCCACATTCTTCCTCCTTACCTCTGACGCCACAGAGGAAGATGAAACTTGCAGTTAGGACCATTGCACAGGCAAAAAAAGTTTAGAGGGTTGAACATCACCAAAACATTTCAGTCGATCTCTCATTTGGAAAACTGAGTCACATAGATTTGGCTGAACCACTCTCCTCCGCTGACCTCGTCAGCTCAACACCCAACAAATCACACAGCCAGCACTGATCTCTCACAGTCGTTTCTTCATTACAGCCTGTGTTTGTCTACATTAACATTACCCATAACTCACTGTCATCAAGTGCACCAGCTTTTAAGCTTAATACATTTATGGCTTTTAAGACTTTAAAAACACACGTGTCACAATAAACTAATCCGTCACAGGTCGTGCTGTAGATTAGTATTTCTCAACTCTTTGTGACACTTTAAAGTCTTAATATCACAGCTATCCAGAGATATTTACTTGTCTATCGTAGAAGCCTAAGATCACCAGAACATCTTTGGATTTGTGAAGATGGAACAGGTAAAAAAAATGAGTTAAACAATGTATATACTATCAAAATAGTATAATAATAACTGTCGATTGACTGATCAATTAATAGACGACTAATCATTGCAGTTCTATGCTCAACACATCTGGACACAGACCTGCTCTCTCCACACAGGTGAAGAAGGGGTTTTCTTCATGGGGGATCGTCTGCACTGGACAGTAGTCATTAAACTTTGTCTTCAGAGCATCAATGCTCTGATCTTCTTCCCTGCCATAATGGATGCCCTCTCTGGCCTTAAGCATCCGTTCCCCTGTTGAAGGACAAACATACATCAAATATCTTTGAGGATGCTTCCGCACATTACATATGTATTTTCGTATGAGTCAGTGGAAGAACATCCCTGCTCTCGTGAGGGTCTGCTGTCTGAGAAATGTGATAAAGCTTTCCCTCACAGTGCACAGATGTGTGAACAGGCATCTTCAGACTCATTCACATGCTCACACACACTCAAAGTAATCAACATCACGCGACACATTTAGGCAATCTGCCTCCAATCAGCATTAATCTTGAGCACACAAGATGAGCTGTGTAATCTGGATTTACAGTGTCACTATACTGCCAGATTACAGGCAGAGATGGACAGATTATAGACTTTCCCACGGACACTCCACCCAGTTCTGTGCATCTATGTCTGGGTTTATGTCTGTGCATTTGGTTGTGTGTGTGTGTGTGTGTGAACTGGCATGTGCGTGTGGCACCTTCTTCTGTGGTGGAGATCTCGCCAGTGATGGGGTTGATTTGGAACAGGAGGATGTGTTGTTTGTTAGGGATCTGGCTGACCAGGCTGTAGACCAGACGAGCATTAGGAGTCTCAGGGTCGTCCTGATCCAGCCCAAACACACGGGTAAATGGGACACCTGGAACAACAGCCCGAACAGATGTTTCAGTTTTACAGGATTTTGCACTGAGTCGGTCACAACAGAGATGCATAAATGCTACACGGCTGGTTTGTCATTCTTACACAGACAGCAAACAGAAATACTGCTTAACCCAGGTAGAGCGTCTTAAAGAACCACAATGGTGCTCTCACATCACTCAGCCTATGAGCTACATATTGCTTGTACTTAATTTAGCTGGCAATCATATTCAAAAGTATAGGCCTACAGGTTTTGGGGTTTTAGGTTAGGTGTCCTACATTCAAAGCAGTCATTGGTTTCCCTTCATTTCAACACAATATAAAAATAAGCTCATAGAGAGTGAAAATTAGCTTGAGCTGTCCATCACAATGAGCATTTATTCATTATTTTTTTGTTTTTATTGACGGGAACAATTCTTTCTTGTTGATGCATTCTAGAGAGCACCTACATCTAATACATGAGACCATTTCTGAACAATCATTTTAACTCTTGAATAGCTTAGGAGTGGACAGTTTATCTTATTCGATGCTGCCTGACATTATCACAAATATATTTTTTCATATATGCTTGTATTAATTAAAGCTTCATTCTATAAAATGTAAATACACTGGATGTGCATCATTTCTCAAAAATTCAACTTTATATATTTGGTATCTTTAGAAGCTTTGGGATCATTCATTCATTAGAATTTATAATAAAGATAAGATGAGTTTATAATTATTGACGCATCGATGTGTCTGTGAGTTTAAAGAGCTTAATCCAAGGTTGCACCAAATCAATGCTTTCCTTTCCACAGCACTTGCCCAGAATGCACCAGTGGAGATCAGTTTTCAAAACAGCAGCAGATTATTGCAAAATAATAAAAATGAAAAAAAAGAAAGAAAAAAAATCACAGTGATGGATTCCCTTCCTTTAACATTTTCCCATCTCTGTAGGTTTATTTTGATATTATAGTGAAACACATTGAAATTTTGGGTTGCCTTGAAGGTAGGTAAACAATATAAAAATCTTAGCTCTGCTTTAGAGAATCATTGCCAGTAAAGTTAAGTACATGCTCTGCAGTTATTAGGATAAAACATGTAGAAAATAAATTTAATCATATGTACTTTACAGTACAAAGGGTCTCTAAAAAGGAAAAAAAATTGTAGAAAGCAACACTTCAAGAGGAAAAAACCATCATTGTTGCCAGTGGTGGATTGTATATGCTCAAAATTCATTGCCTTCAATGTGCATATACTGTACAATTAAACCAATTATTCCACGAACTCTCTGCATATTTTAATCTATATGCCACTTTTAGCTTTGATAGTTTTCTTGTGAGTTTCTCCTCCTCTTGTTTAAGTAATTATAGACACACCTGCCGCGCTGTTTTCTCTGACCGAAGCTGTGTAGGCACTCTGGTTGAAGTGTGGAGCGTTGTTGTTGACGTCCAACACATTTATGGTCACATAAACTGGACCTTCCACTACTTCATCATCTGCCAATGCCTCCACCTGGATATGTTCACACACACACACACACACACAGACACACACACACACACACACACACACACACACCAGTATATATATAAATACATGTTTTATTGCTACTGCAGTGCATGAGTATCATTTTCTGTATGTTTATCTATATGAAGACAGACCATGTTACCTTGATCATATAATGGTCTTCTCGAGACCAGTCCAGAGGACTCTCCAGGTAGAGCCACCCATCCTTGGAAATCTGAATGTCTTCCTTACCTTCTCCACTCAGCCTGAAATTATTCACACCTGGATGGGTCACCTGAAACTATGGGATGAAAGATGGGAGGAAGAAAATTGAAGAAAGTTGTGAACGCAATAAGATTAATTGGTAGCTTTTTAAGATTTAATTTAAGGGGGAAACAAACAGATATATTCTTTAAAAAGTGATCTTAAAATCCTTAAAACCTCTTATGCTTGAATAATGTTTCTGTACACGATAGTAAGCTTGTCCTTCTTGGCTGGCATGCAGTCATGGAAGAAGTACCCAAAACTGCGACTACTTTGTTAAGTACTAATACAGCAGCGTAGCAATACTCCATTTCAAACAAAAACCATGCATTCAAAATCCTCATTAAGTAAATGTACACAAGTATTATCAACAAAATATATTTAAAGTATCAAAAGAAAAAGTACCTGGCCCTTGTGACTCGTGACACAAGGGACCCAAATCAGACACTGCTTTTTTGAAAAGGGTTTAATGGTGCATTTTAAAACTTAATCACATGTTCTTTAATATAAAATGTTCATTTGAAAAATAGAGCTGTCAGATAAATTAAGTACAATAAAAAGTACAATACTTCCCTCTGAAATGTTGTGGAGTAGATGTATAGAGTAGCAGAAAATTTAAATACTCAGTATATGAGTAACTGTACTTTTGTTACTTTGCACCATTGCTAGCATTTGTGTAATACCTGATACATGGGATATGGCACTGGTGTCCCCTCTGGCACATCCAGGACCGTGTTCTTAAACGGGCCTTTCTTTTCCTCCAGATTCTTCCCACCAGCCTATCAGAGCACAGAAACAAAGGTCAAAGGTCACTGAATACAGTACAGGCTGAGGTAAAATTGAACGTCTCACACTCACGCTCACATTTGCCCTTTTCGTTTCAGTGAAACTGCAACTGAATGCAGTCAGGTATCGAGGGCCAGTTATTTATTGAACCAAAATTACAGGACAAGTGGGGAAAATCATATATCCCACCAGAGGACGGGAGAGCAAAGTCTACAGACACACTAACAGTCAGTTTAGCAACAACTTTCACTCCCTTTTAGTTTTTTAAATCAGTTATGAAACTGTTTCCTGGACATGTTTCTTTAACCTTACAGACGGTTTCTTCTTTTTTTTCTTGTGCTTCCTATGTCGCAAACCTGTCCCACAAATTGTGTATGATTACACCTAAGGATTAATCCACACTGACTGTTTCACAGATCTTTTAACAGGTTCATGTATCTGAGTATTTATGAATATGAAGGACTGCAGCAGTAGTTGGCAATGCTATGTACTCACAATGCTGAACAGGAGTGGGAGCAACAACAGATGCACCATGGGTGTCATGATCACAGGCTGGGAAGGGAGAGGAAGAGCAGGAGGAGGACGAGGAGGAGGAGGAGGAGAAGAGATATGGGAGATTGGAGTTGAAAGAAGTAGGTTGAGGAGGCAGAGAGGTGACATGAAAAGGAGGATTTAAATTACGCATTTAAATTTTACAAAGCATCATACTCACTCTGCGCTGCTGCTAAATTCACATCTTGTGCTTGTAGAAATAATGAAGAATGGATAGGAATTAATAAAACTCAATTGATCCCAAAACAATTAAACTTGTGTGAGTGTCTGGGTTTAATTTGACTGAAAATCTGAATTTTATTACAACGTCTGACCTCTGTGACTTTATTCCGTCTGTAACTCAGATCCCAGTGGGTGTGGACATGACAACAGCTACCCAAAAGAATAACCTTTACTTTTGGCACTGCTTTTGATATTGATAGTCATTAATGTCAACCAAGACTAACACAACATACATAAAATAACCTTGTTGTACAAATATATCAGGAACATATTGATGCAGTCTGAGATTTCCTGAACTTGGCGAGAGAGAAGGGGGAAGTCAGCCGCCACAGAAAGTGAAGGTGACATTGAGTGGTAGCGAATGACCTTTTTGTAGCACCACACGCTTTTTAAAGCCCACCAACATCAACTGAAACTCTTTATTAGCGAAACACGAATTTTACTTTGTTACTATAATTTTTTTCTATAATTTTTTTAATTTCTGGTCCCATATTACCTCTTCTGACAGACATATGGTTAACTAACAAGTCTTTGTTGACTTAACCAATTGACAGACTTCTACTTACAATGATTTAACTGACTTACAGTGAGGGAAATATATTATAAAATGAGTTATTTACTGTATTTGTCCAAGAAAGAATTGATGGACAAAGTTGCAAAGTTTTATGACACACTGATTTGGGTGGTGGTTTGGAAGGCCATCCCTTTCTCCTTTAATGACTGAATGACCTTTGTCAGAATAGATTTCAGCTTCTTTGACACCAAATCTAAATAAAACAATGCAGGTAAATTTCACACAATGCTAGGCACCAAGAACAATCCAAGGAAGACAAAAAGAAGCAATGGTTGTTGTCAGACATGCAAACACCCGACACAAATGGCTTGCCAAAGTCAAGTCAAGATCACAGCACCCCCTCGACAAACTTAAAGCATCCAACATGTCAAACACAGTCTGTGAAAACCAACAGATGTAGTCCAGTTTGTGCCATACTCACACCCCAGAAATCTTCTCCAAATACCAAACAAATCCAAAACTGGGAGCCAGGAGAGTGAGGAGACTTACCTTACTGGAGAGACCGAGCGATTCACTCCTCAGACTTCAGAGTGATTCCAGCAGTCCCATCCTGTCTTGGTCAAACGTTAACCAAGGGCTAACCAGCAATGTTTTATTGGATCTAATGATTGTCTAATCACCCTGCCCTCATGTTGAGCTTAGCCAATGGGCAAGTAGCTGACAAGACAGAAGGAGACAGGAAGAACAGAACAATGACACCTATAGTACTGTAAAAGGCAACTCCATTATCATTAATATCAATTTCTGATTTACCACAAATGCTCAAATGCTCATAGTCGGAACATTATTAATGTGCTATTGTTACAAAAAGCAAACAGGTTGAAGGAATTTCACAGTATTGGTCGAGAGTTGTACTTTTTAGGCTGCATCTGTGTGAAATGTGAACAGAAGAAGAAAAATTTGAACAAAAAGGGGATTAATAATGGGAGAAATTTCTCTAGAAATCTGCTGTTCAGCACTGAAGTTTCTAATGTCAGTTCAGACTTTGACCTCTGCATCGTTTCCTGTCAGATTTTCCATTAGTAGCTGTGCCTGATAAGGCGCTGTGTGTGTGTAGACAATGGGACTAACAGATTACACTGACAATCCATTGCCTCACAAGAATGCAAAGCTATGGGGTCATTAAGGTTATTCAGCAGGTCAAAGCACAGAGCATGAAAATATTAAACAGCAAGTTCCAGCCCTGCTCATGACATTGGTTCTTGATAAAGTTTCCCACCTCTCAGAAAACATTCAGTCATAAAATATGACTTCAAGGTGACTTACTACAGACAGGTGCCACATTAAAATGAATGAGTTAATAATGAATTGAATGAAAAATTAGTGGAGGAACATAACAATGCCCCCATCTATAGGGCATGAGGCATCATGAAAATTATGTGAATCATATGCTGTGGCCTTCACAGTCACCAGATCTCAACCCAGCTGAACACCTATGGGAGGGCTGAGCCACTGTGTTTGACAGCGTTCTCCACCACAATCAATTAAACACCAAATAAGGGAATATCTTTTAGAAGAGTGATGTTCATCCTCCAGTAGAGTTCAGAGACTTGTACAATCAATGCCAAGGAGCACTGAAGCTGTGCTGGTGGCCCAACACCTTACTGAGACACTTGATGCTGGTTTTTCCTTTAATTCGTCACCTTTCTGTAAGTCTGTTTTGTCATTGAATTTTATCCTTACCTTCATACCCCAGCCTCACATACAACTGGGATTATTATCCACACATCTTGATGCACACGCTGCCATCCCGGGCTGAGAGCAGCGAGCTTTACAAGCTACAGAAAGCTGCTTGGAAACAAGGCAGAGATTTGTATGAATCTGAAACTGCAGACAAACAGGCTGTGAATGAGTCACTGTTTCACAGGTCCACTATTTAACCACAACCTGTGACTGCAGTGCTGATGGTTCAGTGGACGGAGCCATTAATTCAGATGGAAGTGGCTCCATTATGTAAAGCATGAGTCCATACATGCACACTGCTCTGCCTTGATCTTGTGTGCAGGCAGCCAGAGAGATATTGTGTCCAACATGCACCATCACCATCTGCCTGATGCTCCCGGGACTGAACACACAAACACACACAAACACACACACACACACACTTCCTTGGCTGCGCAAAATGTTACCTTGGCAACACATTTTCCTGCTTTTTACCACTTTTCCTGCAAAACTGAGTTGTGGATCCAAGCAGCGTCTGAGCGTGGTGTCACACTGTGACCCAAATCTCTGATCAGTCCCTGAGCAGTCAAATCGCTGTGCCCAATCAGCTAACAGACACACACACACACACACACACACACACACACACACACACACACACACACACACACACACACACAAACACACTTATTCAGTGGACTAATTTTGTTTCTCCAAGTTCAGCTTTAATGTCACCACCTGACTCATCTTTCATCAGCTCAGTTGTGTTGCTGTTAAACCCTGTTTGTGTAACTGTGTCTCTTTTGTGTCAGAGCTGAGTCACACATGGTGATAGCTCAGTAATGAGGTTTGAAATGACACAAAGACAAAAGGAACTTTTTTTTCCACCCAAATCAGATGATGTCACTTTATTTCATCAAGCAACACTGAAACTACGTCAAAGTAGCAAAATACGGTACATTATCAATCTGGTATCTATTTACAGTAAGTGCAAAATACAACACATTATAAATAATGTCAAAGGGACAACTCAATGATCATCATACAAAACAATAGAGACATTAATCACGCTTAATCATCCGCAGCTTTCCACTGGTTATCTTAGCTCTCAGGGACTGACAGTCAACAAATCTGTCAGGGATAAGAGCAAAAGGATGAGGGAAAAGAGGAACAGCTAATATAAATGTCTTTGCTCAAAACACAGAAATGAACAAGCATCACCACCCGTCAGTTCATCTCAAACCTCCAACATCTCTGCCACATAAGCGTGGCAAGTCTTCTCGGCAGGAAACACTTCTTCATTAGCTGATTGTCTCGTCCACTACAAAGGCTGACAAACTGAGCCCTGTCCACTCGGTCAGTCCAGTTTTGACTGCAACATACAAACGGCAGTGTAGAAATGTGTTGCACACCATCCCGGCTGTGCCGAGGCTGGATGTGAACACAGTGAGGACCGGGTTTGAATCACCCAACTTTCAGCCCTTGAGAAGCAGGCTTCTCTCCAGCCCATGGCCTCTAATTCTGCTCTCCTGGCTGTTCACCTGCTCACAGGTTTGGTGAGGAGCTAAAACGAAATTTCTGCCCGGTCCCTAAAGCACAGACAGATCATGGCAGGACTTAGATTTCAGCCAGAAGGCCACACTGGGGTTGTTCTTTGCCACCACCTTGTCGAGGAAACGCTTGGCCTTCTTGGGCAGGCTTTCGCGGCGTGTGTTGCAGCTTATGTGCCTGCGACGTTTGTTGGCTTCCTTGGAGTCTCGGCGCAGACGCAGCTGACGCACTATGCCGCGGAAGGCCTCCCAGACGTTGTGCTGCATGGCAGCAGAGGTCTCGATAAACTTGCAGTCAAACACAGCAGCACAGGCACGGCCCTCTGAGGCAGAAAGTCAAAGATCAGTGCTTGCATATGGAGGAAAACTCACAGTGATTAATGTGCATCACACACAAAGGGATTGTTTCTCCTCACCGCTGGCTGACACCTCTCTGCGCCGCACCAGGTCACACTTGTTCCCCACCAGGATGATCGGCGTGTGCTGAGCAGGACGGAAGCGGCGCAGCGTTATCCGGAGCTCGGAGGCTCGCAGGAACGACGCCCGGTCAGTGATAGAGTAGAGCAACAGGAAGGCATCACCTGTCTGCATGTTGCACTCCTGAGCCCATTCACAGCCAGTCTGAAACACACACACACACACACACACACACACACACACACAAGAAAGGATGTATATATATATATATATATATATATATATATATATATATATATATGTGTGTGTGTGCGTTCAGAGTGATGTGCTCTCTCCTCCGCTCCTCATCAGTCTGTTCATTCCTCTCACCTCTGCATCCCAGGTGTCCAGCAGAGTCACAGTGGCAGCCTCTCCATCCACCTCCACCGTCTTTTCACACGTTTCATCTGAAATTACACATCATATACAAAGAAAATGAAACAAACACAAGAACATTTTTGCATGAGTGAAATCACAGTCCTGCTGACAGCAATGTGTTGGACATAATCATACTATCAACATTTTTAGTTTTATCATTGTATTTTTAACCGTGTGGTACTTAATATGTAGAGACTATGGTCAGACATCGTTTTATTTATTTATTTATTATTTGATTTTATTTATTTATTATGTATTATTATTTGATTTATATTTATATTTAAATAATATGCAGTTTTATAGTCTAGAGAGGTGGTCTCAGGGACTGCTGGCACATTTATGTATCATAAAATAAATAGGCTTAAGACCTGTCGGACAATAATGCTTCAGTAAAGTTAGGCTGTGATGTTTTCTCACCCCCACACAGCTCGCAGTCATCACTGTCCATGCTGTCTGCTGCTCCGGCGAAGATGCTGGCGAAAGCCGTCTTACCGACTCCGCTGGCCCCTAACAGCACCACCCGGTACGGGCTCCCGGGTTCAGTCGGCTCCCCGGCGGAGTCGGTGGAGATGACTGAGTCTGAGGAAGACCAGCTCCCGCGGCTGCTGTCCGACTCCCCGGCGGAGCTGTTGCACGACTTGGAACGGGAGATGCAGGCGGGGACCCGGGCCAGGAGGCTGTCCGGGAGCAGGTGGCTGCCCGGGTCGCAGATGCTCCAGCGGTGGAGCTCGGTCTGCAGGCGGAGGCTGTGCCTGCGCACTGTGGACAGCATGGTGCCGGTAACACAGTTAGGATGAACTGGATGAACCAGCAACGGAGGAATTAAACCGTTTTGCAGAGTCGTGTCTTTGACCTCCTTCACCACAGGAAAAGAAAATCACAATTAAGTAAAAAAAAAATGAGTCGATTTCTTCCTTAAAAGTCGCTTTCACGCCTTCTTACCACTGCGGATAAACATTATGAATGTCCCTCTGATTCCCTCCGAAAACCTTGAACCGAAAAGGTGCCTGAACTCTGAGCCGGAATTATGGTAGAGAACAGCAAAGTCCGTCTGAGTTTCCCACTGCAGTTATACCTCAACAGTTCGCCAGTGCGCCCTCAGAGAGGCTGACACAACCAGATCAAACTCTCTCTACAACAGACGCACGTTCAGGCGCAAAGACGCGCAGCCCGCATTAAAACCACAGTTTAAACATTTGATGGGTAGATCCCGGAGCCACAGTTACAGCTTGTGTCTCCTTGATGTGGAGATCTCCAGCTGAGTGTGTGTCTCTAATGCTCTGATGGGGTTTCCCCGCGGTTTATATACAGAGGAGGAGGAGGGTGGGGGTCATAAGTGGAGCATGGATGTTTACTGTGGTGTGTGGTGGGTATTTACGAATGTGATTCATGTAGCCTACATGCGCTCAGGGATGGGTTACTGCTTGGATAATATTTACACCACAAGAGTATTGAATTGTGCAACAGGGATAAACTGAGGACTGTATAGAGAATTTCGTATATAGGTATATGCTCTGAGTGTATATTATATTGGAAGTTCAGGGAGACATGGGCTGGATACTTGAAACTGCATTTACGCAAGTGCTGTGGTTGAACCAGGGCTTCGTGACTTCTGAAAGAAATGACATTCTTCCACTTAGAAATGAAAGGTTGAATTTATAAGGAACCAAATGCACCACAAGGACACTTTTATTTACATAATTACACACAACACCCACATTTCACTCATGTAAAAGCCACAGATCTTACATAATTAAGACCTGGCATTCTTCCTCTATCTTTTAAAATGATATATTAAAACAACATGTTTTTCAGGAGGTCTTGTCCCATATTGTACTAGCTGATGATTTGTCATACATTACCCTGAAATATGATGACGTGGAATGGTTGATTAAGTTTGATGAATTCAAAGGAGCAAACTTCATTCCTTTACTCCCTTTACTTTAATCTCCAGCAGTGGAAAGCATCCTTCTTGTTGTCTCATCGCTTTCTGACACCGGCATCCAGGCTGCTTCAAGGCAGCTTCTCAGAGGGCATATACTGACCTCTTGTACTGTAAATGCAAAGATGACTCAAGCACTTGGCAAGACTGGTAAGTTAACAGCTGTTAATGCTAATGTAATGCTATGTAGTAATAGCAAAACATATAATCTAAGTTATCTCATTTTGTCTCAAAAGCTTGGAAGAGAAGAGACAGAGACAGAGACAGAGACAGACTATTTTATCAGGCTGTCTGTTGATGACTCCAGTAAACATTAATTATATATTATAGAATATGTTTCATCTGTAATTTATGAATTTTGCTGAAGACGTGAATGGCTGAAAATATGACCATGTAAGTTATGTGTTATTAGCTTTCTTTATTTTGCTTCTTTACTTTCCATTGAAAAGGGAAGGAACAGCATTCTGGAGGTTGTTTATATTCATTTGTGGTGTAATGAAAGCTGATGCAGGCTGGGTATAGCTGTTTGCATAAAAGATCACCATGATCATGACAGGAAGACAGAAGGAGACAGAGATAAAGAGGGGACCCTTGACATCTTGTATCTGCTGTTCCCTGGAGTGAAAGGGCAGCTTTTAGTCTGTGGGAAAAACACCTACTTTGCACAGGCTGCTGTATAAAACATAACTACTCTCAATATTTTATTTTCTTGGCATGTTTAAGCAAACACATCTACACAAAGGCATTTTAGTTCAGACATATGGCCTTTTTGAAAGAGGCTCCACTGAAATTCAGTGTCAGTGTAATTTCTTTTTTTCTGCAGAAAAAGTGTTGTACACAGACATCATGATTTTTCTCTGGACTCCACATTTGTGATGCAATATTCAGCAACAGGTGGAACAGCTCTTGTTTTGCTACCGGCACTGTTTTGTCCACCTACACTTGGAAGATCAGCTGAATGCAACATGAGGTATAAAGAGGAACTCTGAAATCACTCGATGACTTAAACTAGAAAAAGAGTTTGAGGTAAAGTGGATACACCAATAAAAAGATATTACAAAACTTTCAACAAAATACTTTCTGGGATGCATTGAACACCACATGCTATGGAGTTGTGCTTCAGGGTGTTTGAGGAGGATATTTTATTTAATCTCACAACCTAGAGCTGAAATAATTAGTCAATTAATCATTAGGTCTAAAATATTATTCGGTCTTTCAAAAATGATAAACATTCCCTGCTCACAGGTCCTTATCTGTAAGGATTTTCTGCTTTTCTTTGTCAGATATGGTGCTTAACAAAACGAACAAGCAAGCAATCTGATGCTATCATATAATTATAGTCATTAGTTGTAGCCCTATTTCAATGTCAATACAATATAAGAGGAACATGCATTCACTTCCCATCTGCTCAAACTAGAGCCTGATTTAGTTTGTATATGCATTATTCAAAAACTTGTCACAAACACAAATTTATAAATGTTGGCAGAGTCCTGTGTGGGAGCTGATGAAAATAACTAATCCAAACCTCTGCTGCTGCCTGTTCAGCGTGACAAATGATTAACAGACATGACAGATTACAATTTAGGCCAGAGTTTCAATCCAATCTTCATATTTACCTTGACATAAAGCTACTAAAAATCACATATTAGGAGGTAGTATTTAGGGCGGTTAATTTTGAACACTTTTTAACCTTTGTAATAGAAAGGTTCAATAAATACAAAACAATTCAGCAAGGACACAAGCAACAACTTCCAGGAGCATCTCAGAGACATCTCAGAGATACACAAACAATATATTCACTGTGGTTGGAATCATGTAAAATAATCAAATCTATATGCGATCTATGAAGACATGCTCCGATTTTAGTGTCACCAACACTGAAGTGAATGGAGCATTATCAGGCAGAGCCCTGAAGGAAAAGATACAAGAGGTGGCACAAAGCTGATAACAGATTCATATCAAATGAATCAACATGGGTACGTTATATAGCACATTTAATAGCTGGGAGTGAAAACTCAAATCTATTATGCCTGATATCCATGTGTTACTCTTTTCACTATCAGAGGATAACTAAACATAGCTTCCTATCAGGAGTTACTGAATGAAAGCTTGGAGAAGAGACTTAACACGTAAGCCTGATATCTACTGTCAGCACCACCAGTATATTGTTAATGGGTTGGAAACCACCACTCGGTATTTTATGAATAACCCATCTAACAATGTACACAAATTCCCAGTGGCTGCGACCGTGCATCACTTCACGTACTCCCTCAAACATCAGATTTTCATTTGCCAAAGCACTTTGTGTGTGTGAGAGAAAGAGCGACTGAGATCAGGGAGAGTTATTACAGTAATTGTGGGATTATGCTGCTTTTTCGGCTGTTGTTTTTCAGGACTTCTGTATTGGGTTGTGGCCTCACCCACGGGACCTGCTGCTGTGCATTACAGCTCTGATCTGATCTGCCTGACAGATGATTGGGCGACATTAAATCCTTGTTAAGTGCTGGAGCAGGACCAGGGTCAGGAGGATGGGATGGGTGGATGGAGGGGGGCGGGATGGCTGTGCTCTGACCGGCTATAGATTGGCTGGGTGATGTTGATGGCTGTGGGTGGCAGCAGAGTGAGAAGTGCCCTAAACTTTCTGCGATTTATAAAGACCATTCACAAGATCTAAAAATAAGTATACTTGTCTTGTTGCAACTTCATGTGGTGTAGTGGCTTATCCAACCTAACAACCACATTACTGCCAACTAAGAGGCTGCTGGGACAGCAGACACAATAGCTTGCTCAGTATTTAATTACACAGTGCAGAAATCCTAGCTTTACTTATCCAGGGGCAAGATTTGGACTTGTTCACACTCACACACCTACACATTCACACCCAGAAGCTGCTCAGTACAACCCCACTCTGATCTGATAGTCTCTTCTGTGTAAGATAAACCTCTCACAGCTTTTAAAGAGACCCATTCAACAGTGGAAATGCCATTCAGATGGTGTGTAAGGCAAGAAAAAATGCTACATTTTGGCACCGTCTCTCAAAGGAAGAGTAGAAACTGGTCACATACTTAATGTTTTTAATTTACTTGATATAATTTTGTCAAGTACTTCAGTTCAAATTGACAGTTGCTTCGTAAATAAGTTAAGGCTAAATGAATCTATATTTTAAAGAAACTGCACCCAAGAGTCTGTCCTTTTGCTCACATTCATCTGGCCTCAAAACACAAAATTCAGCAGCCAGACGTCAGTCTCCTGCTGGAGAAGTTTGCGTTTGAGAGAAAGTTGGAGACAGAGGCCATTTGAAGGCTACTACAGCAACATTCAGAAGAGGCAGAGAAACTTTGTGTTTTGGCCTTTAACTTTTAGTGGCAGTGACCCTGGTTCAGATCTCTTTTGGTTCGTATGTGGGCCAAGCAGTTTATTATACAATCAAGTCAAAGCATAGTCAGCGCAAGAAGATCTGTTTTAACAGCACAGTTGCAAAGAGCATTAGAGAGCAAGGTCAAGGTCAATCCAAGCCCACCTATACAATATATATCGACATACAGTCTATATTATGTCTGCCTTTAATATTTAGCTCAGTACAGAATGGTCTGTGGGTATTTATGCCACAGCCCTTCAATTATGTATTTTTAACATAGATCTAAATCGTCTGTAGCTGCTGCACATTTCAGGCAACAGATTGCAGTTATTGATGACCACCATTGTGCTGAATACCAGGCCAGATGTCTTTCCTCTGCGTCACCAACACCCAGCCTGACACTGCTTCATCTGCATCAAACCTAACTTCTCCTAACTTTGTTTTGTACACAGTGAACAAGGCAAGAAAATTCCAAAGCAAACGAAAAGTACACTCTCCTCACTCTCTATCATTTTATTGCAATTATATGATTAACCGATTTATAATTTGATCAATAAATGTCTCCAATTTGCTTTTATTGTCCACATAAGAATATAAAACCCAAAAATATTCCGTTGGAATCTGGAATCATAAAACGTGCGTCAAAATAGAAAGTAGTGAGACAAAGGGAGAGTAATCTTAATGTTTGTCTTTGTCCACACAAGGAGGTGATAATGTTGTCATTACACATCAATCCAATAAAAATATCTCTGCTTATTTTGGAAAAGCACATGTTAATAGATAAGATTTTACAGTGAAATGGAGGTGCAAGGGTTTAGAGTAAATTTAGTCAAGATTTTCCAGCTTCTATGCCCTCTATCACTAAACCTCTGAACTATCCATAAAGGGAGCAGAACAGGAGAGAACATGATGTTAGACATGAAATCCTCTGCGCTGTTGAGGATTTCTGAACTCTCTGTCCCTAATGAACAGCTAGATTAATCTGCTGACACTCAAGTATATCCAGTCTAGTGCTATCAATCCTGGAGGCTACATGGAAGCCCTAAAGTACAGAAACACCAGGTCTGCTCAAGGCCTGTGAAGCTTGAGCATCAATGATTCTCAGACTGATACTGAATGAAATATAAGAACCGTGACCTCAGTGAAGGTTAATACCAGATGTTTCACCATCTACAGTACATTCAGATCTTCCACAGAGGCCCTGGGATCACAGGGAATAAACTTCCAATCTGTTCAATTCAGTCTCTCCATCAAAACAACTGTATCCCTTTTCCCCCTCCGGCAGTGGAAAGTCATTCATTCAATCCATCACCAGGTCTTTGAGCTGACGGGGCTAGAACGCACGGCTTAAAAGAGGGATTGGCAATGCGGCCAGCGGCGGCTCCTAAGAGCTTTGCACAGACAGACAAATTCTGCCTCATGCACCCACCAGCACATGGCCTCTGATACTGTTAGAGAAGTGATTTGGATCAATATCCTGCTTGGACGAGTGACGCTCGTCTGTCAGACACGTGTCCCATACCAATACCAAAGAGCCGAGACACAAAATGTGATTGCCCTGAAACAACAAACAGCTTCTTACATTGCCTAAGTCTAGCCAGGGTAGTAGCTGTAGTAAGTTGCCTGGTGACAGTTGCTATGCCACCACTGGTTTCAGTCTGAGCCTCTTTAATGTTTGGACTCATTGACGTGTGTTGTGGTTAAGATGTGTTTTTTTGGCCACGCTAGCTGCTTGGCTCGAGGGATGGTCTGACAGTCAGCTGGTCCAAAACTTTGGTCCAGACTGAAATATCACAACAACTATCCGGTGGATTATCATGAGATTTTCTACAGACATGGTGCTTCATGTTGCCTAGAGCACGAATCCTCATGACTGTGGATGAATCCCTGACATTTCCCCTATTGCCTCATGGGGTCCTCATTTGTGGTTCTACATGAAGGACTGGAAGGACTGTCATGAAATCTGTTACAGACATTTATGTCCCCTTGAGGATGATTGTAATCAATTTGATGATCCCTTTACTTTTCATCTACACCATTACCAGACAAAAATACCTAAATTTTTAAATTCTTGCAAAATGAAGTTTCTTTTGTGGCATTGTCACCTTTTTATTGGACAGCTCATAATGAAGAGGCAGAAAGGAAAGGAAAAGGAAAAATAAGGGAATGACAAGCAGCAAAGATCCCCAGCAGGACCTGAACATGATCATGTGGTATCTGTAGGACATTTTTTAACAAAACAAACAATTTAAAAAAAATCATGCACTGGTTAAATTTCACAACTCCGACTATATTATGTTTTTCTTGGGCTTTTATGATAGTGAAATGAATATGAATATTAATTTTTGGTCGAACGAGACATTTCTAAGACATCACCTCAGGCTGTAGGAAACTACAATGGGCTTTTTTTTCCTTTGCTGAAATTTGATAGACCGAACAAGTGAACTGATTGATTTGATTAATCATTTGGGGAAATTCTAGTTAGTTGCAGTGCCAGTGAGCACGTTAGCATGGTGATGTTAGCATTTAGCTCAAAGTATTAGTGTGCCCAGTACAAGCTTACAGAGCCACTAGCCTGGCTGTAGACTCTTATCCACTTTTACTATCCTAAACTGATGAGCTTCCAAAAGGCCGACACTGAATCCCACACAGAAAACTATATTATTAATACAATAGGTAATATTTAAAAGTGCTATATGTTCAGTTGTCTGCCGCCAAATGTGGGTTTCAGCCATTGTTGCAAGACAAGAGGTTAGAATAAACCCAATCAGAGCTACCTCATCATCCTGAACTGAGGGCAGACTGGATGCTACAGTGACTCACTATTGCAAAGCAGTATTATGAGCTGGGGCAGGCCAGGGCTAGCGAGCTAGCATGCTAACTTCACATGAGGCTGAAAACTTTGAAGCTTGGTCTAGAACTTAGATTAACAGTTTAAATTCACACTTTGCCCACAGAGAAACAGCGGGTGTCTGCATTATCGCCACACTGTCTCCAGCACGGTGCACACCATGATCGGGAGCAGAGCTTCAACTGCCATACAGCATAAAGGGAAAGTTTAACATCCGAGACCCAGTTATTACCCAACAAAGTTGCTTAACAATCACACAGAGCGGTGATCATCCAATAACTAATAATTACCCTTTTTATGTAAAGACACACATTGTATTGGCGCTCAGTCAATCTGACAGACCCAAACACAAATCATATGTGAATTCAGGGCATGCACACACAGATGCACACATAGCAACACACAACTACATAACTCCCACGCAGCGGGTTTGTGTTGAAGAGCATGAACAGACTAGTGTTATCCAAATAACAGACTGAACAGATTGCAGTATGTCCCATAACTAAAGCCCAGCTGATTTACTTGACACTAATGTGAAAAGTCGTTAGATAATAAACTGACATTAAAGCACACAAAGTGAGGTAAAAACACACTTGTCCTTTTTGCCTTGATTCCTCAATCACAACATTCACATTCAGGTGGCATACTCACTATGCAGACAGCCATGAACTAGATTCTTATACATTTTCTCTACTTATCACCCATCATCTGTGTCACAACATAAATCGTCTGACACAGATAATATCACTCCAGATGCACACAGAAGTACCTCTCCTGCATATTTATCCACAGTACGCGGGTATAAAACATATCTGGTACAGAAACACTTCCAATCTGTCAGATTTATACAACATGAAGAAAAACACAGAAAAATTCTTCAGTCAATAACAAATGTTCAGCTCTTTAAAAACCTGTTTATTACACACACATCCTTCTTAAATGTCATTTTTAAATGAAATTTCTTTGAATAAATAAAGAAAATACAAAGACACTCATGACAAGATACAGAATCTCAACAGTGTCATTTCGTTTGAAACAGTTGGAAACTGTATTGTTGTTATTGGCAAGTTGTTACACGTGCAGCAGTTCAGTGTTTAGCCACATATTGTATCCAGGCTGCAGACAAATCCCAGAGAGGCTGAAGACAAACATGTAGAAGAAATATGTGTGTGTGTCTCTATCTGAAGTGTAATCTAGTGTGTGTTTACTGAGCTGTGTGGGAGATGGTGGTCTGGAAGGCAAAGGTGATGTTGTTTCGTGCGTGATCGAGGTAGGGGTCTGAGAAGGTGTGTGTGTCACCAGAGAAATGTCTCCATTGCATCAGCTCGGACATGCTGAGATGCTTCTGCGCTGTCCCCTCTCTACGGTCACCTTGACGACCGAGCTGGCATGACCTATCAGACACCTGGTCCTCCTCCTGTACGACAGCTGAGAATGACAACAAAAGTGAGCTAATGAGTCTCAGTGAAGTCAAATAGTGGTGCTATTGCGTGGGGGATGTGTATGGGCCTACCCTGGACTGATCCGTCCATGCTGCAGCTGCAGTTCAGCAGGTCATGAGTCAGAGATGGCGTGTCCGTCAGGCTGAAAAGATCTCGCAGTTCATTGGTGGAGAAGCTGGTGTGCTCCGCCCCTTTGCCCAGGTCAACCACAGTCCCAGAAAGCCCCTGTTTGGACACCTGTCTCTGGAATATACGCTCCTCAATGGTACCTACGAGGAAGTAGAACACACCCAGACATAAAACTGCATATCAGTTTTATAGTATGTTCAATTTCTGGCTCATTGTGTGTGTTCGTGTATTCTGACCTGCAGTGAGGAGACGGTAGATGTGCACAGTCTTTCTCTGTCCATCTCTCCATACTCGAGCCATGGCCTATACACAGTACAGAAAGAAATGTTGCAGTGGACAATGACACACATGTACACAGTACCACCTGGTGGATAGAGATATATATCAGTGTGTTACTGTACAGTATGTGGGTGCTTTCACACCTGTAGTTTGGTTGATTAGGAATAAGGAAAAAGACCCACTGTTGTTCACATTGACGTTATTCACATCGACTTTGAATATTGACATCGAAGATATCAACAGCTCTGAGTATGAAGTCCGGTAACTCATTAACTGAACAGTTTGATAATGTCATCATCAGGACACGCCTGGGGGAATCAAATTCTGGTAATAAACAGCTTGTTATTCACTCACTTTTTAATGTGGAGCTTCCAAAAGACATGGAGTAGAACAACACACCTGTATTTGAACCTCTTTCAATTTTCTAACTGATCATGTAAAATCCCCATAACCAGGTGAGGCACATACTTGTGGCTATGGTTACCAAATTATTTGTATAGATGTATATGTTGTTTGTACAGATTGCTCATAAGATTGCTTCCTTAATAGTTCATGTTCAGCAGATGATTTAATTGTAGTTCAGCTTTTGAACTCATGCTAAAATCACATCTCAATCTACAATGATAATATCCTGAAGTGGATCCAGACCCTCCTTTACAAGTGGTTTCAGTTTGATTGTTTCAAATGACAGCTTTCATGACAGCCCAACAAATCCTGCTAAACAGGCAAACACACAAGAGTTCTTTTGTATCAAACCAGACATATTAGTTGTGACAGCCCAATCCACATTTGTGTTTAGGAAAGACAGAGAGAAGAGTAGCAAGGTCAAAGAAAATTGCATTATGGACTTTAAACTTTGTTGTCATGGCTGTCTGTGGGTGTGGGTTTGTGGGTGTGGGTGGGTGTGTGTGTGTTTCTTACCTGAATGTCATTGGCAGGGTTCCAGTCAATATCATACAGCACCAGGTGGGAAGCACCGATCAGATTCAGCCCCACCCCCCCTGCTTTAGAGCTCAGCAGAAACACAAAGTTCTGAGAATAGGAGCTGTTAAAACTGTCAACCAGTCGCTGTCTCTGGCTGGTGGGTGTGTGTCCATCTAGTCGGCAGAAGGTGTAGCCCATGTGCACACACAAGTCCTGGAGCAAATCAAGCGTCTGAGTGTAGTTGGACACCACGACCACCCTGCAGGGGCACAGACACACTGTCAAATCTACAGATACACATACATACATGCATATATACATATACAGACAAAACTACACTACACTCAGGTAAACGCAGGTATTTCACTCACACACACACACACACACACGCACACACGCACACACACACGCACCTGTCTGAAGGGCTGAGCTGTTTGATGGCAGCCAGCAGGTCTGACAGAACAAGGAGTTTTCCAGAATCAGCAGTGCTGAATCCTCCTGAAGAGTAGGATTCTGGGAAGAGATCTACCAGACCGTCATATATTGAATTCTCCACTGATCCATGGTCTGTTCTCTCCTGAAAAAAGGACAACAAAGTCCTCACAGTTAGAACTTAGTTTGAACTGGGATTTGGCCAAATCTCCAGGCACACACACCTTTACCACAGAACATACTGCCCACAATAATGCTCAGAGTTTTGTTTGTGAGACTGCTGACACTCGTCTACCAACTAATAAAAAACATGTAACCTTGACAGTGGAGTGGAGCAGACCAGGGTGGTTACAGAGCTTCTTCAGTGCAGTGATGCAGGCAAGGTGTGTGTGAGTTTGTGTGGCGCTCTGAAGGCAGGCTCTGAAGACTCGATGGCACAGGAGATGCCTGTAAAGCTCTAGCTGGAGAGGGGATGGGTCACAGAACAACGTCCAATCGAGACGAGGAGGGAGGTAGCGGTTAATGATTTCCTGCGTCCGCCTCAGGATGAACATGCCAGTCAAGCGGGAGAGCTCAGCTGCTCGCTCTTCTCCTAAAACTCTCTCCTCCTATTGGCAGAGAAAGACATGAGATCTCTCTATACAAGGGATGCAGATTCACAGAAAGACAGAGGGAGCATTACCTCTGTGCAGGACGGTTGTCTGGAGCGTAGAATTGGCTCCTCATACACTTTCCTATAGCCAGTTGATGACCCAAGAATCCCTGGGTTAACAAAATCTATAATAGCATAGAACTCCTGCAGGTCATTCTGTACTGGAGTTCCTTCAAAACACAAAGACAATTTGTTATAAAACCTTTACAATAAGTCCTCCCATCTCTTTCAGACACAGCAAGCATGTACCTGTAAGTATGACCCTGCGATTACAGCTGAGGCTACTGAGAGCAGAGGATGTTTTGATGCTGCTGTTCTTTAATCTGTGACCCTCATCACAAATTACAAGACCAAACTCCACTTTTTGCACCTGGAGACAGAAGGAAAATAAAATATAAAACCACGTTTCAACTGGTGCATTTGAAACATTATGCTTAAAAGCGGGACTTGAAGTAAACATACCTGCTCCAGGCAGCGTAGCAGCATCTCATAGCTGATCACTAGAACGCTGTGCAGAGGAGAAGACACAAACTGCTCTATCCTGTGGTCCTATATGTCAACAAAGAATGTATACTAATGACTTCATATATGCTAGATTAATGTAAATGATTGATTCTGATGCTTTTATAAAAAGGTATTCAAAAGTAAGTCAAGAGTAAGTCAAAAAATTAAAACAAGAAAAACCTGATCAGAGTGAATTAAGATTTACATAAAACAAAACACTAAATGGAAGAAGACAGAAGTAAGAATGCGCATGTGGATTATTTAGCATCTTCAGGAGGGAGGGCATTAGTATTACCATTATTGTGATTATTACTATTATTATTATTAGTACATTATTTTATTAGTTCTTGCTATATTCTCTTACACGTAAAGCAAAATGAGCTTACTCATAATGAAATGTGCTATATGCATACGGTAGAACTTCTGATATGCTAGAAATTTCGCTGCTCACTGTCATCTTGGAAAGATTGAGCTTCATGTAAATCCAAAAAATAGACCCCCCCCACCCACCTGATCCACAGTGAAAACAGATATCCTCTCACGCCCCAGCCACTTGTTGAACTCTGCACCCCAGTTCTGCACTAGGCTGCCAGGTGTAACCACAAGGACACGCTTAGCAACTGGTTTCCCACCGTACAGCCCCTGCTTAAGCAAGGTCCAGGACAGTGCCACGCTCTGGAGGGTCTTCCCCAGACCCATCTCATCAGCCAGGATAGCACCGTAGCGCCCCACAGCCCTGAAGCGCACACACACAGATGAACACAATCTATTAGGAATCTTGATGATGGCTGTGATTACGCGTCCAGCTGTGACGCTAAAACTGATTCATTAAGATGTTCTTTTAACAGCATTTGACAAAACACGTTACAGGAGCAGCTCCTTCACCTCATGCCCATGACACACTCATAGAGGAAGAGCAGGCCATCTCTCTGGTGAGGCCTCAGGTGAGTGGTCAGGTATGGGTCAACCACAACATCCACTACAGGAAGCCCTGACTTGTTATTAGACCACTGGTGGTTGGGGGATGGACGAGGCATCACAAGTGCACCTGAGGATGTACAGTGTTTACACAACATTTCTAGATGAAAAGTTTTGTATCACAGCAAAATATGGTGACATATTTGATCAAGTCTAAGTGTCATTTTGCTGTAGAACTATTTTATGTTGCTGTCAGATGGTCTATCAAATTACTGCAACACCACAAATAAACACTATGATGAACAAAACAAGAAAATCAAAGTATGCATTTTATTAACTGTCCTGGACATTTGAAGAGAAAGACTTTACAAGGCATATATGCAAAACCACAAATGGGAGTTTATGCATCCAGAATAATTAATTCATCTAGAATGACCTCTATTCCAAGAAGTAAAGTTTCTGATTTATACTATATACCTGGTGCTAGGGGATCATGGCGTGGTCTATAGGTTTGTTCCTCCTCTGGTTTGGTTCCTGGATGCTCTGCTCTTCCTACCTGGGTTGGGGGGCAGAAAGGTTTGGATGCAAAACGACGAGGAGGGGGTGGAGCTGACTTTGTGTGTGGCTCCTCTTTCTCTATTTGGACCTCTTGGAAACAACGTCCCCTTGCAAAGTCCTCAGCAGAAATGACCCCCATCACCTCCACCTCCTTCCCACCAATCATCAGGGTCTGTCCCTCAGAAAGAGAGGCCAACTCTGACACCTTGTAGCCACTACCTGCACAAAAACATGCAAAAACATACTCACTGAATTGACTTTGTATGTTGGAAGAAATTATCTACTCTTGCACTTCTCACAACTTAAGTAAATTATATCAATCTAAATTAGGGTTAAACTAATTGCCTGATTATTTTCCATATCCACGAGTTCTATTAGAGCACAGTCATAGACACAGATAGCCATGGAGAAAATATTAATAGTGGCATAGAACAGTCACATGTATTTCCACTGCTAGTCTCAACGGTGTAATAGGTTCAGTAAACCAGCAGAGCAGTTCTACAAGAGTGACAACAGCACAACTGAACAATTAAATATCAGATTTAAATAAGTTAAAACTTACAACCAAACAAATAATGCTATGAATAACATAACACAGTAGATTATAGATTACATTTTATAGAGAATGTGATCCGTCAGCTACTTTTTAAGACTGAGCTTAAAATCCAAAAATCGCAATACAATGTAGTGCATAATATTTACGGTCAGCCATTTATCAAGTTAGTGTGAAATTTATGCACTATACCATAAGTGTCCTCAAAAATTCCCACCGTGAAAAAAAAGAGTTGCCAGTGGTACCTACACTACTTACTTCTACTGTACTACAAGATCTGCTTTTTCATCCATCACACAAAATTTGACAGATTGACTGAACAAACAAAAAAGGTCTCACCTTTGCCGATATCCTTTCCCTCCATGTCTTTAAGTGTGGCTGTGCGCCCTCTTGTCACCAAGACTGCATCGCCCTCCCAGCGCTTGTGTTTCTTCTTACTGGCCTTACACCACATCACACTGAGGTAACGCACTCCATCCTGACTGCGGGCAGAGTCTGAACCTGCAGTTCCATTACCACAGGCTGACCTTACAGGAGGCTGCAGGGTTTGAGGAGACTTGGGAGTCACCTGAAGATAACTATTCACTTCTGTAACACAAAGACAGTGGAAAAAACAACAGAATCAGCAGAGCCACATCAGCAGAGGTCACTGTTGCACTGAGTCTACACATCATACTAAACCTTTAACCAGGATGACAGTCCCCCTTCATATTCACACACCTGGAACCTCGAGTGCTCCTCGGCTCAGAATGAAAATGCAACAAACATGTTTGACATGCACAAGGCTGAGACAGCTGTAGCAACATGCAACAGTGCAAATGTGAGTTTATCTGGTTACCATGTGATCCTTTACTACTAACCTTTAGGGATGTCTGACGGAAAAAACACAAGACCAGTAGAATACGTTCATATTTTTTTTAATAGAAATAAGCAAACATATGGACAAACTTTAAAAGAAATTGACAATACTTGTATACTAACATTACAATACAATCAATTACATACTTTAAATAACAGTAACATCACAAAACCAGTACCACATCTCCCTTCTTCTGTTCACTCAACTGGCCATCAATTCAGCAACCAAAATGAATTTCTGACTGACCTTGATGCACTGAATTTGTCATTATTAGCATAACACATTAAGGCCTTTGAAAGTGAAACTTGTGCTCAAATCCAGCTATGTCTGAAAATTTCTCCACTGATCTGTTTTCTTAACTTACAAAATTAAAATGAAATGCTTATGTTTATCACATCTTACTTCTAAAGATGCCAGATTAGGTGGACATCTTCAACAGGGCACTAAACAATCTCCTTGATATGATCTGGGCAGCAGACTGTCACAAACCTGTCTCTCTAGAATATCATTACAATAAATGCCTTCACAATAAATGTTGACAATCTTGGATAATAAAGATCATTAATGCCAACCTAACATCCTCATAGATACATACTGATGGCAGAAAAAGAACCAGCAAGGTACAGATCAGTCACTACTACAAATATTCCCTTCCAAAATCTGGACACCAACATTTATTTTACCTGTTTTGGCCCGTCACAGTGTTAGTTATGTGAGCATTTACAAGATTTGTTGCCTTTGCTGTCAATAAGTGCAGGAATGATGATGGCTATCTAACCCTGATGAGCAACATGATGACCGATGGCAACACAAGTCAGCCCTATCCTTCAATATGAAACAGGCTATCAGTGTCTGTATGAGGCACTATGTTTCTAACAGAAATTCAAGTTCTGAAACAGCTCTCAAAAACAAAACTAATGAGCTTGATTGCTGCTCAGAGCCTCTCTCTGTTCGACACCGGCAACAAATGAGTGTGTTCATGCTTGTTATAGAGGAATTGGCAATCCGTGTCTCAGTCGGGCAGCCTTTAGTTTCTCCACTTTGATCTTGGCTCTCAGAAGCTCCTCCTCCAGTTCCTGCTTCCTCTTCAGCCCCTCCCTTTTCTCTTCCAGGTACAAGGCAACCTTCCTGTGATTGGCTAACACTAGCTCGTGCTCCTCTTTGGCAAGGTGCAGAGGGCGAAATCTGTCGGGCTCATGGTGGGGGTATATGTCGTTAGGGTAGAGGTCGTGGCGTAAGGGCAGCGGCGAGGTGGAGAGTGGGATGTTAACAGAGGAAGGGGTGGGAGACAGGGATGCTTCGTAATCGTGGACGCTGCCCAAGTCCTGCTCTCCGTCCCGCTCCTGGCCTTCATCCAGCCCTGGCCCTGTGTGTGTGGAGAGGATGGAGAGGTCTGGCGGTGGTTTTACATCCTCTTCAGGGTCCAGCTGGACCACCTCATGGGGGATACTTGGGACAGCTGCTGAGTAATCCTGGAGTCCAGCCAGAGAAGAGCTGCTGCCAGGATGTTCAATTGGAGAGTTGTGTTTGCTGTATATTAATCTACAAATGGAAAGAAGCATAAAAATAAGTTAGACTAGAGTGTTTAAACTACATTTACTGAGCATCTACATCTGTTGGTGTAAATGCACACTAAATAAATCAATCGTAGGATTATCTTATTAATCAGAGCAGACGCATAAATTACAATTTTTTTTGGCTGCTTGTCACAGCGGGTAAGCAAGTTCTAAACACAAGCTGTTTTGAGATAAGTATTTGTCTCAAAACAGCTTAACAAAAAATGCTAATTGACAGATTAATCAATACAAAATGCTGAGTATTTTCTGTGTGAATGTATGCCAACCAAAGCACAAACTACTACCAGTAAATGATGGCGGGACATGCTGCATTTACCATTGAACCTGACGATAAACAGAGTGTGTGTATTCTGAGTGAGCTTGGGAAGGGTGAGTTCAGCCCCTCCCCTCCCTCCTCTCCCAACAGTTGAAACAGTGTCATGACTACATTCTGTTTTGGAGCTAAGGATGGATGTCTGTGTTTACTAAACTCCAACCTGACTGTTGTGTTATCCCTTTCGTTCTTTATTAAAATGTGCACTTGTCTTTGAATGCATATATCACATTGTACCTGCGCAGTGCCTGGTCCTTTTCGTGGATGGGCACATGTTGAAACAGGTGAGGGATCATCTCCATAATTCTCCTGGTTGGTTCAGAGATGCTCGCTCTGTACTCTGGCTGGGCGTGTCTCCGCTGCATCACTTCCTGCTTGGCTGACTCCTTCAGCCTCTTGTAGAGGGTCCTGAGGCCCTGAGCGGTGCGATGGGGTCTGTCCCCTCCCAAGGCGTTGTACTGCTCAGCCACGGTGTCCCAACACTTGTTCTTGTCAACGATGACTGCATGTTTGTTGGTGTGCTCCTCCAGGATGCGGATGTGAGGACGGACCAACTTCAACAGGTCCAGCTTCTCAGAGAGGGTGAAGTTGGAGGAGCGAGCTTTACCCACCATACTGGACAGAAACACAGAGCTGGACGCCATCTTATAGCATAGCGGACTCACACAGACCAAGTCAGGCCTATGGCTGTCACCCCCTCAGCAACCACACTCAGTACTGTGGTCCTCCACTCTCCCCACCTGTCTTTTTTTGTCCCTGCTGCTGGCTTCTCTTGGTCCACGGTGATAAAGCTACCACTGGTCTAACTCCCATGCATGTCTCATCTGCCCTCTCCCCTTCTTCTCTAAATCAAGCATAAGCTGTGTCTAACATGTGCATGGATTCATACACTACTTCTGGCTTCCCTCTCAGCTACGTTGCAAAACAAAAACAGGCTGTGCAGCACACAATAAGAATCAGGCTTAACTAGGCCAGCCTCGTTTAGGCCCCCGCCTACCGCGGAGGGCTTCGGATGAATTCCTCCCAGCTTAGGCTGACGTAGCTAAGCCGCTTAAACCCAGCCCGACCTACTTACAGCTCGGTCTCTGTAAACCCCAAACCGAGCACAGCACAGAGCAGAGCACACTGCCTCTACAATATAAAGAGAGACGGCAGCTGTGGCTCCGTGCCCTGTACAAATGGGGTAAACAGTCTCCAAACAGCGTGTGACAGGTTATTGGGGGGTCAGGAGTCTATTTTCCTTAAGTGAGTGAGGTTTTGAAATAGCGCTGGCTTAACTAACTGGGTGGGGGAGGGGGGTTTTGGGAGCGTGCTGCGCATGTCCGTCAAAACACTGTATGGTGGATGGTTACAATAAACCTCAGCTCTGCGATACAAACACCGACTCAGATTATCACAAAAACACGTGTTCTGATAGTGTGTGGAAACCGTGCCGAGCCGTGCGTAGAGAGAGTGTGTGAGCCGAGTGTTTCCACGGAGGAAAACAGCGGCACTAGTTGCTCCTGCAGACCGGGGAGCGGTGGCTCACTGATCCCGAGCACAGTCCTAATCTGCCCGGCGCTGCCACCGCACTACCCCGCTAATTTGCATAATGCTGGACCTGCTGTCACCGAGCCTCAGCCCGCCTGGTTTAACATCTATATTCAGTGTGTGTGTGTGTGTGTGTGTGTGTGTGTGTGTGTGTGTGTGTGTTATTATTAGCCACAGAGACGGGACAGTGAAGCACCGTACAAATGAGAGAGCGCTGTCACTCCGGTTCACCCTCGTCAGTAAAACACGGTTATATGTGGGAAAAGAAATATGGTGACAAACGAGGGAAACGAGGGACATTTAACTGGAGCACACAGGTCTTATATTTGCACTTGAATGCCGGTTCGTAATTACCCTGCGGTCAGATCTCGACGCTGTCTTGTTGTGACCGTGTAGTTGATGTTTACCAGAAGAATCTGAGTAAGTGTGAGAATAAAAATAAGATGGCAAGAAGTAGGCTGTGGCTCTGCATTTAAAACTACCAGGGTTTGTGGTGAGTTAGAGACGACTCACTCCTGTCTCTAAAAAGGCAACAGAAACAACATCTGAGAGGTCTAGGTTCATATAAATCATCTTTCATGACTGAGATAAAATCCCTTTGTAATGAAATATTATATTTTTGCAGAGAGGATTAATTCGTTGTTATATGCAGTCTGTTAATGGTCAGTTTTTTCAATTGGCATCTGAATAGGAGATGCATTTTTCTTTTCTTTTTTTTTTTCACATTTCCATAATTTTCCCCACATCAGCTTATATATTGTTCATCAATATACTGAGTAAACTACCATTCAGGGGATTCTAGTATCAAGTAAAGCATATAAAGGATATGTTTAAAGCTGCCTCCTCATTTCTCTGATTCTGTAAAGATGTGTCTCTACAATGTATGCAGTGATTTGCATCAGCTTGTTTACTTTTTTTAAATTTTTGTATAGGAAATAATGACGGGTAATGCATGTAACACTGAAGGAGGTACTACAAGGTGCATCAAAGTAAGCACAACACTGGACTCCTGATCCAAGATGGATATCATTTTTTAAGTTATCACAACAGGATGGATCAGCTGCATGAGGAATTTAGTAAAGCAGTAAACGCAACAGGGCAAACACTTATATTATTATATTATTAAATGTATTATTATTACTCATTATATACATCACACCAATGATTACGTTGATATTCTCTTCTTTTACACAAGAGAAGAAGGAAGACACATAGGTAAATAAAATGTATTAATTACTCTGTATTATATTGTATATTTGGGTTTTTCTTGAACAATGTATGTGTACACTCATTGTAAATAATCTAAAAAAGACAATTGATAAAAAAATAAATCAATTGAGAAACAATAGTGACTAAATGACCTACATCTAATTAGAAATGGCCTACTTCCTGACTGCTCTAAATGGCTAACTGTAGCAATAAACAATTTTATAGTTGATGCTTGGACACTTGAAGACACTCAGCAGCCACCATGAAAGGGAAACAACAGCTTGTGACAGAATATACAAACGTTTTGAGAAATTTAAGACCTAAAAAGTATATTTACATTGTCAGCAGCACACATGAGATCAGTCAGACCTTTCTCCTGTAATGATTGCAGCTTATGGAGGACATTTTGAGTATCAATATTGTATCAATGAGGGCAGTGAATATGCATTCCCCTAACTCTCACAAACAGCACTTCATACAAACTTGGCTGTTATGATATCAGTATTACTGTAACAGGTATTGGATTTTCCGGCAAATACAAATGTGAAAAGTGATCATCCTGCGACTGTTATTTTGTTACGTACACAGCTTTTATTTCCTTTGCATTATTATTTGCCTGAAGAAGACTTGTGTTGAGACAAAATGCCACTCAATAAAACATAAAGAAGTTCTGATTTCAGCATGCAGGTGCTTTTCTATTCTCACTGCTATTTATTGTATCCAGCACCAACCAACAAGGCCTCAACTTGTTGGTGCATTGCACTCTGCAAATTGCTATTTTTGCCCACAGCACGTATTGTTTCAGCCATAAATCTTTGTGTCTTACCTGCTGGTCTGTTGTCCTCTGCACAGTCTCTGATGCCAGTCTCAGGATACTCCGTCTCTGCCTCATTTTCCTTACTTTCTGTTGCACTGAGAACTCGAGCCAGAGCCCTGGACAGGGCTGGAGTAGCCTGTGCTGCTTTGGGCTGGACATCACACGTTGATCTACTCGGAGCTGGTGCTGCTAGACTTCTCTGCACCTGCTCGATTAAAGGAAGAGAAAAGAACATTTAAAATCTGAGGAAATTTGAAACGACACTGGATAAGTTATGAAGACGATGGGAATCAAATGAATACTGAGGGATCAGACTGCAGGTAAAACGTGGTGAATAATTTACCTTTTCCAGTGCATTGCCTAGTACAGGTTTAGGGATCAGGGGCTTGGATTCAGCCACAAGACATGAAGTAGACACTCCGGGAGGCATAAATCGAGGCTTTTTCACTGCATTACCCAGGAGCTGGCTGGGAGCTGCTGAGCGCCTCATTCTTCTACTGGCAAACAAAAACAATAAAACAACATAAATGTAAACCACAATAATCTATCTCCTGCAGATAGAAAGCAATGAGTATCAACATTAAAATTAAATGTAGCAGCTAATTAGATCATGACAAACTTATAATCACATCTGCTAACTCAGTGGTCCAGGAACACCCAGAAACTAATTCATTACAACCTCGACACAGTTTCGATGTCTTTCACAACTTATCACACACATATACCAAACCCTGTTTTAGTTTCATCTGCACAAATACATCTCAATTTCCATCACAATTTCCCTCCTATTTCATGTCACTATGTAAGATTTATGTAGACTTTGGCTTTGATAGCTTGTGTTGGACATTTAACACTTTATTAACACATACAGTATATGACACCATGTAAAAATGACTGTAAACAGATTTATAGTGGACACACATAAGATATATAAGTATAAAATTTACTTTTTTCAAGATAAAATCTGTACTATGTGAACAGCGAAGTGAGCCAGTGATTTTTTTGGAGATAAAACTAATGCGACCCATCAATCTTAGTCTTCTCACATATCTGTATAAGTTTCTATACGATGGTTTTCGACCCTTTTAACATTTCTGAACATCTTCGACGTAGAAAAGGGAGCCGGCGACCCCTGGTTAACAATCAGTCTCTCAACCCATCAAGCTCTGCGGCGACATCAACCTGTTACATCGCTAAGGCAGGTTAGCAAGCTAGCTAACCCGCTAGCTACAAACACTCGCCGACACTGCTGACACGGTTTAAACTCGGCTGTAATGTCATGCTGGGTAACGTGTGACAACTTGTCGTACATACCTGGACGAACTAAAAGTTTGATAAAATCAGTTCAGGTCGCACATTTTCCCTTAATACCCGCTAAACTCGTCTTGACTCGTCCTTCCTTTAACTCTCGTTTCTCCCGCTGAATCGTTTGAAGAACCTGATTGGTTGCGCCTCCTCAAGGGGCGTGGCCGAGCAGAGTCGGATGCGTTTGGTATCTAATGTCACCAGAGTTCAGCGCTGACATGCTTTGCATTTGCATTTGCATTTTCTGCAACCCGCCGATCCCTGAGTTATAAATTGAGCTCACCGAGCATGTTCAGAGACTGACCTCACTTCACCCCTTAAATAACAACCATGGGTAATTTACCCAGAAGAATTAATTTGTGAGAGGAGTTTGTAGTGGATGTGATTATGATTCACTGTTCCTTGCAAAATTGTTGTAAAGGAGACACTTATGATGTTTAGTTTAACTAATCAAAACAGTTTTACAATTTCTATTGTTGGAAAGTAACTAAGTACATTTACATAAGTAAATAATTTTTTTCTGAGGTAGGGTACATGTGCTTTTCTGCAGTATTTTAATTTGCTGCTTTATAGCCTACCTCAATTTCACTGGACTTCAGAGGAAAAAAGCGTGTATCATGAGCATAAAAACATAGGACACATTGTTATTCTATGCATTAAGCTCCACAATAATATATTGAACAGTTTAAATCAGTTTCACTCCAACCAGCAGCGACTTTACAATGCTGCCCCCAAATTAATAATAGTACAATAATACAAAACATACAAACACGTTAACTCTGGTAAATGTATGGTAAATACAAGATCTTTGCTTGTAATTGAGTATTTTTACTTCATAAAGAATCTGCTCTTTCATAATCGAGTCTAACCTAACAGAGTATAAAGGGACTGGGATGAGTCCAGGCGTTTGGGTTGCTGTTTGATGTTTGTGGTCTGAGAGTATGTGTCATCTGATGTCGTGCAGTCTGTAATCCAATCAGGGAGAGAGAGAGAGTGTAATCCATGTTAATCCCACATCCAGAGAGAGGGACGGGCAGAAAGAGAAACCAAGGATAGGGTTGCCATTAAAAGAGACGGAAACATTTGAAGGACAGCAGTAATCTCTGAAGGCTACACCACAACCCAGCTTTATTGGTAAGGCGGTGAGCAAAACACACTGCTGCAGAATTTGTCTGTCTTTCTTCTCCTGTAATTCTGTCTCTCTGATCTGATCTCGTCTGACAGCTGCCCGCCTGTGTCCTGAACCCTTGTTGTCAGGGATACCTCTCCATGGAGACACAGTCCCAATTGCAGGGGAGGGCTTTAAAAGAGAGGAGACCCTCACCCTGATGGAGCAGCAAGTCAAGAGAGAGGATGAAGAGGGAAAAGCTGCAGTAGTAGAGCGTTAAGAGGGAAGGTGACCCGTGGAGGAACCAGTGGAGTGGGAATCAACAGAAGGAAAGGAGACAGGAGAGTTGGATGAAGTGAAAGTTAACGTGCCAGGTAGGGATATAAGTGTCAGAGCTGGTAATCAAAAAAAGGAACTACCAAATCAGCCACGACCATGGCAAAATTGGACTTTCTTCCCAACTTCAGTCATGTTTTGTGCAATCTATCTGTGTGGTTGCAGGATGGGCTATGATCTTGAGAGGTTTGTGGGCTATGTGAATGAGGGTCTGCTGTGCTGTGTGTGTCGGGACGTGTTGGAACGCCCTCTTCAGGCACCCTGTGAACATGCCTACTGCAGTGCATGCATCAGCAGCTGGCTGGTCCATCACCACTCCTGTCCTGAGGACAGACTGCCGCTGGACGTGGGCAGTCTCAAACCACTGTACAGGTGTGACTCCATCTCTGCAGCTGTGTGTCTTTGTCCTTTGTAATTAATATTGAAGTTTCACAGCTTGTTTTCCTACTATTCAATAGCATCGTGAACGTATCCTGCTCATCTCTCTCTCTCTCTCTGATAGTATTGCCGTCTTTGTGTGTTCGATGACAGGTACATGCGAAATGACCTGAACAGTCTGCAGATCCGTTGTGTGAATGCAGGGCAGGGATGTGAGGTGGTCTGCTCCCTGGAGAGCCTGCACTCACATGAGGATGAGTGTGAGTTCGCCTTCATATCCTGCTCCAACACGGGTATGACAGCTCACATTGACTAAAAGGCTGCTCATCTAATGTGTTTTTTTTTTTTTTTTTACTTCTTGCTTTGATTGTAATTGTAAAATCAAATTGTACAAAGGTAATGTGACACCTGTGTGTGGGGGAGCAACAGGTGGCTCTTTTGTTGTCATGGCTACTCCACAAACGAGAGCACCGATGGGACTCAAAGCTCCCGCAGACCTCACACACACACACACACACATAGTGCACTGAGGGTCAACTTCCCATCTTTCTTTAATGAGCATTTTAAACGTGTGTGTGTATTTACAGTGTATGCAAACATGTTATCTTGTGCTCACAAACTGTGACCGTGACCTGTCATTGGCAGGTGGAGAATACATATGTTACCATTGTGGTAAGGTACAGTGACAGAGTGTGTGCATGCAGAGTGACTTTTTTGCAGTGTTAAATACTACAGGCAGTAACAGCAACTGTCTATTGATTGCTGTGATCTCTGAGTTTGTTACTTTTGGTCAAAGATGAGGCTTAAAATAATAATAGTGTTATTGTAAAATATTTACAGTATTTTCTTTATACTGTTAATTAGTTTTCTATTTCTATTTTATTTTGTGCACATGGTAAAATAAATCATCCCACTTACACAAAAAACATTTGGATTTTGGATGATTTTCCCTTGAGAGAACTAGAGAATAGCCAACTATTACGTTGTTAGAAAATCAGGAGAATATTCCACTCACATTAAGTTACCTTTTAACCTTGTGAGGTAAACTGAGACAGCTTTTGGCATCTTCATATTGGATGTGTGCATCATATCTGATCAATCTTTGAGATTAAGTCAACTGATAGTTCTATTTGAGTAGTGTTTTGGTGCTGTCCCCTTCAAACACCATTTCCTTTTGTAAAATGTTTGGTACACCCACTTTAGTTTCATGTGAGGTTTATGCATCCCTCCACCTCCTTCTTCTCAGGTTGTCCCGTGCAGGTGGAGAGGCGGGGTTTGGAGGCTCACCTCTCAGAATGTAACTTCCGCAGCAGAGAGTGTCCCAACGGCTGTGGCCACACACTTCTCTCTGCGGATCAATCACAACATAACTGTGTAGCAGAGCTGCGCACCGAAGTGGAGATGCTCAGGTGTGTATGTCTTCACTCGTACTCTGAGCACAAAGTGCAGTTTAACTGAGCAGTTTGAGGTAGCTTTGCAGGTCATAACTTTGGTCTCGTGACATTCGCAATAGGGCTGAGATGCTGTGCAAGGTGGATGAGGTGAGGCGAGAGATGGAGTCTCGGTTGGACTCACAGAGGAGACACATGGTGCAGAAAGAGTCGCAGCTGAAGAATGAGGTGGAGGAGCTCAAGGTGACCTGTCAATCCTCAGTTTTTAAGATAACAACCAAAGACAGAGTATATTTACTCAAGAACTGTAGTGAAGCAAAGATTTGAGGTATTGGCACATTACTTAAGCTCCCAGTTAGCGAGAATTTCTACATTACATTTACAGAAGTATCCAGCATTTTTCTCATTTCTTCACTATATCTAATACTGTAGCAATAGAGATTTTACACTCAAAACATGAGAACCACATTATTTGTTAGTCCTATGTTGGTATACTCTGTCAGGTTAATGACATCACTTATTTAATGCTTCAAAATGACAGTTCTTCATAACTGCTAAATGCTTTATACACTGATAATCTTGTGTCCTGTCCATGCAGGGTCAGTTGTCCCGTGTGATGTGTGACATGCGAGCCCTGTTAGGAGCAGAGCGTCTGAGGAGACAGGAGCTGGCAGAAGCGGAGCTGGAGAAGAGGGAACTGTTGGAGCTCCTCAAAGATCTGCAGCCGACCAGGAGTCAGCATCCTGTCGAAGAAGTGGCCAGAGACCAGCATCAGGGAGCGCAGCAGACACCTGGGTGGGAGTTACACACCAAGCTGACAAGACACCAGCAGAGGGAGGCATCCTTACACGCCTCGAGTCTATCTCTACATTCAGCTCAGGCTATAAATGCATCAGGTCCACCTCCATCACCACAGCTGGGTGAGGGGGCGCGCAAGGGTGGTACCCGGAGCCTGACTCTGGACTGCATCAAGAGGAAGAGCCGGGAGGTGACAGTCATCTGAGTGGACTGGACCAGATCAGGAAAGATTAAATCTTTATTTTTTTAATATTTGGCAAATAATTTCCAACAAAGGTTTAGTCAACAAAATAAGGAGTACAGTGCACATGCAGTAAGTAATGTAGTTTCTGGCAGGATGAGTTTCAGATTTTTTGATCAAATGTGAGTGTGAATTAGTTAAAATAGAAAGAAACCGGTATGCTGTGAACTGAAAAAGTGAAAGTGATCAGACTCATGCTCAGCTCACCCATTATCCTTTATGCAATAATAATGTCCCTTGGATTTTGTATTCATCATTTTCCAGTTAAAAACTGTTACTTCAAGTAATTCACCTCAGGACCAAATTATTTCTAGTCTTCTCATTACTGATGCATCAGGTGGATTATTTTCTGTGCAGAGTTTTTTTTTTTTGAGTTTCTTTCAAAGACTTGGCATCACCAAAACTTCTATATTTTCTAAGCCTATGCTTACTTAAAATATTAAAAATACAAAGCGACTCTTGGAGGACAGCCGGTGTAACTTTCATGGATGTTCTGGTGTTGTGGTTGGTAAAGGCCATTTTAGTTTCAACTCATGTTGTACATTATGTGCCTCTGTAAAAATGTCACTTTTTTAAAGCAACATATGGGTAATACGAGCTTTGAGGAAAGCTTGTCTGCAATACTTACAGCAGGTAACCATGGTTACTGTTTGCATCAGCACATTAGGTGTTTGCTTAAAAACACAAGTAAAACAACTCAATTACTATCACCTTTATTCTCTGAACACAACTCAAGATAACAAAACATAAAACATCAACACAGAGTCTGTATGTCATTGTGACAACGTCATCCCGCCACATTTCCATGGAGTCAGTATATATAATATCCTGATTGGTCCATTTGTTGCCATTAAAGGCTGCAGTCATGGCCCAGGTGAATTTACCTGGTGAAGGAGCGAACATGTCTGCCCCTCCCACCTCCACTCCCTCCCCCGCCACTGAACTTGCTCCCCTGAGATCCCCTTCCCCCACCTCCTCCTCCTCCACCTCCCCCACCTCCTCCGCCTCCTCCTCCAGCACTGCTGCCACCTCCTCCCCCGCTGAGCCATGACAGCCCGGTGCCTCCTCTGCCCCGCGGAGCTCGGTCTCGTGGAGCCAGGCGATACGCACCTGGGAGGAAGAGCACAAAAGCATATATTATTTTTAACCAGGTGTTTTGAAGTTCATACTGCAAACTCGTTACAAAGGTGTCTGTTCTTCATACTCGCTGGCGGTTGTCTGGAGGGCAGCGGTCCACGCGTGAAGTTGCTCTGGCCACCGCGGGGTTCACTGTAGGTTCCTCTGTGAGTGACAGTTGGAACTTGGCCGCTCCATGATGAACCTCTGCCTCCTTCTCTTCGTGCGTAGTTACCTACCGAACCAAAAAGAAAAGATTTGTCACCCTCTAGTGGTCGAGAAGTGGTTTCAACTTGCGCTGTGTGTAAATAATCCAAAGTACTACTATTTACTGTGCAGTACACTACTCACTCAACATAAAAGCTGATGTCCCCTTACTACCTTTTCCATAACTTTCAACCACATGTCACCTTCACCAAAGTATGGAACTAACAGGTGCTTATATACACAACATATGGGGCAATGACAATTGAGCTATCTCCATGACAACTGAGCAAATGTAATCTGCCACCATAACAGGTGGTTTAGTACTGTAACTACACAAACTTACATAATCAAAAACACAAGACAATGTTTTAATAAATGATGGTTGCAGAAAGTGTGTGTCTATGACTGAATATGTGCATCTGCTGTGTCTACCTACCAGACAGCAGAACACCTTTAGGTTGTGGAGGAGTGAAAAAGCGAGTCTGGCTATGGAAGGTGGCTCTGCCTCTGTTGCCGGTGAACAGTCCTCTGGTGGGGGGTTTGGGGGAGCTCTTGGGCGGACGTTTAGGGGGCAAAAGCCCAAGAGGGGTGGTAATGTCTTTAAACTCTGCCGCCACAAAGTCATCCACGTGCATACTGGGGGGACGGGAAGTGTTCTGTTTGCGCTGGCGGAAGATATCATGGGGTCGGGACAAATTTTGTCCAAAGCCTCCTCGGCCTCCACGGCCGCGGGGAGCAGCCATGATGTGGGCTCTTTTTGCAGGCTCAACGTAGTCTGATTTACCGCTGCAGGGACATGCATGAGATGACACCCAGTAAGTTTACGGAAACAAGATACTGTGAAAAGTATACAGTACGGATATGAAATAGAAGCCCACAAAGTTAAAAGCAGCCAACACTGAAACTGTACCTTGATGTAATGAACGTCTCATGCTTGTGTTTGCCCAGTCTGAAGCCTTTTGGAGTCTTGGTGTGACCAGGAGAGGAGGGCTCAGACAGGAAGGAGCGCTCTAGCTCTGCCTTCAGGTCCAGTTCTGGACAACACTCCTGAGCCAGACCCACCAGATCCACTTTCATCTGTCGGACAGAGAGAGAAGAGTTTTTACATACCATGCACCCACAAACAGATAAGATGCAGAGCTTCACAGCTGCAGATGGCCGTCTGTAACTATTTCATTTTCTAAAATAAACAGCTGTGTAAACAACCAATACTGAAATGTTCTTAAGGTTTCTTATTGACCTTGAGGTCCATTTAAGATTTATCAAGCTTTTTTGCTACGCAGGCTTGATAACATTTACAATGGCAGCTATGTTGGCACAGAAATACAGAAACTTTATATAAACAATTTGCAAAAATATAGTAATAGTTATAAACTAAGCTATGACCCTAGGGAGTCTGGTCAAGTCGGAACATGAAAATGTTTAATTTAAAGCAGATAAGTGTCTAACATTTGGACATGCTTTAGTTTGAACACATGCCTTGTAATGTAGCAATTATGCAGCAATTATGTAGCAATTATTCATTATTTGAATTTGTAAGAATAACATTGAGTAGTAGTAGAGAAGAAGCCATTCATCTATTTTTTTGTGATTGTTGACTATTGTTTTCATCTTATATTTGGGGTATTTTCATTTTTTATTTTATTTTATTGTAAATGTCTGATTTTCTGCTTAAATTATAGTTTTTCATGTTGTAATCACATCTAACCATGCCGTTTCGAAAAGTAGTATGTAATTAAAAATATTACTATGATTATTATCATTAGGGCTGCCATTATTTTGACAAATAAAAGATAATGTGCAAAGGTGTACAAAATACTGTAGTGGTAATAAAACAAGAATAATAACAGTGATAAAATATACAACATAATCAGGATACTTTTTGCTATAACTGTGCAGCTCTAATGCTTTTTCTCAGATTCTTGGAAATGTATGTACACATGCACACTTACCATGTCAAGGTCTGTTTCTATGTCATCAGTTTGGAAGGGAGAGAACCACAGAGCCTTCAGCTGCTCATCCAGAGCTTCGGACAGAATGAACACTGTCCTACAGATAACGATGCACACAGGTAATAATTAATTTATCTCACAGCCAAGTCATGTTTACACCATCATGAATATCTGATTAGCTCACTCTGTCATTTTCAATTAACATTTGACTTGACTGGGATTGTAACTGCGTCACCAGTGTGGATGACAAAAAGGATACAGAAAAGCAAAAGGATGAATGGATACAGAGAAAAATCTTAATCCGTGTTACTCGTACCTGTGATTAAACTGTGCCCCCAGTGTCTCGGGTGCTGGCAGAGTGGGCTCAGTATCAGCTGCTGGAGGCGTGTCTGTGGCTGTCTCCAGCGTCTGCCTCAGAACAATCACATTTTCCAACATGGTCTCCAGTGACTCATCTTCTTTACATAGTTTCTACAGACAAACACACACACAGTAAGTTGAATGTCAAGGCAGCTCCAGCACTTATCTGTGCGATGTGTGCCTCGTTTGTACCGTAATCTGTTTCTCCAAAGTAGGGAGTGGATGTGACTCAGACTCCTCCCACTGCAGCAGAGCTTTCATCTCAGAGCCCGACAGCAACCGTGGGGGAGGAGAGAAGGAGGACTCCTCTCCAGACCCCTGACCCTCCTCAACACACTGGATTAGAACACAGACAGATTGGACAGTAAAATCAACTATCACATACTGCATGAAACTTTGCAAGAGATGCAAGAAACTACCAAAGTTTTTTCCTTATACACAATTAGTGAGCATGAAAACGTGAAAAGTCAGCTGTCAGCTTTCCACAGTTACTTCAACAGCATGTACACTCTTGGTATTATGTTGTTTATTTCAATGTAAAACCTGAACCAGCCATAAAACCGGGTACTTACCATTGTTTCTGTGTTGAGGATCTGTCTGAGGAAGTCAAGCAGAGCTGAGAGCAGATCTGCTGAGTCCTTGTTAAATGAAAACACCAGTCTCTTTAACAGTGAGCACAGACCCGCGCCATGTTTCTTCAGAGCACTGAAACAAAGACACAGTGTAATCAAAGTCTTGTTTGACTATGAGAAAGACACTATGGCCACTAGAAAAAGAAGTGATCATAGAGGGAGACAGCGGTAATGCCAGAAAACAAGAATGAAAGAAGAACAGTTATTTACACTTTGAGGTGGTACAGTCCATAGTCGTGCTCTGTGAGGAATGTCAAAGTCCTGATACAGGTGAGGAGAAGCGGGACACTGCTCTCTGCATTTCCCAAAACCTCCAATAATGCATTGCACACTGATGACATGATCTCTCGCCCAGGAAGTGCATTAGCCAGCTGCTCAGCCTCTGACACACAGCTTTCACCAGGTGGAGATACAACCAGAGAAATGTCCTGACGAAGACACAGATTCCCATTTTAGGCTTTATCCCTTTTCATGTACAGACATGTTTACACGTGCTGTTTGCCTTTATGTGCGCTTCATTTCTTACCTGGTCACACAGTGACTGTAATATTGTCCCCACTAGTTCGCTGCATTGCTGCTGTTGTAAGGAGTGGTCAGTTGGTGGAACCAACAGGGACAGAAGCAAGGGGAACAGATCAGCCAGCTGTTCATCTCCAGACACAGACCCTGACAGCAGGTGCAACGCTGCGCTCTTACAAGCTCTCTGTGACACCAGGGCATCCATCAAAGAAAGCAGACGCAGGGCCTGGCCCCAGCACACGCTTTTACCCTCCGCCCTGCAGTTAGCACACAATACAATAAATACAATTTACAGCATAAACACAAATAACTAAGTGTGTGGGTGTCCTTCACTCACGGCTGCAGCTCCTCCAGCAGCAGCTCCACCAGGGTCTTCATGATTAGCGTTGCAGTGGGTGAAGACAGGTCTGCCAGCTGAACACACACTCTCCTCAGCATGGCTAAGAGAGGAGGGCAGCTGGTTGCACACACACACCTCAGGGCCTCAGAAAACACTTTCCACTGCGCCCGTATGTGCATGCTCCACAGCTTCCTCGTGTTTAAGGCTACAGCCACATCTTGGACTGATATCACCTATGGAGACAGCGGTATGCCAACATGTTTACCCTGACAATAATTTTCAGGTGACACAAAGTACAACATAGCTAGTGAGTTAAGGTACCTGAGTGCTCTGCATTGGCAGTGGCAAAGGCAGAAGCTCAGACAGCAGCGTCAGGCCAGAGAACAGACCTTCAGGGGCTTTCAGCAGAGAACTCAACACCTCCTTTAGCATCAGAGACCAAGTGTTACTGGCCAGAGTCTCTTCCGTGTGGGTCACCTGCAGCAAACACACAGATTGTCTCAGAAAAATGACCACCAGTAAAACTTCCTGTATCACATTTATTGGCTAAACAAACATTAGTTAAACACACACCTGTTCATTAACACCTTGCGTGAAGGTGAGCAGCACATCAACAATAAGTGCCTGCACTCTGGTCTCCTCCCCATCCAGACGCCCAGTAGCAGGGATGGAGCAAACTATCATGTGGAGCGTGACCAACACACTGGCCACACGAGTGTCCCTGAACTGGAAAGCTCCCCCACGGAGCAGCTCTGTCAGCATAGTGCGCAACAACCTGAGTGTGCTGATACATATGCTGAGGATCATGCAGCGCTGCGGCGTGGGCCCCATGTGTCCGTGTACACGCCATGGCTGCAGCAGAATGCTGCAGAGCTTCTGCAGGACACGCACACACGTGTCCAGACCCTCACCTGAGAACAGCTGGACCCCTGCAAGACTCCACTTAAGATCCCTCTGCTGACCTACAGAAGTGAGGAAGATGTGCGCAACATTTTATAATTGCCTGTTTTTGGACTCAATTTTTGGCTGTGTGATGAATACTCCTCGGCCTAATATTACAAAAAAAAATCTAAAATAAACCTTTAAAGAAAGAAAGGACAATGCAGTGACAGCATTTGGTTTTTCAGTTTAAGTTGTGTTTTTACCTTCAACAGCAGGAGGAGGGCAGGCAATGTGGCAGAGGACCCTGAGCGCAGTGACCAGTCCAGTTCCCTCAGCGGTCAACACATTTTCCACATTCTGAATTCAAGTGAACACACGTGTTTAAAAAGACATACAGCACTCTTTATTTGCATACAGCTTCAAATATGCTACACAGCAGGTATATGGCTGAGCAGTTCAGACTTGTCAGTGAAGCACTGCAGGACACATAGTTGAGTGTGTGACTTCCAAATACTTTCTGCTTTGTTAACAGTTTTGTTGCTTATAAAATTTGCATTCTTCAGAGCTGTAAGCCACCTTGTCAACTGGCCTGGTTCTAAACAACATTGCACTGTTTTCCTCTGATTATGATACTGAATCAGCTCTATAAAATATCAGTTGAATAAAAAACATAAAGTTTCACTCTGAGAGGCCAGTCCCTGTTGGTTAGTGTAGGACGAGAGACTCAGATTGCTTAACTGAAAGTGTTAACAGGCTCCCTGAATTAAATGACAAATCACTGGCAGCTGAAGACATTTATCACCCACGGTTACTCAAGAGTTATAAGGATTGCCTGCAGGTAATATAGGAGGATGAAAGACAAAGTTGCTCAAACTGAAAACAGTGAACTGTTGCTTTACCCCAGCAGTGTATAGAGTGAGAGATCTGTACCTGTTTAATGTAGTCTATGAGGGTGGGAATGCTGCCAATCTCAAAGCGAAGTTTCTCCAGAGGCTCCAGCCATTTACTGAGCTCTGAAGAACAAAAACACACATTCATACCAAAACCTTTTTACATGACATGATATGCAAATGCTGCACTGGTAATAGTTACCCTGTAACTTGGCATTGGTGTCATCAGCCTTGGCTAAGGAGAGTAGTGGAGCAGCAAATTGTTCCATTATCCGCAGATCATTAGAGCTTTGAACCACCAGTAACACCAGCATACAGGCATAATTATATGTCACTGCTTTGCGAGCCTTCGCCTCACTGAAGGAGAGGAGAACAAAAAAGCAAAAACATGCTTAGACCTCAGTGGAAGGTTGCCTGAAATAAAGCCAAGTGATATAAAAAGAGGAAGAAAAGGAGAAGACAACAGCTTTACCCCTGTCCATCTTTGCTGTGGTGCTGGAGCAGAGTGACCAGACAGGAAAGGTTGTTGTCCAGGCTGCAAATGTGGGCCACAGCACTGCGACCAGTCTGAGTGAAGGTCATCAGGTAGAGTGCATGGAGCATGCCCAGTACCTCTGCATTGTCACCTTCCTCCAGCCCAGCTCCCCCATCTCCTCCTGTGGCCACATGGCTCATGAGCTCTGACACCCCCTGAAGAGCATGCAGCGCCTGCATTAGCCACACGCCAAAGCCCTCTTCACCAAACCCTGGCCCTGAGAGAGCCCCCTCTCCTCCGGTCAATGTGCTCTCCTCGCTCTCGGTCTCTGCCATCGATGCAAGAAGACGCAGCAGCAGGTTGGTGGAAGCAGGCTGGGCGAGAAGGAACAGCAGACCTGGCTGAGTGAGCGACAGGAAGCGCAGGAGCTCTCTGACTGCCTGGATGACACTTAAGTGCCCAGCCGCTGCAGCAGCCGACAGCACCACTGTCGTGCTCTCCAGGAAATGGCACGCATGCATATACCTGAGAAAGGAGAAAAGTGCAACATTATATTATAAATCCAATCAATAAGTCTCAACTACATTCAACTTTCTGTCTGTCGTTCTACCTTGTGTGAGGTGTGAGATCATGTGTGTCTGAATATGTACCTATACAGTGTTGGATATGGATCATCTCTCTCCTGTGGTCCTGTTATTCTTGCAGTAGTTGGGAAGGCTTTCCCAGGCGGCTGCACCATGCAGTGAGGGGCCGTCTCTAGCAGGTGATGTAACTCTTCCAAAACCCCCGCCAACCTATCAAGTTCTGCTTCGCTCACAGGGGGGGAGGTCAGCGTTGGTTCCTCTTCCATGGGGCTCTCAGCATCCTCCATCTCCTCCTGTGGATGATCAGCACAAAAAAAAAAACTTAATCTTTGAAGTTACAGACATACCTCTGTGTGTGTGTGTTTGTGTGTGCGTATGTACCTGCTGTGGTTCACTCCATGCAGATGCTGTACGCTGGAGGTCGACCAGTACCTCAAACATGTGACCTTTCTGTAGTATGGCATTGCCGGCAGTTATGACCCTCACCGTCTCCTCACGCAGGAACAGCTGGACTAGACGCTGGAAAAGACAGAAAGCTCTGTGACGACTAAAATTCCTAATTTTTTTCTGCAATGTGAAGGATGGGCTGCAAGTCCTGACTCTGTGAGGTGGACAAGCTTCTGGGTCATTAACAGGATCGGTTCACTATATGCTGTATTTACAGTCTGGCTCTCATTTGTATCATGACAAAATGGCAGACACTTGTCTCATTTGCAATTACATTTTTTATTTTGAAGTGGAAATGCAATCAAAGATCAAGAATTTTCATTCCACTTTTGTTCTCTAGCTCTGGGCAAAAAGAAATGTTTGTATACTGTTCTGTTTGTGTACTTGTGTTGCTAACCTGATAACCACTCTTCTCCGACTCTTTTCCATGTAGAAAAGCCTCCACCCCATCAGGAGCACTAGTCAGAGCGTCCAGAGCTCTCAGGATACTGAGCTTCAGTGTGGAGGAGACGTGGTCTGCATGGAGGAGCTCCAATAGCACTACCAGGGCCCCCTCATGCAACAGCGCTCTGAGGCCCTGTGGGCATTCTGCCAGGTGTGATGCTAGCTTGGCACCAGCTTTCAATTGTCTAAGGTTAAGAGCAATGGGCTGTGTGAGAGCAATCTCCATACTCAGAGCCTGAAGAGCCCACTTAACTAAAACTCCAACAGGATCCTCCACCTCACCCTCTCCATGTTTAATTAAATAAGCCAACCCTTTAGCCAGCAGTCCAGGGGCCTCTTCCAGAGCAGTGACCCAGCGAGCATCCCTGTCGTCACCAATGCTAGCTAGTAACTCTTTCAGCTGGGCAACAGCCTCAGCGTCTTCTCCAACTGCTGGCCCTTTTGTACCACCCGCATCCCTGGGCTCCTCCACACTAGCCTTCTCAAACTGGGTATCAAAACGAGTCTTGTAAGGAGGGGTGAAGTAGAGCAGGGGTCTGAGTTCTCGCTCAAAGGGGTCATACTGGACAGGTGGGACAGACGCCAGGTCCTCAGGAGTGTAGTCCATGTCAAAGGTGGGCAACTTGAAGCTACCATTATCCAGGTCATCTTCATCGCTGGAAATCTGCTCATAGCCATCATCACCTGGTAGGATGGGAGAGACAGCAGAGAGAGAGCAAATTTGACAAAATTAATTCACTGCAAAGAAATTCTAAAAAATGCTTCAAACATTATCTGGGTCATAAAGATATGCCTGAGAATGAATGAGAATGAGGAGGCCAATGACTTCTTCATATTCCCTTGCTTGTTCATAAATGCATACTCTGACAAACCTACTCACACAAGGCAGCATCACTCCAAACATGCAGGGTTAGTTTGACATGCGGGATGAGACTACAGCACAAGCTCAGACATGGCTGTGAGGACGTGTGAGGTACGCCTGCACATGACAGCTTATGAATCTTGATCATAAGCCTTCAGAGTAGGCCGGGGCGGCCTAGCTGAGTGTTTGGAGCATCCAGCAGTTGTGGATGGAAGCAGCATGCCAGAGCACACTCTCTCTCCAACTGTCACTCAGTCCCAAATGGACCCTTCTCCCGTGGCCCCCTGGGAAGTCTGATGAGATTGCAGCGCCAAGGGGTTCAGGGCCAAGAGTCCATTTGAAAATGTAGCCTATCCTACTCTCACATAAGAACTCCCCTACCTTCCTCCATCTCCTCTTCCTCGTCCTCACCCTCATCTTCCTCCTCTTCTTCTTCCTCCTCCTCCTCCGGAGCGCTCCCCTCTGTACGGGCATCCTCCTCCTCCTGCTCCTCCTCTTCCTCCTCCTCATCACCTTCTTCCTCTTGTTCAGCATCAGAGTACGTCTCATCAGCAGGCAGGGATCTCTCAGGTGACACGGCTTCCAGGTAGTCATCCCGACCCTCGCATGGCTCATCTTTGACCACGCCCACTGCAAACGTAACAGCACAAACCAGAGAAGGACAGTTTAACCAATGTACCCTTGGGGCACATAAACATGCAAACTATGTATTTATCTACAAAAATAAAAGCCTACTTATGCACGACAGCTTAGGAATCATGCTGGTGTTGCATGTTTTAACCAGTTTAAAAAAAAAAAAAAAAAAAAGTCTTATGCTTTACACAACTGGCAACCATTTTCCCAAGCACAAAACTCTTTTTTAAGTTTTCCCATCTGGCAGCCAGCCACTGACTTTCAACAATTTCAGTACATCATGATAATCAGCATGCAGGGACTTGCTTGGGATATGAAACCTATCATAGTGAACATAATGTGCCTTTTAGATGTACAAGAACACATTGGTAGGATTTTCAAAGTAAAACCCCGCCTCTACAAAAAGTAAAAAGTACAAACATTGTAGTAAATGGGAAAACATGGAAAACAATACAATGATTCTTCATCAGACATTGCTAAAAACAGAGTCAGCAGCACACTGTCACTAAATGAATGTATCTGAACGAAAACACTGACAAGGAAACTGTAGGGTAACCAATACTGAATGTAACCTTCACATTTAATTAATAAACTAAAGCAGCATTTCTGTCATTGCTGATAAGTCAGGATCCCACAGTGGCTGGCATGATGTGATAGCACAGAACAGATGTACAGCTCTGACCCGTCACTTGGACCTGCTCCTCATCATCATCATCCGGAGGTGGAGGTCCGGGTGGAGTACGAGGCCCTCTGGGTGCTGGTCTGGGTGGGCTGCCGTTGTATTGGTCGTCTTTTTCCCACTCTTAAAAAGACAAAAGGTGCAATAGATTTCGGTTGTGACAAACAAATCTGAGAAAAGAGGAGATGAACTATTCATTGGATGGTTTCGGTTTCAAGAAGCAGGGTGTGAAGGCGAGAGGGTAGTTTCAGCTTAATGATGCCCACCTTGTTTAATGATCCTCTTGGGCCCACTTGGCTGTTGAGGGGGTGGAGGTGGTGGGGGAGGGGGTGAGTCTTGGTCATGTCCATGTGAGCGTTCTGCTGTACCATACACTGCCACAGTCAGACTGGTGTACCAGCCACGCAGCACCAGGCCATCTGTGTTCACCTATATGCACGAACCCATTTAGTTATTCACAAATCAAGAAGGAAAAAAAAACACACTGAAATGACTGTTTGCAGACAACCATTTACCTTTCCACTGGGTCTGAACACGATAGACTTGTTCTCGTCATACTCCAGACTGAGGGTAGAGAGCAAGAAAGGGAAGATCAAAATATCAGTGCAAATATAAACTGAACTATTGAACAGATTTTATTTTTAAAATAACTGCATGTTTTAGCAGTCATCTGTTAAGTCCTAGATGAACCTTTTTCTGACCAGCACATAAGTGCTGTGTAATTATGTCTAAAAAGCACTACCTCATGATGTGCAGAAAAAACATCTGTGCAGAAATTTTTTGTTTTAGTTTGGATTTTCTTTTGCTTTACAGTACAATTTTACCTCTACAGATCTCTGTAGATTATCAAGATAAAATGATCTGAGAAGGAAGATTCAGTCCTGTGATCTCAACCTGGTGTAGAGTTGTATAAAATTAAAGTATACCAAGTATACCAAGTTTTAAGGGCTCACAAATCACAAAGGCTGGGAAACACTGGTCCTACTAACACACGATGCAACTGTAGTATCCTGGGTTCCAATCTGGCCAACAAATTTTGCCATCTGACTCTTCCCTACTATTGTAATTTCTGTCATAAAAACTCTTCTCTCAACAAAGCACCATTACCTACACAGCTGTTCCTGGTCTCTCTCTCTCTCTCTTTTCTCCTCTCTCCTCCCCCCACCCCCCCTTATTTATCTCCTCCTAAACCCAACCGGTCGAGGCAGACGGCCGCCCACCCTGAGCCCGGTTCTGTTGGAGGTTTCTTTCTGTTAAAAGGGAGTTTTTCCTCCCCCCTGTCGCTTGCTCTTTGTGGGAACTGTTGGGTTTTTCTCTGTAACAAAGTAAGGTCTTGACCTTGCCCTGTAAAGTGCCTTGAGATAATGTATATTATGATTTGGCGCTATACAAATAAAATTGAATTGAATTGAATTGAAAAGCAAAACAGTATTATCCTGGTAATGTGGAATATCCAGATCCTGATCACCACACCATCTGACCAAACTGATTCTTAACAAATATTTGTTGAAAAACGTTTAATTCACGTCTGCTTACAACATTTATAAGAAATCCTAATAGCAATCAGACAAGTGAAAAGAAATCTCCTCCCATCTTGCTCCGCAGTGATAATAACTTGGGTGTGTCATTACGCTCTGGTGCTACTGTGAACACCTCTGCTATTATGAGGTTAGAATAAAAATGCTTGACTCAGACATTCCACTACTCATCTATTTCACTGCGACCTCCAAGTTTTTGTGTCACTTTCAGCAACTGTGTGGGTGGGGTTGAGTTTCTGGAGAGACCAGTTAGCCAGCATAGAAACAAAGAGACATGAGTATGGGTGGGTGCAGTGTGGCCTCAGAGAACAGGGCCTGTAGAACCGTGACTGGTTCTACAGGTGAGACAGACTTCAGCACTTTTAAGATCTGACATGGATATATGGAGATGGAGAATGAGGAGAGGCTCCAAGGAAAAGAGAAACAGAACAAGAGGGGGGAAGAGTGCAAATCATTCCGACCTGCCCAGTCTGTGGAAGGTGGGGCTGTTGGGTTTGGTGACATTATTGAAGAACAGCTCCAACTGGAAGGCGTGAGGGGATGTCTCCCTGTGAACACAGACACACACATACAGTAATGAAACAGTTAGGGCTCAGTCCCCTTTTCATCCAAAAGGCTTCACTAGGTGTGAGAGATGTTTTTATCTTTTTTTTTCTTCCAAATTTATTTGAATATTAGAAAGACCTCTCAATATAATGCAGTCTAGTACAACACCACCACTAACTATGACCTCAGTGCTAAAACATAATTCAATTAATACTTCTGTGATAGTGTCACGAAAAACTAAACAAGATTTTCAATACTGTTTATGCTTTAGTGGATATAGTTTAACATAGCTAAATGTATAACAAATCAATGAGCCGAACTGATTTAAAAATCAGTTTCTCAACTAATTTTCCTGAAAATCTATAATACAACCATTTCTATTCACATCACAATATACAGTGACGTGTGTCTGTATTGCTCATCTCTGTATCAACACCACACAGCGGCCTGCTCTGATCTACTCCAGTCTCAACATTAAGCACTGAGACCATTCATTCAGTTGCATCACACATTACCCAACAGGCTCAGTGAGAATCAGGGCTCCCTCAACAATGGAGATCAGGTGTCAAACTCATTCATACCAAGGGTCTCTCCATTTCCTACAGGCACACATATATCTCAGGTATCTATAGCAAACAAACATCTCTCGAGGCCATATATCATTATCACTGAGGTTAAGGATTTCCGGCCACTAGAGATGCACCAATACAGTCCTGATACTTGGTCTTAGGGTATCTGCCAATACAAAGGGTGGTGGCTCCAATTCCAGTGCTCTCATTTTCCCAAATTTTAAATCTGTATAGCAGACTTTGTAGTGATACATTTTAAGTGAGGTAATATTAAGCCAGGAAATGCTGTGGTGCTAAATACTAAGAATAAATGTAACAGTTTGTGGAAACATTAAACTTCATAATAACAACGTATTTACGTATCTATTATGAGCTGGGGAGTTAAACACTGACATGAATCCAGCATTTTGGACTGGTGCATCTTTATCTGTATCTATAGTACTGTGCAAAAGCTTTTGGGCCTTTAGATGTTTAGATCTTTACCCATCATGCAGTACCATCAGGGACGCTTCTGAACTGTCCCAAATTCATTCTGCAGCATGACAACAAAATCACACATACTATTTGTGGCATTATTTTTGAAGGCATCCTCATTTTACATTGAGTACCTACAACTTTTGCACAGTACAGAATATTCAGTTTCTGGTCAATTAGGTATGCCAACACCTAAATAATATGCAGTGTACCCTTGTTAATATTGAGTGGATGGATATATTATTATAAATACCTCTCTGTATGGCATAGTATAATTCATCAGTTCCAAAAGTAGCACCATAAAGTTGAATCAACACCTCTCTAAAGCCTCAACAAAGACCAACACCACTGACAGTCATAATTTAGTGCAAGGCTGTCAGATTAGACTACATAAATTCAAGATAGGCGTGACCAATACATCTGAGTTGAGTGTGTATGAGTGCATTTTGTTTGCTCTTACCCAAATGCTCTGTTGTCAGGTAAGTTGCTGTGAGCTTTGATCCCTGGAGGAATGACCCGCACCTCTGTGATCAGCACCCCGTAGGGAAACCGCACCACGTCCACGTTGGTTAACTAAGGTGCATTGATCATAATTAGTGCACATATTTAGGTAAAACTGACTAGAGCATTCAGTTTTGCTGCCCTCTCTGAGGTAAACATGGACAGGTTGAGACTTTTAGCATTAGCTACCTGGCTAACTAGCAAACAAACAAGGATGCAAAAGACAGCAGCACAGTTATATGATTAAATGATTTAATAACATCTCGTTTAAGGTATGTGTTTGGTAGTCTCAAGTGTAAAATTATCAAAAGTGTGATTCTATAAAAGCTGTGAACTGCAGCGTTACCAAAATAACCATGTCACACTTGTTCTACTGTTAGCCAGGTTAGCATCGTTAGCATGGAAGTTGAGCATCACTACCCATAAATCCAGAATAAACTATTTGTAAGATTTGAATGCAAGCAGCTCTGAAGTAAATATACAACAGCATGCCGAGGCGTCAGATATATTACCTCTGCACTCTGATGTTTAAACGTATCTAGAAAAAGAAGCTCCGTGGACATCTCCCCCGCCATCGCTGTCTTGCTGTGGGTCGAGCCAGGGGTAAACTTCCGGCTCGGTGAACACTTCCGGAGCAAGTTCACTCGCAGCTAAATTGGTCTGATATAAACATAAACGTACAAACAAATACTCATAAACATGAACAAACACATATGCATAAACAAACATGCACACAAATACAAATAATGTGTAAATTAATTATATTATTATTATTATTTACATGTATATTATTCAAAAGATAGTGAAAAGCAAAAAGATAACCTTTTTCTTGACACAATTATAATAGAAGTTATTATTGTTATTATTATTATTATTATTGTTATTATTACTGTTGTTGTTGTTGTTGTTGTTGTTGTTGTTTTTGTTAAAGTGAAGAACAATTACAGGGTAAGTAATAAGATAATAATGATAATAACATAATATACATATTTTTTATCTGTTAAACGTTAAGACACAAAGACATTACTATTTAGCGTAGTTGCGATGATTAATTTGCTGTTTGTTTGTTTTAGCTATCTAGTACATCATTTTAAGCTATGTTTAGTGGTTCAGTGAATAATAGCATATTAAACTGTATCAGTTAATTAACTAATTAATCGAAATGAAACCGTAAAAGTAGTTTAGAATCATTCCGCCTTTAGGTTGTCCTATTTTCATTTCTGCATGGATTTTATTGGGGTGTTTTGTTGTTGTTTTTTGTTGTTTGTTTGTTTGTTTGTTTTGTTTGATTTTATTATTTTAAGACAAAATACAAACGTATTATTTCATTGTCGAATGTCATTGTTTTAATATACTTTAACCTTTCAAAATCTTTTTTATGAAATAGCTGACAAAAAAAAGAGAAATTTGTGTAGCTCACAGCTAAACGCTTTCATGTTTTGTGCGCTGATCATTAAACTTCAGATGAGTGACCCCCAATACGTCATGTTACTACATATTTGCACATCGAACTACACAAAATGTATTATACAAAAAATAAATAAAAAATAAATAAATAAAAGTGCATATTTTTCTATTCTCCGCGGTCTGCCACGTCCTACTGTGTGAACCACCTGGAGGAGGGAGGGGGCAGGTAGAGAGTCACGTGGTCACACAGGTAGATGCGCTACAAAACCGGGGGACGTTCAGCCATTACTCCGGAATGGTGACTGCGGGAGGTTCAGCGCGATAATTCACACGCAGCGAAGCCTGGACTTCACGGAGCTCACCTTTGCGTTCAGGTGTCAAAGTAAAGGTGTTCGTACCTCTCGCCTCCAGCGTGTGTCTTATCTCCGGTGTAGCTGAACTTACTGTCCTTTGGTTCTGAGTAGTATTAGATTGGTTTTGGCGGTGTTTGTGCTCAGATGACGGCGCAGGTAGACTACCTGGTGGTGGTTTTCACCGCCACATCTGGCGCGACCGGAGAGCTACTGGGATCTGACGAGAAGGAGCTCCTGCGGTTGGTTTGGCAGCTGGTGGATGTAAAGAACAAAAAGGTAAAAAAAAAAAAACTGAATTAATACACCACTTGTTATACTTATGGATCGTTATTCTAACACAGGAAATGTGGCGGAAAATAAAGGAGTGAGCAGGTAAACTGAACCCCGGTCGGAGATAGGCACAAATGCAAACAACAGCCTTAAATAATAATGTTAATCTTTATTAAATTGTGAATAAAATGGTGAGCCAGATGAGTTTCCTCTTCATACACAGTTTCTCTGAAACCATCCACAAGTCGAATATGAGCTCATAAGTTATCTGGTATATAGGAGGACAAATGATATGAAAGGTAAACAGCTTCCATGCTTTTGTTGCTCTTCCGTGTTATAATGTCTTTGTATTAAACATCTATTTTATGCCCATTTAACAGTATTATGTGTCACTACGCTATTATACTATATGTCCTACAGCCAGTGAGTTTCTATATAGGCCTGTTTCAAGATTGACTTGTTTTTTCTTTCTGTGAACCAGTTGGGCAAGGTGCACGAGCTCCTCATTAAGCCTGACCTCTCAGACTTGACAGAGGAAAAAGAGGAGGAGGATGTGGTGGAGGAGAGCGTTGAAGACGAGAATGGATCCGGAGCAGATTGTGCCTCCACTGCTGCAAGTCTTGAGGCAGCCTTAAACCTGGTAACAATGTCTCTGAAGTCATCTGAAATAAGCTTTTTAGCTGTTTGGTACACAGAAATTATTAATACACAGCTGGTTGAGGTGCTGGGGCGAGATTATGAATGTTTTTATTTCTTGTCTTAACTTTTTATGTCTCCCGTTGCAGTTTCATTTACAACTGACAAACGACGTGAACAGTGCGGGCGCAGGCACGTCAGTGTGTTTGTGTACAGACGGGCAGCTCCACATCCGCCAAGTGATTCACCCTGAGGCTGCGAGCAAGGTGAGTGAGGAGCTGGGTGGGTGAATGCCTTGCAGCCAGGGTGGGTACTCGTTCACTGCTGCAGGAGCCTTCAGCATTCACAGAGCAGAGAAGTGATGTGTCATGTCAGCACTTTGCTCCCGGTTCAATTTAATGTTACGGTGAGAGTTGAGAGCCAGTGCTGCAAACCTGTCTAATGACACAAGCCCGTGCACATACCGTACCTGTACACATAAAACATAGCCACACAGTGAAGCTGATGAAATTACTACTCTACTGGCTTGAGCAAACAGCAATATAAGATCAATAAAATGGCAGCTGTTGATGGGCCACATGTTCACATCCTTTCACTTAATCTCTTCCCTCTTCAGAACATCCTGGTGCCGGACAGTTTCTACTCTTTCTTTGACCTTCGGAAAGAATTCAAGAAGCACTTCCCCACATCTGACCTCAAAGCTTTGAATGTATACAACATGTCAGAGTGTATCCTTCAATATGTCACCTGTTTACATTTGGTGTGCAAGTGTCTCTGTGTATGCTGCACTTAGTATTTTGGACAGTTTTTTTTACCTTTTTTATTCTGTTTACTCTTCTGTGTGAGCTTATGTGTCACATATAACACTCAAAAACACACAACACACATGTTAGAAGTTTTATAAGCCACAGGGTGTTGGCTGCAAGACTAGAGGTTTTGAAATGCAAATAGGAAAACAATGGCTGCACCTTACCAAGTGCTTAGTGAAAGAGTGTGTGTTTAACCAACGGAGCAAACCCCACACACCCTCTGCAACAGGAAAACTAACATCTCGCTCTGTGTGTATTTGCTATGTTTTCTTTTTTTCTGCTCTTCTTCAGTTTTTTCCTTCTTATTTCTCTCATACACGCATAAACCTTCTCAGACAGTCATCTACACACATGTAACAATACTTTTTTTCACCGTTTGCCTGTTTTTATGTTTTTGGCTGTTCCTTGTTTGCGTTCCTTGACTTCCTCCTCCTCAGCTCTTAGTATACCTGTTGATGTGCCCCCCATGTGGGATCCCTCAGCAACTCCTGATCCATCAGCCATACTGCCTGCAGAAATAGCAGTACAGCAGGTCAAGAATATGGCCAGCATTGTCCTTGCACTGCTTTCTGAGCCATTCTGTGAGTACCATACTTGATTTTACACTATGAGCGCAAGAGTAAAACACTGGGAATGAGTTAGTTGGTTCGACATATACCTATTGTGTGTTTAAATCAGAATGGTATGCTACTTCAGAAAATTAATTGGCAGCTATTTAAAATCTGATTCGATGTTATCATCAGTTTTCAAGCAAAAATTCCAAGTTTTTGATGGTCCTTTCTAACGTGAGGTCTTTCCTGACGTGTTACGGACCAAACAATAGATCAATTAATTGAAATGATGATTGTAAAAGGAAACTCTCAGTTCATAAATCCAAAATATAGTCTCAATTTTAGCCCAAGTCTTTAGACAGCTACCATGTTGGTTACAATTACATATTTATGTGCTATCAACTGTGATTTCAAACGGCAGATATCTAATTTTGTGAATCAAACTCTGTGGCTTTGTCATTACAGGTCACGCGTTTTCTAACCCTGAGAGAGTTAATGAGAAGTTTGAGTCTGGAACTTGGTGAGTAGATTTTGCTTGACATAAATATTCTTTTTGTTCTCTGCCTCTGAAATCAACCCCTCTTTGACTCCTGCTGAGTTAATGTGTGTGTTTGTTTGTTTGTGTGTGTGTGTGTGTGTGTGCAGCAGTAAGATGGAGAAAGTGTGCGACAACACGGTGATCAGAGCCAGAGGGTTGCCATGGCAGTCTTCTGACCAGGATATTGCTCGATTCTTCAGAGGACTCAACATTGCCAAGTACGTAGTTGGTATATTAAAGGCGTGCTCATGTATACTGATTTTTCATATTGATTTTCATTAGTCAGCATCAGATATACTGATGATACTCTGAGGCCTGCTGCTGAGTGCTGTAACGCTCTGTATGTTGTGTTGTATAGAGGAGGGGCTGCGCTGTGTCTTAATGCTCAGGGGAGGAGGAACGGAGAAGCTCTTGTTCGTTTTGTTAGTGAAGAACACAGAGACCTGGCGCTGCAGAGACACAAACACCATATGGGCACCAGATACATAGAGGTAACCTGTTTGAACCCAGCTATTTGTTACACATGAAGTCATTCAGCCACACTACCTAGATTTCATTTATATTTAATTATATTTTTTTCCTTCAAACAACTGACGATATTCCACTGATAATGATAATCAATCGCCATTAACTCCTTTCCTTCTAATGGCAGGTTTACAAAGCAACAGGAGAGGACTTCCTGAAGATAGCTGGAGGTGAGGGAATACAACTACCTAATCTGGCCTTCCTTACCAGCATTAACCTGTGTGTGTTTTGTACAGAATACAGTTACACATGACTGACATGCTCTGGTTTAAAGGTGAAATTCCTGGAACCATGTTCAGCTCACCTGATTAAAAAGACATGAACACCTGTGTTCACACAATCTGATTGAATCAGTCACCCAAACTAATCACCCAGACGTTTTGTTGCTTGTAGGAGTTGATATTCATCTATTTTCATGAATACATTTAGATTTAGATCACAATTCTTAATGCTTCAGAAGGAATATTTTGAGTGCACATCGTACATCCATTAAGAGATAATCAGTCCAGCTGTCTTTAAGGGAGCTGTACAGCTTTCAGTCGAAGTTAGCTACCATGACCAAACTTCACTATGACTATTTCAAAGGATGGTGAACACTTTTTCAAGAATGCACAGATGCTATTTACTCATTTGACCTGTATTTTTTAGATGTACTGTAATACTGACCTGGTTCTATTTCTTCAGATATTCACCCTGCATGTATATAAAAAAGTGTAGTTATCAGGCTTAGGAGGTTTATCATTGTAAAAATGGAGGGTCTGGACTGACACTCAAAGTCATGAAGGGATGAAAGTCAAGTTTAGCGTCAAGGCCATTGAAAACACTCCAAACCATTACCTGTGCTGCTCACAGAAGAAATACTTAATTTTATTGAAAATCTACATTAATTGAAATCTACAGTGTGACCTTTTCTGTTTATTTGCTTGTGGTTAAGTAGGCATTTCTCTGTCTTTGTGTGTGTGTGTGTGTGTGTGCCAGGTACATCCAATGAGGTAGCGATGTTCCTGTCCCGTGAGGACCAGATCATCGTGAGGATGCGAGGTCTTCCTTTCACCGCCACACACGAGCAGGTGCTCGCCTTCTTCTCCCCGGGAGATGGTCTTAAAGAGACGTGTCCAGTCAGTGGAGGGAAGGATGGTATCCTATTCGTTCACTACCCGGATGGACGTCCCACTGGAGATGCCTTTGTTTTATTTGCCTGTGAGGAACACGCCCAGTGTGCTCTTAGGAAACACAAGGAAATCCTTGGGAGAAGATATATTGAGCTATTTAAGAGTACAGCAGCAGAGGTCCAACAGGTATGTCAGGGTGTTTGCCTGGGTGTGGGTGCACTTCTTTGTACAGTGTGTACTTTTGCATCATTTGTGTGTTTATTTTTAATTTAGAAAATGTTTTCAGTCATTATCTCGTCATTTTGGATTAAGCTTTTTTGTTCTGTCTCTTGTTATCTTGTTTGTTTTCTTAGGACAAATAGAAGGATTTTAGGAATTCTCTGTTTGTTTGTGTGCGCACAGCAGAGAGTGACAATGTGTGGGTGTGCTTCTCTTCTCCACGGTTAGTTGTAGGAATTATTGGAGTAGGGCTTAAGGGTGGGGACCTGCATAACAAGGAGGACTGTGTGTATTTCCCTTTAATAGATAGGTACACACAGTTACTTTAGATTTTCTTTCTTTTTTTCTTTTCTTTCTTTCTTTCTTTCTTTCTTTCTTTCTTTCTTTCTGTCTTTTCTATAGTTTATTAATTCTTCTAGTTTTTCCTGTCTTCCACTGCTCCACCACCTCTCTCATGAGATGACCACATGTGGGCTAATTTTCTTATCTTTGCGGACTGATAAGCATACACCCACATACATATCTATGCAGAGGCCTTTCGTCATGCTTTTGTGTATGGCAGACTTAGTAGTTTTATTGGTCCTCTCCAGAAATGCAAACATGCTGGTGTCCTGCTGATACCAAGCCAGCTCCGGTCTGACACTGCAACACATTAAACACAATGCGGACTTGTCTTTGTTGTACACAAGATGTCTGTAAAAAGGTGGCTTATGTGTGTGTGTTTGAAATTAAAACATGGATAAGCATTCATGTATCATAGTGCTTAAGTGTATAATTTAGTTTTTCCTAAATTTTTTCTGAGCAAGATGAGAAACGACTCTCTAAAAGAGTCAGTGGAAAAGTCACAAAGACAGCACTTCTTCTCCTTGACAGTCTTTGCTATAGACAGAGCACATCATTTGTAACTGTTTGTTTTAGGTGTTGAACCGGTACTCATCGGCCCCTCTGATCCCCGTCGCCCCTGCCCCCTTGGTGTCAGTGCTGCCCTCGGTGTCACTCCTTCCCCCTCCTGGTAGTTTAAGGGACTGCCTGAGGCTGAGAGGGCTGCCTTACGCAGCGACTATAGAGGATATCCTCACCTTCCTGGGCGAGTTTACACACGATATCAGACCTCATGGTGTGCACATGGTCCTCAACCAGCAGGTACATGCAGTAACCACACTGACACACCCATAAACTAACATGCTCTCTCACACAATGTTGCAGTAATTTTTGACTGTGCCTGTTTCCAGGGTCGTCCGTCAGGTGACTGCTTCATCCAGATGACCTCAGCAGAGCGGGCACTTCAGGCCTCACAGCGGCTCCACAAGCATGTGATGCCCTGCCAGCGTGGTGCGAATAGCCGCTATGTGGAGGTGTTCCCCTGCAGCGCTGAGGAGATGGGCCTGGTGCTGATGGGGGGCTCGCTCTCACACACATATACACACACACATACCCGGAGCAGGAGTGGGACAGGGCTCAGCCCGCCGCCATGTAAGTCCAGACGTAAGTGCTGCTGGGAGCTGGGGGTGCTTCGGGACTGCAGGGTAGGTGGGTTCCTGCCGTGGGGGCAGGGTTGCTGGGTTTTCTCCAATCTAGTACTATGGGAGGATGAGAACATCTGGTCTCACTAGGAGGATTCAAAACTATGTGTGTGAGAGTGTGTGTTGGCGTGTGTGCGTTTGTGAGAGTGTGGTACCTCTTTGTAATTTAGTGTGATTAAATCACCCATCTGCATGCACTGAGAAACCTCATGGGTAACAGTTTATTCTACACTTTCAATTTTCACCTGTGTTCACACAATCTGATTGAATCTTGTAGTTGATCTTTTCAGCAGCATGTTTGTTACTCATTCTTAATTTTATTCCCTTACCACTGCTTGAGTAATTCATAAAGATCTGAAAGGGTTGGAAAAGTGTAAGCAAGACAGCTTCAGTATCATCTAGCCTACAATATGGCAAAATGGCTTACGACTCTCCAGTCTTATCAGATTGGTAGTGGTGGTTGTGGGATTTAGCCTCAATAAACTTGACGCACCTCAGGTGTGTGCTTGTCCAATCAGAAGCTGTGGGAAAGGTGGGCAGAGCTGAACGCTGGTGCGTAGATGTGCTTTGTTCTCCGTGTCTGTAGTCCTTCACTATAAACGTGCGCTGGTGCACTCCTAGTTTACCAAACAAGATAAAATTTACTTTGAATAGTTTGAAATGAAAAGCAGATGTACACATGAGTGAAAAGGATACAGCACAGGGATTCAAGGCTAGACGTGTGTGGCTAGTAGTGAGGTAGTATGATTCTTAAGCAGAAACACACATTGGACAGGAAGTCACTGTTCCACGAAACAACAAACTGTGGCCAGAAAGGTATTTTGAACAGGGGGGGAAGTGTTAAGATGGCAAGACCAAAAACTAATCATAGGCCTAAAATGGCATGGAGATAATATTATATTACTTGAAGTATAAGTATGAAGTATTACTTCATATAACTCATTTTTCTGCAGAATGTATCCACAGTTTGGTTCAATGTATCCTGCACTAAGATGCTTTCACTCTTTAACACATACAGTACATACATACCATACAGCATACAGGTGCTGAGTAATCATAACAGTGGTCATTGTTTGCAAGTTTGCATGAGCATCTCGTTCTGAAGCAAACAATGACCAGACTTCACCATCGTGACTCTGTGTACTTCTGTTACTGCTTGTCTGATTCTAAGTCTTGTGTCGCTCCCTCTGTTCTCTTCTCTCCAGGTTTATCTCCTCCATCCTACTCCTTCACTCCTGCACCATCTGTCTTGCCTACAGAGGCTGCTGCTGCCCTCTACCCTCCCATTGGTCAGGTGCTCCTGCCTCGCCCTCTGGCGCCAGGACATGCCTACTACCCCGGCACAGCTCAGCTATACATGAACTACACAGCCTACTACCCCAGGTAAACAGTGATCATTCAAGACGAGCAGAGGCAGACAGTTACATTAAAATACAGCCATTCATGTTAATTACGTGATTCGACAGTCCAGTGACTTTGATTCTGAGTCTAGTCAAGTTCTTTCAGTAGTTTTCAGTCTCGCCATCTCAAAAATTTCACCAATCCTCACATTATTTGTGATAGGTTAAGATAGTATTTCAATAATAGTGTTAATCGTCTCTTCATATAATATCATGACAAATTTCTCCATAGTAATATTGTTGTTAATAGTTATAATAATAATAAATCAATGATAAGTTTAATTTTCCCAAGATCAGTCACAGCACGAAATCTTAAATGCTTTGGAAAATTACATGATTTTGTTCTCTTTAACGTCCTCAAAAATATAAAAATCTGATAAATATAATTAAATATCTGTTTTGCTTTGTGACGCTTGATCTTGTTCAAAAAAGTGTCACATAAAATTTTCGAATTGCGTGTGTAGAGGTGTTTGCAAAGATATTGTTCATGGTAATCACACTTTCCCACATAAAATGAACCACACCGTAACCAACACAAATAGAGTAAAGAGCCAACAGATTTTCATGGCCTAAACTGAGCCTGCCACACAGTGTTTACTCGCAGGCTGTGTGGTGCTGAGTAATCAAATAAGAAACTAAACCAGTATTGTTTACATGTTTGATTTTCTGAGCCCTCTGTTTGCATTGGTATTATTATGGTAACTTGTAGTGAGTGCACTAAAACATTTCAATATGCATTCACTGGAACTAATACAATATCTATTGTTGAGCTCTTTTAAAAACTAAAAATAATGTCATTGCTCACTTGCAATTTTTTAAAAACAATCCCAGACTTTTAGTGCAGAATAACACAAAGGATGTCCAAAACTGATCAGCATTTTGTTTTTTAGAAAAACTACTGCATATTTAATAATTTTAGCTGCAATGTTAAATATAGGGTGAGAAATAGATTGTAGATTAGTGGGGGTTTTTCGTCATCCCTTTGTTTGCATTGTTGAATATTAAGAATAGACTCTTGTTGAAAGCGGAAAAAGAGGAACAGTTTGCCTTTGATTAAAATGCATCTTGCCAAGGAGAGAGACTGGAACAAGGGTAGTTAATAACTGAACACTGTGGTATCAGAGAACTTGGTAAACAGCAGTGACCTCTGTTTCTCCCTTGTCAGTCCTGTGTCCTTGAGAAAACAGGCCATTTATAGACAACACCCAGAGTTACTCCCAGTTTTGTGATTCATCTGTGCTTTGTTTGCCCAGAAATATGCAGCTGACAAAACATTGTTTTTGTTGCTTTTGAGATATTCAGGATAACAGTCTGTCTATACCTTCTCTCTTTTCTTTCTCTAGTCCACCTGGCTCACCTACCACCCTAGGTTTCTTCCCCTCCCCCTCCTCCCTCTCCTCCCCAGGGGGGTTGGTGCGCATGCCAGGATTGACCTACAGCAGCAATGGAGTCAAAGACCTCATTAATGCAGTGCAGGGATACCAGGTAAGAGACAGTTCTCTACAAACATAGCATGTATCTCAGTAACTAGTCACTAATCCGGTTCCCATATATGCTCTGTGCCTTCAGAGTTCACATGCACATTCACTGTAAAATCCATGCGTTGTATTCAAATCTCTGTCTATTGTGGGTGTATATTGTCAGGCATCCACTGTGTTTGCCCAGAGGCTATCAAACTAGTTTATCCTGTCTACTCTCCCTGTTCTGTCACTCATGCACTGCTGCTTGCTTAGACTTGAATTGGAGGAACTCAAAACTTATTTAAACTTGAAAGAGAGTGAAGAATCCCAGGTATATGACAAATAAGTGGATTTATACCAAGTTTATACTAAATCAAGAGACAAAGTTCGACTGATTTTTTTCTTTTTTTTTCCTCATGAACAAACTCTTTCACTTCCATGATGGAGTCCATGTGGTCTTTAGGTTAGTTTCTGTGGTTGCTTGTACCTCAGCCCCATGTCTCTGTCATTCCTCCCCGTTCCTCACACCGCAGTACGCCCCAGAGGATGCTCTTGTGCACGCCCATGGGCCCGTGCACGCTCACGACCCGACCAGGACATTGCTTACGCAGCCCAAAGAATGGGTGTGTATTTAAGGTGTCTGAGACAGGTGGCAGGTAAGTATTGGCTGAGGGCTCAGTGAAGGGGGTTTTAGTTTAGACAGTGATTGTAGCTGTGGCTTGGGTCTTGAATGGTCCCCGTGGGTTACAGGGCTCGACACGACTGATATTTTTTGTGTAAACAGAAAGTTTTCCACTAACTGCACACAGTAGCAATGATGGCTGACTGAGTTGAGTGGTTAGAGGGATGTTCGTGGATTTCAGTCAATCCTTGGGTTTTGTTTTGAATCATTTTGAGGGGATGCTGTTCTCACCAACTGTATGATCCTTTTATGGAAGTCTGCTTTATCAAATACTGGCTACCATTACTGTCATCTCAAGAAGTCAATAGCTAAGAGGTTCAGGTTACCTTTCACTAAACCCTGCCCCGTACAGCCATAGCTTAGCAACCAGAACTAGGCATGGCAGACCTGTCAAGCTCAGGATTTATCTATATGCCAAAACAGTGTCAGCTTTACTCTGTGCCTCATGAGTTTGGATGATTGTGTTTTTAATCACTTTAAAAAACAAAACAAGAGAAAAAGTATAAGGAAGGGATTGAACTATGTATGTATCTACTCTGACGTAAACTGGATTTATTCAAACTAACTAGCTTACTACCAGTAGCAGTAATCAAGCATTACTTCCAAAAGGGCATGTAATGAGAGATCTATTGTGTGGGGTTACAGGTCACATGAGAAAAATATAATACTTATTCAGAACTTGAGCACCTACTATGTGGGAACTAGGTGCTAGCAAAGTTTTGAGTAATGATGGCAGCTCCATCCTGCTGTTTATTCAGTTGCTAGAAGAGCAGAACTGAAGAAGCCTTTTGGATGAGAGGTGAAACATAAGAGCCTCAAGCAAGTCCATTTGCTTTTGTAAAGCTCTCAGAGAAAGTATTGAGAAGTTTAGCCTCCTGTAACTCCCACCAAATGTGTGTTAGATAGCGTTACATTTGCCAAAATGATTTTTATTTCCGTGTCCTCACCTTTTCAATGGCCTCGCAGAGTTTTAGTGTCAGCAATAGTTTATTTTAGCAAACTGCTGCTGATAAAATCTGCTAGCAACAGTCGTCTTTTTAGCCAGGGTTGTCAGCTTTAAATGAGATGTCGGCTTTTGTTAACGGCTGTTATCTGTTATCAGTGTGAACTGCCTATGTGCGAAAATGGAAGCTTGACAAGCATAGCAACAGTAACTAAGGGGGTGTGGCTTAGTGAATGGTCAATTGGTGGTGTTGTAGCGTACATTATTGGGTAATTACAGGTGTAGCCCTCAATCAGTTAAGAAGGTGATGGGTAACATCTGGTGCTGGTGTAAGGGCTCTGTGTTTGTTGCTTTTACTGTGAGATAATGCTCTTCTGTCTCTCCCTCTCTGCTCTCCTCCCCCTTCCTTACCCCCAAACTCTCTCTCCTGTCCCCCTGTAGAGTCCCGCAGAGTCTGTGTCTCTCCTAAGCAGCAGTCTGATTGGTCAGTCCAGTGGAGGTGATGCTCCTCTCATGTCCCTCCCCTCTCTCATGACCAAGCCGGCGGGACAGTATCTGGACCTGACCCTGCTGTAGGGTCACACATTATACAAAGGTCATCTGACAGTGACTTGTAATGTATTGTTAGGTTTTCAAAAATAGTCTTTTAGATGTGTTATTTATATCTTTAAGAACAGAAATTAATGTATTTTATACCAAAATCATTGTGGCCTTAGCCAAAAATAGCAGTTTTGTCTTATATTGCACAGTGTGTATTTTAAAAGCTTTATAGAGATTTTTTTAACATGTTATGATTTTATTATTGACTATGATATATTTGCTAGCCAAACTAGAGAAGAATGACATAGTAGCAACTGAGCTAAATCTTTCTTTAAGCTTTTCTGTGAAGAATGAAAGTGTGTGAGCGTGGAAAAAAGATGAGAATGAGTATTATGCATGGCTGTGTTGATCTGTTTTAATACTTAATCTTTTTATGCAATATATTTTTTGTTTATATACATTTGATACAGTACATAGTGATTGTATTGGAAGCTTTAGTGCATGAAGAAGTTAGTAAAACTTTAAGATGTTTACATAATGCCAAATATCAATGCACTGCTAATCAATAAGACAGTTAATGAATATAATAGCAGTATCTTTTAATGACAATATGTTACACTGTGAGGTTGTCAAATAGTCCGATCCTGGCATCAGACTTCACTTACAAAAATGTGACCTCTCACACTTCATTAGCCCCCTTGTTTTGTCCTTTAGGCACTCTATGTGGGTCTGTTTCTATGTTGTGTAATGCCAATGTTGTCTTGCCTTTTGTTTTGGAGTCACACCTGAACAGAGGACAGCCAGTTCTAGTAACCTAACCACAGGATTGCATTCTTCAGGAATACTCGTGTCACAAGCTATCACTTTACTAAGTGAATATCAGGAGCCAGAGGTGGTTTCTGACAGATTTTATTACATATTTTACTCAGATAGGACCAAAAAGATTCATCCCTTTGCCATTTGCCTTTTTAACTAAATCCTTTGGAAAGTAGATGGAAAGCTGAAAGGAAAAGGAAATGAGGGATACCTCTGATATGTATGTTGTGGATTTAATTGCCATTTGAAGCCCAAAAAGTTGTCGTTTGGGCTCCATGTTGCTGTATGACGTCCTACAGTAGGACTTTAAACTCCAGCTCAGGACGTCCTGCTGCGGCCATGCTGAAAAAATAATAAACATAACGTGAAGTCTTCCCGTCTCCAGCTGTTTGATGTCACTATTTGCCTTCGGTGCAATTCATTTTACTTTGCAGTGTACTTATTGTTCTTTGGGAGGGTTTGTGAAGTGCAGCAGCGCAAACACACAGGTGGAGCTGGTGATGACAGAATGTGGCTTGAGGCAAAATAGGGGGATCTCACACTGTCCTCAGTGATTACCACTGTGTTTCCCACATTCACACGCATGCTATGGCAAAGAAACCATTGTCACTCAGACACACTAAACACATGTGAGACTTCAGACTTTTTTTTCAAAGGGTGGAAAAGTGGAGCAAAGAAAGTGCAGGAAGGGGTGAGAGAGAGAGGGAAGGCAGACAAAACCATGTCAGACCCCCTCAGGGCAGATTTGGCATTGTGTAATACAATCTTGTGCACCCCACCCAACTTGATCCCTTTTAAACACACTCACTCATTCTCCTACTCAAAAAAACACAGTCTAAACCAGCATAGCAACACCATTAGTATCCGTGCAACAAAGCCCAAAATACTTTTTTCGTCCTTAACTTTTCATTTTGTTGGCAGAGTAAGAGAAAAAAGCCGTCTGAATTGTTATTGTTTCATAATCTCAATGTTATGTTCTTGTTTCAAAAAAAATATTTGTATGTGAAGTGCTAATCCTGGGATAGGTGCAACCGTTTTAGCCTAGTTGAAAGCATTTGTTTTGTCTAAAATGAAATTTTGCACTAAAGAATTGGAGTGAGTTTGTTAGAGATTTTGAGAATCAGAGTACAAGAAAATAATTGCCTCTTTGATAAAGTATAATCCAAAGGATATTAGGGGCTTTGGGGGAGGTTTGGACAGAAAGAGGGGAAGGTTATGTATTCCTTCTTTTTGCTAAAGAAAGTGTAGTCGAGTTCAACACTGTCTCTCTAAAAGTGTGCACCATTTTTTTCACTCTTGCCTTTGCTTTATGCTGAGTTACAGCAGAACACAGTGTAGTTAAAGGTATCAAATACTGTTAGCTGTTAAATAACATAATACAAATCAGCAGCAGCAGAGCTTTATAACCAGTCACTTAACCAGTGACTGGTTATAAATGTTAATTTAGTAGCTTTAGGTTCAAAAATAGGGAAAAAAGATGCACCACTTATGATGTTTACCATCATTTTGGTAATTGTTTATTCTACTCCTCATATGTGATTTGGTCAGTGTAATGAAGATTATTGTTCCATTAACATTTAAGCCTGAAATCAGGTTTAAGAAATTAGGGAGGATGATGTTAATGATGACAATCCTTTGTTACATACAAACACTTACAGCAGGATGTGATTGTGCTTTCTTATTTACTGTCTTGCTCATGTATGTATTTCTGTTAAATCCACATTAATTTGTTCAGATATAAACGCGTTTGCAGCACATTGTTTTGCTAATACCAGAGCCTGTCTGCTGCGGCACTGTGACTTGAAGATGAATTATCTAGTGCTTAGTGGTTCACTGAAGGACAAAGTAGAGGTGCAATTACAGGCTGACTCATTGTACTGTACCTAACAGGTGTGAAGAGGCAGATAAATTGGTTATATTCTTTATAACAACATTCCCTCACTGGGTGGGTTAGGCCTGCGTACACTCTGAACAAATAGGCATGCAGGGCGAGGCAGATCCACATTCCCATGTCAGTGGAGACACTAAAGATGCTGCTACAAAACTGTCAAACTGATGATGTGGTTTTTATTAACATCCAACTGAGGGTAGGAACAACTCAACACATACAGTACTGGAGCAGATTATATGCTGCCTCAGACGTGGTTGTGATAAAAGGAAGGCTGAAAAGTTGCTGCGCAGCAGGTTATGCTTACTAATACCAAATTTTCAGGAACATGACTTTCAAAAACAATTTTGCACTTGACCTGTAATGAAAACACAAACTTGATGTAAAAAAAAAAAAACAACAACAAAAAAAAAAAAACATAACACAAAGTGATCCATGATCTGTTCCTCATGACAACCTGGAACACAGGACCAGTGTCATCAGCCGCTACAGGAGCAGTGGCTGTCTCCTTCTAGTGGACAGATTGAGGCTGCAGCTTCACAATCGCAGTACAATCCAGTCTCAACATCCTCCACACCTACTCACAATTCACTTTCACTCTGTTCAGGAGGTTCCCTCGACCCTAACTGCTGCACATGTTTTGGCATGTCAAAGTGGATGTCCGACATAAGAATAAATACAATAAGGAAGTAAGCATTTACAGTGCCTCCTGTTACAATATCAGCATATTTATTACAATGTCTATTTACATTTTGAACAAACTGGTTTGAAAGTGAAGAGACTTTTCACTTCAGCAGTGCTTTTATAAAGTGTAGAGCTCGATGTTTCAACAGTCGCTGTCTGAAACAGTTTAGGCATCAATGTGGACACAGTGATGATGAAATCATGGAAAACCTAAACATAACCTCAAAGCAAATCAGATAAACATTTCATCTTGTGATATAGTTATCATGCAGGCAGCACCAATCATATCTGTAGCTTGTCTGTATTGTGTGTGTGTGTGTGTGTGAGTCAGTCAGTTAACTAGTGAGTCCATTTGATTCTATCTCACTTATAGCTTAAACAGTTTCAGTTTGATGAATATAAAGAACAATCCTTCTAAAATAACATTTAAGCAAATATAACAATTGCCTTTATGCAAATATATATTTTTAACTGCTGAATGTATTATGCAAATATACAAATGTTGATTGCAGCCAACGACTTTGGGGCTTCTTTGTACACTTCCAGTTAACACTTGTTTTTATCCGTCACAGGGGTCAAGGGTCAAGGTCTCAGAGCTCCGTCATCAGGAGGGCTCTGAGTATCTTCTCTCTGTCCAACCTTGTTTCCTCTCCGCTACAGAAACACACAAGCATGCAAACTTATCGTTATAACAAGTTTGAAAAATTCAGCTTCCTTTATGTAACCTGGTCGTGGTCTCACTGGGAATGAAATGCATTTTTCAAGGGAGACTGGGTCAAGATGCCAGCATAAAAGCAGTTTTACAACAAAAGCTATGATACAAACAATAGGGTAAGAAAGGGTAAACATTAACTAAAGACTGAAGTTGAGTAAAAAGGTAAAATATAAAGCCAAACTGACTAACGGATTATAAATTGTAAAACCTTACTTGTACCTTTTTTAGACTGGTTATAAATCATTGTCACAGATGTTACATAAAACCTTAATAAACATTTAGAGACTGCAATTTACATTTGTACTAGCTAAATGCTTCAGGGAAAACACATCTACAAACAAATTACGTTCTTGTTTCTTCTTGCTAAGCTAGGCTATTAGGTTTTAGCAGGACCAGTAAATCTTGTTTCAAATTCTTCTTTTTAGCCACTGTCTTATTTAGATTATAACTAACTTAGTTACTAAAATGTTGAAGCATCAAAACTGATTTTTAAGTCACAAGAAACAGGAATAAGTAGGTACGCTATCTCACCAGTTAGCCATAGCCACTAGCTGGAGTGTTAGCGTAAGTTTGGCTTTTACCTCTGTTCTCTAGTTCTAACAAATTAAGTATTGTTTTTTCTGCCCAAAATTATTACACATTTCTATGGCATAATAATTTGTATATGGTAAAATAGATGTTAGACAGTCAGATTTTGGTCTTTACTCAGTTTTGTAGTAACTTCACTTTGGCTTGGTAAGGCAGGACTTATATATGAATTTTATAAACAATATCAAGTCAAGATGAAGAAACTGGTATGAGTTTCTAAAACACTAAATCTAAAATGATGAAACAAACTATACATTTCGAAACAAATGCCCAGACCAAGAGTGCTACTATTGTAAGGTCTCCAAGATCTTTCCTCTTCTCCTAGACTAAGGATTGTATACAGTGATTTCTTCTATTTTTAGAGAATAGGCCTATTTTTTGTCCTTATTGAACATCCGCAGTAGATTTAAGACATGGCGATCAAACCAGGAATTTTACAGGGAGATGGTATATCTTCCCCACTAAGCCTTCAGGACTTACTATACATTTTTCAAATAGTTTTTGTGAGATCATTGGAGGTTGAACTGGTAAAATCTTCATCTGAAAAGTAACTACAACTGTCTCATAAATGTAGTCGAGTAATAAGTATAACATTTCCATTTGCAGTGAATGCACTGAAGTAGAAGTATAAAGGAGCATAAAATGCAAATGCAAGTGGAAATGTACATAGTTTCTTTCTGCCACTGTATAAACATGTCCCAAAGAGCAGAATAGATATGTGTTACCTGTCATTATGGGCAGCAAGGTAAGGGGCCAGGTGAGGGATGGAGCTACGGTAGTAAGAAGGGGACAAATGCGGGGAAGGTGAAGGAGAGGGACAGCATGGACTACCCAGCTCCAGTGCTGGCATATTATCCACCTGAAATAAACATCAGTATATAGACACAAAAAGACATATCTGTTTACTTACAGATAATGCCGAGAGACTGAATTAATCCCACCCATAAGTGGAGTGTAATGCACTAAACAAATGTATGTGTGTGTGTGTGTATTACCTGTGGGTATATGGAGGGCTGTATCTGTTTGTCCAATGAGCTGATAGAGCCTGACTTCCCTGTACTCTGGGAGGAGATTGCTGCAAGTGCCTCTGGGAGATTATCTTCATCTTCATGGTTACTAACGAGCAAAATAAATTGAGAGACTGAATGACTTACATTTTCAAAGAGCGGAGATAGCATTGCTTTTGCTTCAAGTACTCTGTGGAGCCTTCGTTTCAAGAGCGCAATTTCCTACTCACAGAGGCTTAAGTGTTGCTTGGGAGCTATGTCCCTTCAGCAGTAATCAAAGGTGATCTGTACTCACAAGCTGAACTGTCTGACCAGTCGTTTTCTGCGGTTGGTACTTGGGTTGGCTTTGGGTTGCAGTCTCTCTGGCGTTGGGTTGCGGTCTTGCCGGTGGGGCGTCTTGTCTGCAGTCAGACTGGATGCAGCTGAGTCTTGGGACGAGCTCTGGTACCTGAAGCCCAGTTATTACATGGAGAGTTAGTCTTAACTACAAATGTGTAGAAACATATGTAAGCACTTGAAGGCAGTGTGAGACCACTGGCCTGTCATTGAGGGTCTCATTTGAGTTCTTTCCTCTGGGCGTTGTTGGAGCTTCCTTCTTCATATTGGAGGAGAGAAGGATGAAAATAGTCAGTCTCTAGCCTGCATTGCTGTTAGATGCCCAGAAAAGTACACAGGGCTCCATCAACTCACCCTGAAAGCTGCCTCCATCTGGGCTTTGAGGATGTTACATTTAAGGTGGTCAGGGAGCATCGCTGGGGAGGCAGGAGGGTGCAGAGACTTTTCAGACAGCTGCTTTTCCTCTCCCTGCCAGGGGCAACCAGGAGAACAGTAAGAAGACCTGGGTAACACCTCTTTATGTAACAGTGTGTTGGAAATGTGTTTGACCTTGTTGTCCATGTTGACGTGCAATGAGGGCCAGGGAGGAGAATCACTGTCTGACTCCAGAGCCTTGAGCAGAGACTGAGAGATGTCCAACTCATCCGCTGGGCAGGGAGGAGCTCGACGTTCTAATACACACAATGTTTCATGAGAAAATGCACCATAGGCTGGATTTGTCATTTTACAGACAGGATATTTTATAGGTAACTTTGTTTTCTTTAGACTCATTGTGTTATTTAGATATTTATGCTTTATGTTTTACATCCACCTTGAAAGAAAGAAAGAAAGAAAGAAAGAAAAAGGGACAGTTCACTCAGATCACAAAAACTTATTTTCCCACTGTACTCTTGTGGTATCTAGCCATACTGTATCTACCACCACCTCAGTACAATGAATGGAAAAACTCAACAGCAACATTATTATGCAGACACATTTTCCCAGATGAGTAATACACAGAGCTACTTTTCTACTTTGAACACTGTCCACACTGATGTCTGTGAATCATCATTACATTATTACATCCATCTCTACTGAATTGAATTAATGTCAGAAGTCAAAGCGGTGGATATTTCATACTGTCGTATAAAAGAGAACCAAAACCATCTACACGGCTAGATGCCACCAAAGGATACAGGATTAACTGGATTCACATTTTTGCTGTTATCATTTCCCCTGTTCATACTGACCATTAAAACCACTATATGTGCATTTTATCCACCCATCACTTACACTGGTGTTGCACTGGGGAGGGATCTTTTAATGGCCACTTTGAACAGGAGCGATAATAACAGCAAGCAAAACCTGTTGCAGTGTTATATTGGGCACATGACTGTTGTTTTAAGACAGACTTTAAAAAATGTGACTCTGTCCTTCCAGTGGGAAACTGTGGCGTGTTTGTGACTTGGAGGAGCTGACCCTTAAACAAGACTCAGGGTGCTGCTGACCAATATGCAGCCCTGAACATGGAAAGAGCATTAGCGTACAATCTAGACATATGACAGATTTGCAGACAGACACTGTTTGGACAGCTCGTCTTCAGGCTGAGAGTACTCACTGTTCTTGGTGTGTGTGTGACAGAGCGTGTCGTGGCTGTGTGTGTGGCGTCGGTGATGGTGATGGATCTTTCCAGAATACGAAGTCTCATTCTCCTCAACGCTGAACTGATGGTCTGAAGTGGGACCACTCAGAGGGAAACTAAAGATGACATGCAGGCCAGTCAAAACAAACCCCCTCCTAGCAAAATGCCATTTTTCTACCAACTATAATAGTTCAAATAAATCATTAATATCTAACTTCTAATCATTCCACTTCATGACTCAAGTCTTTAAGTCTTCATCAACAGAAATCATCCCACTATAGATGCTGGGCTTAAACTATAAAACATTAAAGAACAGATCTTTGCACATTTTGGATTTTTTTTGCAATTATAAACATTTTGTTTATTTGAAAACCAATGAAGAGTCATCCCTAAAGGCATCATGTGATTCGAGTAAACATCACAGGATAAAAGGCAACACAGTATAACAGCAAAACCTTGGCCACATTTTTGTAAACAGTTGGCTGATTTAGTTAATCCATAACCTGATATAAAATTAACATTAAGTTTATTCAGCAACCCTGACAACATAACACAGCATATGCAGGCTTCTATTTCACACTGATCTACATACTATACATAAAGCAGCTTAATCCCTAAACCAGCATACAGTATGTGCTAACTGGACACCCCCTTTCACCTGTTGAGAGTTACCTAATCACTCATATCACTTGATCCCACTCTACCGAAAGTGATTTGGATAAATTAGCTGTCATAAGATTTCTAAGGCATGAGGATAACTTTAATCTTCCTGGCAGATTTGATATCTTGCAGTAAACATATTGAGCAAATGAAATACAAATCACAATTACATGAAAATGTTCACAAGCAAACAAAGGCACAAAGCTATTAAACCTCATTTATCTTATTTGTGTCCCAGTGTTGTCTTTTAGTCTATTTGAGAAGTTTTAAAAGTACGACATCGACCGGCCACAGCATTAAAATCAGTTACTAGTTTTAATGTTGTGGCTGAGTGGTGTAGCTGTCTGTGAATGGATAGAGGAGAGTGTCAGTGTTTGAGAGATATAAAAACCTTGTTGAGACATATTGAGCCATAATAAAATGAGCCATAATAAATCGAGCCAAAAAAGATTGTAGACAACTTGGGGGATTACACTCTAAGTTTTGGAAAATTTGCATACTTAGTGAGTTAGCTGTTGGCTACATCATGAGCATAGTTTTTTTTTAGTCTATATTTGTTTACATTTTGGCAAACTGGCACCATTAAATAATGCCGAATTAGCAATTTGAAGATCATGCTTGCAATGTGCCCATAAATGTACATATAGCTATCACTAGATTACTTTGATACTAAAGAAAACTTAAAACTTTCTCAGGCAAGTTCTGGCATTAAAAGGAGCATATTTTTTTCTTCAATTTCTTTGCGAATTTATAGATGTTCTATTCGCATTGGAAATCAAAGATAATCATATCCTCAGAAAAATGTTAGTGTATTATGTCTGTTGAGTCATGACCCTGAGAAGGAGTATGACTTTTGGTGCAAATTGCAGGAATTGGGTTTTTAAAGTACCTTAACTGCCTCCCAGAGCTGTGCATCACAGCCACTGCTGCATGTTCACAAGTGGCCCAAATTACAATAAATAACTTCCCGTTGATTTCTGAACAGCAGCATGCACACACTTGTCCCTTTCACATCACGCAGTATCTCTGGCTCATGTCTCACCCTTTGCCTCACAGTTTGAAAACCAAGCTCTGGTCTATGTGATAAGGTCTTTTGTCCTTATTTTAAGAAGGAAAGAATGTCACAAATGGATGGAGACAACTTTTTTTCTGTTGAGTCCATCAACAGAGCTTCTCTCTTTGGGGCACCGGTCTGTGTCAGCTTTAGCATAAAGAGTCTGAGTTTGGAACAGATTCCCAGAACAAACAGAGGTCAAAGTGCGGTCATGACTTTGTCCCTGTAAACCACACTCATGGATCCCCGAAAGGTGCTGCTGCTTCGCTCTGGGATGGGAGGATGACTGGACACGGGACTCGGAGCCTCAACAGAAGGCCTGAACATGACAAGGAGATGGACATCACACACACACGAACATGGGGGTAGACAAGAAACACAGACAGACAAACAGGCTCATGAGGTGTATGAGTGACAATGGAGTGTGATGAAACACAGATAATGTGGACTACCAAACAGAGACCATGAGATGAGTGACTGTCTAAAAATAGAGACCTTCCCTCCTGTCAATTTCTGAACAAGGACCCCTAAGATCATCCTGTAGCAATTTCACAATCACGTCCTCGAGTATCTCTTCTCTCCCCTGTGTGTGTGGTCAGTCGTCTTACCTGTGTGGTGGCGTGTGTCCGGAGGGCTGCAGGTAAACTGGAGGTGTGAGAGCTGGGTGGGGCGTGTGCCACGGCTCGTGACCAATAGGAATGTTGTGCTGGTACTGGAGGGGAGGAGAGGAGAAGAGAGGGATTGAGGAGATGCTGAAATTAAATGTTGTCACAAGGGCGAAGCCAGATCAGTGGCTGCTGCATGTGTGTGTGCGTTTGCATGAAAGTGGGTTATGTGAGGTCACTCACTGGATGTAGGCTGGGATCAGGGCTGGCGTGAGAGCTGGAAAAAGAATGACAACAATCACTGATAGCAGATTAACAAACTAACTGAAAACCTTAATTTGTTTCTGAAGTGGTGGTGGAAAAAGCTACAAAGTGAGGGCGTTTTACTTCTCTTTTACAAAGGGCTATTTTAGTGTTAGTGTTAAGATTATCCAAGCTGTTATGTGGATTAAGGTCAAGGTTAGGGGATAAGGAATGAATGAAATAGATGGAATGTCCTCACAAGTACGGTGACATGAATGAGCATGTGAATATTACATATATTCATGGGTGTTTTTGTGTGTGTTGTTTTACCTGATATGTGGGGGCTTGGCTGGAGAAATTGAAACTGACAGGGAGACACAACATCAGTTAGCACAGAAAGTAGATAAATGGAAAACAGCACTGTAAGTTTGTCACTTAACTTTATTTATTTGTATTTTGTAACCGGGGTTATGAAGTGTAAATAAATGAATTTCCAGCCTGGACTCGTTGCCCTCACTTCAATCTTTATACACTTTTGTATTCCAGGGCTGAACGGCTGTTTGGATATCGACTAAATAAAAGCTGTTTGGACATCAACACTGACAGTCTAAGAGTAAATACAGTCTGCACTTGATCATTTATGTATGTATGCCTGTGAGGCGACTGCAGCTGACAGACGGTGGGAATTATAGAGGACTAAAGATTACGGTACACTTTTGATGAAAGAAAGATCGTGACTTGGCAAATGTAAGTTATCTAAAATATACTGAATTAAAACAGTATGTGACCTTTATGATAACATGCGCGAGCACGAAAAGGACAAAACATGTGCTGTTAGTCATCAACATTTTATATGTGCTGATAAGACCCCACCTTTGCCCAGCGACTGTGTGCGGGAGGGGTATCGCTTGCTCGGCCTTCTCTCAAACGTGCTGGCTCTCCTCAGTCTGCCTCCGTGTGTGGCCTGATATTCTGTTTTACCACTGACACAAAAACACAGAAGAATGTAAAAAGTATAGAAGTTATCACTACACAGTGAGCACGCTGCAGGCTGACTGCAGTTACAGGGTTGATTGTTTAGATTTCTCTGCCAGGGAATTAAAGCTAAAATAATTCATTCTCAGTTTAAGGATGTGAAGAAATATACACTTTGAAGGTTTTAATATGTAAACAGATATTATTGTGCCACCATCAGGAAAAACTATTTTGAGTCTTTAAATTTCTTACTTTTTAGCTATTGTTTTTTAGCTATTGTACAAGTCTTCCTGTTTTTTACTTCTTCTGCTTTTGCCACCTGTAACTTGAGAGTTTATCCACTCTCTCTAACTCACTGTTTTGCTCAGCTGCTCCAACAAATGACAGGAAGTGCCCTTCAAGTGTGAGAATTAGCTTTGACCATCTCTGATAATAGTCAGAAGAAAACAAACAATATGAAGGGAATATCTTGGTCGCCATAGGAACTGATCCATGTAACCATAGATACACTGTAACCATAGATACAAAGGCTCTGTTTTATGTGACACACTATTCCCCATATGCTGGCACAAGTGCTGGCCACAACTCCCTGAGCGAGCCAACTTGTATTATCCTTTTTCAGTTGAGTTATCAGCAGTCAGCGAAGTATTGTTCAGTTGGTGAGGAGCTGGCCGCCGTGCTCTACCTGAATCTGAAGCGGGACCCGAGTCGCGTGAAGTCGCTGCGGCTGGTTTTGCCTGTGGCTGGTTGTCTTAGCCTGAAGAAGGCGTGGCTCTCCACGGCACACTTCCACAGGTGTTTGCAGCTCTTGGCACTGGCCAGCTGGAACACAAACGTATGCTCCTGCTCCCGACCCTGCACGGTCAGGAAAACAACAGAAACAAAAACCAAACAAACACTGTTAGTGGCCTTTCAGCTGAGTGCCTGGGGATGTTTGTATGTTTGTTGGTGGCAGGATACAAACCTGATCATCGTCCTCCACCACAACCAGTGTGAGTCGACTCTTTTTAAAGTCCAGCCGAGTGATTTTGGGCCTAGATATCACACAGAGACACACAAACAGACAAGAAGACCAAGGACTTAAGCGTGAGTGTGTTTTTAAGAAGTTGGGATGATTAGAGCTGTGCCCATCGAAAGTGCATACGTTTTTCATGGTACCCCACCATCATGTCTGCCTCCAACAAACATACAGGTACACATATATGAACTAACATCAGTGAATCACCATAAAAAAAACAAAAACAGACAAAAAAACAAAACAAAACACCGGCTGTTTTAGGCTATGTTGCTTTACACATAGATATTGAACTTATTTATATTAAGGCTGAAACAAACAATTATTACAGAATATAATTATACATAATTTAATCTATGAAATGTAAAAAAAAAAAAGAGTACAAAGTGATTATGACTTAAAACAAACAGAAGCAGCAGCGGTTTTTCAGTTTGACAGGTTCAAGGCAGATATCATAACTATTTTTGCTTTAAAAAAGGCAAAAGAAATGTATCAATTATCAAAATAGTTTCTGATTATATTTGTGATTATTGGTTAATTGACTAATCATTTCAGCTGTAACTCATTTACGCAAAAACAATATTAACACTAACTACCAGCCACTAACTGTGTCACGCTGTCATGTTATTAGCTGCAACATTTCTTTTTTTTTTTTTATTAATAAAATTCTTAGGTTTATTGGTTATTTTTTATCATTGTGTGTGATGAGTTTGAAAATGTAACATAATAATGTGGTTAATGAAACAGTTTCCTTTCTTTTTACTTAAGTGTACAGAAAATTGGAAATCTCCTGTCCTTAAGTCAGCCCACTTTGGGAATCACAAGATGAGATATGTTTGATGTACTTACCAAAAGAAGAGGCCGATTTTGTTGGAGCCTTCAAACACTAAAATACCAGTAGGAGTGAGACCTAGTGCATATTCTCCTCCATCTCTGCCCTGAAGACAAAACAGACACACACCTTTAGTTCTCGTGTAATGTGCTGATACATGTTAAGTGATATTTGTGACAGTAAGACACACTCACGCACCTTGACAAAGTGCATATCTACTCCATAAAGTTCCAGCCACTTGCATTTGTTGAGAAAAGAAATCTCTGCTTGAGACGGACTCTTTCCCCTGAAGATTTAAAACAAGACACCATGTTGACTGTTCACAGTAAAAATATCACTCACAGCTCGACCTGAAAAAGGAAACTAACAACAGCGCTCCAATGGTGATTGGTGTTAGCTCTGAGGGAAACAGTGAGTAACTATCTGGCTGTTAAATTGACTATGTCTTGTTTTTTTGTGGAAGAATGACTGTGAACTCAGTATGGGGTTCGTCCTTGTGTGGCTCTGTAGAGCGCAGCATATGTGTATGTAATCTAATCCGAGATGGGAGCAATCAGAGCGCGGCTGGGTTAAATACTGCCTGGAATCAATCAAGACCCTCCAGGGATTAATCCTTTAATCCTTCACACAGACCAGTGAGAGCGAGGCCAAGGCAGAGGAGGAGAGAACGGAGGGACAGTGAAATTTAGACATCATCATTGGTGGAAACACTGGCACTGAAAGACAACAGCAGACAGACTTCCTTTTCTGCTCCGTCCTCGTCTTTTTCCCCAGGGAGGAGAGAAACCTGCTCAGGTCGAACCAGTAAGTAACAGCAGAGGTATCGTTGCAGCTAGTCAAGATGCACGTGAGGACATGTTATGTCTCACCTGAGCTCCAGCCACCTGCTGAAGATGTCCGCCTCCATGGCCTCGCTCTGTTTGGGAGTGAAACGAAACTCAGACACCAGCTCAGGAGAGTGATCTAACGGATCACAGTCTCCCAGCTCACCTGAAGGAGGATACACACAAAAATATATCAAGTATAGACACATTCAGACATTCAGGAATACAGATGCTGCACAGAACATGCTGTCGAACTTATAAAGCCTTCAACGTGCAGGTCTATAAAGCTCTTCTCTACTTGTGCCACTATTACAATATGTTTTACCATTTACCATTATTCAACAGTTGTCACTTGTGGCCACAGTGGCTGTGCAGTGGGAACAAAGTCTTGCTTTAAAGCAGCAAATTCCTGCACCTTCAAACAGCTACACCACAGTATATGAACATCTAAAGTAGACTGAAGACATGTTTGACGTCACTAATCTGCTCTGAATATTTAATTGATTTTACTTCAAAACAGTGACTGTTTTGAAAAAATGTCCTTATTAGTGCATTTAATGTGATTTAATGATCATAAGTCACAGAAAGGCAACCTTTCTCATGCAAGGAACCACCAAACTCATACTGTACTTTTCACACTATTCATTTTTGCTTATCTTTTATCTTCTGGGTTCGATTTGACATTTAAATGATATATAAATGTCTTAATTTTGGGTTGCTGTCTCTCAAATCTTGGAGATTAGTGGGAAAGTATGTCGCACCAGCAGGGCAGTAAATAAAGGTTTCAAATTTCAAAATCTGGAAGATTTTCATATCAAAATGAAATGCATAGAAACCAATTACTTCCTGAAAACTAAAATCTAACATAATTAACGTAAAAGCTTTGGATATGCTTTGGGAAAACAGGTAGTGATATGAATTATCTGTAGTTACTGGGCTAAATATGTAACACTATGAGTGTGGTCTTGTGAGAGGAGGGATTGTTAACAAATCTCTGACTATAACTGTAAATATGAATTAATATATTGCATAGAATAATATAAACGAGTAAGTGAAGTCTACTTACTTTGTAAACAATAAGCAGCGAGCTCTACTGAGACATCATACGGACATTTCAGTCTGAAGAGTGATAAAAAGAGACACAGATGATGAGCTGTCTTCTGTGTGAGTGCATTTACACACACTTACCAAATCAAGCACACTGTCCTATCCATGGAGTGATGTGTACATGTTATCATGCGTTAGAAAGATGTAATAGTGTCTGAATGACCTGCATGGTGTGTGTGTGTGTGTGTGTGTGTGTATGTGTGTGTGTGTGTGCGTGTGTGTGTGTGTGTGTGTGTGTGTGTGTGTGTGTGTGTGTGCGTGCGTGTGTGTGTGTGTGTGTGTGTGTGTGTGTGTGTGTGTATGTGTGTGTGTGTGTGTGTGTGTATGTGTGTGTGTGTGTGCGTGTGTGTGTGTGTGTGTGTGTGTGTGTGTGTGTGTGTGTGTGTGTGTGTGTGTGTGTCAAGGAGGAGAGGAGCAACCCTTTTCCTAAAATAGGCAGCACTCTGCTGTTCCTGATCTTGAGCTTTATAATAGAGCTGGACTCTGGGGATCTGTGGCCCAGATAGAGCCAGGAGGAGAGAGAGAGGGGTAACACACTGTCTGAGTGTGTGCTTGTGCACACAGGTTTTTGTTTGTGCCGAAGAAGCAGACTCCACTGCACAGAAGTCCCCCAAACTCTAGTGTAGGTGACCTGTGTGTACGCCTGCACGGGTGGGTGTGTGTATATCAGTTTTAATGCTACTTGCGAGATCCAGATGTGCTCACAAATGAGAGGGAATTACCAGAAAATGACTTACAGGGAGCTGTTTTGTGCTCGTGAGGAGAGAAACATAATTCAAGGTGAAGGTTCTCCTTTGTTTCAATTAAGGTGGGTTCATTTATATACATGAGAATTTAAGGTTACAGTTTGGGAATAAAAAGCCATGCATTCATTCTGCACTTTTCATTAACTTAATGCTTTAACTGTCTTTGCTATTAATGCACTACAGACTTGTGTATTTATGTATTCACAAAACAATGTCAGTACTCACTGGTAGCTTAGACTTTTCAGAGCTTCTTTCAAATGTATTCAGTCATACTCTACCAGGCAGCCAGAGCATCTTCATCTTACAAGGTCAAAGTTCCCTTCACAGTAAATACAGAAGGGCTGCTTCTTAGATTTCAATGAACTTCATATTGTCCACCGTTTATCATCTTTTTTTTTACTTTTGAGAATCATTTTAAACAAACATTGGTTATGTAACATGACCTGACATGTTGACCAACAACTATTGGATGAATGGATATGAATTTTACACAGACATCTACAGACGTCTACGGACGATGAATCATACTGACTTTGGCGATCCAACGCCTCTACCTGTAGCACAACCTTGAGGTTTTGTGCCAAATGTCTCGACAACAACAGGATGGACTGTCATGATTCTTTTGTCCAGACAGGTACTGTTTGTTTTGGGCTCATAATATGCTCAGACACCTCCATACTGAGTGTAGGTGTGTTTGTGTATCGTGTATTTACATGTCTGTAAATAAACATCCGTCACAATGTTTTCAATTTCTGCATGTGACATTTGTGCGCATTAACAGTGACAAAGAAACTTACTTGCCAGACAGAATGTCTTGCCGAAGCTGCAGCACAAACAGATACCTGTAGGTGTAAAAAAACAAAAACAGAGTGAGAGCCTTACACTGAAGGAGACCATAAATCAATTGATGTATCACAGGCTTCTCCTCAACACTGACACATAATTTGCTTTAACAAGTCTCTGTCCGTTTGGCCTTGATTTGAATCTGCCCACAGCAGCAAAGTAATTAGCCTCACATCCCCTTTGGACCTCTACACTGGGCTCCAGAGAAAACTGCGTGTGTTCATGTGTGTGTATACGTGTGTGCTTGGTTTGGATGCGCGATTTCTTACCTCGTAAATTCTTCACGCAGGTTGTTTGGCTCTGAAGAGTAAAATTTCACTCTGAAGAAGAGTCTGTAAGCAGGCCCGTCTGAAAGAGGTGAAGACAGAGGGAAAAGTGTGAATAAGGACTCTGCAGGAAGAGAAAGCGGTGGAGAGAGGTGGGCTCTAATTAACTGAAAATGTATTTAATCAAATCAAATCTTTCTCTCATCCATCCATTCTATTCTTCTCATCCAGTTCATCTATCACTGTCACCACGGCCATGAATCTCTATTTCTTTCTTGCTTCATTTCAACAGACTTTTTTCAGCCCCCCCACCCCCACACCCCCCAAAACACACACACACACACACACGCCGTGTCATTTATTCCCATTACGAGTTGGAGAGCAAACAAGGGTACGGCTTCTAATGCACATACTAATTGCCATGTCAACATCTGATAATGCGCCACCTGCTCCCTACTTAACTGCCTCCACATGCACGCTGCACCTTTCCTGCACAAGTAGGCCTAATAAGAAAAACACCGGGACTTACCTCGGATCTGCTTCTTTATAAGCTTGGACATATCCAGCCAGTGCTAAAAGAGAGAGAAGGATAACAAGGTGAGAGTGAATTATATCACCTTGTGCTTTACTGTGATAGAAGTAAGCACTTGTTACTCACTGAGACTTGTTCTGTGTCCATGAACTGCAATCCAAAGTAGTCTGTCTCAACCAGATCTATGTGATACATGATCTGGTCAAAAAGGTCCTGGCCTTTGGATTTGCTCTGCAACAAAAGAACGAGAAGTTAATTATTTTCAGCTGAGCTGCAGGTGAGTTTATTGCTTTATTTCTCCTGCTGCACAAACATTATCTTGTCTGGATGAATTCAAAACCGAATTATGAGTTTCACTATTGAGGTGGCTCACAGATTCAGGAGCAGACCTGGTGTCTCTAACAGGGGCAAAATAACTTCTAGTAGATGTAAAAGTGGCTGTTTGTGTGTGTGTGTGTGTGTGTGTGTGTGTGTGTGTGTGTGTGTGTGTGTGTGTGTGTGTGCGCGCGTGCATGTGTGTGCATCTGGGTCAAAAAGAGAAGGACAAGCCTCTGAGGGAAAGGCCCTTATTCAGGCCTTTGTCATTAACACACACAACCAAGAACACAAGCCAGTGCACTTAACTCAACTCCCAAACTTTATCTGAACAGCTCACGAGCAGATGTGTGTCATCGCCTCGTACGAAGACCTAACCCACGTCTCACCCATGTAGCACACAGTGGGTGCGCAGAAAGATGACAGCCTTGTACTTTGGATCCTGATAACCAGTCTAAACTTCCTGGTGAGTGTATGAATGTGTGAGGAAATCAGTGGTATTAAGGGATTGGGGACAGAAAAATGCTCTTGCTGGTTCTGCCGCATGTAGTTTAGAGAGGCTGATTGAAATCACAGCCTCCATCACATGGCTGCACATGCACGAGCAGCAATGACCTCACATGGTCACACACAGTGAAGTGAATGTTTCGCTGCACCTCTTCTACCTTTTGTCTTGGCTGCATTCAGCCTGAAGTGACAGACTAATAAGCTTTAATAGGCGAGTTTCAGCTCTGTTCAGGGTGCCAGTACCGATGCCTGTGGGAAAACAAGTGGACATGAGCAAACTTGTTCCAACACACCTGTGACTAAGCCGCCAGCTTGACAAGCCATGTGTCATTTTGTTGGTGGAGCTGTAATACCTCAGTAGCCTTGCATTATAATCTCCCTGTAGGACAAGAGAAAGACTCTCTACCCTGATAACCCACTATTCACCGGCCGAGCACCTCGGAGGTGACACATGCAGGCAACAGCTTCAGTGACACACACAACCTTCAAAATGAAAACATCTTACAAGGAGCCACTTACGCACGAGTGCCCACATACTCGCTCATCATCCCACCTACCCCTCGCACACTCGTAGCACTCGCCTGTGACACAGAGTCCCCACATTTGATAAATCAGATCAGGGAGTCGGGGAATAGAGAGAGAGACGTGGAGCACAGGAGGGAAAAAGGAGAAGAACAGGGAGGATGAGGAGGCAGAGTGTGAAAGAGTAAGATGATGAGCAAGGGAGAAGGCCTCAGAGGGAGTGCAAAAGAAGATTAGGAAGGAGAGTCAGGGGGAGAGCGGAGATTGCTTGAGATCAGATACAGGCTGAGGGAGAGAGAGAGAGAGAGAGGAACGTGAGAGAAAGATGCTGTAAAAGAGCAAACAAGCGGGGGCAGCTTTAGGTCTGTTGATTTCCCTACAGTCAGTATGGGGAAGTAATATGATGAACTGGCTGATCACACCACCATCTGGAGCTGCACCTCTCACTGCACAGACCAGAGACACACTCACGCACACACACTCATACTATATAGGCCACTATGATACTACAGGCTATGAAACTTTGGTAAAGGCAAACTTATCTGTGCCAAACTCCAAACAGACCCATTTCAGATACATGTTGATTTAAGCTCAGGATGCAACTACTGGTGATTTGAATTACTGATTAATCTGTTGGTTAGTTATTCATACCATCAAATCTCAAAAACAATGTCCCAGATCCCTGATGAAATCTTCAAGTTGCTCATTTTGTTTGACCAAAAGCCCAAAACTCAAGGTTTTTCAGTTGTCACGATATAAGACAGAGAAAAGTAACAAATCCTCACATTTGAGATGCTGAAACCAGTTGGCATTAAACTTTGCTGTCAATCTATTAATCAATTAAGGGACAGGATAATTGTTTGAGCCCTAATTTTAACTGCATGTCTCCTAAATGAACGGGGAAAAGGTGTAACAGGACAAAATACAATTAAGTATACGGTGCTCACACCGTCCTGTGTTGCAGTCTCTCCTCATATTTTGGATTCAAGAGGTTGAGAGTAGGCTGAAAACAACCCTGGCTCCAGACTAAACTGGACAAATGACAGTAAAGTCAGGATCCCTGTCATCTTTGCAGGGGACCACCAGGAACCTTATGGTCCCCACGGGGTCCCCGGGCCACACTTTGACACACACTGGTGTTGGCTACCACCTGCACCTGCAACATGTACTCTGTTTACACACTCCGCCGGCCAGTGTAAACACACAGAGCCGCCGTCAGGACACCGGACAGGCTTCAGCGCACTCACAGGCAGATCCACGTTGACATCCGAGCCGTCCAGCAGCAGGACGCGGCAGGTGATGGTGGTCCTCGCCGTCCCGGCCGCAGGGATGTGAACCGACGCCCCCCCGGTGACCACGGCGGGAGCGTGGACGACCTGCTGCTGATGGGCCAGGAGCAGGGGGTTCCCGGTCACCCCTCCTCCTCCTCCTCCTCCTCCTCCCCCTTTACCGTCCCGCTCGTCCCTGTCCCTCGCCTGGAAGCGACTCCGGGAGCGACGGCTGAACGTCCGGCGCAGAAAGCCCATCATCTTCCCGATCCACAAGGCGAGGAGGTCCGTGCTTTGTCCGTGAAGACCGCTCCACACAGCAGTCGCTGCAGCCCGGGTCCTGCCTCTGCCGCCGCCGCCTCCTCCTCCTCCTCCTCCCCGGGGCGAGGAGTCACTCAGCAGGCACGGCGGAGACTTCAGGGCGGCCGCTCACTCAGGCTGGATGTCGGCAGCAGCGGGGGGACTCCAGCCGCATACTAATCAAACTAACACGGATTGAACCACCGAGGCGCCAACCAGTTGATTTCCAGTCATCCGGCAGGACTCAGTCACGGAAACGCAGGCAGCCCTCCTCCTCCTCCTGCTCCCCCCGTCCTGTCCTGTCCTCTCCCGTGCACCTGCCTCCTGCCTCGCTCGCTGTTGCGCACCGACTCCAAATCCAGGAGAAATCCCGTCCGACGCTCCGCAACGGGAGCCGGAGAAGGGAGGAGGTGTGTGTGTGTGTGAGGAGGGGGGGGGGGGTCTTATCACCTCTGGACGGGAGCGGACTTCGGAGGTTATTGTTTCTTATTCCCACCGGCGAACCGAAACTAGTCTCTCACAGGTAAAAGTCAACCAGCGAAACTGGACAAACAGCACGATCTGCGCCTGCGTGAAAACACACAGCGCAGAACAAACTTCTGCTCCTGCCGGCTGGCCGACCCATCAGTGTCGGTCAACCAGCGCCACCTGTCTGTCGCGACCCCGCCCGTCTACAGGGAACATATAGATCAGCAGATCACCAGTGGTTCCCAAGGTAGGGTCTGGGGTGCCCCTGAGGTCGTCTAAGACTTTCAGGAGGTCCCAGCATAACATCAATGATTTATGTCACTTTTTTTTTTTTTTTTTTTTTTTTTTTTTTATCAGAGTCATGCTCAGAAGTTAAAAATACTGAGATAATCAAACTTTCAATCAAATGTTATTTGTGTAGCACCTTTCATACGCGTTAATGTAATCCAAAGTGCTTTACAGATGGCTGAGAAAGCGATAATAAGACAGGTGAACCATTTGAGACTCATATAAGGAATAAAATGATAAAACCGATACAATAGATTAAAAACAGAAACTAAAATAAAAGATAAGAGGGTACGAAAACATTTTAAAACACAAATAAATACTTTAGATTAAATAGGCTGTAATATATAATGGTTATAAAACATTATAATCAAAGACCAGGCTAAAGAGGTAGGTTTTCAAAAGATCATGAGTCAGACAACCCTCATCATACATTTATTTAACTCCTTGAATTTTTGATCAGTTGCATTTTCTGCAAAATATTTCACATCATGAAGGCTTCAAAGCCCTCAACACACTGACAGGAATGAAATATGAAATCCTTTATTCTTCTATTGGCTAAAAGTGGTCAAATTACAATATATTGAGATCGCAAATACTGGAATCAGCTGTTAAGAAAACATCAGTACTGTTTATTTAGAAAAAACACAGCATATTTCCAAACACAAAACTCTCCCATTGTTCCATTTCCACACACACACACTGAAACAAGAAACAACCGAGTAAGAGTGGTTTTCTTATTAAGAGAAAGAAAAAAGAAACAATTCTAACAGAAGGAGCCAAACCAATTCTCCAAACTCATCTATTCACCTCACACTTGCAATAGAAATATTTTTCTGTACTATTCCACATCCTATATGACATTTTTTTTTTCACATTCAGCAACTTTTGCTAACTCTTTCAGCCAGTCCTGAAAAGAAGACTCTCCGGGTGTCTCCCAGGTCCTGAGATTAATTTTCTGTACAATCATTATTGCTGTCTGGCTCGTTTCCAGGTGGAAGTTTTCACCAGTATACTCAGAGCACGACCTTTGTGCAGCTACCAACCTGCTCCTTATCTTCAGTTCAACCCTCACAGATGCATTTCCTGGGTGAGGCTTCTCAAGAAAGTGGATGGTTCCGGGTATGATTAATTTAACTGGAGTGAGGTGATGAGATTCTGTAGCATTCTCTCACATATTTTATTGGCATTAGTGGGTACATTGGGAATACTTTACCTACTCTACATGCCTGCATTTCACCGTTTCCTCATGAAAAAAGAACCGCAGAATAAGGAGTGCACAAATATAACAACACTGTGAATTATACACAACACCCTACAAGAATATCATCACCATAAACCTGCAGAGACCCTGCAATATTACATTTTATTATAGTGTCTTTCCTTAGGCCAATATTTTGTCATAACCAGACATGTTGAGCTGATTTGTGATGCTGAGATAGTTTCACTGATATGATGCCAGCTTTCGAGGCGCTCAGCTGAAGGTTAAACAAGCAGACTACGCTTCGCTTCAGTGAGCAGCCTCATTCTGCAAGGAAGTGTGAAAAAGGGTTGTGTTGCCTAAAAAACATCACTGAGCCTTGGACAGGAAGTGCCATCCTCTTTTAATGATCTAATTCATAAAGATCGCAATCAGAAGAAATGACAAAGTAGACACATCGGTATAAATCAGTGTGTTTATTTAGTGTCTTAATAATTTAAGAGTGATGAACAGTGGGTTTGGTGCTCCTCTGCTGGAGAGCTTGCGGTGCTGCACCACCACGACCTTACAGTATCTGCTGTAGTGATCTAAAGCCTGCCTTGCTCTTCGTCTTTGGACACACAGATAAGCTACAGATTACAACGATCCTGGTCTGCCTCTGCTGCCCTCTTCGATCCATCATTTGCGAGGCACGAGTCTAAGGCACACATAGCTTAATAATTAGAGGCATCATTCCTGAGTGGCCTCGTGGACAGAAATTAGCAGCTCACGTCAGTCTTACATCAGTCTCTATGGAGACCACAGCCTCTAGAAGCTTAATGCATGATCAGCAAAAACTAAGGCTTACTAGGTTTAAGATTCATACTCTCACATTGAATCTAGGCAACACAGATGACAGACAGATGTGCTCTGAAGCTGGTTATACTCTCATTCTCCAGTCTGTGTACCAGTCCCATAGGAATGACAGAGATTAATCTGTTATAGCTGCGTAAGTCCTTCTGTGGAAGTTGCTTTCTATGAGATGAGGCTGAAATGGTAAGTGTGTCTGTTCTGGTCCTGTTGCTGATTTAAGGTGCTGTAGATCCTCCGTGTTTCTCTTTGAACACTCGCAGAATGGCCTCACACACAAACTGGAACTGACACTGAAACACACAACATACAAAGTGTTATTAGTTATTGTTCAACAGTGCTGCTTTTAAATGATAACACTGGAGATAGTCTAGATTTTTCTTGTTGTCAACGGATCCCATGAAAAGAACAAACCGACAATTTACTGGTCCACAAACAAGTATTGTCTGTGTGCTGATATATCATATTACTCTGTGTAATAGAGCTCCATTGTTGTCAGAAAACTATTAAAAACACAAGTCTGAGCCATGTGGTTGTGCTGGGTGATGTGCACCTTCACTACTATGAACAACAAGGGCACTGTGGTGTATTTTAAGTCAATCCCACATACACCACCCTACCACAGATTAATACACATTTGTGGCTGAAAATAGTCCCACAAAAAATGCACTTTTTACAACTATTTGTGTAACATTTTCTACAAACTGCAGTACCCAGCTGTTTTAGTAAATTACTAAGGCTCGTAGTTTAGTTTAGCATGGTAGCATGCAAACATTTGCTAAAGAGCCTTGAATATCTCCATATATGAATATTTATATGAACTTATTCATAAAGTAATGAAATTGGACTCATACATTGTTTTCATGGGATTTGTTGGCGATTAGACAAAGACAGAATAATGCCAGCCTTATCCTGTACCACATGGATCCTTGACAAGAGGGTGTGTCCTCTGACTATGCATGTTTCCGTGTTTCCATTACTGAGACACAAACTTATGAGGGGAAACCTGCAAATCAGCACAAAAACATCCAAGAGAAGAAGCCTAAAGGACCGGATCTCCTTTCAAAATGAGGGTGATAGTGGTAGCAGCAGTGCCCTAGAAGCGGGCATGTGACTTAAGGGCTGCCAAATTCCCAGCACTACCTCCTAACAAAGCAGTAACACTTTCCTCTCCTTCGACAGCTACCACGTAGGTGCCACAGAGCACGGCTTCCAAACTCAGCTTGCCTGCTCTGGCTTGTCAGTCATCAGTATAAGACTGTGGCAGTCAGGTTTCTGTGTATGAATAAATGAAGGTTACAGATGACAGGACTCTACAAATGTCAAAATATGTGACATTGGCTTTTACAAAGTAATTCTGGTCTCCTCTCTGCTTACTTAGATGACATTTTCAGAAAAAGTTTGAGCATGCAACTCATTTTTTATTCTTTCAGAAGCTCTCTATTAAACCACATTACTAAAATTTCAAACTTATCGCAGTGGCCCTAATGAAATATAAAAACCAACACGTTATTTTTTTAAATTCATACGCGCAGTTGAACAGCCTGTACTGAATCAAGAGAAAGCATGTGGCTACGATGTAATTGTAGCATGCAACATGCCACACGTAATGTTCTCTGCGGTCACATCCTGCCATATGTCAATATGCCATATGTGAGAGAAAAGATGTCTCCACTTGATGGCTTTTCCTTTAAAACAAACAAAAACAAGATGCTAAGTTCTGCAAAGATGTTTTACATGACGCATAGAAAGACAAATCAGCTGGACCTTGCAATAATTCAAAGTTTGTCTTGCTATCTGCGACAAGATAATAGCCATAAAATCTGGTCAGCAGGTTATGGGTTATCATAATGTAACAAATATCATAATGTCATAAAATAAAACAACGAGCAAAGCATAAATCATGTTCTGTTTCTTTGTACCGTGGTCTGAACCATCATGGCTCGCTGATCTCTCAGTGTTTTGACAATGTCCAGTGGGAACACTGGCTGACCCTTATCCAAGAGACTCAGGCCCGTTTCCATGGTGATCAGAACACCTGTCCGTCCAATCCCAGCACTGAAAATGTAATTCAAAACAAACACGATATTAGGTGTATTGCAGAGGCGGGTACAGTACATGCTGGTGGTGTTCAATTAAAGTATAACCTGTGTATGTGAGTGTGAGTGAGTGTGTGTGTGTGTGTGTGTGTGTGTGTTACCTGCAGTGTACCATTAGTGGCTCTTCGCCTTTCCTCCTCTCCCTCACTGAGCTGATGAATAGCAGGAAGTCTGAAGGGTCATCAGGTACACCGTGGTCTGGCCACGCAACATACTGCAGGTGTGTGACTGCACGCTCCTCACCTCGCTAAGCCCACACCCACACACACACACACACACACACGTACATATAGTACAAAAACACACAAATGACAAAAAGCGACAGATAATGAGAGACAATTAGAGTACTGCATCACCACTAGTTAACATGATAAACATGTAACCTTTGGGAAACGTATCACCCACATGAGACGAACACTGCAGCGATCCTGGCTCAGACACTGACATTACTGAGTATGTGAGAGGGTGTAGTGGAAAAACAGAGCAGGTGAGGGGAACAAAACATGCACGTGACCAGTAAGTGACACTGAGATTAGGAAGTGAAGAGGGACACAGAGATGAAAACAGAAAAACAGGTGGGGCGGAGAGATGATAGAGGAAAAAGACCAGAGTTGGAAAAAAAAAAAGTGAAGGCGGGGTGGAGAATGACAGAGTTTAGAGTTTATAATGGGCATGTGGCCTGTGACTCCATGCAGGGATTAACTCGCTCCGCCAGAGGAACAGATGGGTCCACACAGCAGTATCTGTGTATGCACGTGTGTGCGTTCATACTTCATGCCTCCTTGAGCATTATCTATTTATTTATTTACCTATTTGTGATGGGTGTTTATGTGGAACAGCTCCTTTAGATCTGATCATCTAGCATATCGAGTGTTTTAGACTCAATCAGATAAACTTCTCAGAAATACCCGCACACCAACGCACCTGCCCACCCACACCGGCATGCCTCAGAATGAGTTAATACACACTAATGCACATGCCCACCCACACACATATACAGACCATGCTGCCCACACGGAAGTGACTGTATGTTAGTTGCAGTTAGTTTGCCAGGAGTGGCTGCTGCCTGTGGTGAGCTCTGTGATGCGACATATGGCACAAACATGGGACATGCCACTGCAAACATACACACAGAAAAGCATCGTGTCGTGTGACTGTGGTCATGCTTTGCTCATGTATTGCTCATGTTTCATGTGGATATGAAATATGTTGACTATTTTCTTGATGGATCGATTGTCTGGTCTATATAACATCAGAAAACAGTTTTTAAAAAAAACACCCTATTGATGTCAAAGTGTTTTGTCTGACCAAAAGTCCAAAAACACTGAATTTACTTTAACATCAAGACATGCAAACACAGCTTTTTTTCACATAAGACAAGCTGAAACAAGAGAATATTTAGATTTTGTACTTTGCAGTCGACTGATTAATTGACTAATCAGTGCAGCTCTGTTAGCTACTGTACCTGTGTGTGTGTCAGAGTGAACTGTCGTGTCACGTACGCCAGGTTACACTCCTCTGAGTGACACTTCACCCGCATGTGCCCGTAATCCTTCACTTCTGGGGGATGCGGCCAGTACTGGTGGCACTTGGTCTGCAAAGTGTATGACATCACCAACAAATTACATTACTTCTGACATGAGTCATCAGTCGGGATACAATTTCTTTACTGCTGCTACAGGAGCTGTGCTCTGCTCTTATGAAATCAAAGCCATATTCAACAGCATGGTGTGTTCAACCTTGCAGTCTGAAGAACAAAGGCAATTCATCAGAAGCAGGATGTGAACTGATTTTCAATATATGTGTGTCTATGCACCTGTGTGTGTGTGTGTGTGTGTGTGTGTGTGTGAGATCCTCAAGTAGAGAGAAACTCAGGGCACTTGACGAATATCAGGAAAATGATCAATTAATGAGAGCATCTGGTTACCAAGCAACAGGCAAACGGAGACAGAAACATCTTCATTCAACAAGACCTTGATATGTCACTGCCTCTGTCTCTGTGTGGATGTGACTTCACCCTCGAATTATTTATCACTGGCACCACACATACTCTTTACATTTAGCTATTCTCTGCACAGTGAAACCCTGTAATTACTCAAAACTGTGCCAATTGATTATTTCTGTGTCCAAACATCACCATCAAATGAAACATGAAACAGCATGGGATAACCTGCTGCTGCAGTAATCACTGTCTTAATTCGAAGATGACACTGGGTTGTGTAATTTCGAGCGTTTCCCTCGCTGTTTACTCATTTCCATTCCTCTGTGTGTGTGGATGTTTACTGTATGGAGGTATGAAGGTGCAGAAGTATGTATACCCGTCCCCTCTCTGTCAGAGTTGTAAGCATGATGATGGTGTGTGTCTGTTGCTCCCACACAGTCTGCCAAAAGTGAGTGCAGGTCTGTGGCAATGGACCCTGAGCCGCAATATAACGTAAACATACACCAGACACTGGGGGCGCCACCTAAGAGACAGACAAATAAACACACAGACACACACACGCACCACACAGCGGATGAATTTACATCAAATTTCAGACAGGGACAAGACACACAATTTCATATTACTGATGTTCACCGTGATGTGGCTGGCATTGATATAGTCCTCCTGGCCCTGGAGCACCACTCTGGTAGCATCATCTGAAAAGAGAGCGGCACAGCAGCGTGTGGGGGTCATAACAGAGCCATCCATGCACCGCAGGCTCAGCCAATTAAATTTCATGAGGTGCCACAGCGGTGTGCTCCAAATAAATGCTAGAAAGGTAGCACAGAGCTGGGGGTGGAGGGGAACAAAGATGTGGGAGGTAGGTGGGTGGGTAAGGGGGGAGGGTCCAGGTGGAAAGGAGGCAAACAACAGGGCACAGACAAACAGATAGTCAGGATAAGCAGTACTTACAAGGCAAAACATCCTTGTATCGATTCTTGTCCATGTTCTCAGAGAGCCGAGCACAGTTCAGTAATAAACCAGGCTTCCTCCTGTATAAATTCTAGAAATGACAAGCATGCAAACACACACAAACACACACATGTGCATGAACACACAGAGAAATATATACAAACATAAACTACAAATTCCAGGCCTTGTCTCTTTGTTTTAGAGTCAGTAACAGAGTCCAAGTGAAGATTAGGGCCAACATCTGTCCCAAAACAGCACTTAAAGGGCTCATTATGATCCACACTAAATCCTGCTTAAACTAAAGACAAATACGCCCATTTGGTTGTTTGGGTTCTACGTATATACACTGTAAACACTGGTTCACTGTTTAGCTCCCATCTGCATTTTAAATACCTCAAAATGGAAACAGAGTGTGCCAGACTGTATTCCTCTCTCCAGCTGTCTCATTGATTCCTCTAGTGTCGTGACCCTCTCCGACTGGCCAGGTGACTGCACTTTGTCTCCCTGTGATTGGCTGGTGAGTGTGAGGGCGGGAGGCAACTGCAGCAGGGGTGCCAACCGGCCAGGACCTGGAATGCAAGGACGGTTCAAGGCTGTCATTAATATTCATGGAAACATGACAGACAGAGTGCACGCTTGGATCACATACTGCTTCAGCACTTTTCTCAGCTACACACTCACCTTTACGTCTGATGAGCAAAGCCAGCTCTCTGGAGTGCGACTCTCTGCTGGCTCGTATGAACATGACAACCTGGTCATGTGTGTGTTCAGAAATGTCTCGACCGTTGATGAGGACCACCAGGTCTCCCTCCAGGAGTTTGGGCTCACATCGACCTGCCTACAAACAACACAGGGTTATTTAACACCTGACATATCACTATCTGTATATATGTCAGCCCATAAATAAGAAATCACAAAACAGAAATGCCAAACTCGATTTTAGGCAATTTATAAACAGTGTGTGCATTACATAGTTCGTCCACCAGAGATCATTGATTTTTCAATTATAACATTTTCCACTTGTGTATCTTGTTCACATTAAAAAAAACAAAACAAGTATGAACGAGAGAGAGAGAGATTTTGTTTGCTTTTTGTGTTTTTGTTGGAAATTCTTATCATCCAATATATCATCACTGAATTTTTAAATCTCCCAAATATCAATAACATTATCAGCCTCAAAAATAGATTATTGGACAGGACATATTAATAGTTATTTTCATTATCATTATCATAATCTGACTTAGTTAATCAATTGTGTGGTTATGAGAAAAAAATGTCTGAAAATCTGAAAATAGTGAAAAATTTCCTCAAGCCAAAAGTTACACCTTCATATTGCTTGTTTTGTGAGACCAAGAGTCCAAAAACCCAAAGAGATTTACTTTATAATCAATGAATCCACTAATCATTGCAGTTCAGTATGTTTGACTAAACATCTATCCATCAGTCCACGTTGAGCTCACATTTCATCACACAGTTATTTTGAAACAACCTGGAGACAACAGACTGTCAAAACACAAACACATCTTCTTACCGGAGAGTCTGGTTTTACGTGCGATATGGCTAGAGGCATCTTCTGATCCACCCCACCCTGGGAGGAGTTAGGAGAAATTGAATCGAGTCATAGTAGACTAATCACAACCACAATGCGTGTGTACAAAAAAAACCCCAAAAAACACAACATTCAACTTTGCTTTGTGTGGCATAGAAAGAGTTTAAGAGAGAGAGAGAGAGAGAGAGACCCACTTTAACATTGAAGCCAAACTTGCCCTCATGATCAGGGGTGATGCATATTAGCATCAAGTCACCATCGCCGAGAGCACCCTGCATAGACACATGTACTCTGAATCAACACACACATCGACACACATGAATGGATACACAATCATTTAGAGTTGATGATAAGATAACTGACCTTGTCGTAGTGGTGTGAACTTTCCTCTTCTCCTATACTGTCATCAGCCTGGAACAAAGCCTCATCTGGGCCTCGGGTGTAACTGCCGGAGAGGCTGTAAGAGATGAAACAAGGAGATTGTTTCGCTCTGATCTGTCACTTAATACATGTTCGTGATGATAATATAATTCTATCGATTCTCATATCTTAATCATTTTGTGCCCATGTTTTACTTAAATGAACACATTAGGGTTGAATGATTTGAAGAAAATGTTTACCTGGATTTCTTTACACCAATATTGTGACTGTGATTTAAATGGCTATTATTTCTTGTGAGTTTAAGCACAGGTATTAAATGCCGCTTCTTCTTTTTGAATAAATCATCTTCAGCCAAAGGCACACACAGAATAAGCTTCTCACAAAACTCACAAAATTAAAGCTCAGTATCAGTATAACCTTGTTAAACAGACACCAACTACAACTTTAACCTCATACATCTTGGTGAGACATAGAGACTGAGATTTAATCACAGCTTTTTCAATTCAAACAAAGATCCAATTACAATTTCAACACAAACCATTAAACCATGTCCTAACATACATCCTGCCCCTGAAGCCGAATGAAGCTGAATGAAGAGACTGAGAGCGTACAAAGACACCATTTCTGTTGTAACTGATACTAACTTGTGTGGTGAACTGTCTCCCTCGCTGTCCTTGCTGCTGCTCACAGATGCCCTGTAAGTGTAGAAGACATCCTCCCCCTCTGACATCTCTTTCAGGTCATTGGCCAGCTCCACTGAGGATGGACGGGGTTTACGGATGCCATGACGGACTCGAGGACTCCGCCTGCCAGAGACACAAAACAACAGTTTTCAGAGGTTTCTGCAAGGTTCAACAAGTTGAATTAAAGACACATAGGATGCAATTTAACACCACTTTCACAGTCATAGCAGTCAAAATATGAATTTTATAACTAATGTTACTGCCTAGACAGAGACATTTATAAATTAACTTAGGACTTTTTTTAATGCCTTTGAAAGCTGTTTTTTGGGGAAACTGAAATCAGTGCTTTTTAAGACCTGCAGATGTCTGATTTTCCTCAGAACCAGGTCAGTATAAGATTTTGTTAAATGGCAGGACACAGTCTGAGTTCAAGAGAGGGAAAATGATAGATGATAGATTTATGTCTGAGGGCAGCTGCAGCTTTTACCAGTTTGGGGTGGTTGGGGGTGATCTGGAGGGCAGACTCTTGGTCTCAAGATGCTCTGATGAAATCGACCTCCGCAGGACTGGGTTCCACACCATCCCTCCCACCACCCGCTGGCACACTGGACCACTGCCAATTTAAGAGGTGAAACACAAAAAAATTGTCAAAGTTCAGTATTTCTGACAAGAATATGTGAAAATAAACGTACAGGGTCAGGCTAACCTCTCAGTTTTACTGTTGCCGAGGCCCAGATGCTGTGTTATCAGCTTTGTGTAGGACTGAACTGCACTGTTGTTGTGTTTGGGGCTCCTGCCGGTCCGATTGGAGGAGAAGAAGGAGTGATGATCCACACAGGACCTCCACAGGTTCTTACAGGTTTTTGGGCAAGGCAGAATCAGAGACACCTCACAGTCCTGGGTCTCCCCCTACAACATACAAATGTTAGGTTCTTTGTGATTCATTACAATGCATCATCTCTATAAGCTGCTCAGGTTGCTTTGTTGATGGCAATAAAAACTGCCTGTTCTCATATTGTTCATGAATGATTTATTACTTGTCTCACACAGAATTTATTGAAAAATGAAAGTGTTGTGCATAAATCCGCAGGTCCCACAAAGAAAAACAAACATATCTAATTTTAGCTCTTCAGATGCACAGCTCAATATAAAAACAATCAAAAAAATATTGTACTGACTCCACATTTTTTGTGAATTTACAAGCCAAGTGTGTTCAGCAATTAAAAGCGAGTTTGTTCTTAGCAGATCTTTAAACTATTAAGACCAAACAAATGGTAGAGGGACTCACATGTTTACGTTTCAGATGTATAAGAAAGCGTTTCCTCTTGAATGAAATCTTGATTATATTCCCCCTGAATACAGAGAATACAATCAGCTAGAGGCTCAGAAAATACAAGAACCAGCCATATAATTAGCAGCAGCATCACTCACCAGGGGAAGAAACTGGAGCAAATCATATTACAGAATATTGCAACACCACTTGAGGCCAAACCCACCATCAGAGGGGCATTGTTGATGTCCTGAGAGAGAGAGAGAGAGAGAGATAGAGAAAGAGAGAGAGAGAGAGAGAGAGATGAGGGAATGACAAAAAGATGAATCAAAAGGATGCAGTGGAAGTTAAAACGGAGCATGATATAGTAAGTAAACAATGCTACCATGGCTGCATGCAGCTCCACTCCATACAACTCCAGCGTCCGTGCTGTGTTGAGGAAACACAACTCCGCCTCACTCTGCTTCAGCCCCCTGGGAACACACACACGCACATAAACACACAGTCACACGCAACAACAGGAACCAACTGCAAAACAAAGCAGTTGTTTTTCAGATGCAGCTACTGTAGATTTAATAAACTGAATTACTTGTGCTGTGGATGCAGATCCTCCACTTTACACAGAAAGTCTTCATCTTGTTCAGGGATAAAGTAACACTTTGAGAGGTAACCAGGGAGCCGGGACGGACAGTGATCCCCCATCTCCGCTACAGATGGTGGAAAGAGACACTGAGCATTCAAACAGAAACAAATAACCAGATCCACAACATACGCATACAATGACATCTGGGGTGCTGTAAGAGAGCTGCTGCTAATTGAGAGCATCCTCAACAGGAGTGATTACTCACACAGTTATTATTAAGTCATTAATCATTTGTTTCTAAGAGATGGAACTCACACTGCACAGCGTAAGAGGCCAAGACTACAGCTGCACTCAGCGGGCACTGCAACCTGCAATCATACTCCATGATTACACACTGTAACAGCTCAACACAAACGGTGCACAGGGGATGGGCGGTTTGAGTTTGGGCTTGTTTTTGTGTTTGTGTATGACTAACCGTCCTTCTCTGATGTCGCTCCTGATCTGGAGGAAGTACAGGTGTCTGCAGGGACAAGACAATGGGAACTTAAACATCCAATACCTGTATTGCGTATGTCATGCAGAGAGTGATTATTTTTGGTGTTTTAAATCATGCTAGTAGCACAGCTTAGCGCATGATTCCCATGTTGATGACTTGCGAGCGTTCATATCATCAAGATGACTGTATGATTACAGAGTTGGTTGTGTGAAAATTAATAATCCTGTGCACTGACAATATAACACCATATCCATTGAATCTGGGTTAAATAGATCGAAGACTGGTCTTTAGCTGATGAGAGGCATCCATATTTGTTTTGTTTCCAGTCACTTTTGTATTGTTAAATCCCAAATCAGTTACATCAAAGCTTTCAGAAAAAAAAACTATGTTTCTAGGTTGCAATTACAACTTAGAAGTTGATGTGAGTGCTAGCATTTGCAAGTCAGGAACTCATAATTACAATATGACATGAGCGTGGCATGAGCACAGCCTCACAGCGCAGCCCTGTGTGACTTTCAATTAGAGCTGCCACTGTATCACAAAAACAGGAATTTATTCAGTCGGCCTAGGACTGAGCCACACATTGATAATGCACTAAAAAATGTCAAAAATAAATAGACACCATACAGTAAATCCTTTGTCTCTATCCATAACCCCAGCACAAAGAAGTTTTCTGTGTCACACAACTTCTCCAGATCAATACATAGTGATATACTGTATGTCCGCTACATAAAAGAGAAGCACACAAATTCACCTTGTCTGTTCATGCTGCAGAGAGTTGGGATCAGAGATGAAGAATCGTACTCTGAAGTTCAGATAAAAGGGAGATACGAGACCTGCAGAGAAATGTCATCTCGTCAAACATGACATACTATGTTTAAGGCTGCAAGTTTACCTCAATCCTCTACGGTCCCACTTCCTTCTCCACCTCTTCTTAAGCAATATTTGAAGATTTTTTTTTTTTTTATGTATTTGACAAAAAAGGTAATTCTAGGTGAAGGCAGGGAACTTTCTGGAGTCAAATACCTTTTATTTGCTTCTTCAAGGGTTTCTCAGGCTCCAACCACCTCTGAGAGAAAGAAATTCATTAAGTGTAATGGTTAACTGGGGCTAAAAAAAGCATTTATGTAAGTATACCCCGTGGTTATCATCGTCTAAACAGCAATCAGCGAGTGCAATACATTACAATCTCAGCCCAAATGTGCAGCAAATGAACAGTGAGCTCACGGGAGAGTGTGTGTTGGCTGTGGTAGAGGCGATGGCTGTGCTGGATTCTCTGATCTGCAGACTGAAGAGCTGCCTCTCCTGCAGGCCCAGGTGGTCAGATACTTGGTCCAACAGTACCACACCTTCATCCTGCTTCTGAAAGATGGAAACAACAAACAACATTATTACCAGCCAAAGCTGTGAGTGACATTTAACAGTTGGTTATTTGCACATGTAATTATACCATGCCATATGCTGCTGTAGTGCTTAATGTATAGATAGGGCTACTTATCTAAGCTTTTATGTTTCAAAAACCAGTGAATTTCTCTACAAAATAACCAATAAGGCATCTATCCAGGTAAGAATCAGATTATGAAAAACTATCAGCAGTATAATACTCTGTATTTTAACTATTCCTTGTTTTATTAATCACTCTGAGGGATAACCCGCAGCTCATCTGCATTTTTCTCTCCACTTTCTGTTGCCAGAAAAACATTCACATCACAAGAGGACCGTGTTTACTGTAAACTGCCGTAAAAAGTGTGTTCTTGCAGCAATAAACACAATTACTTTTGATGTGTGTGGGCACAAAATCTGGGTGAAGATCAGAATAAATTGACTTTGCCACCCTTTTTGTTCTTTTTCAGTGTAGATCTGCAGAAAAAAGAAAACACTGAATCTCATCTGAAGGCAAGAGGTGTCGTGTAAAGAGAGCACGGACGAGTTTAATATTGGAATTTCTCCTACATTACAACCACAGCGCACTCCCTGCTCTCCCACTGTTCACATAAAGATGCTGCACAGCTGCTGTCCTAGAAAGCAGCAGTGTGACCGTCTTTCTGCATGTGGGTATATGCTTGTCGAACTACCTGTGACATGAAAGGCTGATGATGCAAAAGGCTCCCAAGTGTGACAAGCTCTGTGAGCTGCAGTAGGTGATCGTGTCCTTCAAACCAAGGTCAAAGTGTTGAACAAGAAAAGTGGATCAATGCGAGTAGGAAAGAATAGTCTGCCACTATATCATGCACTGACATTACGATCATTAGCACAGCACAGAGACAGATAGCAGCAACATATGATCTCCTCAACCACAGACAGGAAACAGTGTGTGTCTGAGTGTGTTTGTGTTAATGTGTGTTACGCACGCTGACTCTGAAGGTCTCGATAGTGCCGTCCAGCAGCTGAACTAGGCAGAGCAGGTCCGGTTTTGGCATGTCTGTTACCACGGTAACTCTGCCTCCCTCTCAAGACAAACACCCTGCCCTCAGCTTGTCACTGAGAGGGGACCTGAAAACACACACACACACACAAATACACACAACCACAAAAACAGTGTCAGATGTTTCCAGGCTGTTGTCTTCCAATGAAAGCACCTCCCTCAGGATGACATTGTGTGGTGACTAATATATGTGCTAGATGGAGCATCAGGCTGCAGTGAGTAATGCATCGTGAATGCGAAGGAGTGACTGTGTGTGTGTGTGTGTGTTTGTGTAATTCCTTATTATTTGGCCTGGGTCTGAACATGTCCCTTCCCTCTCCCTGCTGCTCTCCTTCTGCATCTCTCCGCCTTTTGCAGGCAGCTGAATGATAAGAATGTTAAACATTTTCTAAGTTGAGCACGCCCATCTACAGCACTGCAACTGATCTCAGATCAGCCACTGGAAGCAATGCATGAACATAAACACACACACACACACACATGCACTGCTAATGCATGCATGCACATATGCGCTAAAACTTACCCCAACTTTGAGAATATCTGTCTATGAGTGTGTCTGAGCATCTGTATGCATCAAAGTATACGTACGTACATGTGTCATGTGTTGACTTCCAGGTGAACAATTAATGGATCCAGGCTGGCCAGTCTCACTCTGTTTCTGAAAGGACACACGATGTTTGAGTTAATGTTTGAACACAGCAACACACTCTGAATACATTAAAACAGAGCTGCTCCCAGTTTGATGACTGGTTTTCCATAATACCTCTTTGTCAGGCCGGCCTCTGATGAACTTAGAAATAAATGCTACATGTAAAAGCAGATTCAGTATGATGTGGAGGCTATGACTAAACTGGGTGTTCTGCATCTCGCAACTATTTTTTGATATGTTGAAGTGTGTGCCCACATAAGAGTTACAAATGAGGAAATAAGGGTAGATTTATCTTATTTTAACAGGTATAAAGACTTTGCTGTCATAGCCAAATCAGTACAAGGTAAAAGTGTACAGTGGAGGATATAAAAACGCCCACTTTAAAGCTCAGATCTAAAGCCGCGTCTCTACTGCTCCACCAAATTGTTCATTTAATGAATAACCAGGGCCTGTCTCTGAGTATTAGGCCCATATTTTGTTCTCCGACAGCCCCTGCCTGCCGATAATAAACCCTGCTGTGATCTCGCTGTACTTCGAGCCATAGCGCGAACAAGGAACCTGTTGACAACCTGAAGTTTTCAACAGCTACACCCAAAAGGAGGAACTGAACACGGGCAAACTTTCCTCCAACCACGGCGGTCCTCGTAACTACGACTGAATGTTCTTGTTTTGTTTTTGTTTTTTTTGGTGGGAAGAAAAGGTTTAAAAGAGGAAAAGGACATGTCTACCTCAGTCGTCCCGCTTCAGAGACGGGTCATACTCCTCAGACTGTCCGATGTGAAAGCCTCGGGACGGGGCGCGTCGGTGGAGCCAGGTAGAGTTAGGTAAATATCCGGGACAAGTTTCTCATCCCTGGCTGCGCTGCTGGCTCTGCGCGGCCCCGCCCCTCCGCGGGCGCGCTCCCGGTGGGATGCGCGCTACAGGGGGGGCGCGCTGCAAAGCCTAGAAAATACAAACCAAAGAAGAAGTAGGACTTCTAAGTAGAGGTGCCATGCTGTTAAAAAAAAAAAAAAAACAACTTCATTACAAGTGAAAGACCTTCATTGAAGATGTTAAGTGAAATTATGTAAGTACCTCAAAACCAAAAAAAAAAAAAATTTAAAGGAAAAGCAGTAAATACATCTGAGAAGCTGGACCATGAAATGTTGGCATTTTGCATGAAATATTGTCAGAATAGTTGAAAAATAATTTCATGTCAGTTAACCTATCGATTAATCAACCAATTGTTTCATCACTACATGTAGTTGTTCCGTTCAATCTATAACATGGTATCATATTTTGTTAGATATTGATATGTCATGTTTTAGTTTGTAAAGTAACAAGCAACTACAGCTCTCAAATAATTGTAGTGGAGCAAAAAGTACATTTGTCTGTGAATTGTAGTTAAGCCAAGTGAATGTATAAAGTGGCATGAAAAGAGAATAATCAAGATAATTTATAATTGATGATAATCAAGATACTGTACTTAATCAAATATGTAAGTGAGTAAATGTACATAACATGGTGGTTATTGTTGTTATTTCCTTTATTTTGATTCAGTGTTTTAAGAAATAGTAGTTTACCATACAGTATTTATTTTGATTTGTCTTTTATTCTATTATTTATAGTTTATCTAGTTTATGATAGAGTAGCACTAGTGATGGAAAATCAAAGTTGAGTGTGTGAGTCCCTCATCAGCTTCAGATCAGGAGAAGATATACGGAAATGTGGAGAGGGGAATACTTTTTCCTTTCCTGATATTGTGATCTGGGTTAAAGCTGTCACAAACAGCAGGTGGAGGCCAAGGTGCTGGTTTTGTCCAATTATATATAGATAAAAATCCCCACAGAAAGAAAAAAAATAGAAAAAGTTCCTCTGGTTTGCTGTTGCCATCTACAGGACAGATGGAGTACTACTGCTGCCAAGACCGTGTGTTCAGCACAGAGAATCTACTGTTCTGTATATACTGTAGATGTGTTACAGTGCTATTCAAGGACCACTAATAACTCCAATAACGACCAATTATTTTATTGATCTCAAGCTGATTAGAGTGTTGTTATTTTATAAAGCATGTTTCTTTCTTTTCTTAATATATTTTCTGGACATTCTATATGTTTTTGTTGCACAGTCTGTGGTAGAGAGTTTATAAGGAGCAGACAGAGAAATGAAGAATGACAGAGGCAACAAAGGTCCCCAGCCAGATGGAAACCAGGGATCATATATATATATATATATATATATATATATATATATATATATATATATATATAATATACAACACTATTAACACTAACACTAGAACACCTTAAATTAGATCTCATATTAATTTTCTATACTCATAATCATGCTATATTTATGGAGATATCTTTGTACTTTTAGTTTTCTATATCTCCTTCACAAGCCTTTGTTTACATTAAATTACTGTATATCTAAATATATGTGGAAAAAAATTTGTCATAGGGTTTCATATTGACAATTTAAATAAATAAAAAAATATAAAATATGTGAAAAAAGTTAAAAATACCAAATGCAGAAGTTTTACTTGTATTCCACTTGTATGCTTGTTATATTAATGTATTGTTACTTTCACTGAGCACTTCTTCCACCACTGGGTTATCTGCTGTCCTTTTGATGGCTTTCCTGAGCACTGTCTGACTGATGAGATGTTTGCTTTGCCTTCAGTGCCACCTGCTGCATGCCTGCTGAAGCCAAAAACCAGCCACAACCAGTTTGCCTGCTGTCAGTGATGGGACAAGACGTTGCGGTCTGAGGGCGGGCAGTCAGACTAGCAGAGACCGGTTCCCTTTGGGGTGGCAGGGGCTCTGGCTCTCCCACCCCACCACCACTGTAACAGAGAGGAACCTCCCCCTGTTGCTGTCCAAGGATCAGCTTTCTGCTACACTAACCAAGACACCCTGTACTAACTCTGCCCTGAACCCAGCGGCTCCAAATTTAGACACCGTGACACAGGGACAAACCTGGCATTATTTCAGTATCTGCACTTCATGTCCTATTAATCTGATTCACTGCCGCTTACTCTGATCTGACACTGAATTCTTCTGGCACTCATTTCCAGTTTATGAGGGTTCTTCCTGATAAACTTTTGGGGTTATTTTATCTTGTAACAAAGCCCAGTCACTCCTTTTATTGCCCATATGTGTGTATTACCTATAACTTCTTTTGTTTTCACTGAAGCATGAGATACATTTTGTTCCACTCCATCTCTTTCCAAAGAATTTGTTTACCACTAACTGTGCCAGACTCAAGATATTCTATTTCCACTTATGTAATTATACATTCATATAAATTTGTGCTTATGTAATGTAATCTCATACTGTCATAGGATGACTGGAATGTATGAACTACTTTGATATAAAATGACAGGCCACTATAACTGTATGTGAAATGCTGCAGGAGTTTGGTCGTATAGCACAAGCATAAAACTGGGTCTGGTGTGGACAGGCCATGACATTTCTCAGGCAGGCTGTGTAGCCGCCACATGACACAGGAAGGCACATATAAAGAGTTGTCATGTGCTGGAATGCTGTCATGAATGAACAGACTAGTATAGTTTCCATGACCCATTAACTATCCTTAGCTTCAAGAGGAACGTGTGCCACAAAACCTCCCTCATAACAAGTGATACTAATTTTCTATGTATGATGGTGTGTGTGTGTGTGTGTGTGTGTGTGTGTGTGTGTGTGTGTGTGTGTGTGTGAAATGCCCAAAAATTTTCATGAACCAGTCTGTGAATGTGCTCTCTATTAACTGTTGATTTATTTTCTCTTGTTCTACTTAAATGACCCATGAGCTAATTCACACACACACACACATGCACACACATTAATTCAGTCCGACTATCAGTGTTGCCACCCACTCACAGACTTGCTGGTGGTATGCAGCCCTCCCTCTAACCACCTGTGACTGGAATATGTGAGGAGAAACCCATACCCGTAATAAATAGACCTACAGATACAGAAAGAAAGAAAGATGAGTGCATTACAAAGTCATAAAAAAAGTTCCCTTGACAAGAAAGTCAGCGGGGTTACTTTGCCGACCACATGGTCACAGGGCACTGTCAGCTCATGAGCACCCAGTTCCGCTTTTCAAAGGGTAGCATGCACTCACTATACTACCTTCATGTGCCAGCAGCTCGTCTCCTCAAGAGCTGAAGTATTTTACTACTTCCGTGCATTCAGGGACAGCACTTTTTACCTCTCCATCCCTCTCTTTTGACTGCAGAAAGTGACACAAAGTAGCGCAACCATGCAAGGAAGTTCATCTTTCATGCCTCTTACCACCTATACCTATTTTGTCTTTCAAACACTTATTGAGTCCCCAGTACATTTCTGAGTACCCTTCAGTCACATCAGCTAGCAGTCTTCTAACTGAGCCTAAATAAGTTCCACGTCTGGCATAGGTGCTTGCCGTTACTCTGGCTCTGTTCTCTGGAGATCTTTGACACCTGTGTCCACTTTCAAAAGCAAACTGAAAATGTGTGTGTCTGTCTGTAGTTCATGTTTGTGGGATGGAAGTGTGTTTATTATTAGGAAGACCTCTCCAATGGTTTGACCACCTATCATCTGGAAAGGAGCTGCAGGACCAGAATCCATTAACCTACTGTTTATTACTTTACAGCTGCAGACTCCATGGACTCTGGAACTTTGTATGAACGATTTATTTACATTTTTAATTGCAGGTGACTGACAACTGACCAATGTGTTTGGCCAAAGTCCTGACATACAAATGAGGTACAATTAAGCCACAGTGGTTTTTGAGAGACAAAAAAGTGTCTTGATGCTAAGTTCTATGTTCCACCTGACTCAGCACAAGGCTTGCAGCTCCATGAAGTAACATATAAATGCCAAAGCAATTATATTTCTTGGGGGAAGGATTTTCTACAACATGGCAACCCAAAAGGTGTTCTTAATGGCTTGTGGCTATGTGGGGTGACATCCTTAAATTTTCCATGTCAGCATCTGGGACAGTGGGCACTTATGGTCGGCTATGAGCGCACAAACCACGATTATAACTTCTCCGAGGATACGTAAACGCTACACGCACTCTGCGTGTGTTTTACGTCAACGGTCTTTAACCGAGCAGCAGGACTCTGGCAGTGGGGGACAGCAGGACGGCTCTGCCGCAGGACGGTCCATCTTCACTGGTAACCAGCGTCTCCTCTTTTAAATCTCCACAAAACGTCTCAGTTAGACAGTCACCCCTCATCCAGATGACTGTGACTCAAGACCGGCCGATGACCTATTCCAAAATGAGAGGGCTTGTGTCGTTTTTCTCAGGTAAGGTTCAACTAACCGGCGTTTTTTTTTTTTTGTTGGTTTTTTTTTTTACGTTGGGCAAACCGTTAACTGTTAGCTAGCAAATCATACAGCATAGACAGATACAGGAAAGTTACCTTACAAAAACCTTGCTTCAAGGGACAAGAAGAGTGTAAAATAATATTTTTAAGTGATTTATCAAGGATTACTCTAATATATATATTACTATAATATAATATATACTATAATATATATATTTTTAAATTAAAACATTACCCAAACCTGTGTTCTACTAGTTTCATAACTTCATTAAAGTATGTCCAAGTCATAAGGCTGACCTACTCAGGACATACAGCTGTTGAACTACTAACCCTCTGTCTGTCTCACAGCTCTGCTCAAGGGGAGGAAAGTGGGCTTCAGTGACCTCTTACACAAACTTGTTTCCAGTCAGCAACTCTGCCAACAGTAAGTTAGGCAAAAAATCATGTGTAAAACTTACTTACTTACTTTGTGTTCAGTTTCAAAAAAAAAAAAGACATTCAAAGTAACATATCCTGTTTTTGACCTCTCAATTGAAGCTTGGACACCCAGAAACTCCTGCGGCGGCAGAGCAAACTGAGGAAAGAGAAAGACAAGAAAAGCGCTGTGGTGAGTACAGAAAGGAGATTTTGAGAGAAGACTGTGCTGAGTGTTGACAGGAGATGAAACTAAATCTGATCTCCTGACTGTCCTTGTCCCTCTGTGTCTTTTCTTTCCTCAGAACTCAGTGAACACAGAAACCTCTCAGTAAGTTATTTTTCCTGCTGATGACCAGAAATGTTTTGTGACAGAGGAAAAGCTGTTTTGCTTCACATTACCATAGCAGTCTGTCTATAATTTTTCTCTACTAAAAGTTAATGAATTGCTTTTGAAGGCAGGTGGTTAAACAGTCCATGAGAAGGCTCCCTAAGTGATCCCTTAACCTTTTGGGCTTGTGATCCATCATCACGAGTTATGGTCTCAATTTCAAATTGTTTTACTTTATTCTTACAACCTTTTTAAAACCTTTTCTAATAGTTCACCAAAAAAGCAAAAATCAGCAAAACGTTAATCACCTTATGACCCCCCCCCCCCAAACTTTATCTAAACCCTGGCTTGGTAACCACTGCACTAAGTAGTCAGATAGTTATGTAAAAATCACAAGGACAGAACTTTCAAGTTATTTTTTGCTTTTGCAGCCTCTTATATCTGAGTGTTTCCTATTGCCTGTTTTAATCAGGATGAAGCCATCAGACTTTGACTACCTCAAAGTTATTGGTAGAGGAAGTTTTGGAAAGGTAGGAGTTTTCTATCCTTGTAAGTTTTGGTGTATTTTTTTCAGAGTTTGGAAGAAAAATGTTTGGCCAATGGGTACATTAAATATCATATTTCAAACTTTTGCAGGTGCTACTCGCAAGACATAGAAAACAAGGAGGCTACTATGCTGTCAAAGTGCTGCAGAAAGAGATGATTGTCAAGAGGAAAGAGGTAATAATATCTGTCTGTCTGTCTGTCTGTCTGACTGTCTGACTGTCTGTCTGTCTGTGTACCTACTCACTGTATCTGTGTCTCTGCAGCAGAGGCATGTGATGGTTGAGAGGAGCGTCCTGCTGAAGGGACTGCAACACCCATTCCTGGTGGGACTCCACTTCTCTTTCCAGACACCAAATACACTCTACTTCGTCCTTGATTATGTTAATGGTGGGGAGGTACGTGTATGAAAATGACTTCTCTCTGTCAACTGTGGGATGGTTAATGAAAATTCAAACAGAATGTTACTTTGAGTAGACTGTATAAATCTCGAGAATAAAAACAACATCATTAGATACATATTTATTGAGACTACATATACAATTTAAAATTTAATTTTAAAGATGTTACAAGTAATTTTGAAACCAGCAGTCACCAAAACTGGGGTCAACTGGGTGTAACCACTCTCTCCATGGTTCTGCTGTTGTGTTGAATGTCATTGTCATTTATAAAAAAATCTGTGTATTTAACCACTCATCTGTTTGTCCTTAGCTTTTCTACCACCTTCAGAGAGAGGGGTCATTTCCTGAACCCAGATCTGCTTTCTACGCTGCAGAGATGGCTATGGCGCTGGGATACCTCCACTCTCTTGACATTGTTTACAGGTGCATACACTCACATATACATGAATATAGATAAGCTGCTGCAGAGACACTCCTCCAAGTTTTCTGTGGCTCTCTGCTTGCTCACTTTCTTTGCTCATGTTTGATTTAAACACGTTCTGCATGTTTAATTTATCCATGCCGGGAAATCCCACTGAAATGTCACTTTGAGAGCACTGCATAGAAAATGTTTTCACAAAAATACCACCAGCCACCAATGTCATATTAAAAAATAAAGAGTAAAGAAAAAGCACATGCGAAACAAGAGGAAACTGAAATAAAAACAGCAAGATCGGTTACTGCAATATAGATTTTTCTAGGAACACATAGACTAATACCACTCTTTTTTTCCCATGTTTCTCTGCCAGAGACCTCAAACCAGAGAACATCCTGCTGGACAGTGGGGGTCATGTGATGCTGACTGACTTTGGGCTTTGTAAAGAAGGTGTGGCCATAGGTGAGGTTATGCATACATTCTGTGGGACCCCTGAGTACCTTGCTCCAGAGGTGCTACAAGGCCACCCATATAGTCCAGCAGTGGACTGGTGGGGGCTCGGCGCTGTGCTTTTTGAGATGCTCCATGGACTGGTAAGTAATCGTGAAATAATCTTTTTCATCTTCATCATCTCACCTCCCTTAGGAACTTCACCTTACTCCATCTCTCTGTTCTCCCTCCCAGCCTCCATTTTACAGTCGCATCAAAGCAGACATGTTTAAGAATATACTCCATGCTCCCCTGCAGCTAAATGGTGGGGTGTCTCAGGCTGCACACTCACTGTTAGAGGGCTTGCTGGAGAGGGATGTCTCCAAACGCTTAGGGGGAAGCTGTGACTTTGTAAGTGTACACATAAAACAGAGAGACAAACTGTAATGAACACAAACACAATAACCACAGAAGATTTAATTTAGATGTGTTTGCAGGTGGAGCTGCAGGAACATCCCTTCTTTGCCTCCATCAACTGGGATGACCTCCTGGCCAGGAGAGTGACACCCCCATTCATCCCAAAAGTGGTATGAGTGATTTGGAAACGAGTGGAGAGCACTATTGTTTTTAATGAATGCACATTATACCTGAGTGTGTGTTTATTCCTCTCCCTGCTCCAGACTGGTCCCTGTGATATCAGCCACATCGACCCCGTGTTCACACTGCAACCTGTCCCTGCCTCCGTGAATGAGCGGTGTCAGATGGGCGGAGTCAGTGAAGCCTTCCCAGGATTCTCCTTCATGAACCCAGCGGAGTACATGACAGCACAACTGGTTTCATAACCACACCAAATCCTCTGGCAGCATGTTTGTTCAAATATTTATTTTTTATGTCATAAATTATTAAATCAAAGTCTATTTTTAAACACTAAAGCAAAGAAATCTTACTCTAATGCTACAATCTAATGCTGTTTCATTGGTTACACTAAATTATATGTATGTATATTTATATTACTGTTATTTTAAGTATTGGTATCAGTTCATAATGTGAAATAGGCTGGTCACTATTTCACAAGTCCTTGCAACCTTAATGTGTAAGGGGATGAAACAATAAACACTTAATTCAAAGCAGTTTTATTGTTTAACACTTAAGGTTTATATCTTTAAAATATACCGTAAACATGTATTGCAACATTCCCATTCATCTATTACATTCACAGCTTACAAAGGTACAGGCTGCCTTGAAATCCTGCATAGTAACAGAGGCATTGTGCATCACAAGAGAAATACAGAGAATGTCTCATTGTAGTACAGGGGTTGGACAATGAAACTGAAACGCCTGGTTTTAGACCACAATAATTCATCGGTATGGTGTAGGGCCTCCTTTTGCGGCCAATACAGCATCAATTCGGGAATGACAGATACAAGTCCTGCACAGTGGCCAGAGGGATTTTGAGCCATTCTTCTTGCAGAATAGTGGCCAGGTCACTACGTGATGCTGGTGGAGGAAAACATTTCCTGACTTGCTCCTCCAAAACACCCCAAGGTGGCTCAATAATATTTAGATCTGGTGACTGTGCAGGCCATGGGAGATGTTCAACTTCACTTTCATGTTCATCAAACCACTCTGTCACCAGTCTTGCTGTGTGTATTGGTGCATTATCATCCTGATACACGGCACCGCCTTCAGGATACAATGTTTGAACCATTGGGTGCACATGGTCCTCCAGAATGGTTCGGGAGTCCTTGGCAGTGACGTGCCCATCTAGCACAAGTATTGGGCCAAGGGAATGCCATGATATTGCAGCCCAAACATCACTGATCCACCCCATGCTTCACTCTGGGCATGCAACAGTCTGGGTGGTATGCTTCTTTGGGGCTTCTCCACACCGTAACTCTCCCGGATGTGGGAAAGACAGTAAAGGTGGACTCATCAGAGAACAATACATGTTTCATATTGTCCACAGCCCAAGATTTGCGCTGCTGGCACCATTGAAACCGACGTTTGGCATTGGCACGAGTGACCAAAGGTTTGGCCATAGCAGCCCGGCCGTGTATATTGACCCTGTGGAGCTCCCGATGGACAGTTTTGGTGGAAACAAGAGAGTTGAGGTGCACATTTAATTCTGCAGTGAGTTGGGCAGCTGTGGTTTTATGTTTTTTGGATACAATCTGGGTTAGCACCCGGACATCCCTTTCAGACAGCTTCCTCTTGCGTCCACAGTTACTCCTGTTGGATGTGGTTCGTCCTTCTTGGTGGTATGCTGACATTACCCTGGATACCGTGGCTTTTGATACATCACAAAGACTTGCCGTCTTGGTCACAGATGCGCCAGCAAGACATGCACCAACAATATGTCCTCTTTTGAACTCTGATATGTCACCCATAATGTTGTGTGCATTGCAATATTTTGAGCAAAACTGTGCTATTACTCTGCTAATTGAACCTTCACACTCTGCTCTTACTGGTGCAATGTGCAATCAATGAAGATTGGCCACCAGGCTGGTCAAATTTAGCCATGAAATCTCCAACACTACATTGGCAGGTGTTTCAGTTTCATTGTCCAACCCCTGTATTTACATGAAAGAATCAGATGGCAGTCTGTTGACAACCCTCAAACGCAAATTGGACCCAGCTCTGACTTTGTGTGTGATGGTGAAGAGTCTTTTTTTAGTGACAGAAACAGAAAAAGCCCATCACTGTGGAGAATCTAATGGGTGTCTCAAAGAAGAGCGCATCTGGCCTGATCTTTTCTACCCCACTTCACAAGACTGTTTCTGAAACAGTTTATTCACAGTTACTTTTCTGTGTGTCAGTAGATGCTGAAGGAGGCGTAGCTCTGGTCACTTTGGCAGGTGAAATAAGCTATCAGCTGACCATTGCAGATCATCAGAAACAAGCCGCTACCTATGGAACAGCAAAAAGGTAGAGCATTAAAGAGAACTGAGCTCACAAAGTTAGATATAACCTAAAGGTAAAGTGCCAGTCATGTTTGTTTTACCTAACGCCAGCCACCACTGCCACACCATGGGAAACTCCAACATCACTGCAACACCGAAACAAAACATACAGTTTCACAACACATGGAGTAATATGTGTGAGCAATCTGGGTGGATACATTGCTAGATTTCTGCTCACCAAGGCTGGTGATCATTACATGGAGAAGTGTGACGGTGAGGGCGTAGTCCCACACCCGCCTCCTTACCACTGCAGCAAACAAAAGGCCACTGCAAAAGTAGGTGAGCTCCAAGGACAGGAGGTTCACTGACCAACACAGCAAGACAATATATTACCTGTACAGTCAAAGTTCACACTAATTATTCATCATGTTGGCTGCATTTAGTGTGCTCACCCAAGTATTTGGAGTTGGACTCAGCAGGTTCGGTCTTAAAGTCAAATGGAATCAGTCCGTCAAAGTGATCCAACCTAAATGAGGAGAAATGACTAATTGGTGCAGGCCAGCAATGTAATGAAAATACAACAAGTGTTTAGTGTAAATGTCTCTCAGCTTCTGTATTATCTACTTGGCTTCAGGTAAAGGGAGTCTCAATATATAGGCCACAGGATGTGGACAAAGTAATGCAAACACTCATGAAAGAGATAACGAAATCTCCCTCCGTTGTAAACACCAGAGCTGTCTTCAGGTCAAGTCAAACAGTGCTGCAAAGCTGCTCCCATGGTCAGATTAACCTGGTAGTGGGGCCCCGGAGCAAAAATAAGATGTTGGGCTCCTATTAGCCCCTGTGTCTGCTGCACTGTGTATGAATCTCATTATCTTTAAATACCCATTAAATACAAACCACAGGCTACACATGACCTTATATTTTGCCAGTAGATCAAGGGAAAAAAAAAAAAAAAATCACAAGAGCAAAACAAAAAAACCCCACTTGCTTCCCTGGTTTGTATGTGTTATTTTTTTTAACAGTTTTATTTAAGAATATTCACTATGTGAGGACAACAATAAATTAAGTTTATAAAAGTTTATTATGACAGAAGAACCCCCTACAAAGAGCATCGCAGTGAGGGAAAGATGCAGGACACATGTAAAAAAACATTATCATTTCCATTCATACTGTGTTTTGGGGATACATTTTCCAGAATTTGGAAAACAAAATTGCAGTTAATGAATTTCTGACATAGAATGAACCTGGAGAAATCAGGGCCCCTGAGGGTTATGCTCATCATCACATTAAGTTTCTTGCCTTAAATAGTTTCAATTTGTGTGTGTCAATGCAGAATCTGGTGCACATCATAAATTCTGAGAAAGTTTATTTATTTATTAGGTTAGACTCAGCAGTTATTTTGATTGATGCGCTTGAAATTTGGTCACAGAAATGTAGGCCTCTTTGGAACTCTATTAGTTGACTGAAGAGGCTTACGTTGAGTTCTGCCAGACCTATATGTGTGAATCAGTGGTGGAGAAAGTATACATTATCATTTACTTGAGTAAAAGTTGCAACATTACACTGTTAAAATAATCCATTACAAGTAAAAAGTGGTACTTAAGTAAAAGTACGTAAGTATTATCAACAAACTGTACTAGAAGTATCAATTAGTAAGTACTTGACACAGAAAATTGATTACATGAGTGAAACACTGTTGTATACGGTCAGATAGTTACTTAGCGATAGTGTAACTAGCTATAGCTGTAGCTTATTTGGTACCACTGGATTGTACAGGTCCCACAACTTCCTGTAATTTCTTCGAAAGGAACTGACACCTCCACAAATTTATCTGAGGGTTCCCGGAATAACTATGTTATCTGTTCATAATTATAAGAAGAACAGGCACAATGATTAACTGATATACTTCCAATTAATTAATTCCACTGAACTGCTTGTGTGTCCCAGATATTGTTAAAATCAGTCATTAAGATTTTACTGTAGTCGTCTTCATAAACTCAACACAATTTGTTAAACCCTGAAATAAATGCCACAGAATATTGTCTATAATCTCCTATGATTCCTAAGAAATTACATAAATGCATCCTGGTAATTCCAATTAAATTACTGGGAAATAATATGACCTGTAAAATAAGTGTTACTGCTCATTTCACTACTTTGTATGCTGTTATTTAATCTCTCTAACAATGCCTTATATTCTCACCATACAGTTTGTATAAAAAGTGTTGGTAAACTATGAAGTGAGGGGTGAGGATGCTTTGAAAAGTACAGCTGCCTGTATAGTGTGCCTGTGCGCATGCGTGTGAGGGATTCACACCTGAAGGCACCGAAGCACACGCTCCCTATCATGTAGAAGAGAGAGTAAAACACGAGCAGGCACAGCAGCAGGTTGAAGAGCACGGTCTGTGGGATGAGAAGAAGAGGTCATTATTTCACAATACAGTATCTAATCTATCTAGTGGACAACACCAGATATTTTCAACAATTACCAAACACTAACCTGGAGCTGTGTGCAGTCCTACATATTATAGGCTACCAGGCTGCAGGGGGGGGGGCTCTTATCTGCTGCTAAACCTGACCTGCTGCATGCCGTCTGGATTGCAAGACACGGCATATTATGTATCTTTATATTATTAAAAACAGCTCTCAGACATAACACTAGCCTGTCATGCCCTCTTGGTTATTTAATCGCACATGATTTCCCCACAGTCGGTCCCGACCCGCTGACAGACTGAGACCTCCGCTGAGACGCGGGTCAAATCCCGACACATTACCTCGTCCTCTTACCTTCGAATCGACCGCTTTGCCTTTGAATGCCATCTCATGGTCCGCACTCGATGTTAACACCACAAAAAAAATTAATCCAGGCTGCAGCAGGATGGACGACCCGGTTAATCCCTCAGAAACTGGACTTCTCCTGCCATCTAGCGACGAAGGCAGGACACGAACCAGCGCCGCCGCTTCCCGAGCCGAGTCTGAACTCATTTCACCCCGTACACGGGGGGCCTTTGTTGACTGAAATAAAGACTTTCCTCAACATAAACCTGTTAGCCGGCGACCGATCACATGGCCGCGGATGCTGCAGCAACGCTGTGCTTCAGGCGCTATTTATTCTCAGGAAAATTAGGGAGAAATCGGTTAGATATGTAGCGTGTTATTGCCGGAGAAACCATAGCCGCCCTATGTGGGAGGGATTGAACACTGCAGGTTAGCTGGAGATAATTTGGTTGAACACTCAGTATATGGACCCGAGAAATTACTTGAAATCAACCAGAAAAGGAACAAGTAGCCTAGAGTGATTCGGCGATTGACTTTAAATGGATCAGGTGTCACATTAAAACCATGAACCATACATGAAGTAGCCTTGAAGTGCCATAAGAGGTGGTGCCACGGCGCAGCGGCATCTCGTCTGATGAACTGCGGCCAAAATAAAACCGTGATGTCGCATTTAAGCATCTTCGACGTTGTGTTTCGGTTTCATTAGATCAGAATAAACTAAACGTGCGTGATTGTTCTAGCCGACTTCATTTAACGTTGCTTTTTTTTTTTTTTTTTTTTCCCTACACATTAGCCCACACAACTGTAATTGTGGTGAGAGGTCCGGACCGGTCCAGACTCCCGTGTGGCGACGTGTTCGGTGGTTTTGGTTTAAAATGTCACTTCGGGTGATTTTCCAGGCCTGAGTATTTAATCCTACACTTATCGCTGAACATCGCCTGTTCTCTGATGGTTGTGTATATAAAGTGTCCGTTCAACGATCGTACGGGGTCGTAAACCGGGGGGGGGGGGGCAGCTGGTTCAGCCACAGATGAGGCGGCCGCTCCTGGACGTTCAGGAGACACTGCGGTTCCTGCGCTCCACTGATACACACTCCTACTTCTTCTTCTTCTTCTTCTTCTTCTGGGGGGGGGGCACTTCTGAGGCTGTAACGGCCAAAGGGTGAAACATGAGCCCCACTCCGATGGTAGTATTGGTTATATCGGCAGTGAACTGAGTTTTGGGCGTGTTATGAGTGCACACAGGCCTGGTATTGACCACCGATAGTGTACTGAACTTTTCCGAGACCCAAAGTTGTCAGGCAGCGCATCTTGCACGCATGCGCATCCCTCTTCTATCCAGCTCTAAATAAGAGTTAAAACAGAAACGAGGTGAGTTCCACATTTTTAAACAATACGGGAGCTAATACTCATTTATTGCACTTAACAGTGGCGAAATTTGAAAAACCGACCTTCGTTTTGTCAATTGGGGTTAGTTCTCATTATTTCTACTCTGATTTAAAACGGCGAGAATAAATCGTTTTTTTTCAAGTTTCTATTGAAGAAATTAATCAAGCAACAATGTTGAAGCTCGTAACAGGAGCGTCGTGTTATTGCCAGTGTGTGCCATGTTCTGCGAAACGCTAGCGTTTGGCAAAATGCATTTTTCTATTGTTATTAACCGGGAAACTTATTTATTACAGATTGTCCTTAGCTGGCTGCATCCAGTCACAATGCTACGGCTAGCCGTGTAGCTATCCTCCGTTCAGCTGGACGGAGTGGTGCTAGCTGACTGTTAGCTTCATGTCAGCGCTAGCTAGCAACCTGGGCTGACATTCCGTGACAAGGGGAAAGTGAAGAAAATAACCAGAGTGAAGGAAAACACCAAGTCAGGAAATTACACAGCACGCATTTGGTTTTGTTCGACGCGTAGCTTCTTTGCATGATTTGTTTTAATTGGTAACTTGAGTAATTTACATAGTTTAAACGTGTTGGTGGCCTCTTCCTATGCTCCGCCATTTTGTATAAGACGAATGCTAATCATGGGCGCTCTTACATACACTTTATTTATGGCCAGAATAAAACTGAGGTATGAGGTGCAAAGTCAGACTTAATCAAGATCCATTAGCTCGGGCTTTTGTTTACTTTTCACGTGGTTATGACCACCGTGCAAACAGAAAATACCACCTTAATTCATTGTTGATCATACGTCAACACTAAAACGTTATATCGTAATTTCAGTCGGATTAAAACGTTTTTAAGTTTGGCCAGTCAGTGCAGAAAACAGTGTTCTCCTTAAAATTGATAAAGAAATGACCCCCTCACTTGTTCATGGCCAGGCAAACAGCCGGTTTTAAGAGATACTGTTAAAACAAGGAAAAGATGAACTTGTGTGGTTAACTTAAAGTTGAGACATCTTTCCTCATGTTTGTCAATGATCTTGATGAAGATTCACCCTAATGAGGCCGTTTGTGCACGTATTTCCCGGTTAGTTGACCAGCAAAACAATATTATTATTGACTGTTTTGTCTGAAATCGAAGTGCATGGTGTATGCTGCAAGCCAGCGCACAGTCGCCACCTGGCGGTGATGCTGCGCGATGCTGTTTACAAGTGCAGGAGGAAACTGCATTTGTAGTTGGGAGCACATCGTAGGTAAAACACCAGGCAGGGGTTGGGTTGGGGGGGGGGGGGGGGGGGGGGGGGTCTGCTTCGCTGTGATAATCACACCCGGTCAACGCAATAGACAAAGACTGTATCATAATTAAAGTAAAAGCTGTGGAGTTATTTCACCTGTGTTATATCTTTTGAAGATTTGCAAAGCCTTTGTGTCAATATAGGTGATAACGGCGTCTTGACTGTTATGTTTTTGCAGGTTGGGGATATTAGAGGAGTGGGAATGACTGACACTCCACCCAGTGATGGCCCCTCCCAGGGAGCGGAGTTCGACATGATGGGTGCTCTGGACTGGAAGGATGGTATTGCCACACTGCCGGGCAGTGACATCAGGGTACGAGGGATTAGTTTGTGTTCTTGTCCAAGCTCATTCTTCACTATCTACATGTTAATATATCTCTGATTACACTCAGATTTGTAAGAGAGGGTCACCTGCAGTGTTTCATAGTAGAGGTGAGCCACTTTGCTTGAAATAAAGACCATGTCTGTAATCATCTTATGTGATTAACTCAATTTAAAAAAATAAAACGTAAACCTTGAGGGGGGAAAGAGAAAAAAATGCCAATGTTAAGGAGTGCGACTGTTGCTTAGGCTGTCATCTGGATCATGGTGGCTTACCATCTCGGCTCAGCAATTTCCTCGGAGGAAACCTGATGATTTTATCTGTTTTTTCCTTTGTGTCTTTCAGTTCCGTATGACAGAGTTTGGGACCCTTGAGATTGTCACAGACCTAGAGGTGAAAGGGCAGGAGGCAGAGCCTAACCGTGAGACCTTGGACCCAGCTCCCTCTCACACTCCCACCCCTCCTCCAGAGGGCCAATCACAGTCCAGCATAGCCAAAGCCCCAGCCAATCAGAGTCAGCCAGGGTCGTCTCAAGTTAAAGGTATGACAGCACGTGTTTAACCCTTACAACACTGGTTTTATAAAGACTTTCAGTGATTATTTTTTATACCCATGTTTTGTACAGTGAACAGCCTCTGTTTCATCCCCTTTATTTCCTCTTCTCTGTCCTCTAGCTCCTGGTCCTGTGCTCCTGTCTTTAGAGGAGGGCCCCAGTGTGGAGGTTGGTCCCAGTGTTGAAGTTGGCTCTAGTGCTGACATGGGCCCAAATGGGGAGCTGTCAAGGTGTCGGGCCTGTGGTGGCCGTGTTCCCCGGGATGCCCTCTTTCAGGGTAAATTCTGTAGCTCCATTTGTGCACAGCCCTCCAGTGGCAGGTAAAATCACAGGCTTTATATTCTTTAATGCTTCTAAATTGTCCTTCAAATTATTGTGGTTTGTTATTTTGTCATGAGCGAAGGCTTCCTTTTTTAAAGATCATCTCCAGGGGAAGCGCGGGAGAGTCAGGCAGTTGAAGGAGAGAGGCTTGGTAAACGTGTGCGCAAAAAGAGGAAGATCTACATGGATTCTGGTGATGAAGAGGAGGACAACCAAGAGGAACCTGAGGTAAGGAGGAGGATAATCTCAGGATTTGTCACCACTGTTGTTCTTTCCCAGAGCTACTGACAGTCTTAAGAACCGTTCTGTAAACAAAGTATAATCTTTCCATTCTTATCATTCATCTTTTAAGTTGGTGGTGCTGATTATTGACATATTTCTGTAATTCATCTTTTGTAGGAAAAGGCCAAGACTACCAAAGGCAGGAGAGGTGCCAAAATTGCAAAACTGGGTATGTTAGACTGCTGCCACTGTAAGGGGAAGGAAGAGAGAGAGTTGTTTTCTTGCCTCTGAGTCTCTACTTCCTATGAAAATCTGCAAATGTCTGACATTGTTATCTGCGTTCAAGGCCTTAAAGGTTCTTGGACACATTTAAAAACAATGTTGCAATTTATTGTTTACTGTTCTGGTGAGAAATTAAACCGTTAGTGAAGGCTGTCCTCTGATGTATCACCAGTAGCTTTTGTTTTCTAATATTGTAGCATAGATAAACATTAGTCTTATTTTCTAATTGGCATTTAAAATGTCTTAATTCTAATTTAACCCTGCACATCTAAGTGTGACAGTAGAATGAATGAGAGATGACATACACCGGGTTAGGTTGCACATATTAATATTATGTGCAATTTGACATGTACCTGAAATATATTGTTATTTACGTATAGTTATGGTTATATATAGTTTTTTCCCATTCCTAATTATCTGTTGCACTCTAATGCCACGGGTGAAGAGGTATATAGTGTTTGCATAATGTTTTTTAACCTATTCTCAGTGGCTGCCCCTCTCAATAAGAAGCGAGCATGGAGCTGGCCTGCTTACCTTGAAGAGGAGAGGGCCATCGCTGCTCCTGTTAAACTATTTAAAGAGGTATAATTCTCTATATATACACCTGCCACCTTAATGTTGTTTAGTGTAACCAGATGTTTTTTTTGTTTTGTTTATTTAGTGTGAGTTAAACTGAACTGTGTTGTTATGTACATTGGTCTCCCAGCACCAGTCATTTCCTCAAAGCAGGAACAGTTTTAAGGTGGGGATGAAGCTGGAGGGACTGGACCCGTGTCACCCATCTCTGTTCTGTGTGCTCACTGTTGCAGAGGTACGTGTGTTAATGGGTGTTTATGAAAACTGTGTATGTCTTTATTGCTGTTTATAATTAAGAATATCTTACTCTTATTATTTGTCCTAAATATGTGCCCGGTGTCTCTCTTCCTATCAGATCCAAGGTTACAGGCTAAGGCTTCACTTTGATGGTTATCCAGAATGCTATGATTTCTGGGCCAACGCTGACTCGTGGGATCTGAAACCAGCTGGCTGGTGTGAGAAGAATGGACACAAGTTATTGTTGCCTAAAGGTAGCCACAAAATGCTGGCCAAACCTTTTGTATTCATGATTTTTCAAATTAATAAAAAAATTGGCTATGAAACCTTTTTTTAAATATTAATGGCAACTTTCACGACAAAGTTTGTCTTGTAGGTTGTAAGGATGGAGAGTTTAACTGGAGCATGTATGTGAAGAACTGTAGAGGTCAACTGGCCCCAAAACACCTTTTCAAGAGCTTAAACACAGTGAGTATTAACCACAAAACCACACTCTCTCTGCCATTTGATGGTTATTTAATTCGGGGACTTCATATGCAGTCTGTATACACAGGTTAAATATGTATTTTAATGTATTTCTTTCAGTCTGTGACTCCATCTGGATTCAGAGCAGGGATGAAATTGGAGGCAGTTGATAGGAAGAACCCTTCATTGATCTGTGTAGCAACCATCGCTGCTGTTGTCGACAACCGCCTGCTCATTCATTTTGACAACTGGGATGACACATATGATTACTGGTGAGAGCCTGGTGTAAGACTGAAAGAACAGGGTGATCCAAAGATATACCCCAGTCCACTTGGAGGTCTACTGTCACTAGAAATCAAGTGAAATAATTTGTAGTAAAACGTCTACGTGGTGATGCTGATGCTGATGTAGTGTAGTGAGTCTGAAAAAATACTGGAAATACATGCGATAAGGTTTGGAATTTGAACAAAACCTTGGGAAAGTTAGGACAGATACACAATTACATACATAATCCATTTGTGTGTTCACCTGCGTATTGTGTGGTGTGAAGGTGTGATGCCAGCAGTCCATATATCCATCCTGTGGGGTACTGTGAAGAGGCTGAGCTAACTCTGACCACTCCAGCTGGTAAGACACAGACCAAGACACATGTGGGTCAGTATAAACTACTTTAATATACTGTAAGGTCCGACTAATGCCACTAATATTACATTATCAGAAATATTTGCTAACTAAAATTTGATTTTACTGATAAAGCTGATTCTTCTAACTTGTGCCATAGATGCATTTTTCTATAGAAAGTATTCTACACTTTTCTGGTATTTGTCAAATGTTGTTACTGCTGTAAGAAAGAAATGACAGAAAACTCTTTAAGTAAATATATTCAAGCTAATTTTACAGTACAGGTGAAATGCATGCAACTGTCACTTCCTGTGGATGCCCAGATTGTTTCTACTTTTTAAGTGATGATACCATAATAGTGTCTGATAATGTGGACTGTCTTCACTGATTGATGGATGTAATGGGTCTTTTATTTCATCTCTTTAGAATATAAGCAACCCAAGAGTTTCTCATGGGAGAAATACCTGGAAGAGACAGGAACACAGGCAGCTCCTGCTCGGGCTTTCAAACCAGTATGATTAACACACACACACACACACACACACACACACACATACACACACACACGTATACCAGTACACAAAGATTTAAAGTACTGTATGTACTGCAGTAGTCTGTATAAAGCCATGTGATTTTTATTATTTGTTTTCAGCGACCCCCACATGGGTTTCAGATTGGGATGAAAGTGGAAGCTGTTGATAAGAGGAACCCCATGCTCATCCGTGTTGCAACTATATCAGACACAGAGGACCACCGACTGAAGGTATGACACGTCTCCTCATTAAGATGTTCTTCGACTCATCTCTTAATCTCAGCTTTTGTCTTATTTGCTGTTTTCCACTTTTTTCTCATGTAGATCCATTTTGATGGCTGGAGTTCAGAGTATGACTACTGGGTGGAGACGGACTGCCCCGATCTGCACCCTGTAGGGTGGTGTCAGAAAACTGGACACCCACTACAGTACCCTAACGGTGAGAAACCCATCTGTCCTGTCTGATATTCAGTGAGGTCAGTTGAGGTTTCTTAGAAGAGGGATCCAAAATGTAATTTCAACAGATGAGTCAGCAGAGTTTGTCTCTGCCTTCATTTAACTTCTGGATGTGGTGGTGGGAGGAATCTATAATGAATTCAAAATGGAAATGGTCTTGCAGTTGTTTGCATAGTTTTATTAACAATCCCTTGTGTGTGTGTATATTTCAGGCTCCAGTGATTTATTGACTGCCCCAGGACAAGGATGTCCTACTCCAGGATGCAACGGGGTTGGCCACATCAGAGGACCTCGCTATGGGACCCACTACACGTCAGTGCCACATACTCAGTTTTGTGCTTTCGCAGTCTCCTTTTCATTTCTTACTCTGTCTCATATTACTTCGCCGTTTTCATTTGGTATGGTATATATATTTTCCACCCCCCTTTTCTCAGTGACTGTATAATATATACGTTTTTGTCTCAGTGAACTCAACCACTGTTACCTCTTGCACCATTAATGCTGCAGTCCTACATTTAAATAGAATTCATTAATAAACTGTAATTTAAATTCTACATTTTTTGAAAATGATCCAAATTCTCTACATTTCATTTCCTATCACTCATGCTCTGCTCTCAGTTTCATGTCTTCATATTTTATCAGTGGTCTGAGGACTCTGTACACATACAATAAGTACAGGAGTAGAAGATAGAGTTTCAGTTTCAGTGTGTTCTTAAATGTCATTTGTACTTGTGTGGGCTGCAAGTAGTGTAAATGGGTTTGCTTGTGTGTGTGTGTGTGTGTGTGTGTGTGTGTGTGTGTGTGTGGGTGGGAGTTTTGAGTCTTAAAGCTGTTTTTTTAGCTGCTTTTCCTTCCTAGTTGTTGAAACCTGTTTAACTGTCTCATTCACAGTAATGAAATTAATGTTTGTCTATGAAAGGTTCATTTCAAGGTTCAGAAAGTTTGTGTCTTGATGTGTGCAGTCAGGTGAGCTGTCCTTACTCTGAGATGAATCTGAACAAGGAGGGCTTGCTGCCTGACCGCCTTAGTGGAGAACGACCTCTCACCCTCAGCGGACCTCATCCTCGTGGGCGACGTCCTGATCCTCACACCATCACTACGACACAGACCTCCTCAACGCCCGAGCATCCTGAAGGAGCTGAAGACTCCCAGAACAGGTTCGCTGCTGAACATGAACAAGGCTGACACTTAACAAAAACAGCATGAACACACAAACAGCCACTAACACTCCCAGGAGGACTCCTATCAATGTTTTGCATGCAACTCTATCCAGTGGTCAGTACCTGAGAGCGGGTTATCTGTGTTGCTAGGAAACCAGCCACAGTGGAAGCTGAGCGTTTAGGGCGCAACAACCAGCCTGAGCCACCGAGTGGAGCCAGTGAGCAGAGCCACAATGGAACAAGGCCTAAACGGTAGCAGTTTTGAGACCATCACAAGAAAGTGTTGCTGAAGTTCAGTACAGAGGATGCTGCCGTGTGTTATTGAGTAACCTCTAATTTGTATGTTGATGTCTTTTTCAGGACTGCTCCAGTTCCTAAATACCTGAAAATGCACTATGTTAAAGAGGAAAGTGGTGACAGTAAAGGTGCGTGTGAATATGTGTAAACTGGGATGAGATAAAACATGTAAATCACCACCTCAACCCCACTGACTGCTGTCTCTCCTCCTCCTCCTCCCTCTCCTCAGCCTCTCCAGATGCCATCTCTCTCCAGCAAGCCCTCCACGAGTCTGTGTTCTCTCCCGGCATCTCTGCCTCTCCCCCCCACCGGGTGGCTCTCTGCTGGGACAAGCACTGCCAGCTGCTGCCCGAGGTCCTGGGGCTGACTGCCAAGAGAGTGGCCACTTGGAGCGCTGAGGAGGTCAGACATGCTTACTCGCTCACACTATGTCGACACATGAAAAGCAGACACTCTCCTCATTCACTTACCCAACATGAAGGCATCTAGTTGTTTCGAAAAACTGCAGCCATGGTGCTCTCCTTCTGCCTGTTAGGTTAACAACTGAGATTCAATAAAGGCTTGTGAGCAACTTTGATTCGTAGATAAACATTATATTTGGCAGCCTTTTTGGAGCTATTCATTGGATGTTGTTCTTTTTGTTCATCAGGTGGCCAGTTTTGTCAAAGGACTCCCTGGATGTAAAGAACATGCTGCTACATTTAAAACAGAGGTGAGCACTTGATAACTAACCAGGATTTCAATCTACTGACAAACTCGAGATCTAGTGAGATCTTGTCTTAAGATTAGATCAGCAGCCAACCATGTAGTTTCTTTAGAAATCTTACTTTCAAGACTATTTTTTTCAAAATCTTAATTACTTGTTTATTCTATATAATGTCAAAGATTTGCAGTTTCCCAGAGCCCAGGATGATGTCTTCAGATTGCTTGTTTTGGGTGTTAAACTGGTACCTGTATTTTACAAGAAATTAAGTGTTAAAGATCATTTTGTTTTTCTGAGTCAGTACTTGGATCATTTGTCAGTAGTCTGATTGAATACTCTACTGATCACTTCAAGCACTTCTTGAAATTTGTGCAATAATGTCTAGCTATCTAGTGTTCAACCGGTATTAATTTTCTGATACTTCAGCCCTGTTTTTTTTATAGAAATGACTGTGAGTTTGTATGTTTCAACATGAAAGAGGTAATTCTCTAAATCATGAAAGAACTGGCTCTGATTTGCCTCCTGCCTCACGAATTCTGTCTTATGTTATTTGTCAAAAAATATCACCCTTTTTTATCATTGAAGGTAAAGTCAGAGAGAAAATATTTTTGTGTGTGTGAGGCTTAAGGTTTTTTAAATTTAGTGCATGGGTGCTAGAACTTGAAAATGGATTCATAAGCAGAGAAATCCAAGTGGCAGCAATATACATAGCAATGGTTTAATCAATTCAGTGTGTGCTGCCGCCATCTGTATTTGGTCCTCTGTCTGACATAAAGCAAACTAAAAAAGGCCTGAAGTGTCTACACACAATGTTTTCTGTGCGTAATTTATTGCAGTTCCCCTGCGTTTTTCTTGGAATTTGCATACATTTTCATATTCTGAAGGCATCTCTAAAAAATGTGACTTAAAGACACTCTATTCACCCACAGTTTTAATGCTTCCAAATGATTCATGTCAAAAATATTTGTAGATACACAATATAAAGTCCATTCAAATTTCCCCATCAAGCCCAGAATAATGACTTTTAAGATTTAAGTTATATATTAAAACTCACTACAGCCCAAGAAATGCAAAAGTGTCGTTATGCCCCCCATTCATTCTCATTAGGTCAATAAGTTTTCATATGATTATAAAGTCATCTTAAAGTTCTACCAGGCAACATCAGTGTGCACAGCAACCACATGTATTTTCTCAAGTTTTATATTTTTGCAATATTTTCTTTGTGCAGGATTGAATCAGACCTTTTATTGTTATTATTAAAAGGGGACAGTGAACACTGTGGAGCATTTAGCCACTAATGAGCCAGATATTTCCCTCAGGAGTTGTTAGAGACCAAAAACAGAGCTAAAAGAGAGATGATATTGCACATGAATGATAATGCTGCCTTGTAAGTGCTGAATGTATAAATGAGTAACTGTCAAAAAGGTTTGAAGATGGGTTAATATGAATCAGTGATTTCGGCTAGAAGAATCTTTGTTTTCCAGTTAAACGTATCCAACTCTGTATTAGTCTCTAAAAAACAGTGATATGGGGCTGAATCTTTTCTTCTCTTTAGCAAATAGATGGGGAGGCCTTCCTGCTACTTACCCAAGCGGACATAGTCAAGATCCTGTCAATCAAGTTAGGACCTGCCCTGAAGATTTACAACTCCATCCTCATGTTGAAGAATGCCGATGAAGAGTAAGACCTGACTCCATGGGGAGTTGTTCCCTCACAGGTCCCTCAGCTGCGGTTTCATCAACACTCAGCTAAAGACATTTGACAAAATCAGCCTGAGCGAGCTTCATCTGTCGATCTCTGCGACAGTGCAGCTAAGAAGAGGAAGCCATCATCTCAAAAACGTCCATCTGTCCCCCATCTCCTCTCCCTGTGATGGACAGCACTGGTCAACCTGAGGGAGAGTTTTACATGAAACCATGAGGATTCCTTAACTTATGTTGTGTTTGTTTACTGAATTATATATATAAAAAAACTACAGCACCTTCAAGGCTTCTTAACATTGTACAGTTTATGAATTGGATTTAGTGTCTCAATTCTGTTGCATTTGTTGTTTTATTTGAACTGTAATGAAATGGTGCTTGAGCTCGGAGCAGATGGAACAAGCGTGTTTGTGCTTTGTTGCTTTTTACTCAGCAACAGAAAAACTTTTTAAAGCTGCAAAATACAATCGTGAGGTGGTGAGAAGTTTTTAAATGTGAAATTTGGAGCAAAAGCACTATGTAGTTCAGCGTTTCTCCTCTAGATGGAGAACGTGGGCCGCTCCACAGGCCCAAAGGCAAGAGAGGTCGGTTAGTTTGGAGATCAAATGGGGGTGGTAACAATAGTGTGTGTCTGTGTGTCTCTGCGTGTCCAGATGTGACTAAGTGTGTTTGAGAAATGAGGATGTAATTTTCCACCAGCCCGTGTGTGTTGCTTTACTGGTCAGAGGATTGTTTCATGATGAGCAGGGCTAAGGGCTAATTGTTAAATCAAGGAAACTTGCAGTCTTTTAAGGTGGAATGAAACTATGAACCAGCTCTGTTTGTATCTATCAGCTTCTTTTGGGGAATGGCACATGAACATGAATGTTTAAAAAAAAAAAAAAAAACGGCTTTTAGTTGTTTTGTTGATATTGATCATCTTGTTTGGTTCCAATAACTTGTCGTTCACATTGTAAATAGTTTACAGCTACAAAAGGACTGTCCTTGCTTCCTACAAGGGTTTACTCCTGCTTGGTTATGCAAAGCCTTGACGTCAGTCTCCAGGGAAGGACATTGTGACAGTGAACTGAAAAATGAGCCTCAATTCATACATAGATTTTGAGAAAAGAAACGAAACATTGTCAGTGTCTTTGTAAATCAGCGTGTACTTCAGCAAGTTGGAATGTGTACATCAGCAACTGTTTATATGCAAACAGCTTTTATTTATGTATTCTAATTTAAGGGGTAATGGTACGCTGCTCTGGCTCTGAGGTAGCTGTGGCTGTTTGATGGAATGTGTGAATGGGTGAAAATAAATGAGATGCACACTGACTACTGTCCTCAGTCATTTCACCACACACAGATGCAAACGCTGACACAGATAATATGAAAATGTGGTCTTTATACATTTACGCATTTACAGCAGGTACCATATTTCATATATTTTTGAGTTACAAAGGTTTAACAAAACAGTCACACCTCAGGGTTCACCAGGCTTTTTCTGGAGCTTTTTACCGTATCATGGACTTCAAAAGCAAATGGAGTTTCCTCTTCAGTTTTCCTCAGGTGAACTTTCTTGCCTTTTTCAGAACTTTCACGTGTATTGCAGTCTTTAAGATATATCTGTTAACATATTAGCTCACTAAGCTGTTAAAATTTAATTCATAAGACTTTTTGTCTGTGATGTTTTTCAAGACTTTTACTTGTCGTGGAGTATTTTTACACTGTGGTATTGTTACCATTTAAACTGCAATAGCCATAATACCATCCAAGCTTTCTGATGTTCAGCCACTGACGTCCGTTAATTTCTGTACCTTATGAAAATTATGTTGCACACTGATGCATGTTGCACAATCCATCGCACTGAACATCGTTCACTAAACTTCAATCAGCACTTGAACTTCCCAGCATGACTCAAACCCAAGATAAAGTTTGCAGTACAAACTCTGCAGGCTGATGTATAATGGATGGGGATTTTTTTTGTGTGTGTCCTTAGTCATTTACTGTCAATTGCTAAATCCACACCTCTAGAGTATAGGTACCTGGATTTCAGTCAATGCAATAATCTAAAATAATTCAGCAAACAAAATACATTCACTTTCATTCACTTTTTAATAATTTAAACTTTTAAAACATTAGACATAGACTTTTTCACCTCCAAAATATTATGATGGGAAGTTAATATTGGACCAGTATACTTTAATATCTGTAACATCAGAACACCTGGGCATATTCTTTCATTCTTTCCCTCTCACTCGCTCCCTGTCTCCCTCTCTGTGTCTCTCTCAACCCAACCAGTCAAGGCAGATTACTGCCCACCTTGAGCCTGGTCCTGCCCAAGGTTTCTGCCTCTTAAAGGAAGTGTTTCCTTGCCTCTGTCTGTAAGTGCTTTCTCCTGTTGGGAATTGTTGGGTCTCTTTAAATAATACTATACAGAGAAGGTCTACACCTCTATTTGAAAAGTGCCTTGAGATAACTTCCGTTGTGAATTGGTGCTATATAAATAAAATTGTCTTGACATACAGTAGAGCCATGTAGTCCTAATGTTTGTGAAAATAAAAAGACGGAGCACTTCAAGGGTTGTGACCCACATTCACAATGAAATGATAGTATGTTGGCATTTTTTTAGACAGCAGCGCAGCTTGGTCACGACTCATCATGTAACTGAAAACTGGTTTGCTGTGTGCTGCTTTTACATGACCCGTATGCAAATAGACAAAACCCACCCACAAACCAGTGTGCTGTGTGGGCTCCACATCTGGTCTGTATGCAACAGCCGCTATGAAACCACCATGCTGTGTATTAACTACACCTGGCCCAGAGGGAACAGGCTGAAACACATGTGTATGCCATGTGGGCCAGTAAACAATAATTTAGCGTAGAAGAAAATTAACACAAATTTGAAATGCATTGGGGTAGATTTCACAACTTAAAAGATCACTTCACCGATCAGATATTGCAATCCAATAACACTGCCAGACTTTTAAAAAAAAAAAAAGCAACAAAACTTTACTAGCTTCTGGGCTTGTTTTCATTAGCGTTTCCCTCACTAGCCCAGCCTGCACACTCCAGCGCAGCCCCTAGACTTTACACTGAGACAACAGCATCAAAATAAAACCCACTCTTCTTGGCTCTGGGTCCCATCAACATCATGTACAGATGTCTCTGTTGTAATGGGGATTTGGATGTTGTTATACCATGAGTGGCCACTGGGACAAACTGAGCTGAGAGGCGGTGCCACCACATGTCCAGCTCTCTCATACGCCCATGCTTCAGACTGGCAGACTCAAGTGACATCACCTGAGGCCACCAGATGTTGTCCTTCTTGAGCCAGAAAAGACTTAATACAACTTATTCCTGTGCTTCCCAAGACTTACAGACTGATGTAAATAGACAGCAAAACACGTAAAGTGTGCAGGATGAGTAAATGCGATATAACTGGAGAAATATTAATACTAATATGGCCCCAATGAGTAAGAGGTGATTATTACCTTATTATCTTATTTTGACATTTTACGGACGGAGGCCGCTCATTCACAAACTTTACTCGTTTTAAAAAAGCATTTGTTGGCTGGTGATCACTAAGAATAACTGGGATCACCGTGGGACTGGCCTGGACCAGCCACAGATTCCCACGACCCCTCCTCCACACACACACACACACACACACACACACACACACTTACACAAACCAAAACACGGGCTGCAGAGGCGCGCAGGCAGCGGGGAGACAGGGGAGCAGAGCAGCTTTGCACCACTTTTAGTTGGACCGCTGTCGACAAGGATGAAGAGCGTCTCGATCCGAGGAGGAATCAGGTGAAGGTGTGGATTCACCCGCGAGTCAAAGTGGTGGAGAAGACACACGGAGGAGTGGGAGGAACAACGCAACTCCGGGTGATTTTTTTTTTTTTTTTTATAATGCTGAGGAGCCAGTTTGTGCTTCGGATTGACGTCCAAAACAAGGCAAGTACCCAATCTTTGATTTTTACTGGCTGCGTTAAAACAAGCAATGAATTAAAAACGCAAAATGAAACAAGCACGTTTAAAAAGCACTTGTGAAGCCTGACCACATTTGACACCTCCGTCTGAGTCCTGTTCAGTCGTGCTGTGTTCACTTGCCTTCGGAGGAAATGAAATTACGAGTTCAGCCGGAGCTATTGCCGTGGAAATGGGACTCCATTTTCACGGCCGCAGTGAGGTCGTGAAGTGAAATCGCAGGGTCCTGGAAGAGGTCAGCTGTGTTTTGTATCCGCGATGGTGAGCGGGTGTTTCGGTGACAGTTCAGCCCGGGTTCAGGGGGGCTGCGGCGGGGCTGAGCGTGCTGCTCCACGGAGACAGCGGAGGAGCTGCGGAGGGGTTGGCATCTCATTAACTCAGCCACATGTCTTATTAAAGCTGCTATTTCCTGTTGTGTGCAATGCTCTCCAACACCCCCTGTACCCCCCCCCCCCCACCCACCCACTGATTCTTGTGCAATTCTTATATTCCCGCTCTCAGTCCTCTTTTTTTCTGTGTCTTCTTCTCTCCGTCCAGTCAGAAGCCAGAGGATGACAGCAGCCAGTCCAGTCTGCAGCCCCACCACCTCCCGCTCCACCCAGTCCTCACCTGTTTGCCTCCCGGCATGCCACAGACAACTGAGGAAAGGCGAAGCCCTCCAGACCAAGCTGCACCTGCGCTCCGCCCCGGGTGTCTGGCTCATGTTAGGTGTGGTGGTGGTCCTGGTGGGGATGAGTGTAGCAGTGGCAGGTTATGTATGTGCACCAAAACCTGCGGGTGGCCGCAGGAGCACCCACGCTGAGAAGATGAAACTGACCGGGCCCGTGATCATGGGAGTGGGCCTGTTCATCTTCATCTGCGCCGCCACGCTGCTGTACGAGAACCGGGACCGCGAAGTCCTGAGACGTGACACGCCTGATGATCTTGAGGATCTGAAGGGAGGGAACGGCTGGGAGGATTCGCAGGAGCAGTCCAGCTTCGGCTGCCAGGAGCAGTGGGAGTGTAAAAATGGAGAGCGGGGATCCTGGGCCACTCCAGCCCACACGCTCCCCCTCTCAAACCAGAACTGCAGCCCTCCTTCTCTGCCTCACATGAATAAACACAACATCAGCAGCAGACCTTCACCGCCACCTCCTCTGGATGCAGGAGGTGGAGATAAGGAGAAAGTGGACAGAAAGGAGGGGGCGAAGGAGGGAGGGTCAACCCTACTGGCCCAAGTCCTTCACCACCAGGAGCCAACTCCTCACCCTCCCTCCCCCTGCCTGTCCATCTCTCACTCCTCCGTCTACTCAGACTCCTGCAACTCCAGTGAGATCCACTTCAACATACGGACAGACTCTCCTCTGCAACCCCGACACTGAACCTCCTGCTGGCTCCACTTCTACTGTCTCATACAATATGCATGATGAGATACATTTTTTTAAAGTTTCACGTGCCGACACACAGTAAAGACAGTAAAGACTATGCATTCCTCAATAAACAGATGAAATGTTTGTTGGTATGTTTTAGTGCCTCTGAGTGGCGCAGAGGCTCTGACTCACTGTCTGTGAAGGGTGTTTTTGTCCTACATCGTTCTCTGACTCACCCACATTTGAAAGATTGGAGCTATGTTGTTTGATGTCAACTCGCCATCTTGTTGTCTTTGAACTCACCCATGCCCAAAAATCCTCAAAGCCATGGCTTGTTTGACCATATTTGGACGTGAGGAGGATTGTTGAAAAGTTATTTGGGTGCCATACTCAGTCTTGGCTTCCCCTCTCCCTCTCTCTAACACACACACACACACACACACACACACACACACACACACACAAACACACACACACATATCTGTAGAAGAACAGCGTCTAAATTTCCTCGCTGAAGAGGTTCAGCTGAGTGGATGAGCCAGATTAGGTCTCAAATGAGTCTTTATCTAATCTCACACATACTGTAATCTGCTCTTTATCTGAGGAAATTGCGTCTCGGTATAAACAAGAGAAGCACACAAGGCCACACTCCTCTCACTCGACTCCTACAGCCACGCTATAAATACCAGCTGGTGCTTTGTACACATGCAAGTGTGGACTCGAGTTCAATTTTATTTTATTTTTTACTGTAATTCAACTTTTTTTTTTTTTTTTTTTTTAATTCAGTGTCAGAGGCTCCGTTTTAGCTTTCAAGTGCATTGAGGCGAGATCTTAAAGAATTTGGATCGAATGAAAAGGAAGAGCAGTGACTTATAAAAAGCAGAGCAAAATCTGGTGAGGCTGGTGTGAGTTATTCCTGACGCAGCTCAACTGAGAAAAGCGGTCCTGCGATTCGAGTAGCTGAAGCCACACTCTCCCACCATCCCGACCTTTCATCTCCTCTCTCATCACAATCTGATTCCTACGCTTTATTCCAGTCCTCCGTCCTCAGTCTCAGTCTTCCACGAAACAGCAAAATACAGAAAACAGGGCAAAACAATGCAGAGTGAAATGTTATCAGGCACAATTAAAAGTGAGCAGGTATGAAAGTCGTGAGAGGTACGGGGGTAGGATTTTAATTATCGCCAGCATTTTCTCCTGCAGCCTCTAATTACACAGGGGATCAGTTTGAAGGTTTTTATAGGTGCTTTAGGACTGCGGAGTATTTCCTTGTTGTTTGGGCCCATGCTGGGATCCTGCCATCCAGATGACGACTGAGACCGAGGATACAGTCATTTTCAGCCACACATGTCTCTCACTAAAAACAGCACCCGTCGCTTCCTCTCACACGCTCAGTGGAGGGATTTGTGTAGGTACAGTGGGCTGTTCTAAGATGTATATTTCAGAGGCGGGGATGAGATTTGGAGATGTGTCTGGATCTTGACTGAATCTTGCAACAAGCTGCCTCCTTCGCACTCACCACTTAGAGAAGCAGCTCTGTCCTCACTCTCACACATACGGCGAGTCCTTCTCAGTGTGAGATGCCCTGATGTGTTTACATTTAGAAGGGATGATGCTGGATTGGAGAGCTGAGACTAATGATTACTTTATTACCGATTAAGATGCAGATTATTTTATTGATTGTTGTCAGTTTTTTCGTTTACACTCCCTTACCGATTAATTATGTACTGCTGATAACTTAAACTAATGCAGTGTAACGCAGCACTCCTGGAATCCTGTTTCAACAAAGACCCTCATGAAGGTTTTTGCTGAAACTGTTTTAAAGATGCTGTGACTCAACTGCATGATCTGCTGTTTCTATTATTTTATGCAACCAATTTATATCAGTGAGAGCAGATGAAATGACAGAAACCAAACTACATCCTCCAAGATGATGAAAGCCGTCAGGAAATAGTCTAAATGGTGCATGACCATGAGCCCAAACAAACGTCTTCAAAAGGCTTGTCCTGTCCTAACAATGGTCCAAAACTCAAAGATAGAGTTTACACATAAGACTAAGAAAAGCAACAAAACCTCACATCTCAGAAGTTTTGCTTTAAAAAAAAAAAAAAGATTCATATGATTAATAATTTATCAAAACTGCTGCAAATCAAACCAGTTGCAGGAATATGTTGCTCCTGTTTCTTATTATACATGCTACATATTAGAGTTTGATTTAGCAGGCATCAATCCTGATGATTAGGTAACATTTAGATGTGAAATCTCTGCAGACTTTGACAGTGATCTGACCACAGGGGATTTCAGTATCTTCACACAACTGCACACATCACTGCAGCAACAGAGAATTCAAGAAATCTGTGAGGTTTCTCGTGTGAACAGCAGTGTTGCATAATTCAGTGACACACGTTTTATGCTGCATTGAGAATATAACTGAATTGAATCCCTTGCTCTTAGAGAGCGCTGTGTGTGTGTGTGTGTGTGTGTGTGTGTGTGTGTGTGTGTGTGTGTGTGTGTGTGCATTGATACATATCTGAGCAGACGGATAGGAGGCTGTAAGCAGCTTAACCCTGCGCTGACTCAGGACACATGCAATTTCTCTGTTGCTTAAGAGAGAGAGGAGCTGTGATCAACATTTTTTGGCATAAAAAGATGAGAGACTGAGGATCAGCCAGCCTGAAGACGCCAGTTTGTAAAGGTGTTTTTTTTTTTGTTTGTTTTTTTTTTTATCACCTGTTACAGCAGGAAAAGGGGTTGAGCTAAAAAGTCTTCATGACCAGATGGAGAAATGTTTTTCACCACTGAGGAGGAGTTTTAACTTTTGTCTACAACTGACATTCAGTAGTTTTTAAATTTTTTTTTTTAGAAAAAGAGGAACAAGTTATTAGGTTTTATATATATATATATATATATATATAACATTCATGTTGTAACTTCTGTTAAAACAGCTAATGAACCAAATTATATTTTCTAATATTTAGGGAGGCATAACATCCCTCCTGGCTGCCAAACTCTACATCCCACCTCTCTTGTATCGCAGCTATTCCCCAAAACTTCACTTATTTGATCATTTGCAGCCTTTCAGCAGCTGTGATTGGTGCAGGAGAAAGACCAGATGTATTCCTGACTAATCCAATTTCAGCCCCTCTTCTGGTCTCCTCAGCAGTGTGCATGGTGCAGTCAATGGAGGAAGTATCATGCTGAAAATGAGAAAACTAATATTCTGTGCTTTCGCCATTATGATGCTCGCACCTACTCAAGGTAAGATGATGTAGTACCAGGTTTATAGCAGATGTCCATAGACCCAACAGTATATCCTGCTAGTTCTATCTAGTAGATATTACTGCTACTAGAACTTGTTCATTTTACATCTCAAAGTCCCAACAACAAGAACTAATACCACTAGGCATTATAATTTTATTTACTTCTGGTTGATAGTTATTCATGAACAGTTTCTTGCTGGTTTCACTAATTTATGAATCATGTGCATATAAGGGTTTGATTAGTTAATAGTAACAACAAAATGATACATTTATTATTTATTAATTTATAACGAATTAACTACTGGATTTGTGAAATATCAACAGAGTCTATTTTGTAGAATGTCCATGGTCATATTCTGGTACTTTTTCTTTTCCATATTTAACAGCATTTGACTGAGAGGTGATATGAAACACTGTATATTATTTCATACACTCAGCACACAGTTTATTAGGTAAATTGGCCAAATAAATCCAATGCAGTGCGATGCTGATCCTCTCTGTGATGTACAGTGCTGTGAAAAAGAATTTCCCACTGGGGACATTAAGGTCTAACTAACCAACTGTGTAATACAACAGCCCTGCAATAAATATGGTCTGTAACTAATGGGTATTTTCATTATCGATTAATCTGTAGATTATTTTCCTGGTTAATCCAGTCATTTATAAAACTTCAGAATATAGTGAACAATTTCTATCTAGGTGAAAGGTTTGTTTTAAATGTATATTCTTTCTGACAAATCCCAAAGGTATTTAATTTAATGTAAAAAAAAAAAAAAAGAAAAAGCTGCAAATCTTTACATCTGAGAAGCTGTAACCCTATTAAGCATTTTTGCTTATCAAAGTAGTTGCTGATTAATTGACTAATCATTGCAGCTCTATAATAAATCCACTCTTCGTGAAGCTTATAATGTTTTAGTTGAAAGTGTTTTAAAAGAGTTGTTTTATGGTCATTTTGGAGGCTCTAGTTTTGTAGAGCCTCATTGATATAAATAGGACACTCAAGATATTATAGACATATTACGTAACACAATGCAACAGCCCATACTACTGTACATCCTCCAAAATCAACATCTTAAACAAAGACCATTATAACATTCATTTAAGCAGGACTTAATGCAGGGCTGCTGTATTAGACTGCATTAGACAAGGTGTGCCTAATGAAGAGGTATCTGAGTATAGATAAAAGGTTATTTTAATGACTATTACAAGTTAGAGACACTAGACAGTAAGTCTGTTCTTCTCTGACAATGAGTCCCACTGTACTACTCTTTTGTGTGCTTGTTTATCTGAGCTAGCATTAGCTAACAAGATGAAAGGGGATAAGGATTGAGTCTCACTGAAATGTATCTCAAGGCCCTAATGAACAGATTAGTCCTTTTTCCAGCAGCAGCCAATAGCAGCACTGACGCGTGTTCAGACAATGAACTTGAAACCTAAATCTCAGACAGGGAGAAAGAGACACCCAGAACTACTTGGATACTAATATGTTGTTGTGTCCAAACACGCTATCTTGCGTTCTCAGGTCCAGTATCTGTCTGGGTAATAAAAACCACAATACTGCCCCAAGACTTGGAGCACTCTCTCAATAACACAAGTCATCCACTCCAAGTAACAAATTCCAGACTGCTGCAGAATAAACAAGATATTTCTGAGATGCTTGAGAACGCGGCAGAATGCTGCTCATCAATTTGGCTTGATATCCTCCAGCAGCACTCCAACAGTTCACACATTAAGCAACCCCTGAATAATAAATGTGTCCAACAACCTATTACATAAATGCCTCATAAATCTGAATTATAAAAAGCATTTTATTCATGAATCTGACACCCACTGTACACTGTTTTACACTGTTTATGACTATATATTCTCCGGTCTTAGCTTATTTTATTGTTTTTAATATTGTCATGTTTTTAGTATTGTTTATCTGTGTCCTGATTTTGTATATTTTTATCTCCAACATTTTATCCTGCCATCTTCCAACCTCAGGGGGACTTAATAATAATAATTAGGTTAAATAATGGTTAAATCAAATAAACTCATATCATTTGTATGTCACATTCATGTTTGTCAGGTTTCAATATAGAGAACAGCATTTATTTTGCTATTAGAGACAGTCTCCTGTCTTAAACAGTGCTGTGCTTGTAATGTTCTTTGGGCTCAGGTGAAGAGACGGAGCAGTTAGAGCTGCACATGGAGTCAGTGGGATTAGCGGAGGAGGAAGAGTTGCTGGAGTGTTTCCGTTGTGACCTGGGCTTCTGGGATGCCTGCTACACCACTGAAACCAACTGTAGCCTCGGCGAGCGATGCTATACGGGCCGAGGAAAGGCAGGTGTGTTGGATAGTTTAGTTAGTGTAAGTTAATAATAGTAATTAATATCTAAGCATTAGACAGTGTGTACAGGTTATCGGGATTGCCTTATTTTATTTTAATGCACTTAAACATGTTGACACTGAATGCCATCATCTTGTCTCCCTAGCTGATGTTCTGGATGTTAAGACTTTGGGTTGTGCGAAGGCAGAAGAGTGCGATGTGGAGACCACAGTGGAGCTCTTTCCTAACAACACCATCTTTGTCATGACCAAACACTGCTGCGACACACCATTCTGCAACTCTGCACACAAACTTCCTATTTACACTCTTTTGTACCTCACTGTGGCTTTCCTAACTACCTGGCACATCACTGAAGCCTCAACGGGATCACAATAAAGAACCTGCATTTATTTTTTGATCTCAAAAAAGAAAGACTGTGTGAAGTGATGCTGAAAGGACTTCAACCAGATGGTGAAGAAAAATCTGTTTTTTCGTCACATTTAATATCTTGAAATGTACACGGTATTTAAATTCAACACAAGAAAAAATGAGCTGGGTATTTTGTTTTGCTACAGCTTAAACCTTTGTAACACAAGCAGGATATTAAATGTTTAGGTGTTACAGTAACAGCACTGTGGTCGTGTGTAGATAAATGTATCCTGTCCTGGTAGAACATCATCTAAAGCCTGGTCGGTCCCAGAAGCGATTGATAGCACTGAGGAATTAAAAGATAGACTGACCACAGAACAGCAAAAAGAAGTTTGCTGAAGAAGTAGAACAGTTCAGCTGCGGTTCAACAGCTCTCCAGCAGAGGGCAAGAGCTCCTCTTTCATGAAGCGATGCAGATCCAAATCTTTGTCTTCCAGGTCAAGGTTCAGAAACTTCTCCACCACAGACTTGCACCTGTCAGTAATACACACATAAACACCTGTCTGCTTCCACACACACACACCCACGGCTTTCTAGGGTGGGGTTTTATTGTCTCTCTGTGCAGTTAAAGTTTAGCTAACCTGTTCACCTGTTCATCCGATGATGCTTTGTCAATGCGTTTGATGGGCCTTCCTGTCCTGTACAGTTCAGACACCTGACCAAACCCACCCACAGTCAGTCAATGTGAGCATGCTTCTGTTTACCACTGTGTGTGTGTGTGTGTGTGTGTATGTGTGTGTGTATTTACCTCCACCCCTCTCTGTACAAGGCTAATTGGCAGGCCTGCCAGTGTAGCGATGTTGGCAGCATAGCTGGACTGGCAGATCCCTTCCTTCAGTTGGTACAGAAACACCAACTCATCCCCATCCACTGCTGTCTCTAGAGTCTAACACACACACACACACAAAAATACACAACCGCATAAACACAAAAATCATATACTTACAAAATAAACATCTACTGAGGTAACACATACAGTATCTGCAGTGGAGCTTCATTAGCTAATTGGTCATTTGGAAGTTTCTGCTGTCAGCATTATTCTGCAGCACATTAGTTTACCAGCATAAAACCTTGCTGAACATTCACACAAATGTTTTGCTTATTGTGCAAGTTCAGTTGAAGTAACTCTCAGTACCAGAAGAGACAGCAGGACAGAGGAGGGTAGGAGGCCCAGCTGCAGCAAACTGTGGAAGTTGGTAGCCAACAGAACATGAGGAACATCCTCTGGAGCTTTTCTCAGCCAATGAGAAATCGATGCAGCCAGCAAGGACAGTCCATCTACCTGAAGAGGAACATCATACTCCTACGGCTCAAACTCCTCAGTCTCAATTCAAGTTCAGCTTTTTACACAATCCATTGATACCCTGACTGAGCAACATTATGTTAGAAGAAAAATGGTAACTTAATTGATACTAACATTACAGGTCCTTAGCCTTCTTTACATCTTTGGTAATAATCATGCCACAGTAACCCAATTAATATTAAAGCAAGCCAGGTATCTTGATTAAATGTATTGATTTACGACATGTATATGAATCCAATTCTTACAATAACGGAAATCATTGTAAGTTTACTTTGAAACTTTTGTTTTATAAATAGGTTGCACACTGTCATTGTCTGGCCACTTGAACCACCTAAAGGAATGGAAATTAACAGCAGTAGTTTCGATCTGCAGATGCAGACATCTTTTTTTGTTTGTATTTTTTTACAATACATGTCACCACCTTCAGGAAAGGAAAGCAATAGCTGCAGCAATTTTAACAGAAGTCTTTTCTTTTTTGGAGTTGTTATATTATTTGTTTAGATTTTTACACATGCACTGTGTCACACTAACCCCCAGCAGATAGTACTGTAAATATTCATACAAAACAGAGATACAGCTCAGCTTTTTAATGTTAGAAACATTATCTTTCAATGGCAATCAGGTTTTTGGCAACTCCTGAGGGAAATATGTGGCCCGCTAGCTGCTAAATACTCCACTATATTCACCAGTGGTTGCTAAATGTTTCTGTCTGTTGTTTGGTAATCAGCAGGTAGTGTGTTTTTTCTCTGAAAACAGCTGCCTGCTGACAAATGAGAGTGGTGAAAGTTGTGAGCTGAAACTCTCTATAAAGCTCTGTAAAGCTGACGGAAGCTGCAGATTCAGGTGAAATTCTCCGTAGGTTCATCACAATGAGTGAACCCTTTCACATCGTCAGTGTTTACATCATCATTGCATTCATTGATATTATGAAAATATAGATTATAGCCACTTTAAATTGTTGTTATTAACATCCATAAAGCAGGACCTCAGACAGAACTTATTCAAATTAAACTGGTAATTTTCTTTTGTTTTTTTATTTGGCTTCTGCCTCCCACACCTCTTTTTCTTCTTTAGTCAAACAAAATTGGTTTGGACTTTCTCCATCCCTCTCCAGAGTAACCTGTCAGACAGTGATGGAGCACAGAGAACATAATGAAACTCAGAACAATATGAACTCTGTACTCTTCCAACTATTCAGCAGTAAGTATGCTCCAGTTACCAAAAGTAAAATATATAATATAAACAGAATATATTAAAAAGCCAACGCACACAGACAGCAGCTGTTAAAAATAGCTATTTTAACACTCTTTACATGCAGATTGCCGACAGCCTTAAATTTAATAAGTGATTATTAATGTATTTGCCAACTATTACTCCTCCTGTAGGCACCGACAAGTGGAGACTGGTGTATAAACAGAGAATGAATCACAATATTGTAAATAACAGTTGTAATAATATAAAATATATCTTCATAGGAGAAGTTATAATAAGTTATAATAAATTACAATGAAACATTAACAAAGGATTAAACATTTAAAATATCCTTATATCTGCCTAAACACTATTTATCAAATGTACATATAGTGCTAATAAATGCTAAAAGGTAAGTGTTACCATTTCCCTTGCCTGTAGATGGTGCACATTAACACGTCTATATTTGCAGGTCTGAACAGCTGCTGTAATTTTCTTGCTCATAGGTGGTATGTGTTGGGTCTGTTCATGCTGCAGCTCTAAATTGGATAATATTGGCTGGAATTGGTTTCAGGTGCCTCACATTAATGACACTGGGTGTCCTCGTTATGAGTATCCATATGTATTCAATTCGCCAGGTGCTGGAAGAAGACCCTCTTACTGTGTTAGTTCCTTTTCCAAACTCATCGACGAGAACTAATGAGCTGCCAGTACTGCTGTTGAGAGCCTGGGCCATCTGGAGAATAAAGGCAAACAGTTACAGCATACTACATTTTGTTGTTTTATTGTGTGTCTGTGTTACGGTTCTAGGCAGCAGTTGTTTTATAAAAATGTCTTGACAGGTGGATAGTGGGAGTGGAGGACAGAAGTGTTATAAGTCCATGTCTTTTACACACCCACACATAAAGACACGCATACTGTACACACAGAGAAGCTTGTGTGTGTTAAAGTGTGCGAGTGTGAGGTAGGTGAGGTACCTAACCTGGTTGAGGTCAATCATAAAGGTGCTGAGGCCCACAGACACAGACTCTCTGCTCTGCATGCGGGTGAAGATCCCATCCACCAGACCGATCTCTGCCTCTTTCGCTGGCACATCTGAGCCAATCAGGGCCATGAACACAATCAGACCCACCTGCCAAAGTCAAATCAGAAAGAAAGCTGAATTACAAGTGCAGGTTTGAATAACTTGTGCTGTGGTGTAAATTTAACCAAATGGGAGAGAGAAGTCATGTCAGCTTGGAGGTCAAAACTCCCCCTCTGGAGAGGCTTTTTCTAATAAATAATAAAGTTAAACAGTCTGGAAGGGTAAAATACACCTTATATATCTCATATATCTATATCTTGTGCGTCATGACAACTGTCATTATCGAGCAGCATGCCGAGATAACTAGTATCCTTATTGTAACTACTGGTAATGAAGAAACAGATGTTGAGGGCAGATTATTTGCAATTACTGTATGCATTTTTTAAATGGGTATTGTCTCTACATACAGTAACTTTTAGTTTTTTGTAACTGCTTGCCTGAACACAGTTAATCACTGGGTGTCACAAAAGAAAAGCAAAAAAAAGTCTGTTTGGCCCCAGACTCTTCCAAACGTCAATGACAGGCCTATTTCAGGTAAACCAGTCAAAACAGTGTCACTATTTCTGCAGCAAAGTGACACAGAAGGTTGAGTATGAGTGAGCGAGTCAAGACAAGCAGTTTGTTATTTTACCTGTTACTGAGTTGATAAAACTTGGTATTTACTTGTCAGGGACAGACAGTTTTTTCTTACTGTCCTGACCTGTTTGAGATAGATGCTCTTGCCCGATGAATTGGGTCCAGTGATGACCTTAACTCTGTCCTGCGACTCTGAGCTCTGGAAGGAGTTGGCAACAAACACAGGAGAGCACAGCTCCAATAGCGGGTGTCTAGAAAATGATTAAATACAGAAATATGCCATCTTGTACTGCAATAATGGTTTCCATCTCATGAATGAGTGTCTACCTGCCCTGTGTGATTGTTATCTTCCTATGGCTGGCAAGCTTGGGTGAGGTATAACCATACTCCTGGGAGGCGCTGCTCATAGCCATCAGACAGTCCAGCTCAGCAGTGAGATCCAGGACCTACACAACACACATATTAAACACAATGAATGTCTTAAAGAGAGGTCTCTTTACCAGTTATAAAGCAGGTGCCATATGCTCTACATGCACAGACACATGCTCCTTCTCTCACTCTTGACATGGTGATGAAAGTATTCACTCATGAGCATTCATTTGGAAGCAGTGTATCTAATCATATTTGTTAAAAATATGAGCATTTGGAACATAAAGAGCAAATGCACAACACAGTTATGCTACTGGAGTGGTTCACAATTTCTCATTGGATGTTTGATAATTGATAAACGTTTTATTTTAAGAAATTATTGTAACCACTATGAGGGTGGGTGAAAAGGATTTTGGGTGAAGTATTTAACAAAGCTTGAAACCCTTCAAGTATATATTCTAATAAAGCTCAGTGTTTCTTTAAGATTAATTTAATTGCAAAGTTGCAATCTGCCTAATAGCTAGAGACTTCTAACCACAGCTACAATACTGTAAACAAAACACTTCATCTGCTGACCTTAATGCTCATTCTGCCCTCAAAAATAACAATTCAATTTACAGTTACAGAATGCAATATCCGAACATCAATCATGGAAACAAATATCACAGCACTAGAAAAGAACTTGTAATGGGATCAAGACCTGTTTCATAATCACAATGAACAACACATCCCAACCAGAGGAAACACATAGTTAATCATAACAAAACCCACCTACACACATTAACGGCATTACTTTCACACCAGCAGTCATGTCATCAGAGTGGGAGTCATGTTTTTAACACTGAAAGCTCGAGGTGCACATTAATGCACACCAACCTTGTGGAGGGAGCTGCTCCTCTCAAGGATTGTGTTCTGCAGTTGTGTCATTACTGCTGTCTCCATGTCTGAGAAAAAGGAAACATACCATCAGGAAAATATCTTGGGAGGTACACAGTAATTGTTGTAAAACCATCAGATGCACAGCTCTCAGGTTAGTGTTTTCTGTTAGTGGGGAAAAAAAAAAAAAACCTCTGATATCACAGTGCAAGTCTCCGAGGAGGTCATCTAGCTCCTTGGTTCTCTGGCTGCGGTAGTGCAGACGGTCCTCTGACAGAAACTAGTCCACACACACACACACACACACGGTACAAACACATAGATAATAAAGATAATAAAAACATGAGCAATTTTGTCATTTAAAAAACACACAAAGACAAGATCACAAACACACCATAAAATCAAGCCCCCCTATCTCAAAATCCTCCTTCTCCACCATACTGGGAAGGCGAGGGACAGAGAGCAGGAATCCGATCTGTAAGGACAATTAAACAATGAGCACTCATATACAATGTATTTTGCTCCAGAGAGACAGTTTTCTCCATATCTGATTGTATGAATTCCTCCGGTAATATACTACCTGCAGCCACAAGCCAGATGACTTAATAAAAATCTAATTGTTGGAAAATATATCAGATCAGCCAGTAGCTGTATAGACATAAAGATTGGACCAGAGGGATGTAGATGACACAGCAGGAGGGGATACGGGCATCCAGATGTTCCAGCTCTCTTCTGGCAACATCTGTCAGGAAGTCAGACAACCCCATCATCCTCCTCTTCTCTGACAGAGGAAGAGAGTGTAATTAAGAATTCAATTAAACCAGAATATAAAAAAATCACACAGGCCCTGTAGTATAATATTATAAGCTAAGTTCTTTGTCTATCTGCTAAATGTACTGTGTCTACAATAATGATTACTATGATTACTATACTCATCACAAACATGATTGAAGTGTGAAGAATAATGTCACAATATATGTAAACTGTGTGTATCACTAATTATGTGCAAGCAAATATATTATTTTTTAAAAATGCAGTATGAAAAAGTTAGAACATAATGGTGTATTCCTGGATGAGAATATGGTTTTTAAAAAATGTAGTAGAAGAGAATCAGAATATAATGGTGTCTACTGAGTATGGATTTAACTAAAAGAAAATAGATAAGCCTTATGAACATAATTATATAAGATTTATGCTTTAAGAGTGTTGAGAAATAATAATCCAGGTGTTATACTGAGAATGATATTTGATTAGAAGAAAATAGACATGGCCTAGGCATATAGAGCTGTGTGCCCTAGGCACAGGTGCGTGAAAGGCCAGTTTCTGTGTAAATGGAAAGTTTCGGTAGACATCCAGTTTCTAGGGAGAATACAGAAATATGATAGTGAAATATGATAGGGGGTGTGGGCAATTTTTGGACTATAAAAGAAGAGGTCACATATTAGATTTTCAGATCAACTTTTGTGCACTGAATTCTGCCTCCTGGTGATTTTTGAAGACTTTGAAGGTTTTTGAACAATTGATAAGACTCAAGACTTAGAATCTGGTCCATGATTGGGGCATCCGTCCCACATCAGCCCACAAATTAAACTGACACTTCTCTGTACTTACTCTCATCTATTGCAGGGTCCACGTTTGGTTTGATGGTGAAGCGGTTCTCGGCTATGCTGGTTTCAAAATCCACCTATATGTCCCAGATCAGAGATGAGTCACTCTCATAAATACTTCCCATTACATATATTACCATATATTAAGAGAAATCCATACACTGCAGATAAGAGATAAGCATAAAATGGTAAAAAGATAAATACAATGGTCATGCCAATAATGGGGATTGGAGGGAACCTATAAACACTGTTTTGAAAGAACAAACCAAAAACAGCAATAAATGTAAGTCATAACAGCTGCTAGCATCTCTATGAATTTGTACATATTTTGTGTATATACTGGGGTGGGATTTGGGGGCACAACATAATAGGAAGAACTCACAACTCGGTTGATGATGGAGGAGATATAGTGAAGGTCATCAGAGAACCCCTCACTGATGTCATGAAAGAGCTGAATGGATTGAGGCAGGTGTCGCACTATGTTCCTTATACACACTGCACTGCACACTGTCTGAAAAACAACACACACAAACACAACATTTTATAAACATTTAAAAGAACCTGTCACATGGAAAAGATGGGCATGATAATACTGTAGCTCCAACCTTGTAGAGACTCTGCCAGTCGCCCACTTTGGTGTGAGAGAGAGACATCCTGTGCAGAAGAGTCTACCACGCAGCACACACGCACACGCACACGCACACACACACACACACACACACACACACACACACACACACACACGTAAAACTGGCTGTAGGCAGATGACATAATGTTAATGTTCAGATGGAGACATGTCAGGTAAAGTGGTAAATGGTCACAGATGTGAAGAAAAGGAGGTAATTGGCCACAGTTGTTACTGGTATGTTTCTGATGTTGCGTAGCAAGGACTGCAGGGTACTCAGGACATCTGAGTTCCGAGGTGATGTGAGGAAATGTATCACTTCCTGTCTCCTGTGTAACACAGCCAGGTCCTGCGTTGGCCGCAGAAACCACTGGCTAACAGGAGAGAAGACATCATTAACACCTATAGTACCTCTATAAAACAAATAGTAAAAACTTGCTATCCTGTCTCTTAAAAATAATATTATGTGTGCACAAAAAAATAACGTGTATAAAAAGATGGCAGATTTACAGGAATGTCCATTCCCATAATTGTAGCATGGAATTAATGATGCAGTTTGTTGGAAAAGTCGACATATTTGTCTTGTTGCAATCAATACAATGTAAACAAACATAAATCTTGTAATTTGTTGGTAAGTATATGATAAGTATATAAATTAGCTATAAACTTACCCTGCCTATTAGCAGTAGTCATAATGTCAGTATTAGTAGTAGTAGTGGTAGTACTGCAGCATTACTAGAGGTATCTGACAGCAACTTGCTACACAAACTGAATAAACTTGGCTGTTACACAGCTTGGTTGTAAATACATCAATTTATTTTAACAGGGAAACAAAAACCTGTCTAAAGAAATAACAGACATATATTTGACTCCATCATTTGAGAGCGTAAAGAACCCTTAAATACTTTTATTCTGTGCATTATTCTGTGGCCTGAGGTGATTCTCACCGTAGCAATTTGGAGCCAAACTTAGACCTGCAGCGGTTTAGTATACCTGTAGTAAACGATAGGGCAATTACTTAGTGGTCACATCATTACAATAACAAGAACAAAGATACAATCCTGAAATGCACCTGTCTGAGCTGCTTACCATAAAGACTGAGTCCTTCTTTTTCGCCTGAATGCAGCTTGTACACTGATGGGTGAAGTTCTGACTTGAAGATCTGCAGGACACTAGAACAATTCAAAATCCATTGTGATCTCTCTCTCATCCACTTCTTTTTGTCTGTGTTCGTCTGTGTCATCTAATGATAAACCTGATCTAAACATGGTATTTCATACAATGATGCAATACATAGTGTACATAATAAAATATACCAGACCACAAAACATTAAATAAGATATAATACAACTGAAAAATTATAAAAGATATCAAATACAAACAGCAGAAGTAAAATGACAGACATAAGAAAGTCAGAAAAGTCAAACTTAAAATCTATTGGTAGACAGTTTCAGTATATTCAATTACTAGGAGCCTCACTGCAGGTTTTAGTTGACAAGATATTTAGAGATTTAACAGAGATCATTAATATAACCATGGCAAAACCTTGGACACATTTTCAAACTGTACTCTTACCTGTATGTGTCTCGGTCAATACACACCACGCCTTTCCTGTATTAAGATGAAGCCAATTGCACTTTGATGAGTTCTAAGCAACAATTTTCATTCATGATACTTTTGCATCACAAAAGAGAGGTTTGGTTTGCTCTTATATAAACAAGAGAGAAGTAGAGAAATAGACGGAATGGGAAAAATGTGAGCTATAAGTAAATGGCTCTTTGCTGCATGTTTGACAGACTAAAACTGGTATAGCTTAACACAGAGAAGGAAAAAGTCATTCTTCATTGAAGAAAACTCTTTCAGTGTCCTCATTATGTAAAATGTGTGATCACAATGTTGTGTGTGTGTGTGTATGTGTGTCTGTGTGTGTGTCTTACAGTGTGTAGGTGTTGAACTGTAGGATAGGAACTCCAACACTACTGTCTTCCAGCTCCACTCCCACTCTCCTCCTGTCCAGACATTTTAGCAAAGCACCCACTGTCCTCAGCTACGTAACGGATGCACACACACACACACACACACACACACACATACCCCAATGAAAATGAACAGAAAAGCACAAGAAAATGATTGACACTTGAGGATGATATGTAAACTGTTGACTCACCATCAGGGGAGAGTGAAAGGAGATACAGGAGGAGAGGTAGGACATTTTGTCTCTCTCGGAAACAGAAGCAGGAAGGAAAGGTAGATGGGCAGATAGCAGCCTCTGCTTACCAACCTCCAGACCTGCAACATTCAAAGTTAGGCCATTTATTGTGCAAAATCATGCAAATGTCATGCAAAAAGACTGCCCAAATATTGATGAGAATATTTGGATATTATAGGTGGATATTTGTTTACCAAAGTCAACATATGGATAAGTAACCACTTCTGGTTTGTAGTCTGGGTTTGAACCTGGGATATATCAGAGAAGTGTTTGAAGAAAATTAAAAATAGCTGTGAAGAAAAAGTTACTGTCAAAGTTTTATTTTATATGTAACTACGGTGTGCTCGAAAAAGAAAAGCAGTTCTAACAGTCATGCAATCACTTATCTCCCTTATCACAACTAGCTGGCTGCAGTGTCCCCAATCTCATTTCATTGCCTTGACCCAGAAACTACTTGTCTCACACCATATCAAAACAAAACTTTCTGTGACATTTTTCTGTTTCTCATTCTCTATGCATAGATAATTATGTCCCAGAGCTCACCCAGTTGTTGCAGGAAGCGGGTCATGCAGCGCTCCTGCTTTGCACTGGTAATGATTACATCGGGACTAACCTCCTGAATAACTAAACAAGGGAAATTAGATGAGCCGTATATCAAGTGTGATAAACATAAGTCAGTTTACAGACAAGATCTTAATATTTAGGCAATTAAATCCATAAAAACCATGAACCTAATTATTTTGCAAAAGAGACTAATATTGTGTCAGTAACAGGTGTAGTGTTTACCTCTGGCCAGCAGGTGAAGCTCATGGTTGTCAGGAGTGTCTATCATGTAGTGTAAAGAGGAGTCCTGACTGTCATAGAAGCAGAGACCCACCTGTCCATGCTGGGCCAAAACACTCAATAAAACCTAGAAATAAAAATGTAAATGCAATAGTGGGCATCTGACTGCTGCAACTATCTACAACTCTGCTGGTGAGTGTAAGGCAGCTTACTGCAGGTGAGTCTTCCTCCTCTTCATCTCCATTTATACCTGGGGGATCAAAAACTAGCCCTCCTCCTCTCAGACCTTCCAGTGCTGCCATGAAGAGTTAAGTCTACGAACCATTAAAATTAAGGGAATTTAATGCTCAACATCAGTTATTTGACTATACAAAAAGGCATGATATTTAATCCTGCAGTAATGCTTTTTGCCCACTGGTGGCCACTGGAAACAACTTGTGAACACAACATTGGCATATCATGGCCTTTTAAGTTGATATAGTGAACGAGTTAGCTTATTAGCAAGTTGCTTATTTACACACGCAGCACAAGGGGACATTATCACTCATTTGTGTCGTGTTTGTGTCCACCTGATGAATGTAAGTGCAATTCACTCTCTTTTAGCTCTGTTTTGGTCTCTACCAACTCCTGCTCCCAGAAGTCTATTGCCTCCACCGGCTGGTCACTATCTGTGTCTGCTGTTTGGTGCTGGGCAGGTAGTGTACATATACTCCATTACAAGTAAATTATATAGATAATTATATCACTGGATCACTATTATTCGTATATTGAACTATAAGCGGCACTCAATGGTGTAGTTAGTCAAAGTGGTGCTCTTTTGAACAATTTCATATAGTAAAGTGATTTAATCTATAATAATCCGTAATATTTTATAAATCAATCAATCGTTTTATATGTAAAATCTTAAACCGAAAAGTGACTATTAAGTCAATCAGTCAGATAAATGTAGTATAAAGTACAATATATACCTCTGAAATGTGATGTAGCAGAAGTATAAAGTAGTACCAAATGGAAATAGCTGACACCCAAATATTAAGAACTAACACCCTAAAATTGTTCTTAAGTACAGTACTTAAGTAAATATTCTTAGTTATTTTTCACCACTGTAATTACAACCTTTCACGATGTTTTCTGAAACACTGTCACAACAAAAAAACTGATTAATGTTATAGCCGCCTTTAGCTAACCTTCAGTGAACCAACGTAAGCTAGTTAGCCCCGTTTAGCGAAAGTACAATTACTTGCAGTCTGCGTTTAGTTAGCTGACATATACTCACACGATGGGTTGAGACGTTTTACAATAAAGCCAACAACAGTTATTTATAGTAAGTAAAACTTGATTTATAACGGAAAGGAGGTTGATAAATGTCTTATCCGTGGCCGTTTTTATTTCTGTGCTACCGCAATCTTCGTCCTTCCGTTGTCATGGCAACAGTGATGTGAACTTTGATAAACGGGCCCAATATGGGACCAAAGACCCTAACTAAACAAAATATAGTCAGGATATTTGTTTGACTTTATCTTTATTTCATCATCTTATTGTTAATTTTCTAGCGGTTGATTAATATACACACATGTAAGCAGCATTTTATTAATGTGGAGCTAATTGCAATTTCTTTACGTACTGTTGAGTAGTGTAATCTATAATCATCACATCATCATATTTTAAAAGATTATATGATTTGTATGAGAAATCTTTATCTCATATCTCACTTTCTATAAAACCCTTGCTTCTATCTAATCGTCAAATATGTTCATTCAAAGCACCAATAACAAATTTTGCTTGTAATTTATTAGTAAAGTAAACAACCATATTATCCCAGGCATCAATATGATCTAATAATTCTTAGTGTCACCTCTATCTGTGTACCAAGCAGGCTTTAAGTAATTAAAAGCAGATGTAAGTTTATATTGACCCTCTGCAGTAAAATGATCTGGCTGTGTGATATTTTTTAGGAAGCTCAGGATTGTTTTGATAACAACAATTCATAACAGTTATTTCCCCCTTCTTCTCTCCTTTCTCCTTTTCTAAAAACACTACCAAAGTATCCTGATGCAAATGAATGGAAAGTGTAAAACAGAAATACAGACAATTTAAATTGGGAGTCATTTATTTTATACACAAACAAAGAAATGTGCAGAATTAAAGATACACATCTTAATTTAACGATAGTGCTTTCTCACAATCCAGTTCACTGTTTATATTTTAAACACAGTTTCAAAAGTGTTTCAAAATATTATCAATGAACTATGCTTATATCGCATTGTAATAAATAAGATGAATAATAAATACATGTCTTGCCATAATGTCACACGTACTTACATAATTTTTCATAAGAATGCATTTTAAGTTCTTGGTACACTGTACAATAATTGACAAAAGCATTCCTACTGTGTCCGTGTGTGTGCAAATTGATGACTAGAAAGTAAGTAGTTCTGGAGAAAAGGGGGTAGAGGCAGTTTGTCAGTTTGATTTTGCCTCTGCTGCCCTAAAAAGTGCCGAATTGACAGTCCACATAAAGCCATCAGTGCTGGGGGATCACCTGAGAATGAAAGAGAAGGAAAAAGTATTAGTTTTACAGTATGTGTTTTATAAGAGCCAAGTTACAGTAACCCCAATTGTCCCTGTCATTGCTATTCTATCCAATTCAAATCTGCTTAATAGTGACTAGATACTCACGTGTTGCACCATTCAGGTAGCGTAGTCGTATGCTGGCTCCACCTCTCACACTGCTCACCGCTGGGAACAGCTCCACTCCACGAGGAAGGTCTTTAAAAGCTACACCAAGAAAACTGCCATCAACAATGAATCCAAGAGTCCCTGCATCGGCGTCCAGGACCAGCAGGACGCGCTCAGGGATGGGGAGAGGTTTGTCTGCCACTTGTGTGTCTGGTGAAGTGGAAGACTGTGGCTTAAAATCCTCTGCAGCCTCAGAGTGACATCTCCTCCTCCTTCCTGGGTAAAGTCCTAGACTCTGTCCTCCATGCCAGAGCTGATTGGTTTTAAGTTCCCAGCCCCAGGACTGCACGTCTCCACCCACCAGCACGTTGTACCCTGAGGCCTGCAGAGGACAATCCGGCCTGGAAATGCCCACGACAGCGTGACTCCCTCTGTGGTCGGGGCTCCAGAGAACCTCCCAGACATGAAGCCCACCTTTCACCCCCATCTCCGCTCTCACCCCATCGCTGCTAAGCTCGACCGGTGAACGTGTCACTTTCTGTTTGCAGGCAGAGAGCACAAAGTGAGGAGATCGGTGGACTGAGCTCCAGTGTGAGCGACTGTCTCCTGGACAAACTGGTGAGGAATTCAGTGTGACAGCGAGGCGAGAGCAGGTTGGGACAGCCAGTGGAAGGAAAGCTGATGAAGAGGAGGGAGGGCTGTCAGCTGCCCTGCTGTACGACCAAGCTGACAGCGAGAGACCCATTGGAACAAACAGTCAGTAGAGCTGGACACAGGCAGGCTCGGTGCTCAAGTGTTGTCCGAGAGGAACTGGGGAGAAGACAGAAAACAAGACACAAGTTAATAAAAGTTGTAAGTGTATACACTTTTTTCATTCAGTGTTAGAGTAGAGGAGAATAAAATAAGGTAGGGAAGAGTAAGCTTTGGTAAAGCAGAGTAGAATAAGGTAGAGTGGAGAGCAGATTAAAGTAGCAGACAGCAAGGTGAAGTAGAAAAGAGAATGCCAAAGTAACGTAAGGTCAGGTATTATAAAGTAGATTAAGTGGTGTTGAGGAGAGTGACGTGTGTAGAATAGCAAATGATAAGGTAGAGTAAGGTGAGGTAAAGCAGCGGAGAACAATGTAGAGAGCAGAATACAGTAAGGAAAAGTTGAACAGAGGACAGCAGAGCAGAGGGAGGCAGGTAGTAGAGAATTTGAATGTTAGGGCAGAAGAAAGTTAAAACAATCAGAAAACAAAGGGGAGCGACTAGAATAAGAGGAGTGGAGTTAAGAATTGGGATGGTAGAGTAAAGCAGTAGAGCTTAAAGAAGTAACTGATTAGTCAGTTGATTGAACGTAAAATGGAGTTGAGCAGAGTATTGATTCAAAAGTGAAAAGTTACAGAACCACAAAAATACTCCTTTAAAAGTTTTGCATTTAAATTTACACAAGTTCACAAGTAAGAATTCCCAATGTTCAGAAATAAATTATAGTATCTGTTGATGACATGTAAGCAGCATTTTAATTTTGGTGTCGCCCAAGCCAGTTCTATGTATTTTATATATACTGCTGGAAGTTTAAATTTACTCTTACTGAACATACAATACACCTAATTTTTATATGCTCATTACAGGTTTTAAAAATCCTAATCTGTAAAGCAGCTGTCACATAAATGCAGTGTTAATGGTAAATGGTACAGTATTTCCCTCTGAGAGCAAAACCTCAAGAATTGAACAGTAATTGTTAGTTGATTTCCAGCAATGGGTAAAGTAGAGTTAGAATAAGGTAAAACGGAGAAATATGGTAAGTTAGAATTGAGCAAAAGGTAGAAAGTCCCTACACATGTAAAGATGGTCCAGGTTATTTCACCTGTTGGAACAGGTCAGTAAAAATAAATAGTAATAAAAGTCTTACCAGCTGTTTTGGCGACTCCTTCCCTCTGGTCGGCACAGAGAAGCTGTTTCCAGACACCCCCTCTCAGTGTCCCTATCAGTGTTTTTAAGACACTCTTATCATCTCGTACGTCTTATCGCAGCTCGGTAACGTAACTGCTCTGTGTCTCTGCTCCGGTGTTTTGGTTTTCCGGGACGACCTCCGGGGCAAGAACACAGAGCACAGTCCAGACTGACGCCATCCAGAGCCGCAGTGACAAGGACGAGATCCCATGACGCGTTTGTTGGATGAGGCAGGTTAAGAAGGAACCACGCTGTGATTGCAGCGCATCCACTGCCCGGTTTATCTCTGTCACACCTCTCTGATTTTACCCTCTGATCTTCTTTCCTTTTTTTTTTTTTTTTTTTTATCGCGTTCTGTAATGAATATAAACATAAATGGCGAAACATAAGAAGAGAATCAAACTTGGGCTTTTAATCAATAAGAAGATAAAAATACAATAGAATCCGAAGCGGCTCATTATTCCGGAGAGCGCAGGCGCACAAGGGGGTGGTTTAGCCCTTAGCCCTGTCTTACAGGCACATGCAAAAGGTACTGGTCAGTTCAGAATTAGATTTGTAGATAGATATAATGACAGATGATTTTGGTAATGGAAACCTATTACTTGTGGGCTGTAGTACTGAATAATCTGTTGATTGCTGTCTCTCATTTGTTCTGTGAAATGGCAAATTAAATCATGTTACTTTAAGTCATCTAAATGATTAACCTTTTAGTTTATGTTTTTATATTTTCTTCAATCAATTTATCAAGACTTTGTTTTATAAAAAAGGGAAACTATATAGACATATATAGGCTAGTGACAGAAATACATAGGCTACTGTCTAATATCATAGAGGAAAGAAAAAACATTTTTAAAAAAATTAAAAAAATTAAAGTTATGTCGGTCAATAAGTTATATTATATGAACACAATAGTGGTCCAATTCTAATATGGGACCTGTCCCATGTAGTGTGACATTGTAGAAGAAAGCCCGTGCAACACCCCAAAAACAAAAAACAAGAAGTCAGTTTTTGTTGCTTTTGTTTGCTTCCTTGATTCCTATTCCCACATCTTTCCCCTCTTTATGTTTCTTGTGAGTATGAACAAGGCTAATGCATCCAATCTGTCCAGTCTTGTCGAGGCTAAAACCCAGCAACCTTATCTCTTAACTGTAAGACAGTACTGAGGGCTTCAATACCAAAACAGCCCAGCGGAGGAGAGCAGAGATGAAAGTGGGTCACATCATGTTTTGTATTGTAGGGATGTACAGAAAAAGAACAGGATTTTAATTCTTTAAAACTGCTGTGCTTTCAGGTCTGTTAATTAAAGCCACATGCAACAAATGTAATCAGTAGGCCTACATCAATTTCCATGTGTGGATTGCCATTGACTTCCTCTGGCTTCTGCTGTCTGCTCTGTATTTAAACCTGTACGACCGTTAGATAATTGTGGCAGATAAATTTAATAATCATGCAATTTGAAAAACTACAATATACATTGTGTATTGTACTAAAATCTTCTAGTATTTGCTGATATTTCTGTCTCAATTTGAAAAGGTTTTACTGGATAGTCTGTCTGTTCTGTTGTGTTCAAGACGCTCTGAGTCACAACACTAGTATTTCTCTGAGACCTAAAAGATTAAAGATCTACTCTAAGATGAAACTGAACACAGCTTTGGATGGTTTTGAAAACATCTGCAACAGATTCAGATGTTCAGTCAGTTAGAGTATATGCGTCCCAGCTGTTGCCACCAAGGCAAATTTAAATTCAGCCATTAATTTGATTAAATTTGATATCATCTCTTACCAGCAGATTCCTGCATGCTGGGAATCAGCCCAGCAAGTGAAAAGTTGAGACCCAGCGGCAGTGCTGCTTAATATGAGACAAATCACATTTCTCTACCCAGTTTCGGTATATTCCAGAGGCTTATACTTACATAACACTTTCATAAAATTTCATCATATATGAAATAGTTTTTTCGTGTCTAACATTTTTGAAAAAGATTGGCAAAAGATCTAGCACACATTTCCTTGTGGTAATAATTTAAGTTAATTTCATGTATCACCACCATCCTCACTTATCTTTCATGTAATGATAAAGCTAGCAGCTGCTTAGCTTTGCATAAAGACTGAGAATGAGGGGAAATAGTTGCTTGGCTTTGTCCAAAAGTAATAAAATCCACCTACCAGCACTTCTAGCATTTCTGTATGTTGCCAGTGAATTTTTTCAAAGTGCTGCTGTATTAATGTTTCGTCACAGTAGTACTGCTTCAGAAACACAGCCTAATGACCTTCACTGGAATTAAACTGACAGTGTGTTGTAGTGTGATCAAAGAGAGAATTTTGCAAAATAAAGTCAGGGAGTGCTAGTTTTCTTCTTTGTTTACTTTGGCAAATACCACTGGTGTGGGTGTACTATAAAGCAATTTACCTGCCAAACTATATCTTGTTATACAGGGCAAAAACAAATCCCAAGTGAAAAGACTGAACAAAGCCAAGACGTAACACTGCTGTTTACTATTAGCTACAGTATACACATGGGATAAGATGGTTGAATATAATGCCTTAACTTAAATTCTTATAATCAGTGAATTAGCTGAAAGAGATCATCTGATCCAGATTGCACAAAACATCATGTTTGTGCTTGAAAAGCGCTGGGCTGTTTTGGTATTTGTGCCTTTGGTTTGGTTACATAATGTTTGTCCTACTTTGAGCAGCAAAACAACGACAGCCTCTTGAAATTTTAATGTTTCTTACCCTCTCTAGACAGTGACAGTAAAACCAGCAGGACAGTAAAAAAAGAGGTTAAGGAGATCTGTTAAGATGTTTATGAGAGAGATAAGGAAGAACAAGAAAACTCAACTGATGGTCTAGTATTGATGTTGTTGATCTTAAAGACATTATAAAAAATTTAAATTCTGGTAAACTGATCAAAACTAACGTCAGCAGATAACTGTTTTGTTTTGGTAAGTGTGATATAATACAATATAATATATAATATAATCTGATACGATAATATGATCATATGATATCTAATGCTGAACTGTGTTGCTGGCTTTGTGTGTAGAAGCAGTTGAAGTAGTATTAAGAGATGGAAAAAAAGGCAAAAGGGATGAGGAATGCAAACTGTGGTACAAATTTGTACTTTTGTAAACTGAACTCTCCTTGTGCCTCAGATCCAGTCTCCAGTCCTCGTGTTGTCAGCCACGCTCAGCTCTGTTTTTGTCTTCTCCCCGGATCGACCCGAGCCCTCTCCCACTCATGGATATTCTGGTGAACTGCTCTGCTCCAGCTCCGTCCAAACCAGCTCCCTTATGCTGCTTCAGTCCAGCACCTCGTTCCCAGCTGCTCTGCACAGATTCTGGTTATACCCCTTCAAGGGAAGAAAACCAATTCATCCACCTTTTGCCAACAAAGTGTTTTTGTGCGTTTCTCACCATCTCGCTGTAATTGTGGCTCCAGATAAATGAAAGATTCTCACAGGGAACACAAACGCCTGAAGGAGACCGGGAAAGTTTGATGGAGCGGGGTGTAACAAAAAATACCAAAACAAATATTTAATGTGTCAAAGTCATCCACTTGAACAGACTTATTTTCAAATTTAAATAATAAAGCCTTTTTTTAATGTCAAAACTATTACAACACAGGGCTTCGAAGAGCATTGTACAACCTCAAAAATATCTGCAGAAGCGGCTAGCTTGCCCCCAGAAGGCCATGTGCCCAGCCAGCAAGCTAGCTGCCTGCCCGAACTTACTCCCTCAATTCTATATAAGTTCAAAATTAGGGTCAAAAGGATCTAGATTTTTCTAAAGTAATGTTCACAAATAAGTGTCCAGTTTTAAATCAACCTTTGTAAACCTGTAAAATAGATCTGCACGAGAAATTTAAGTTTGTGCATTTGAAAAAAAGATGTGGTTGTGTCAAAGAGATTTGTATTTGTAGCAAAAACCCCCAAAAGACTATGTGAATCAAAACTGAACACATTATCAGTCGTGAGGTTAAACAAAGACACGATGAAAGAACAAATGCTTTTGTAGATGTCTGTGTACAGATATAGAAAAACTGTAAAACTCATGCGTGCATTCCCAGTGTGACACTGACCAGTCTTTTTTAACAATTCAAATTTCTTCTACACACACACATTTTTTTCACATGCAGATTTATTTTACAGGTTTACAATGGTTGGTTTACAACTACACACTTTGGAATTATTTGTGAACATCACTTTATGTTACATTAAGTTCAAAACCATTTTGACCCTAATTTGACCCCATAGTTAGGTGTAGTCATGCACATAATTTATCATTTCTTGTGGTACTGGCCTGAGGTGGTTCCTTGCATCCCTACGAAAACATATTATGTATTTAATATATGCTATTTTAATATTAAATATTTAAATTGCATTGTAACACAAATGGAGGTTTTAAGACAAGACAAAAAAAAGATGAACCTCATTAATCCCATGAGGGGATTTTGTAATTTTGTTTAAAGTTTGAATACAGTTTCTATGTTGTGTCTAGAAGGAGATACAAATCAAAAAATGGTGGAATAATAAAGAACTTTTGAACCTGAGAAACCATATAGTGTGATTGGTTTCACAGCAATCCCACCAATCTAAAATAAGACAAAAACATGCGCAACTATATAAAAATTAAAACATAAAAGTGCTGTAAAAGTAGGTTATGATCTCCTTAATAAGATACATGGCAATGCTGGGGAAAAAAAAGTAGCTTATCTAGAGTCTGTTCATTTGTCTTCTGGTGGAGTGCCTTTGTTTTTCTTGATAACACACGCATCCGTCGTATCTTTCCTTTAATATAATCTAGAGTCTGCTGACTATCAGAGTCTAGTTTACCTTTGTCCTTAAGACAGAGACACAGATTTCATGGGTATCAGATCATGTGACTATAATAACTTGATGTTATAAAGGAGTAAAAGTTTTATTATTTTGTCATGCATACAGCTATCCCCAGCCTGCAAGCCCTTGCAAGACACCAGCAGTTAATAGGAACAAGAGTGTAGTGTTAACATTTTCAAATAATAAAACAACCTTCACAGTCAAATCTTCATACCATCCTCAAACTCATTGTCTACAACAAAATCTGCGAATCCCTGACAAATCCAAGTAAATAAAAATTAAATAGTAAATCTTACCTTCTTCAGTTTAATCAAGCCATTTCATGAAAAAATAGCTCTCTTAAATCATCGTAATTTATACAGTACAAAGAAAATGGGACGTACTTTCCACTGACGCAGAACACACAACTTGTTTTCCACCTGAATATTTTCAACTTTACCAACCTCAATTAGCAGTAAAACTAAAGACTGATTTGAAGATTGTGGTTCAATCAAGATATTATATATGATTCAGGGCAAAACTTATGTTTGATATATGCAGTTTGATTCATGTATATATGTCCATAATTTAGGCTTTGACAAAATATTTTCAACAAAATTTCAAGAAAAGCTTACTTTTAATAAATTAATATCAACATAATTATTAAATAATTATGAAATTACAAAAAATGTATTACAAAAAAAGATGCAGACATAAAGCCTATCAACATCCTCAAGAATTGAGTAAGGCTTTTTTGCCCACAGAGAACTGCATGATTTACTCCACATAAAACCCTTCTTATTTATTTTATCCACCGCCATTTTGGCTTAGATGATTTCACATTGTTGCTTGTATTACAAATATTTCAACCAAAAGTGGCTGACTACCTCAACTTGATGGCACCAACACCCGACCTAGAATAGAAAAAAAAAAGAAAGAAAAGCAGTCACGCAATGTTGATTTTGAGTCAAAATGATTGGGTAGTTGAGACATGTTAAAATCAAGAAAGGTTGCTTCCTTGTCAAACTACAAGTGTTACATTAAATCCAACAGATTTACACAAATAATCACTGGTGGGGTTGCCCCTCTTGCTCTATGATTTCGTACAGGATTGTATCGATACACTGACGTCTATGAGTTTAGGTTTCGGAAAGTCCCAAGAGACCTGCTGTGCTACTCTCTGTTTCTGTGCTGTTAGTTCTTATATTAACACCTGATTACACAAGTGACAGATTCAGTGACAGATTTTGACACGGCCTATTTATCTCTGCACACTTTTTGTCTCAGCTGTTAACTTTGAAGGCCTATAGACTACGATTTTCTTTTTTTTCCCTGGTTAGTTTGGCCCTGTCTCTCACCAGTAGCGTTCTTCTTTATGTAGTAGACCACACCAGCAAGTAAAAAGACCAGCCCCAGCACCAGCCCTGCTGTCCCAACAGCAGTCTTATTCCTCTGTGACTCAGCCAGGGGGTCTGAAAACACATACATTTACATACTGTACATTACGTTCTTACATAACTGTCATAACTGTACTCAAACAAACTCGTTGAGTATTTTTTATTGATGACGTTCAAAAACAATTTTGCTTTGGTAACACCTCTTGTAACTCACCCCAGTCATAAAGTTTGGGCTCCTTGAGGCTGGCGTGCTCCACCATACAGGTGATTTTCTCTCCAGGTCTAGGTGTGTACTCCAGATGGGAGTGGATCTGGTAGAGCCAGTTCCCATTGGACAACTCATCGGTGGACGTCACATCAGATGTCACCATCTTTCCGTCCCTCAGCCATTTCACATTGATTCGTTTGGGATAAAAGTTGTACACACTGCAGAGAAGCATGCCTGGATGTTTGCTGCTCTCTGTCTTAACTGACCTCAGCAAGACATAGGGTTCAACTGGAGGAAAATATAAATAGACAAAATAGATGATGAAATCACAGATCTTGTATTAATACACATAATACCATAATTATTCAAGTCTGAATATTTTTAAATAAATAATATTTAGGCTACATATGCATCTATGTACAGCCACTCTTAAACACAGAAAGTGTGCTACCCCGGTATTTCCTGACCTTAAATATGTATTTTTATAGGTACCCCATAAGTATCTTATTGATACCACATACATGCAAAATAACTACAGTGTAATTTCCAGGCTGTAATCTCAAGCATTACCAAAGTTTAAAATCACCTGGTTTTGAAAGGACTTCAACTGCCTGTGGCATATGGGTTTTGCATGTCTCTTCGTTCTTTCGTTCTTGTTTCAGAAAAGATGGGTTCTTGTTAAGGTCGTCTGCAAGTTCCTTTGTTTTTTCTGTGTAGCCGATAAATTTTCCTGAGGTGCTGTTATATTGGCCAAGAAGCACTTTATTACAGTAGATTTGCTCTAGATAAACAACCTCATGAGTGGTAGTCAACTGGCAACGACTTACACCATAACCGAAGAAAGCACCTGTAACATAAAGCCACAAAGGATTATAAGTTGTTTTTTTTTTCATTCATGATGTTCTCACATACTCTGTGTTTTAAAACTCTGATGATGTGTACTAACATTTTATTTTTATTACAGTAATTAAAGGTAGAAAGTCATGACACTGCTGATTCAAATGCTTTCACTAGGTTCAAAGATTTGTTGACACTGAAAGCTGTGGAAATAAACTAAGAATATGAACAGGCTTAAGTTCAATTCTGAAGTTCCAGGACCGTATTTGAGCATTTTCATTTTATGCTCGGCTACTTTAGCCTACTATATATGTCAAGTACACTCAATTTCAGAGGAAGATATTGTATTTTTTTTCTCTACTAGCCTATATTTATCTCACAGCTGTAGTTTCTAGTTACTTTGCAGATGAAGATTTTGCAAGGCATCAATGCAAGACATGGTTCAGGAAACGAGGCGAGCGAAGTTGCTCTGCCACATCTTGCAACATATTATGCATCAGTAATAGTAAACCAATATTATACAAAATGTGTCACTTAAAGAGCCAATTATGCATTTATAGTCTTATTATTATTATTATTATTATTATTATTATTATTATTATGGTGCCATACTTATTTTTTTAAGGTGCCATATGTCTGCATTTCCTTCAGTGATAGCTCTAACTACTTCTTCAACCATTGGCCACTTACAGTATTGAGCAGTTCTTTCACCTCTTGGCACTTCAATAAGTACAGCAGTGTGAGAAGCCTCACTGTATATCAACAACAGTAGTGAACGCAGCTCAGCTCATACAAGCTCGACGTTACATGTTGCAAGTGAAGTCTGTTTCGCCTCATCTTTACCTTTACCTGAACCAAATCTCCATCCCAGCCCTTCCACTCCACCTGACCCCAATCTGCATGATCTCGATCAGGAAGCCACAGTGAGCTTCTCAGGTGGGCATTCTTGTGCATCTGACCACCTCCTCACCGGTCTGACACAACAATGCAATAAGGTGCAAGTCAGCGAAACTCGACGGAACTTCGTCTGATTTAGTATTTATTTGCCAATGAGGTGAAACACATGTAAACAGGGAAACAGTCCTGGACACATCACCGGTTACCGGTAGTTGATTCAGACTGTCGTTAGTTACTGCACCGGTAAATTCAGTCTGTAGCTATAGCCTAGTCCAAGCTGTTATTCTAGTAAATAGGAGCACTGTTCATAAGTTTAACAGTGTTCATTTGTCACTTTTAACAGTGTTAATTCGGTGCAATCAGATCACTTTAAATGAATTGATAGTGTCATTCACATACCTATGTAGGCTATTCAACATCTCTTAGCAGCAACCGCAGATTTGGCTTTATCCACCCTTGTCTATGATCCAGCAAGACCCCGAAATAATGACAGAGGCTGTTTTTCATGTGACTTACCCGCTCTTAAAAATAACAATGACAGGCACAGCAGGGAAAAGAAGCTGCGAACATGCATGGTCGGTCTTACATGAGAAGTGCAAAACTGGAAGTATATTGATTTCACATAGAGAGCATGAGGAAGTGAAGCAGCCACAGGAGAGACTGCCCAAAATTTAATTACTGTAAGCAGGCGTGGCACATGTTTGTTTTCATATTTCTGTGCTGGATTTGTACACACAGCCTTGGTTTAACACACAACACTGTTATTAACTTGACTATTGACTCTTCTTGTTAAGTGACAGTTAAAAGATTCACTGAAGGATTTGTACAGGGAAGATAGGCTACCTGAATACATTGAATATATGTAAAGGAATCCTAAGGGAAGTTTACACAATACGTACATAGTGTAGATCATAAGTAAGTAAGTTTCCACAGAATGAACCTGATGAAGAATCATTTGTGTTGGGAATAAAAAAAAATGGAAGTGGGAACTTCCTTACATTGTATATGGGAATATACATTAGTGAAACCGTTGTGGGTCAAAGTTGTGGAATGGTTGCGTCATTGTTTTGGTCCACCAATCCCTCTGACTTGTGTTCTCAAAGACCAAATGCAGTTAGGTCCATAAGTATTTGGACAGTGACACAGTTTTTGTAATTCTGCCACTGTACTCCACCACAATGAATTTGAAACAGACCTATCAACTTTATGTTCAACTTTAATTCAAGGGGTTTACAGAAATATTTAAGAGTTAGAGCCGTTTATAGTCCCTCCATTTTCGGAGGCTCAGAAGTAATTGGACAACTGACTGGCCATGGGTTTCATGGCTAGATGTGGCCTTTTTCCTCATTCAGGGTTGCAAAATTCTGCAATAATTGCCGCTTTGAATCTACAATGGGTCTATTGTTTGATATTCATAAACTGAATTTTTATTAGGAGAAGTGAATTTGAATTCTGAGAACAGTATGTGGAAGTACATAGAGAGCTGAATTTTCATTGAGGTTCAAATACAGTTTCAGAGGACATTAATTCAATTTCATACTACTTCGGTTTCACGTTTATTGTAATTCAGTTCCAAACTAATAAACTAAATTTTGATATGTGCTATTCAGATTCAGTTTTTCAATGTAATTATTCAAGTTAAACAATACAGATTGAAATCATGTGATTCAAATTCAGTTTTTTAATGCATTTATTCAAGTTGAACAATTCAAACTCAAACATGATGATTCAGTTTCTGGCACATGTTTCTGGCTATAGTAGTAGAATAAAAATCTTACCTCAGAAATTTCATGAAGTAAAAATACAAGAAATACCAGAAACATCAAGTAAAGTACATGCACAACAAAGAATCAGTTTTCATGGTTAAGTATATTTATGCATACAAGGAATAATCCAGTTTCCAGTGGAGAAAATGTACTTAGTTACATCCCACCACTGCTTTCTACATACTTAGAGTCGAATAGTGTCAGTACAATTTATACATATATAAGAAATACAAAAAAGTGTATAAGTGAACCCTCAATATTCTTTACAGATATCAAAGTTACAAATACCAGCAAACCAAATAGACAGTATAAATCTGTCATATGTACTTTGTTTTAAGTCCACATGTTAATTTTATGAACCGGTTTGCTGTGTCTTTTTTCTTCATGTGTGCTCAAGAAATATTTCCCATTGTAAGACTTCACATCTAATTTGTTCTTGAATGAGCCACAACAGGCCCGATATTCATACCTCTCTCAAACCAAATCATGGTTTATTAGATAATGAGTGGTGCAAATTTGCCTTGCACGTGAAAATTATTGTTTGTATAAAATTCATGTGTACCATCATCATCAATTTCATGTGTATAATCTTGTTAAGAATTAGAAATTACCACCCATGGTGCCCTTTGACGATTAAAATTGTTCCAGCTGTGACCCCCAGAAAGCCCAGAGTCAGGCCCACTCCACAGAAAATATCTGGTCCTTGACTTTGGTGACTAAATTCAGGTTCTGTGGAGGAACATGAGAAAGGATGCATCGTTACAGAGACAAGGAATTCTTTTTTACAACAGATCATCGTATTGTTTCAATAAATGCTTTTATTAGGTAAAACAATCACCCCAGATTTTTGTTCTAGGCCTCTCCAGAGCCGAGTGCTCCACAGTGCAGCTGTAAATGTCGTCTTCCGTCGGTGTGAAGGTCAGGGTTGAGAACTGGTAGAAGGTCTGATCATTATTGGCATAATATCGACTGAGTGACACCCCCTCCGACACCGGATGACCATTTTTAGTCCAGCTGACTTTGATGAAAGGTGGGTAGAAATGATTCACAAAGCAGATGAGGCTGTTTTCAACTCCTGGCTGAACATCTTCAGCAGGATAGAGGACACTCTCAGGGGGATCTTTAGTGGGTTTAAAGACAAATGAAATCCTTTATCAGTATCTCATCAACAATACCTGCAATCCTGAGGTTAAACGACCTTTTGTCTTGATACAGTATACAATTTATCCTTTACCTTCCTCTTCTGGTGGATTTTTCTCCTCCAATTTGAAGAATGTAAGAACTGCTGAACACACTCTCTTGCCTTTCACAGCATCAATGTATACACGTAAGCCCTCAAACATTTCACTTGGGTCCGATACGAGAAATGGGGGCACAGTGTATACAAGCTCCTGTCTTTCAAAGTCCACGTACAAAATCTCTTCAGCATCATATTCAAACAGCACTTCAGTTGTACCATTGTCAAAGCAGCCCACAAAACGGACAATTTCATGGGCAACTGAAAAAGAATAAAGTTGAAATGAAGAAGATGATAAATGTTGATATATAAAAGAAATCTATACGGTAGATTTTGTCTGACAATCAAGTGGCTTCTTTCTTCTTTCAAGCATTTGTATTCTCAACAGAAACTTTAAAGACTCTCTTATTGATGTTTCCATTAATCCTTAGAAGAACAGAGCAGTAAATTGAAATTAATTCTTACTTTCTGAAAAAGCGCAGTGGTTGAGTATCAGGATTATGACAGCAGCACGTCTCATGTCTGAGCAGAGGATCGTCAGCATTGATAAGAGACTCTCAGCACGACATAACAATCTTCATTTCTGTTTCCTGTTAGAACCTTAGATCACATGACCAGATCGCGTGCTAAACTAACCAAAGGAAGTAATGTGGTGAGTGGTGGTGGCACCACGGGGAAGGTACCGCCCATAGGCAAGTCTTCTGTTAACAAGAGGAACAGGTGTGTCTAACCAGCACCTCCTTTGTTTAAGTTTGGCAAGGTTGTAGTGTGTGAAAAATAAAGAGAATTTATTTAAGTGAGAAACTCTAAACACCAAAATAGAAACAAACCAGTTAAATTAAAGAGCATATTTATCACAATAAAAGTGTTTTAAAAATCTAAAAGATTAACTAACCTACTGATTACTGACAGACAAACAAAATGAATCCAATCACTGTCCAAAGATTCTGGATCCTTAGTGAATCATCGAACCTGTATCCAACCATTTTGTAGAAATAAGAGCTGGATCACAGCTTCTGTGCTGTGTAAATGTTGATTCTAACACAGCAGTTGAACCAATCTAACTGCAGTAGAGAGATTGTTGAGAGAAATGCACAGTATGCAGAAAAATATGTTTGGCCTTTAGACTTCTAGCAGTGTTGTTGTTTCATTGTTCCATTTGGAGTTTCAAAATAAAATTTTAAAGTGCACATCTTTGTGTATTGCATAATCAGTTGCAAGCAGTTCATCCAAAGCCACATGAGGTAAATTATCCAGTATCTAACAACTGAAAAAGCAAAAATTGACATAATTTTGTGAAGCAGAAATATTTTTCTCGCTTGGGAACTCCTAACCCACAGCACTGAGGGTTGTATTGTTTTCTCAGCTAATTAAAATGAACAACCCTCAGCATCTGCTGAGAGAGAGAGAGTTTTTATATACACCCTATAAGCACACACTGTTCTACTGTAAGTGTGCCCTTGTAACATGCCAATGGGCCCTCTCATATTAAAAGAGAAAGTGAAAGTAATAAAATCAATCACATTGAAAAGCTGGGGCACAAATGTAAACCTAGAAGTACATAATAACGATATGACCACTTTCTTTTGTTTACTGAAAATTACAGTTGGGATTGGTTCATTTATATGAGCCATAAATGAAACTCATCTCATTTATTGCAGAGGAAACAGTCATGAATATAAGTTGTTTGTTTCCTCAAATAAATTATAAAAAGTTACAAAAAGAGAAGCTTGCATAAGAACAGGGAACATGATTTCCTTGATTCCCATGTTCCCACGTTCCCACATTCCCAGGTCCAGTTCTGGTCAGCAAGGGTATTTAGACCCAAGCACTGAAAAGCAAAATGGAACAGTGTTTGATCATTTCTACTTCATACTGGCGCTAAAATAAATCCAGAACTAATGTAATACTTTTTGACATTAAACTAGACTGTGACTCATTAGCTGTAGGAATAAGGGCTAGCAAACTGTAAAACATCATAGAAGAATTAACATTAATGTTCTTATAACTCATGAGAAGACTTTGGACAGAATATTCAGGTTTAGTTCAGTTAACTCACATTTTTAACGGAGCAGGAGAACCCTGACTTAAAATGATAAGACAGAACCAATGCCATTATAATAGCCACAACTGTTTCTTTACAGCTGCACAAGAAAGCAAGACATAGCTGACCAATCAGGGCACACTGAGCTCTCATTGGTTCAGAGAGGGCAGGAGGCCCTTAAACATTTCAGACAGAGGGTGAATAGAGTACAGTGTGAGAAAACCAATGTCTTTCTGGTACACTGAAGCACGTTATTCTAATAGTAGACACTGCGAATAAAATGATGAACATTAAAAATGGCCATGATTTTTCTTCTTTAAGCCTAATACTCGCTCTCATTTTAGCTCTGCAAGTCTCAACCAACTTCTGAGGGAAATACCTGGCTCTTTAGCTTCTTAATTCTCCACTATGTTCACCAGCTAGTCTCTAATCTGCTGTTACAGGTTTCTAAAAGTTTTTTTCTGAAAACAGCTGCTGCAGGCTAGAAACAAGCTAAAAGAGGCTCAAAGGCTCTGTAGAGTTTGAGGGAAGTGTAGCGGTGGGCAATAATTACCTCTGCCAGGAGGTTACGTTTTTACCTGTGTCTGTTTTTTTGTCAACAGGATTATGCAAAATGTACTGAACTAATTTGCATCAGACTTGGTGGAGGGTTTGGGCATGAGAAAGGGAAGAACCCATTATATTTTGGGGCAGATCTGAATCCTTTACTATGAATTTTAGTTTTTTTCAGTGAAGTCCGGTGTATTTTCTTTGTCTTTATAAACACAAACAACCAGGAGCAAAAGCTGAAGTATAGTTCACAGCATGTTATACATTTTAAAGATTTAAAAAAGGAAAACTGTTCAATGAAATGTTTTATTTTCCATCAATTTTATGATGAACATACACAATTTAGACTTGTACATAGACGCACACAAAAAAAGAAAATAATAAATTATAAGTATAAGAGTACAGTATAGAGAGGAATACACAGACTTCAGATCAGAAAAATATTCTTGGTGAATTCCCCCAGACTTCTTTCTCTTAAAGTGTATTGTCTTGATATAAAACCTGTTGAACAGATTGATTATTTGTACATGATTAGATGAACTGATGGAAAGATTACTGTTACATGTAAACACCTACCTCAGTTGTCGGCACCAACACACGCACTACAATTAGAGAAAAGTAATAAAAAGAGATTGAGGTTCCACAAACAGGAAAAAAAAACCTGTTTCCAGGAAACAGTTTCTTAAAAGAACTTGTTCATCTGTTTACAAGGCATCTAAGCTGCTATCATTACAGTTAAAATTTCAATGTTGATTTTAATGTTAATTAGAATTAATCTCTCACCGGTAGATTTCACCTTGTAGTGAATCAGCCCAGCAACTGAAAACACCAGACCCAGCAGCAGTCCTGCTGTCCCAACAGCGATCTTATTCGTCCCTGGGTCTGGAGCGGGCTCTGAAAAGACAATTATCACAAACACTGCATCATATTTACATTCACTGATATAACAAAAGTTCCTCCATTTCTCTACCTAGTCTTGCAGCATCAGCAAGACTTAGGAGTTAAAGTAGTATGATTAAAGTTTAATTTCAGGCTGTGGCCATGTGAAGATGCAGATGTGCATAGAATGCAATTGTATTTTAAGATATATCAAACTGTGCAATTTTTCTTACATTTATAACAAATAGGCCTGGGTTCTAGTTTATTGTGCGTCAATGCCAACGTAAGTATGCTATCATACCTTTCATAGCTAAAAATATTAGTAATAGCAACTGATGGAAAAAGTATTTAGATTATTAATTGAAAGTAGCAGAAACACAGTGTAAAATTGCTGAATTACAAATTAAACCTCCTGCATTCATAATTGTACTTAAAAGTACAGAAATATCATCAGCAAAATGTGTTAAAGGTATCAAAAGTCCTAAGTCTGGAGAAAAATGATGAAAAGTAAATGTCATATTATTGGATAATTATTACTGACTCTTTACCATTTTACTGTTGTAGTTGGTGAAGTTGGAGATAACTATTTATAACTATTTTATAGCCAATACAGTTTGGTAGAATATTTTATAACAACTTTTATGTTTAAGTTGATAATAAGGTGATATTTGTTTGTAATATCTTAATACACACAGTAACTATTAACTAAAACTATGAAATATATGTAGTGAAGTAAAAAGTGCAATATTTCTCTCTGAAGTTTAGTGACATAGAAAGTAGCATAAAATGGTAAAAATCAGGTAAAGTAGGATTTTTTCAAAATCAATACTTAAACACAGTACTTGATTAAATTTTGTTAGTTTCATTCCACTCTTGGTAATCCCTCACTGCTTGAGGTTTAACTAATAATTTTACTTCAGTTGTCCACGTACTCCCTCACTCTCTTACCCCAATCATAAAGTCCAGGCCTCGTGAGGCTGGCGTGCTCCACCATACAGGTGATTTTCTCTCCAGGTCTAGGTGTGTACTCCAGATGGGAGTGGATCTGGTAGAGCCAATTCCCATTGGACAACTCATCAGTGGACGCCACATCAGATGTCACCATCTTTCCATCCCTCAGCCATGTCACATTGATTTGTTTGGGATAAAAGTTGTACACACTGCACACAAGCATGCATGGATGTTTGCTGCTCTCTGCTTCAGCTGCCCTCAGCCAGACATAGGGCTTGACTAGAGGAAAATGAACCAAAATACAGAGTTTTGGCATAAAATAACACGCCCTTACCTAGTGTATCTATTATGCATTTATTAATGTTGCTCAAGTTGCCTTTAAAGCAAAAGTTCAACATTTTGGGACATATTCTTATTGGGCAGAATATAGTGACTTCCTGGAGTTGCCAGACTGCACAGTTTTCTGTAGGTTGTTATAATTTGAGCTACTTTTCCCAGTTATATGCAGGTGTTCTAATAACAACAGGAAGGTAGGTACTGTAGTTTGATCTGCTTATCAAGCTGTTTCCCCCCTTGCCAGACTGCTGCAGATTTATATTTAATGGACATATATGAGGGTGGTATGGATCTTATGATCTAAAACTTATTCTCCTTCATAAATGCTGAATTTTGGCTTTAAGGCAATTTTATACTATGCTCTGTGATAATCACCTGGGTTCAAAAGCCCTTCATTTGCCAGTTTGTAATTTCTTCTGCAAAGCTCTGTTTTCCATATCTCATGTTTCAAAAAAGATGGATTACCGTTGAGGCCATCTGCAATTTCTTTTGTTTTCTTTGTGTAGCCAATCACTTTCCCCAAACTGCTGTTGTATTGCATTGCCACCACCTTATTAAAGTAATACTGCTCCAGGTACAGGGCATCATGACCATCGAAGGAACTAAACTGGCAACGGGCCAAAAACTGACCATAGAGAGAACCTGAAAAATGAATCCCAACAGATATATGTTAATATTAATAGATTTTTCTTCCACATCACATTAAGCAGAAAGTTACCAGAGGCTCTTTGTCTCTTTTGATATGAACTACTTTTTCCTTCATATTCTAGCAAGTGCATGTTTGACTATTATATCTACATGAACGATACAAATAAACAATATTAGTTGTTACTTACCATCTGTTGAAAATGTCAAAAACAGCAAGAGGAAAGCAAAGAAGCTGTGAACATGAGACATGCTGTCAGGTAAAAAGGAGAGACCTAACTTATTAAATATGTCATGTCGTGGGATATGTTACATAGGTCACATCCATCTTGGTATTTTTGGCAGAGAGTTGTTCTAAGTGTTGGATATAAATAAGTTAAACTGTACTATATGTCTGGATTACTGAATTTGACTTAAAAGGTATGTTAAATAATTGAGACACTAAATCAGACTAATCACACATTTTTAAAAAATGCATGTAAAATATACATTTATACTGGAAATAGAAAAGATGTGAAGTATTCAGTCTGGCTAGAATAAGCCCATGTGATATTGTAATACGTTAGGTAAGGGGAAACTAAACCATAAAGAGTTACTTAACAATTGCGATGAACTAAACTTATTGATTTATTGACAATTAAAACTTGAATTAACTTTAAATGTTATTGAGTCAAATTGCATATTGGTGTCCTGTTTCTCTATAATAGCACCACACATGCTGTTATGTTATGCCCTACAAGTTAACCTCCCTTTGATATTGTCCTATTATACATAAATGAATGAAATTATGCATAATTTGATCTATTTAGTGATGCATATTTTTTCATAGATAATGCACCTCATAAATTCTGAATAGGAGTTTGAGTCAGATACATTGGTTGGCTATAAGAGTGATAATCATCCGCTGCACAGTATAAAATCTTATTTATTCATAATGCTCAGGACAAATCCTGAGCATACATTCAATGAATTAGTACATAGATCACATTTATTTATATGCTTTATCAAAATCAAAATGGTAAATAATGGTAAATAAGACAGAACCAAACACATTACAGGTTGAATATTTGAGTAGGTGATAGTGTTATAACCCAGGCACTGATTTTCTACAATCCATCACTAACGCTAATGAAAAATTGATAGCAGACAGAAACGCCAGTAAATTAATAGTAAAGGCATTAATTCCTTTAAAGCTCCTTTACACAAACTGCTTCTTCTTTGTCCTCTTTTAAATCAAGTAGCACTTTAAATCAGTAAACACAACATAAATTGCAGACATAGGCGGACTGGAGTGTCTTATGACGACATGGTACAATTTTCTATTTTTAATGACTATTTTATGTTGAATGTCGTCTGCCATGTGTACTGTATATTTACAACAGTAAGTGACAGGAGAATGTCCACATTAAAGAGGCATTTACTTTTCTACCCCCTTTATTTATCCCTCTCTTGCTTTCAAGAACAACTTCTCTTTAAATCAAAGTAAAGGTTCAGAAGAGTATAAATGGTTTAGTCCAGAATCATACAGCGTTTGTTTAATGGATGCATCACTGCATTCACTTGCAATATTGATGATATTCAGTGATTCAATCAGAAATTAGTGTCCATTATTTCCCTTGACGATAAAAAATACTCCAGTTGCAATTCCTAATAAGCCCAGAGAAAGGCCCACTCCACAGAAAATATCCGGTGTGAGACTTTGATGGCTCAGCTCAAGCTCTGTGGACAAACATGAGAGAGAATATGATTACAGACACAATTAAACATTTAATTTTCACTTGTAAGAAATGCATTCATAAGGTAAAAAAAAAAAATCACCCCAGAATCTTGTTTTAGGCCTCTCCAGGGCCGAGTGCTCCACAGTGCAGCTGTAAATGTCCCCCTCCATTGGTGTGAAGGTCAGGGTTGAGAACTGGTGGAAGGTCCGATCGTTATTGGGATAATATCAACTGAGTGACACCCCCTCCGACACTGGACGACCATTTTTAGTCCAGCTGACTTCGATGGACGGTGGGTAGAAATGATTCACAAAGCAGATGAGGCTGTTTTCAACTCCCACCTGGACCTCCTCAGAGGGGAAGAGGACGCTCTCAGGAGGGTCTTTAGTGGGTCAAAAGACAATTAAATCATTTGTCAGCGTTTCATCAATCATATCACCAGATTAACACTGAGGATAATTTACCTTTTTCTTCTGGTGGATTTTTCTCTTCCACTGTGGCGAGTGCTGTAAATGCTAAACAGAGCTGCTTGTTTGCCAGAGCATCTCTAAGTATAGAAAGACCTGCCAGAACCTGACTTGGGCCAGGATCAAGACAAGTGGGCACAGTGTATACGACCTCCTCTTCTTGTAAAGCAACGTATAAGAGCTCCTCACCATCAAACTCAAACTGCACCTCAGTTGTGTCGTTCACGAAACAGCCAAGAATGTAGAGAACTTCATGGGGAACTGAAAAAACAAAAACAAAAATATTCTAACAGAATAAACTGCATCTAATGTATGTATGTGATCATATTGCTGAAAACAACTGCTTTCTAATAGTTTTTCATTTTCCTTCCAACCTGCCTTGTATTTTTATGTTTCGATAAATTACTGTTAACACTAGAAACTACAACAAAAAGAGGTAAATTTAAATGTCATTCTTACTTTGTGAGAAGGCACAGACGGTGTTGAGCACCAGGATTATAACAGTAGAGCGCTTCATATCTGAGCAGCAGAATGAATGTAGACTCATGGGGAAACATATTTGTATCTTTGTTATGTCTCTAGCCAATAAGGAAACTCACATCCAATCACATGACCAAATCAGGTGCTGAGCCTGAGTAAAGAAAATTCAGTGGATTTGTGGTATTAAGTGAATCGTCATTAATCTGCACCCATATAACCACGATTTAGTTAAAGGATTAGACTGATATGAATCTAAAATAAAAACCTTTTTCAAGAGGAGAGCTTGGCCACAGCTAAATGTGGTTGTCAAAACAGTAGTCTAACCTGTTTTGCTGCTACGACATTTAATCCTCCATACACAAAAAAAAGTTTTTAATACCTGCCATAACTCCACAGTATGAGGAAATTCAACACAGATGGGGGACAGCAGATTACTGAATGACAATATAAAGATGGAACACTTTTTCTTTAAATAGCAATGTTGAATTGTTCAATGCATTTCCGTCAAAAGAGTGTATGACATAATCATCACCATTATCATGAATGAAAGGAAGTATTTTCTTAAAAATAGGAAAGATTAATGAATGCAGGTGGTGTTACACATCAAGGCAGTAAATACCAAAGTTAGGCTATCACCAGTAAAATCATTCCATCCATCCCTAGAGCCACACTGCTAGCATGAATAAAAATTCACATTTTCTATTATTGTGCTCCATAGTCTCTAATATGACCTTCTTTAAAAAAAAATTTTAAAAGACATGTTTCTTAATTAATCTCATAAAATGGTATAAACTATAGCAATGGTTTTCACCCTGAGTGCCAGGGCCCTCATAAATGATCATTTCAAGCAGAATTTCCACTATGCAAAATTTTACTTTTTCTTTGCTTTTTTTGATGTGAATTACTAGATAATTGTACCAGATATTAAATAAGGAAGAAAAATCTAAATTGGTTAACCTGGTCATATGCAGGTGGGGGTGTCACAGGTAGACACTGCTTCATTTGATCATTTATCTACTTATGTGAGGGTCTTATAGGGAACATTTCTCAGCATCTGCTACTATAAGACTGTTGGTGTTCACCAATGGCCACAATTGCCATTAAGAGGTCCTGGGTATGGAGGCAAGGGCCTTTCAGTCCAGAAGCATGTCAGTGGATCCTTGCATGTGCAAAAAGAAATAAACATAAATTGGATAAATCACTAATGCTACACACAGTATAGTCAAACAAAACATGGACATTTTCTTTTAATTGGAGTTTTATAAAACTGTGACATTACAGGTCGGAGATCTTAATCTGGCCGTGCCAAGGAAATAACACAGTGTTTTTCACAACAGACATTTCAACTTGTCATAGTGGAAAAAGTATAAGTGATAATAACATTAACAATGGCCCTGTTCTACTCAGCTTCATTTGACTACGAGGAATTCATATTGGATTGTAATTTATTTTATTTCATTTTATTTATCTATTCATTTTTTTAAACTGATGAGAGTTGCTGACTCATAAAGCAAACTGTGATAAATAAAAACAAAAAGAGACAAGAAAATGAATCCACTGCATTCTATTTTTTAATATATATATTTTTAAATGGTACTGAGTTGGTATTGAGTTGAATTAAACTTTATTATCCCCATGGAGAAATTTGGCTTGGGCACAGTTCATGGTTGCTACATAAATCATTACAAAACATATAATGTTAAATAGCAGCAACACCAACAACAGCAACAAAAGAGATATAAAAAAGGAAGATAAAGTGGAAATGTTAGTAAGTGTTAAGTGCTTAGATGCGAACATTTATTGCACATTGGTCTATTGCCCCTTGTTCAGTAGCTTAATTGGATCTAAGCAGTTTGTTTTCCCATTTTAAATTAATAAGTGAAATACAGTCACAATCATAATTTTTGCTCGTATGAATGAAGGCTTCACTGTAAAGTGGGACTGTTTTATCCATATTTACACTACAAATAAACTTTTTTTATTTTTTATTTTAACAATTTTGCACATTGAAACACTGTTGATCCAAAAACACCAATTAAAAGCTGTGAGAAACTTTCCTGTATTTGGCTGGCAGGGGGCGCTGGAGGTCTTCAGATGTGAGCGGTGCTGCGTGTGGAAGAAGCCGCCTGTTGGTGCTGTTCTGGGGCATGCGGCTCAGAGGAGTGGGGCCGTCTTCCTCCATGACCCCGGCCAGTCGGTGAAGGGCTGGGGATGCACAACGGGACAGAGGAAACGCAGCTTCACAGGCTAAAATCAGGACTGCTGAAGCTGCGAAACATGGAGTGTGGCCTCCTTTGTGGAATAAACCGTTTGTACGCTGATGTGTCCGGTCAGTGAGTTAGTAAAAGCAAAAGATTTGGTTTCTACTTTGTTTTTTTTGTTTGTTTTTTTTTTTAACGTCTGCTTTGATACACACATCTGCAATGATGCGGGCTGTGGACTGGAGCAGGACCGCTGCGGTTGTACTCTGCCTTTTGGGATACTTTGTCTCCAAAGCTGTCACCAAAACATTACCGGAGGACTCAGTGACAGAAGGTAAAAGTACATTTAATGTCTTTGTCTGCCCGCACAGTCCGAGAGAGCTGCTAGTTAGCGGCTACTCTGGTGGCTAATGGAGCCGCTAGCCAGCTCGGATGCTGATGCGACCTGAACTTAGCTAGCGTTAGCGAGTTAGCTGCTGTCACAGAGAGAGGGAGGTCACGAAAACTTCACCGTCTCTGAAATGTTTGCAATAAAAACCTGGTTTTCCAACCCCTTTTCAAACTGCTTTGGTTAAATGTGCAAAAAAAAAAACCAACCAAAAAAAACGGGCTGTTAGGGACTGAAAACATGCTAATGTTGTGCACAGTAACTGAGCAGCTGCTGTGATTTGTCATTTTCAGCGTTGCTGCGGTTTAGAAAACGCTTTTTCTCTCTTTCTGTGTCCGTTTGCCAACATCGATGACCATGGTCAGCACATGTACAGCTACTCTAGTCTGCAAAGCTAGCACTGTGTCAAATTTTAACTTGATGTTCTTTGGAGGAAGGCTGCTTTTTGTCTGTGCGTTGATTTAAGGTTCAAGCCACGATGACTGCAACCATCCACCTTGCTCAGGTGTCCCACACCGAGTAGATAAATATCAACAAAGTCACACTTCATTGGTGCCATTTGCGCCAGGGCAGTAACAAATAATTATTTTCATTATCTGTTAATCTGTTGATCGATTATCTGGCCTATAAAATGTGAGAGAATAGTTTAAAGTGTCTGTAATAATTTACCATCTCATTTTTTTGCATTACAAATTATTTTAGAAATGACTTTATTATAAAAAACGTGTGCCAATTAATTTTCTGTTAATTGATTATGAAGTAATTGACTAATCTTTTCCACTGAACTCTAGAGCTGTTTAGAAAATATATTATTTGTCTTAGTCATAGTTATATCAATGTTAGATTGTTTTCTTGTGTCATATCGTATGTGTTATGTATGACAGTAAACTGAATGTCTTTAGGTTTTGCATAATTGATTGAATACAACAAGGTACTGAAATAGGCCACGTTATGCTGTGGTACTTTTTAACAGACTTTTTCCACTCTATTTTTGACAGAGGAAAAATGATTAATCAGTTGATTGAGAACATAACCATCATATTAATTGATAACCAAAATTATCTTTAGTTGCAGCCCAAAAGATCAACTTTATCGAGCCCATGCAGGAAAATGTGTCACTAGCAGAAGTACAAGATGCTATATACATTATACAATAAACAAAATATTATACACATTAAAGATTCAGTATTATGCACTAAACACGAACTGTAACTACAAACAGTCTTTAGTCAGAAATGGTGAGAAGACACAGAAGTTGCCATTAAAACAAGGACATGATGAGTGAATATATTAATTTCCCCTCTGTCAGGTCTCTACACCAAGTTTTTGGAGATTTGAGCAGAACTTTGTCGGAGGGGATCCCGTCGCCGCAGCAGCAGCAGACACATGCAAAGTTGTGAAAGCCAGCATGAATCACAATAATCTGTTTGCATCTCATTCAGTCACTCACTTTAAAGCTCCTCTGCCACAGGCACTACTAAAGTGGAGCCACACTTGTTTTATCAATCACTTTTATCTCTCACTTACATGCTCACATGCTCAGTTGTCTGTGTTCGCTTACTTTTTGGCTGACCCACATTTGGTCCTCACGCTGCGACTGTGTTTACAGTAGGAGTATGAATGTAAACATGCTGTAACTATCACTGTAAATCAGCCAGAGCTTGAAACACTGGACACTTATTTTGACTCTCTAAATTGCCTTGTTATCAGGCATGAAAATGAGCTAAAATCACAAGAAGAAGCTCTGTTTAGGTATAAAACAAGGTATAAATGCCTTGATAATTCACAAGATTTCAATGCTTTGAAGTCTGTCCCGGCCTCTGCGTGCTCTCTGTTTTCCCTCTCTTGTTCTCTCTTTCTCTGGCGTTCGCTTTGCCTCAGATTGACCTTCACTTGTCCCCAGGGGGGTGTGTTCAGGTCGATACTGAGGATTTCTCCTGGTCTGTCCAGCAGACAGTATGGATGAGTGGAGCCAGACAGAAATCTACCCGCAGATATAGATCTCACTCGCATAACTGCTGCCCATAATAGGCATGGCACTGCATCTCCAACAGACAAACATTCAGCTGATGCTGGACAAAGGCTGCCAGGAAGTAGACTAGTCAAATCATATCGTCACCAGCTAGCCGAGCTTAATTTTAATCATGAGGTGCTGGTGCGAGCGCCTGCAGCAGCCCACTTTGAAGAAGATACGTTGGGTCAACAGAAAGCATTGCATTTAGGGACGGGCTCAACTAGCTCCTTAGCCAAAGAGCAGAACCAGTAATGCTAAGCAGTATTTAGACTGGAATATTTACTGAGCTAAGATAAAGAGAGTCCATTTGCTCTTCAGCCTAATGATGTAACCTTATTGCTGTGTTCCCTGCTGAGTTAATGGGATTGACCAGTGCAATCTAATCTTACTTTTAATCCACATGAGGTAAAATAGCAGACTGAACACCTATTGATAGCTTGTTTCTTTGGTTATAATAGCAGAGCTTTAGTTCAATAGATATGAGTCTGTGTGTGTATTCTTGTACTTTTCCTTATTTTTGCCTTGACACCTGTGTGTTTCATGCTGTGGCATGTTCAGTGGTTGTTTTGCCATTCTGTGTCCCTTGTCCCCGCTGGTGATTCATACTCTATCTTGTCTCTTCTTGTCTATTTTTTCTTTTTCGTAAGATCAACAGACTGAAAATCAGATGTTTGTTATCCATCTGAATGGTAAACCAATAGCACCAGTCACTGTGTTTTCTTTTGCTGTGGCTGAACAAGTTATTAAATCCAGAAACACAAACAACAGTCTGTTGGTGCTTAAGGTTGAAAAGCATGATGTAGTTCTCATAGTCTTGAACACTGAACTCAATTGCTTTGTGTTTGTGGCACTGTAACGGTGAATTGATTGTTTGCTCCACAGCAGGTATCGATAATATTGCCTTTATATAATATGAAATATGAAACGGGATATTTTGCAGTAACAATATTCATAATGCTATGATAAAATACAGAAAATACCTTTTTTAAAAATTGTTTTATTATTTGTTTACTTAATTATTAAAACAACTCTCACACTGTTTTGGCTATTCGAGGCTGTGCCTGTGTAGTCTTTTTGTTTTTATTGTGTAGACCTCAGCTCTTTCACTCTTTGTCACATGATTTCTGTCTCCTCTCATAATCAACCATGTGTTTCTGCTTGAGATGGTAACATTGCCCCTTTTGCTGTTACAGGCTTCTTGGGTAAGGCTTTATTTTACAGGTCCTGTGTTTTCCAGATCATTTCCTGGAGACTTTCCTCATTATTTCCCCAAAAATCAGCTGGTATTTATTTGTAAATTACCAGGACAATTCCAAGAACAGCCTAGAAAATTTTATACTATTTACCAAATTCGATAGTAAATATCAACGTAACTGTGGAGTTATTGCATAGAATTAAACTAAGGAATTTGCAATGTAGCTGAAAACTACAGCATATGATTCAACCAATATGCAGCATAAATAAGCTGCTAGCAATGTTTGTTTTGCTTTGAGCTATGCTTGTTGCTGCTGTATGTAAACATGATACAAATACTGTGCATCAACATATCACAATGTGAGTTACATCAAGATAGTAGAGTCAAAACAGTTTATCACTTTATAAAAGATTATATTCACAGAAAAGTATTCTGCAAATATTTTCATCATCGATAGGTAGCTTACATTTCTCTGGTCCCAGCCTGTTTGGGGTTTGGACTGTTCGTCTGATAAAGTATGACATGTGAAGATGTCACTCAAGAAGTTGTTGTATTTAGTTGCACTAAATAATAATCAGATCTATTGATTACGAAAATAATTGTAAGCTGCAACCCTACATGACCCAGTATTATCAGAAACAATATAACGTGAAATGATATCATTTTAATCATCTATTAAGTAAAAAAAAACCAATGTTTTGCCTGTTACAGCTCGTGAACTGTGTATTTCACTGTTTAATGTTGTTATGAATTGAACGCTTTGGGCTTTTCTCATTGGCATCACTTTGACCTCACGTAACTTGTGACAGAGCACTGATTCTATTAAGCAATGTGACTGCAACTATAATCCTAAGTGTTGTGTACACGCAAGCTTTCCACTCAGGCTCGTGTGCATCTGTTTCCTCGTCCTCTGTTTGGAGGAACACCAAAGCCCTGAACACACACCCAGTGGAGGCCAGCCATGCCACGCATTTCCAGTTTTTCACACCTCACTTTTATGGAGCAGAAATACTTTGCCTCTGTGTAATTTCTGATTAATACACCAAACACGCATTAATTCAAGCTGTAGTGGGCTGCACGCACACAAGTCTGTCCTCACTGTTTTCTCCTACTGGGTATACCTACTTGCATACAAACACACACAACCACCCTGCTGCTTTGGCTGCTGTTGCCTGAGATAATTGGTCTGAGATCGCAGCGTCAGTCAGGCAGAACTCCCTTTGATGCCTTCATCCTCCATATGGTACTCAATACACACAGATAAGGGGTCAATATAGTGAGAGGCAGTTATGGAGACACTGGTTCAACTGCAGAATCGAAGTCTTTGTCATCGTTCTGGCAGATCATCTTCTCTCCTGCGTGTAGGAGCAGAGAGGAGACTCCTAGCTTGTTTAACAATGATGTCACCATAGTACAGATTTATTGGATGAGGACTGGGAGGGGACTGTTGCATTTGTGTGTGCGTACATGTCAGTCTGGAGTCTCCCAGGGGAGTTCTTTTAAAGTGAGCACAGCTGGTACCCCTAACAACATATCAGTGGGAGTGGGACAGGAAGTGAGGTCATGATCTCTCCAGCACACACACACCAAATCTCAATGCAGTGGAGAGTCTCTGACGAGGAGAAACTCAGCTTTCTTTTTCTCTGCTGTCACAGTACTGATATAATAAAGAGGAGGAATGAAGTGAAGGGTCAGAGCAGATCTTCACACCCGACCTCTCAGGGTAATGATGTGTTTGGTTTGAGACTGACACATTGCCTTGCCGAACCTCACCGCCTACAAACTTCCAGCCATTCAAAGGTATCATTTGGTGCACAGCTTTGTTTTTAGGTGGAGCCTGCACTCAGGCTGAACTCTCCAACTCTCTATCTTACCAGATATTGTCAGAGTGGTTCCTCGCTGACCGCAGGATCCCTGAGTTGGTGGGGGGAGGGGGATTAGTCGAGCCATGGGTATGTATGTATTAGCGTGTGTCACGGTGGGTGGGGTTACAAGAAAGAGTTACAACGAAATTCAGTTGAAGTGAGAATGGGGGAGGTGGGTATGTTTAGGTCAAGGGAGAGGGAGGTGGAAATTCTTTTAGCCTTAATTGAAAGGTCACCATGGGTCAGCCAGCAGCCAATGATCAAACAGGGTTCACGTTGTCATGTTTCCAAAAAGGGTCAGCGTGGGTTTGTGTGGTTGTTAAATTATACTCTTTATGTACCAAGTTTGTTTTTCTCATACCTTTGGGATATGAAGCAGAAATAGACTTTTTGTTTGTTTTTCAGCTTGTGACATATTGAACCTCACAATGTGTTTGAGCTGCCTGTTTCTATGCAGAACTACTGTAAAATCCTCACCCTTGAGAAGGAGGAACCTTTTGCATTTTTGCTCGTAAAATAAAATTAATGGATGATCAAAATAGTTGCAGATTAATTTCCCGTTCTACAATTAATTGATAAATTGACTAATGCTTTGCATTTTCATTTCTTTTGACATGGTAGCACTACTATTCACCAGGCGTTCACTCCACCATCTAAGATGGTTCAAAACTGATATTGTAAAGTCACACAATTAGTGACCAAGCTTTTATTAGTCCCATCTTGCTCAGTGTAGTAGGCAATGGATGTAATATTGTTGTAATCCTGAAGTCTAAAGTGTCTATGTGAGCCTTTCTTCAGTCAACAGGCAGTCTGTTTTATGTTTTTATGTTCCTCATCTCCATTAGAGAAGGTGTCCATATGTACAGTTGTTTTTCCCCTCTGGTCCAAGGCTTCTTTGAGAGAGGGAAATGGCCCATTGTTTTAGAGGGGAAGTGCCATTGGCAAGAGTCCAGGAAATGGTCAGATGGCCATCTCTTTGTGATTTGCCGAGATGTGGAATGTCGTCTCTGTGGATTTGAGGCAAAGGGCCTGGCACTGACACGAAACCCAGTTAAAGAGATGACTGTATTTTAGACGACTGTAATTATAACACCGCTGTTTCTTAGGTCTCACTCCCTGTCGTGGTGGTTCAGTTTTTCTTTGTCACTTCACGCTAACACTAACAGATACCGTATGGAGGCTCAGTAAACGCTCTGTTTGTCCACAGAGGTGACTCTGAAGGTTCACCTGAGCGATGCCAGCACTCACCAGCCCTTGGGAGGAGCCACCATACAGCTCTTCGCTAACCACACATCTGTAACCACGGAAACCTCATCGGCTGATGGCAACACCTACCTGCGCTTCCCCTACCGCCTTGGGACACCACTGGTCGTCACCGCAACAAAACATGGATATGTGCCAAACTCTGTGCCCTGGACTCCCTCCAGATTACCTGGTAGGTGTGTGTGTCAGTGTGTGTCTGTGTGTTTATGTGTGTCTTTGTATTCCTCTGTGTGTGAGTGAGAGAGAGGGATATATTAGGACAAATGCAGAGGGGATGTTATGAAATATCCGCATTTAGATTGGGAATTGGCTTGCAGATTATTGATTTCTATGTGTGCTGCCAGTTTTGTGTGTGTGTGTGTGCGTGTGTTTGTGTGCGTAAAATAAAAATAGTGTGACTTTGTGCCAGGTGTGTGAGCTAATAAGTGGAGTGCTCCATTACTAATTTATTACAGTAGATGCCAAAACCCAGCAAGGGGGCTGCTTAAGCTTCCCTTTCACTAACACACACTCACACACAAAATACCTCCCAAGAGGCTGCAGTACCGTGTGTGTGTGTGTGTGTGTGTTGTGGTGGGGGGGGTAGAACTGAAGGGGGGGTTATTACAAGCCAACGGAACGGCAGCCAATTGGATTATCACGCTTACCAGCTCTGAACAATGGAGGAGTGAAAGAAAGGAAGGAAGAGGAGAGAAGTGCAGTTTGCTGGGTCAGACTTGTGTCCCGCACAGCAGACAGGATGAAAGCAGGATGATTAAAAATGTATAAAGATGGATTAATGACTTGTTATGTCTGATAGTGATCAGTAAAGTGGTCAGGTAGATTGCAGTTTGCTTCTTATTTGATAGTGAATTTATTCTGTCCGTTAATGCAGTGTGTGCACTGTGTGCTTTTGTTTGTGTTGCAGTATTTTCCTCCATCAGCCTGGTCCTGCTACCAGAGCGAGCTGCTACTCTGATGGTCTATGAGGATGTTGTGGAGATAGTGTCAGGCTTACAAGGTAAATCCAGTGTTTTGCATATGTAGTAATAAATTTGTTTGCCTGTGTGTGCATATTTATCATACATACCACTTGCGCAGTTTTATTGCTTTTAAAAGATAGACATTTTTTCACAAGAGACAATTTGACATGTCACAGTCACAAAAGTGCAGGTGCAGATAATGAAATTAAAGATGGCTAGATTCCATTTAGCCGCTTCAGTCTCAGGGTCCTGGTGTTGTGCATGCTGAATCACTGTCATGCTGTCATGTCGCATTGGGACACTTGAATGGAAAAGAGCCATTGTTAATGTTATCACATGTTAACACCTGTGCTTTTTCTACTGTAACAAGTGAAAATGTTTGCTGTGAAAAAGCCCGCTTTCACAAATTTTCATTCAGATTTTATGTTTCCACGCATCCAAGAGTTTCTAGCTGCAAGAAGACATTGATCACTGCAGTTTACAGTTTACTATTCTTGCAAAGAGGACTGCTCAGAGTAGGCTTTAGGAAATAGACAGTGGAGAGAACAATGGGAAGAACATGAAAGGCAATGCATATTCTATGTGTAGAAAACAAACTACTTATGCAGCAAAATGTATTTGTAAAATAAAAGCTTCACTCTTGGTCCTGTATTATTTACTTTTAGCCATGTGGCTCTAGGGATGGCAACGTCATCTGGTTTCTTGCATTCAAGTTCAACACTTGCAGAAATATTGACAACCTCAGCTGGGCTTTGTGTTTAGTGTAAATTAGGAAATGTTAGCATGTCAACATGCTATCCTAAGATGGCAAACATTTTATCGACCTAACATCTGCATGTTAGTTAGCATGACTTCAGACTCTTAGTCTTCTTTCACATCCCCATCAAAATGAACACTGATAAATTCATATGCATTCATTTGTTTTTAATTAAAACTTAAGATAATTAGTCCTACCTATACATTAAAGGGCCTATTGTCAAGAAAGATCTCATAGATTAGATTATTGGAAATCCACCCTCCTCCGTGCACACATAGACAAATATAAATCACAAATCTGTCTTTGTTAGTCAGCCTCTTTGTTAAGGTGTCTGTAATTATATTAGCTAGGGTTCTCTCACTCAGGCAAAATCAATTTAGTCTTTTTGTCTGCTGGGTCTTTTGTGTGTCTGTGACTGACAAGGGAGTAATTTAATGTGTCAGCTGTGTTGCCTGACTAAGAAAAACATCACAGACATAACACACATAAATATACAGACACCATTAACATGTTAAACCTCTTGAGTACACACTGCCTGTAGCTCGTGCCTGAGAGGAGAATTATTTCTCCCCTCTGTCCGACACACTGTGTTTGTCATGATGTCGTGAACTTGGGCGCCCAGGGGAGTGATAAACCTTGGCGTGTGGCACAAGAAAAGAGAATAAAAGAAGGGGAGGAAGAGGAGGAGGGTGATACAGTAGGTGCTGGGAAGTGGGGTTGTGGGTGGAGTAGTTTGAGAGAATAGGGGAGAAAGGGGGATGGGCAGAGCAGTGTCCAACAGAAGGAGGAACAGATGAGGTGAAAGAAAAGTGGAGGGAAAAAAGACAAGAGTTGAGGAAGCGAACACACAAAGAACAGAAACAGGGTCGTTTCCTTTCACAAAAACAGGAGGGAAACTACAGTCACACCTGAATTTCAAGAACAAGCTTTTAGACAGAAGCATAGAAGTTAAAAGATTCACTCGTACTGCAGAGCCAAAATTCATGTCGAGTACAACTGGAGACACAAACACAGCGAACACTCGTACACAGCTGGATCTGTGTCTCACTGCTCAGGAATGTGTGCTCCACATAGTCGGACCACAATGACTTCACCTTGCTGAGCACATGTAGTTTTTACTGTTTATTGCACTTTATCCATAATTTGTTAATGGCAGGCAGAGAGCGGATGGATGCAGGGGTGGGGAAAAATAACAAAGAAACAATTGATTGCACGGTAAAATAGCAGAAAGAGGCATCACACTGATTGAGAGAAAAAGTTGAGCGAGGCACTGTCTTCAGTGTATTGATCCAGAGTAACCTGCATTTATGATGGGACTTTTGGAGTTTTGAGTTAAGATTTAATTTAATATGGTTAATGAACTAGAAAGTTGAGTTTGTTTTATATATGTTCAACATTTATAAATGTGCAACATTTATTCATACATACTGTAGTATGTAAAAAAATATTTTAGCTGCTGCACAAGACACATTTGTTGATGCAGTGGTGTTTCTGGGATCGGCCCAAAATTTTTTGACTGTAAGAAATCACCAGCCTAATACTGTAAGATCTACTAAAAAGATGTGCCTTGGCCTTGTTATTGATGACGACAAATCAATACACGTTTTAGAGAAACATCTCCAACCAATGCAGCAACAAAGTTTCACAATGGCTAGCAAGAGAAGTGATAATTCAATCACAAATGAAGATTGCATTCTTGAATATGCAGTTTAAATACAGGGGAAACAGTTTAAATACATAACTAATGTTAGTTTTATTTATAACCCACAGAACAAACTCTCCAAAACTATTGTTAACATATATACATAATAACATAACATATTTTGGGAATTCTGTGCCTTAATTATAGAGCTGACCACTCTATAATTAAGGCACAGACACAGTAGAGAGATGACAGGAAACAAATGGACAGAGAGACAGGAAACGAGACGCAACAGAAGTCCAGCCGGTTTAAAACCAGGGGCGTCATGAGTCATGTTCTGCACACTAGGGCATCAGGGCGATCTTAAAAATTAGGAGACTAAAAATGTATTTGTCATGGCATTGCGGTCTAAGATGCATACCAGTCAATTGCCACATTCCCAGTTTGATTTTGACTTGTGACATTTGATCATTTCATCTTTGTTTGTGTCATGTTTAAAAAAAAAAAAAAAAAAAAAAAAAATTGAAGTAGTTTGAATACTGAAAATCTAACAACACTGGATACGTGTTCAAGATGTCATCCGTTTGTCTGTTACTCTACAAGGTTTCAGACAACAGCCCAGTGTTCATTTCCAGCGCAGAGCTCTGAGTCTTCCTTCCAACACTTCCTATGCCAACCTGACTGCTCTGCTCACTGTGGCCAGCTCCCCCTCACACATCCAGCACTTTCCCCACCTGCAGGTCCTCGGCGGCAACGGCACAGGTGAGACTTGAACTGACAAATGGTGACAGCACAAAGGAGTTTTAAGACTCCATAGTAGAAAGAGGGCCAAGGAGAATCGGGCACAGATGACAGGGCAGAAGGCTGCTGGGAGGGGGTGGGGGTGGGGAGTGAGGAGTAGAAGCGGTGGTACATCAGAGAGACACTTCCCTGGAGAGGCCTCTCTATCTGACCTCCTGAAACACAATAACCCCTGTGTGTGCTCTTGTTATAACACAAACCCCGTGTCCACACGCTTTCAGGCGTCCTCATCTTGGTGTGTGCGTTTATGTGTATGTGTGTGTCATATGATTTTTGTGTGTCCTTCTTTCTCCTTCAGGTTGAATACCCCTCAAAAGCTCCCCCTCCCCACAGCACGTATCTGTGTCCTCAGGGCAACACAAGCATACTTGTGCTTTGTGACGCTTTCCAACCTCAGTCACTCAGTTTTTTCACTCTCCATCCTGTTTCCTTCTTCCCTGTCTTTCCTTGTTTTCTTTCTTGTCTGTCTTTCCCCTGACAACTCTCTTTTATCTACGATGTTTTATGTTACTCCCCACCTCCTGCTGTCTGTTCCTTTCCCTGCTCCCCCTCCCGTGCACCTTACTCCCACTCCCTTTCCTTTTTGCTGCGTGTTTCCCTCTTAACACTCTCCTGCTTCTCTCACAGGCACTGAGAAGAAGTTTGAATTGACTCCTGTGGCAGCCATCTCTGTTCATCTATTGGCCAGTGACGGTGCGGAGCTGCAGGTGAATGAGCCAATCACGGTGTCCGTTCCACTGCCGGCTGACAGCGGCCTGAAGGAAAATGATCACATCCCTGCTTGGAGATTTGACCCGCGCTTGGGTATGTGCTGACAGAAAAACAAAGGCTTTTCTGACTTTCTAGACATCAGCAGCTTTCTCCTCTACATATCTGTTTTTGTATCTGTTCTTCCACTGAGCTCTCTTGAGAATAACCTAGACTGTTATCAAAGTGCAATGTGGTAATTTATTTACTTGTACGTAAATGAGGCCTACTTCCATGAGTAAATGATTTGTGAAATTGCCAGATTAGTTGCATTCACATTCACACAGTCCAGCCAGGTCACAATCTGTAGCTCTGTGCTCAGAGAAATGAATGAATTTATTCATAAGGTCATAAAAAAAAAAAAAATATGACCAACATACGGTGCCACATTAATCTGCAAATCAAAACACAAGTACTGCTTCAGATCACGAGATTGGACCATGGATGCATAATCTTCTCGAGCTCAGTTAAATCTTGTACCAGAGCAAAAAGCTCTGTGATGCTGGCTCGTACAGCAGAGACCCTTCAAGTCTCTCCTGACCCAAAGATTTAATTCAGCAGTCTTAAATCTGTGTTGTCAGACATCCCACATTGTGACACGCCCAGCTTCTCTTGGACAGGCTGCGCTGAAAGACAGTGATTAGATCATCAGCTGAGTCAGATGTGTCCGCACTAGAAAACATCCCTCTCTGTGTACATTAGTATCACATTTCCAGATCTACTGTTTGTCTACATTACATTTGTGCTGTGCTGGTGCAGGGGAAAGCTCTGTTAGGACCTATTAAAATTCTTCTGTTGAAACAAAATGTCCTGGATTGTTTGATCTAGAGCGGAAGAGATTAGTCAATTAATCGCCTTGTAGTTCAACAGAAAAATGTGCAGCAGTTTTGGTAATCAATAAATAGTTTAATTATTTTTCAAACTCTGCAGTAAGTGATTTGTTTGGACACTTTGGGGATAATACTGATGCATTATCAGCTCTTAAGTCTATATGGCAAAATTGTTAGCAAGCAGTTGCTTATTTATATATCAGGCAGTTACAAATAAGGAAACATTAGCATTCATTAGGAGTCATGTTCATGTCAAGTGAAGTGATCCAGCTTTTTAGCTGCTAAGTGATCCACTATGTTCACCAGCTAGTCACTGACCTTGTCAGTCTGCTGTTTGGTGCTGGGCTGGTAGTGTATAGTGGGTTTTTAGATCTTTTTAGCTGTCTGCAGCAGCTAAAAACAACACGGATGAGAGCAGTGAAAGTGAACCAAAACACCAGATACGGGCTGTAAAACCACAAAAAAAGCTCTGTAGAGCTGAAAGGAGCTGCACAGTCGAGTGATAATTTTCTGTGGGTTCATTGCTATGAGCGATCCCTCAAAAGCGGTGTTTTGTTAAAAAATGTACTATTGCTGCTTTAAGCGGAAACGTCAAAAATTCATTGGTTACTACTTTTCAAATGTGAATATTTACTGAATGTTTATTGACTGAATGCCTTTGTCTTTAGGACTGTTGACTGGAAAAAAAATCTATTCAAATAGGTGACTTTCTTTTGAGAAATTGTGACAGGCATGCTTGACTATTTTCTGACATTTTATAACCCAAACAGTTAACTGTAATGAAATAGCATGTAAGCTGATACTGAAAATACCTGTTTGTTTGCTTCTATGCCTCTAGACTTGTAGAGACCTTGACTAACAGGCTGGTAGATACTGTTATGTTTGAACATTTTCATCTGTCATTCAACAAGAGTTTTTTTTTTTTTTTTTTTAATATGAAAAAATGATCTAAATATATTGGTGTCAATTAGAAGGTAAGCTGTAAGAGATCTGCTGAGTGGATTGAGGCCTACCCCTGCAGTCCACATGTTGAGTCAGACTACATGAACACAAGAATAACAGGCCACTTGTCAGAGGCTTAAATGCCTTCTACATTCAACATGTTTTATTCCTAACATGTTTTATGAGACCACCAGTTCTCTAAATCTACCCTTAAAATATTCCTGTTAAGAAAGGAAAATTTTATTGGGCCAATCAATGTTTAGAATCTGAACCATTTTTGCTCTTGTGACAGTTTTAAGGATTTCAGGGCTGAGTTTTAAGTGCCCAAAGTATCAACATCCAGAGCTTATAAAAAGGGCTTTGATAAAAGCTCAAAGAACACTCTCACACACACACACACACACACACTTGTAGCCTACACACAGCCTGTAGCGGCGAGTATTTCCACAACAGAAGCCATCCCCAGACCCCTCTCAGGGCTACATCTCTTGTTCCTTAGCAACGCACCAAATAAGTCACACAACAGAAAGGCCCGGCTCCTGATTGAGTTTCTTCACTGAGTGGTTAACTGTGTCTGTGTGTGTGCGCGTGCGTGCGTGCATATGTATGTATGTATGTGTGTGTGTGGTTATATATGTGTTGATCTGAGGATAAAAAAAACACACTCAAACAAAGAACAAAAATCTGTCTGGTGCCTTTTGGAGGAATACTTTAGGCTAATAAAAGCTCTCTCACAATGAAGCCAGTTTTGTTTACAAAGAGCGCACATGGACAAGACACACACACACACACACACACACACACACACACACACACACAAAAAACCTGTTTCTCTTGTATAACTGACAACCTTTCATGTATTGTTGAATGTCAAGTGAGCATGAGGTAAAATGATGTCACGTGCAGACAGATCAAGTTCCTCTGTTTGTGTATGTATATGTGTGTTATTCATAAACAGAAACACCTTCATCCTGAGAGGAGTGTGATGACGCAAATAAAGAAAGACCGGATTAATATCTTTGAAAAACGAAAACTGAACCAAAACAGACCCACTGTCAGCTGTGTTGACTTTGCACGGATGGGCGAGAAGCAGATGTTATATACAAACTGCATTGACATTATAAATGTTAGCATTGTGTGTGAGCAGTCAGTCTGTCAGCAGTCTTCTGTATGGAAGCGTGGGAACAGGACCATTAAATGTCGTGATTAAACAGGTCAATCACAGAGAGAGGAGTCCCCTGTGGAAACGACTCAAACAGAACCAGGGTGAATCCGGGCAGGGCTGGGCTCAGGCCTCTGTGTGTCTGTGTGTGCATGTGTGTGCGTGTGTGTGTGCGTATGTTTGCGTGTGTGTGTGTGAGAGAGAGGTGCTGAGTCACACAGCTTCTCTCATTTCTCTCTGCCTCTGTTTCTTGTGCCTCTTCCCTTATCTCTCCCTCCATTTCTCCCATCTGTCGGCTCTTGTTTCCTTGTTTTTCCCCCTCTCACCATCTCGTACATATTTATCTTTCTTCTTTGACTATCCTCTCCTTGTCTCGTTTCCTCCTGAAGATCGATGCAGATTGCTGGCAACTCAATGTTGATAACTACAAATAAACATAGGAACAAAGTAGCTCTCACCATGCTAGCCCTGAGACCCTGAGAGGAGGGGAAGTGTAAAGGCCCAACTGAATGTTTCCTCTTGGAGCAGATTTAATGTGAGCCAATCAATCAGTGCCTTTGGCTTTGTTGTGGTTTTTGGTACTGGCATGGTTGAAGCTGCTATTGTGCTCCTATTCATAGGCTCCCACTGATATTTGACTGAGCGTGCTGCCTCCCTGTGGGGAGGTGCTGCCAAAACACTCTCTCCCCTCCTTACTCCTAAAGTGCTTGAATCAGTGGTTCACCATCTAGTAATCAGGATATCTGCAGGTCCTAAAAAGTCACAAAAAAATGAATTGAATTCACTATATGTATATGACACACACATACACAGTATTAAACGCCTAAAATATTTTCTCTTTCCTGCTGAAGGCTGTAACGGTAGTTATATAATGTTTTAGTATCCAATTGTGATCTGTTGGAAGACATTGTAAACTAAAAGTGGGATTGTGGGTTTTCTATGTGGGCTTATAATGGGAAATTGACAATTTTAGCAAAAACATAACTCAAATTAATTTATCATTTCATTCATTTTATGCTTGTTATCGGGATCCATGTTGAATTCATTTGATTAATCGTATTATGAGGACTTAATGTTATATACAGCTGGTTGTTAAGTTAATATGTGCGCTGGAGTGAAGAATCATAATGTGTCATTAATGTTGTTATGCATGAAACATGGCTGTCACCAATAAACTAGTTGTCAAGTCACTTCAAAAGGTTGTCCTCTTGTCAAGTAACACTAGGAGCGACTGAAAAATGTGTTGTAATAATATTATTAGTAGTATTAAGAACATATTTTTAATAGTGCAGAGACCCTGTTTACTACAGTTTACTTCTGTCACACTATCCAATTGTGGGGCCTTAAACAGAAATAATTTACGCTTCACACGTGTCTAAATGCAGCTAAGTGGAGTGCTTCTTTATCTTTACTGAGTTAATGAGAGTCAGGTGGGATGCTGCTGCAGGTCATGTCAGCTGTCACTAACGAAGGTGGTTGTAATAGACAATAACTGTGGAGAAATTTGATTTGAGGCTCTGTGATTGTGCGTGTGTGTGTGTGCAGGCGCCTGGATAAAGAGCAGTTGGGGTCATGTGCAGAGGGAGGGCAACCAGCTCAGTCTGACCTACATTGCTCCTCAGCTGGGATACTGGGTCGCCGCCATGTCCCCACTACACTCAGGTGAGATACTGCTTTGACACTGATTACATATACTGTATTTACTGTAACATCAGATAATGTGCACAATGACACAAACTGTAGATATTCTCATAGAAAGCTGTAGATGGTTATAATCCTAATTGATACTGCAGGAATTCATTTTGCAAGCAGTTGTTTTGATAGCTGACAGTTTTATATTTCACATTAAGTTCTGTTTCTCTGTAAACTCATCTTTCACAGAATTTGCTGATTCTGTTTTCCTCACCTCTCATCCTTCCAACAGGTCCGGTGGTTGCGAAGGACATCAGCACATACCACACTGTGTTTCTGTTGGCCATACTGGGAGGGATGGCTCTCATCCTGCTCTGCCTGCTCTGCCTCCTGTTGTACTACTGCAGGTTTGTGAAACACTTTGCCTGTCCACAAAAATATGCTGCGTCTTTAAGATTGTCCGAGACTGCCAGACTTGCCTCTACATTCATCAGGATTATATAATAATATGAGTCAGTTCTTATGATTATATGGAACGTGTACTAAGCTTTATTTTAGGCTTTGTACTGTTTGTTTTTGACCGTGTTAAATGAAATCATCACATTAGCAGCAGTATCATGTTATATGAAGAACAGGAGTATAGCTCATATATAACATTAGCTAAATCAAAGATGGAGACCCAGAGAATTTGTTTTGACGAAATTATTCTAAATTCTGCTAAGTAAAAAAAAACAATTTCTTCTTGCTAAGTGACCCTCTTTGCATTATTACACCATCCTGTATCATATCTAAAAATATCCTGTCTTATCAACATTTAGCCTCGTAACCTACAGAAGATCATCTAGCCCCATCTCTGATTCTGTTGTCTGCCTAGTAACATTAACATAATGAATATAGAGTTCATTGTCTTCCTCTGCCACAGGCTCCTTCTTTTAATACATGAACAGTTCATTCAGTTGTGATATTAGTACAAAATGTACATGGAAATCAAAGTTGTCCATAGCAAGTCTCACCACGTCTTGGTTGGAGCGCAAATGGTGTAATGCAGATTTTGTGTTCCCTAAATGTTAACAAAGCAGACTAGTACTTGTTCCAGTTTTATACTGCAAAAAAAGTGCTCAAGGAAATTTGTCAGCTTGTCCCAGTGGTCCAAACAAATGTTTTTGTTAATTGTTAAAATGTTTGTTTATGGAAGAATCTCAAAGTCACACTGGTTGTTCTGATTGATTCATAACGTCTGCTGTTTTTCTTCTTGTGCAGGCGTCGTTGTTTGAAGCCTCGAGGGTCTCACCGCAAACTCACGTTGTCCTCTGGCCTGGACAGCAGTAAGAGGGACCAAGCCACCTCCATGTCCCACCTGAACCTCATCAGCAACGAGGTCTGTCGGACACTCAGAGAACGGTTCAGTTGCTAGGCTGTAATAAAAATATCAAACAGCGGAAGCACTTGCCTTTAGAATTAAGACCTGGGCAGCTTGGTTCAAGCTTCTTATGTTGGCAAACGTGTCCAGCTGAAGCATGACAAAATCCCACCCAGTTCCAGGGAAGTGCTGTAGTGAAGCTCACCCTGGTGTTTCACAACCCTGTGGTTGGCAGAAAAAACAGATGAATTTCTCAAACTACTGTCAGCACTGTCTCTCTCTGTTTTGTCCCTGTGGTTAAATTACAACACTTTCCTTGGTTTGACTCTGTTATATCTTGTTGTAAGTGAAAATATTTAAAAGAAAATAATATAATATTTAATAATATTTAAAAAATTCCTTACACTTAATTTTTGTTTTCTTAAGGTGCAGCTGGAACTTGTTTCCACAGCAACTGAGCCTGACATGACCACACCGATGCTGAAGCCTTCCTCATATGAGCACCAAGACAATCAGCGTCAACACAGCCTAATCCATCACAGCAAACACAGCCGCTCGTCTCTCGGCAACAACAGCCACCACGGCTCATCTCTTGGCAATCTGACGCCTCGCAGCAGAGACTACCGGCAGTCTGTGGAAACGTTCCAATTAAAGTCTGCCCTCTCATCCGGAACAGACCGGGGCTACCGTCAATCATACACCTCGGTCTGCTCATCCAGCAACCAGATTTCAGATGCACTGTCATCAGCCAATCACGGTCAGATGTCAGCTAACCAGCTGAGCAGTGTTGGGATTGTTGATTGCATTTCCCCTTCCTCTCCTCCTCACTCTCCCAGTCGAGGGGAAGCAGGCGAGTGCAGGGCTCCTGACTACCTTCTGTCTCGGTCTGTGGACCACCTGGAGCGCCCTAGTCCCCCGTTACTCTCCCGGCCGGGCCAGCTGCTCTGCTGTGGATCTGTGGACCTGCTGAGTGGGGGAGAAGGCTACCCGAGGGTGCGCCCCACACTGGTGATCCCAGCACACTACATGCGCCTGCCTGGGGAGCACCCTCTGTCTGGTCAGGCCCTCCTGCTGCAGACTGACCAACAGAGTGACCTGGAGACCATCCAGGCTGAGCTCAATGCCTCACATTCCCAGCAGCCCCTGGGGCAAACCCCTACAGACTGCTCCCCAGGTCCCACCAAGCCGAGTGACGGAGAGGGGCTCGGCCTGTCAGAGTCTCTGTCTATCCCCGCAGCTCTTGGGGAAACAGCTTTAGTAGAAATAAACAGTGAGGACACCTTGTTGGCTGAAAAGACTTTAATGGAGCTCAGAGGAGGGAAGCCTCTTCCTCACCCACGAGCCTGGTTTGTCTCACTGGATGGACGCTCCAACGCTCACATTCGCCACTCCTACATCGACCTCCAGCGGGCGGGGTGCCAAAATAACCCATCAGGAGGACAGCAAGGTAATGGCAGCGGCGGGAGGCATGGCAATGGCAATGATGCCAGTCTGGACTCTGGAGTGGACCTGAACGAGCCGAGAGTCGGGCGCAGAGGGAGAGATGCAGAGCGGGAAGAGAGAGAAATTGAGAAGGACAAGTCGAAGGGCACAACAGCAGCCATTCCCTACACCCAGCTGGTGTATGTGGATGATCTGGATCGGGGAGGCAGTGAGGAGGAGGCACCCAAGTGCAGCCCTCAGGACAGCAAAACAGGACCGGTCCTGTCAGACAAAGCAGAGGGTCAAAGAGGGGATCAGGGGCAGGGGGACGTGGAGGGAAAAAGAGTAGAGGGGGTACGAATACAAGAGGAACCCCCCTCACTTTCCTCTTCATCCCCTGCTTCTCCTCCTCCCCTGCCAACACCAGAGGGAGTGACTTTCAGGACTGATCATGCTCTGCTGTCAGTCTCTCCAGATGATGATGCGGCACACGATGATGGAGAGGAGGAAAAGAAGAGTCCATGGCAGAGGAGAGAGGAGCGACCCCTGCTGGCCTTCAACCTGAAATGATCCACAGATGGCCCCTAAATGGATAGGTTCACATTTTGCAAGTTTGTGATAGAATACCCACATCCCATATGTACATTGAAAGTCTTTTTGGTCGCTGTAGCCGTTCCTCCTGTCCACACTGGCCCTGAAGGATTCCTCTCTCACAGTATTTTCAGTGTAAGTGATGTTGGACAAACTGCAGTCTTTGTTCTGTGCAAAAATTGAGTCTGAATTTCAGAACTTAATCATTCACAATAGGAAATTTGCTGTTTCAAGTTGCATGTTAATCAAAAACAAAAAGAGGCAAAAGTAGAGTAATAAAAACAAATAAGAAAAATCTTAGCTAAAAGGTAAAACTAAAAACCAGGACCATACTCTGTACTATATACAATTTCGAACTGTGATTAAGGCAGGGGACATTTTAAGGGGAAGCACAGAGGGAGAGAAATAAGACAAAGATACTGCATTAGATACAAAAGTAAAACTTTGTACTCCTTGTCCTGATATCATTATCTCTGATGTCCATCACGAAGAAATGTCCATAAATCTGCTTGGAAGTGGAAAAAAAGAATCTAAGTTTTCTTCAGTATCAATGTTATCCAGCCTGTAAATCCATGGGTAGATGGCAAAAAAGGAACAGCTAATTTATACCGTCAGTGGTCCCAGTTGGCCCGTTTTAGCTCCAGCTAAACTTAAGAAATAATTTTTGCACAGAACGAGGACTGTGAATTTTGTCCCCCATCTCTTACACTGAAATCACTTTAGGAAGAGATCACTTGGAGGCCAGTATGGACAGGAGAAACTGTTCGACTGTACATATGGGAATGTCAGATGTGTTTTGAGATAGACTTAAAAAAAAAAAAAAAAAAAGTGAACCTATCCTTTAACCATGACTCCCCCGCTGTTGAGATCATAACGTGAAGGATATGACCATTTAAATTGAAGCCCTTTGTTCTTAATATAGCACTGAGAAAATATTTCAGCACTGGGATCCCTTCTAGTCCTGAACATGAGGGGACGACTTTAAACCTTCATGAACTTCCAGCTCCCCTTCATCAAATGACCACTGTCCACTTTGTCATCCTCACGAGGCACTACACAAACAGACCACTCATCAGGCATGATGTAGACATCATGAGGGAGACAAATAGACTTTGCTGGCAAGAAATGAGAATATTTTATGCACAACAAATATATGCCTTTTGTATAAATAGCCTTGTAAGTGTAAATGAACTGTAGTAGAAACAGATGATGGGTGGTTCTAACAAATGACAGACTACAGGAACCTTTTTTTCTTGAGCCATATTGGCCTCAATCAACTGGCAAAAGCCGGGAACACACTACACTCACTGAAAGCAAGATTATAACACAAATTTAGGCATTCTGACTGATTTTTTTCACAGTTGGTTTGGAAATTGAAAGTCTTTTGATGTGTTCCTGGGTTTAGAGAGAGCAGTATGACAGGTGGTGTTGGATGCACTTGCACAACAATCACTGATATAAACATGTAAATCCTGTGCTTTAAATGGTTTTGAGTATCTTGCTAGAATTGAATCTAGCTCATCAGAAAGTTGTATGGGTGTTTACATGAACTCCACAGGGGATGAAGTTTTTGGACTAAAGAAATGAAACCACTATCTGCTCTACAGCGCAATCAGATAATGTGACACACCACTATGATGGTGGGTAAGGATATAATACCACTACGAAACTGTAGTTCTGCCCAAAATAATTGTGAGGTGTTATAATATGAAGGGTTTTGTAATTGTTGAACCACTGACTGGCATATTTTTTGCTCTGAAGGCTATGCATCACTTTTATACGTCTGCTTGAGATGCCTTTTTTTGTAATTTTAATCACTATAATTTTAATTGCCAACATGAAGTATTTTATCCGAAAATAGGCTTTTTTTTTTTTTTGTTTTATCTTCGAATATGTTAAGGGCTTTTCTTCTTCACCCGCCTTATTGTTAGAGCTACAAAAACTAACACGCATACGAGTACACACCTTTTACCTGAAACCAAACTGTTTTTGCTTGCTGTTTAACCTTAATCTTCACCATTTCCAGATGTTCCAAGTGCCTTTTGAACAACCTGACTCTACAACAAATTTGTGGAACAGATGACCTTTTATTTATTTCTCACCTTCTTTTGCCTTCAGCTTTCCTCTTCTACCTCAGCCCTCCCTTTCTCTCTCACATGTGAAAGAAAGCATGCAGTAAACTTTCCTCAGCACTACAAGCTACACTGCAGACATCTCAGAAAATGTCTACCAGCTGCTGCAATCGTAAAATCCTCTAAAGCAATCAACAAGGCACCAACCTCTCTTAGAGTAATCAGTTAAGGATTTGCAGACGTTTTCAGTGTAGCACAGGATACATAAAGCTAAGTGCGATTGTATGTGAAGCTAAACTGCAGGTCATTTCAGTGCATTTTCTTTATTTTTGAGTTTCTCGAGGGTGAATGTTTGTCTCAAATGATTTATGTGCAACTGGGTGGTGGTAGTGTCCATCTGCGATGCTGCCGGCTGTGAGCTTGTGTTGTCAAACTGTGTCCACGTGAGAGTGCTGAGAAATAATCAACATACATCCACTCAAGGATCATATAGTCATAGCAATCACATTATTGAGTGTGTATAGTTCTTTCCTTTCCTCTACCTGTGTGAGTTTGTGTTGTGAATGACCTCTTCTCTCTTAGTATCCCACACCAATCTCCACCTGGAGGGTGGAGTTACAGTACAGCACCCTGATTGTGTAAATTGGTTGCTTGCATTATATTTGAAGCCTATTATTCTGAATAAACAGCCAAACTGGAAGGATTTGTGTGTCTGTCTCTGTGCGTATACTTGAACAAATGTGTAAGAAGTCATTTACACTGACCCCTTTTTATTACAATTACGTCTTCTCTAGGAAGCTTTCCAAAGAGATTGTCATGATTGAATGCTGCAATATCTAACATCTCAATATGTCCGTTGCAATAACTTAATGTAATGGCAGTGCTTTTAAAGGATATAATAAAAAGGGAAAAGTGTTATCAATAGGAAAAGTACTTGCCCAAATAAAATTTAAATTGCCCATCTGTGTTTAAAACCAAAAGCTAAGTTATTTGTAAATTAAATGCCCTCTTGAAGTAATTCATACCTCTGTCTAAGTCAATGACGTTGCACTTCATAACTGCCAGATTTCATTGTTTTGTCATTATTGTACCGTGTACGTTGTTTATTCTTCATACCATGGAATCATGGTGATCAAACAAGCATTTGATTCATTCTTATTTTCACTCCATTATAAAAAAAAAAAATATCAGTTGTGTTTCAGCAACATTGGATTGCACCACTACAATACTGCCTGATGTTTAAAGACCATTTGCTTTTAGTTTTTTTTTTTTTTGCTCACATGGCACATATTACTAAATAAGATGTGTTTAATCAAATCACCAAAAACTGACACAGAAAACCTGGGGGCCAGGTAGTATTATTCCATTGTTGGTGTACCACATGCTTTGATGCTATCATGGGGTCTGCTGTGCGCACTGTGCTTCATGGGAACTTGGAGGGAACAGAGGCTGGAAGGTGTAGATGGATTACTGTAGGGGCCTTCAGGCTAAAACACCACACAGAGACACAAAATGACCACAAGAAAACCCAAAGTGACAACAAAGAGACAAAACAAGCACCAAGAGAGGAATAATCACCACAAGGAGACACAAAATGACTGCAGAGAGACATGGCGTTACTATAAAGTGGTGTTAGAAGTGTGCAGGCACAAAATCACCACGAGCAGACGCAAAACGACTGCAAATGATGCGACCTGTGTTTGAGGGTTGGGGGCCTTGGGCCTGTTCCCAGGGGCCCATTCACGCAGAATCCATCCGTGCTGGGGGCTTGTACAAATTTTACAGGAAACTGAAGAAATGTTTCAAGATTTTACATTACACATGTACATGTTAATACTGTGAGTTCTTCTATTATAAAAGCAGATAACCATGGGTGCCACTGGACTATATTTCATGCGAAGAAGTAGGAGTGTCCTCCCTCCGTTGGACTCTAGGTGGTGCGGTTTCCTTGGGCATTTTCTTTGTTTTTTCCATCTCTCGCCCGTTGCCCGTGATCTCTATCATAAGGCGGCTGACTATTTTTTAAAAAAAAAAACATTTTTATGATGGCGGAGGACAGTGAATCCGCGGCCAGTCAGCAGAGCCTGGAGCTGGACGACCAGGACACCTGCGGGATAGACGGAGACAACGAGGAGGAGAATGAGCATATGCAGGGGTGAGGATGGCCTGTCCGGCACGGCTGGGAAACGCAGTAACGTTATTTCAGGCAGCCTGTTTGTGCGCTGCCTGTTTATATGTGTGCGCTCGGTCGGGGATGGCTAGCGCAGTTAGCCGACGTTAGCCGACACTAACACACCAAGGCTGTTTGCCACAAGGCCGTCGTTTCAAGCTAACGGGGAATGTTGATGTGAAGCCTTTGTGTCACTGTCTTTTTGGGCTTTTTAGTCGTGTGTGTCTTCACGTACAAATGCAGCTAGCTTCATGGCTGAATGACATGATGACAGCCATCCGTTAACGCGAACCGTTAGGTGGCTAGCATGAGGCTAGCTCAGCTGTCATTCGTTGCTATGGTAGCTAACGTTAGCTTTGCTGCCGTGTGTGTGTGTGTGTGTGTGTGTGTGTGTGTGTGTGTGTGTGTGTGTGTTAGGAGTCAAAACAAAGTCAGCCCCCGGTTCAACGATGTACTGTGCGTTTGTCATCATGTCTGCAGGAGTCCAGGGGGAGATTTGGGGGCCAAGAGGAAGAAGAAGAAGCAGAAGAGGAAGAAAGAGAAGCCAAGCTCGGGGGGAGCCAAGTCTGACTCTGCCTCTGACTCTCAGGAGATCAAGGTGCGACGATGACCCAAATGAAATATGCACACACACTGTCAGGACAGGGGCTTAAATCCAAAACCATGACCCACTGACCTGGTGGAGTCACTTGCCAGGCTGGTGGTAGATGGGATACTACGCGTAGGTGAGGGGAAAAGCCTCATAGCCCCTTAGCACACAATGAACAACTCAAGAAAAATCTGTTTGTTTGCCATCAGTGTGAATGGGTTAATACGGGCCAGCCTTGGTCTATACTCAAGTGCATGGCCTACAATAATTCACAATGATAGTGTATTTGAATCAAAGAAACCCTGAAATACAGCACAATTCTTTGGACATTAATATCCCAGTTATGTTTTTGCCCATGTCCACATCATATCCTGGTTTTAGAGAAGATGCAGAGAAGATGAAGAAGGCAAGGCAAGCAAAATGGTAAATGCTCTGTGTAAATGACACAGTGAGAGAGATTGAAAAAATCAAATACACAGGCATACTGATTTCAGATTTCATTCACAAATGAAAACCTGGAGAGTGAGAGACACATATAGCAGAAACACACACCACTATGGCTTTGCAGAAATACTATTTTAAAAAAAAAAAAAAAAAAAAAAAGAACTCTACTATCACAGATTTGGATATTATTCAATCATGTATACAAGGACATTAATGACCAGGACCCCCATGTTCAGTGTAAATGTCATGTCCTGAATAAGATCAAAACCAGGACAAGACTCAAAACCAGGATAGTGTTGTGCATGTAAACATACTCACGATAACAATGTTTGACAGGGTCATTTACAGAGTTAGAGTTGCGGACATGGGTGCTTTATAAGTAGCAGTACTTATGAGTCAGGACAGTCTGGTGTGAATGGTCAAATATGGCTTGAACTTGTGTTCAGTATTCCTTATTAGGTTTTTGTTTTAAAGGGCTTTAAATCTCTTATAGGCCCTCTGTTGTTTGTATTTGGCCACATTTGTATTATGTAAGACATTCTGTTTTTAGCCAGATGATGCATATACATCATCTGCGTGTCTTATATGTCACTGTATGTCAGGTCACATACTGAGGGGAGAGACTAATTTGTGTTGTCTTGAGTACTAAGGACGACTCACTATCTTTTTTCTCATGTGCATGTGTTGTTTTTTTTCTATATGCAGAACCCTGGCTTGCCTATTCAGAAGTTGCAGGACATCCAAAGAGCCATGGAACTGCTTTCCTGCCAAGGTCCTGCAAAGAGCATCGACGAGGCAGCCAAGCACAAGTACCAGTTTTGGGATACTCAGCCTGTGCCGAAGCTTAGTAAGTACTGCAAGAGCAATGCAAGAACATTGTTTACTTGATATTGGAATCATTCATTTGGTACCTCATATGCTCTTAATGGTTTAATTACTACTGCTTGAGCAATAGGTGAATACTGAAATTGCTTAAAATGTGTATCCCTAACTCAAACAGGATTATCTCTGCTATTAATAGAAGGTTATATATTATCTTTCCTTAACACTGTTTCTATGCACCAGTGCCATCTACTGGTTTTAGCTTTTGCTGCTTGAACCCAGTGTCCCAAAACAGTGTCAGCTGTGAAGTACAGTGGGGGTCCAGGCATACACACTGGGCATGCTGAGTGGCATTATATTGAGCCGTTACCATGACAACTGTTGGCCAAAGAGTCATGTCTGTGCAGGAGAGTTAGTGCCATTAACTAGTCTGGTCAATATGAGACTAATAGAAGTAGATTTTATAAATGTCTAAGTGATGCTCTCAGCAGTTTTGTGTTTTTTTTTTTCTATTTTAAAAATATGCTTTAGTTTGGTGTTGGCTTGGGATCAGTGCTACATAAGCAAAATGCAAGAGGAGGAAATTTACTGGTCTGCTGGAAATGTGGTGATTGGAAAAATACTTTGACATCTTTCTGTGCTATTTTTGCAGATGAAGTTGTGACGAGTCATGGGCCGATTGAAGCTGACAAAGAAAACATCAGACAGGAGCCATATTCCTTACCTCAAGGCTTTATGTGGGACACTCTTGATCTCAGCAATGCAGATGTAGTGAGTACAGTGTTTGTCTCATACACTTAAAACAATAAATATATCTTGTAGCAATGATACACAAAATGAATAACTTGCTGTTTCCTTTTCAGCTGAAGGAGCTGTACACACTGTTAAATGAAAACTATGTGGAGGATGATGATAACATGTTCAGATTTGATTATTCCCCAAGCTTTCTCAAATGGTAAGCTCTCAGTTCAGTTGTTCTAATCAACTGTTCACCAAAAACCTATATATAAATATATGCAATATTGAACCATCTGCTCTCCGACTAAGCATGTCCTCCCCTCTCAGGGCTCTGCGTCCACCTGGCTGGTTACCACAGTGGCATTGTGGAGTGAGAGTCTCCTCAAATAAGAAGCTTGTTGGCTTCATCAGTGCCATCCCTGCAGATATACGCATCTATGACACGTGAGCACTCAACAGCTGATCGTATACATTTTGGAGAATTGTGCATTGAAAGAGTTAATGGAAACCTTTTTACTCTAATGCACAAGCCATCTTGCTTCTCTCTGTTGCTCCAGGCTGAAGAGGATGGTAGAAATCAACTTCCTGTGTGTCCATAAGAAGCTGCGTTCAAAGCGTGTTGCTCCTGTGCTAATCAGAGAGATCACACGGAGGGTGAACTTAGAAGGAATATTTCAGGCTGTATACACAGCAGGAGTCGTACTGCCCAAACCTGTGTCCACATGCAGGTATACTTTGCAGTATGCAAACATGAAACACACAGAACACTGTGTCAGAAAGTCCAACCAATATAAACCAATACTCTCTGAATGCTTTTTCTCTGATTTTCTTCCCCTCTTTTTTCTGTTTAGGTATTGGCATCGTTCTTTGAACCCCAGAAAGCTTGTGGAAGTTAAATTCTCCCACCTGAGCAGAAACATGACGCTGCAAAGAACCATGAAACTCTACAGATTACCAGATGTAAACACACAACACCTGTCAATCTGGGATCTCTCTTTACAAATTTTATAAATGGCAGGAACTTAAAGTGACTTTTTCTCTCTCTCTCTCTCTCCACACCTCATACAGAGCACCAAGACTCCAGGTCTGCGGCTGATGGAGAGGCGTGACATCCGCCAGGTCACTGAGCTGCTACAGAAATACCTGAAACGTTTCCAACTTGCACCTTCTATGGGAGAAGAGGAGGTGGCTCACTGGTTTTTGCCACAGGACAACATAATTGACACATATGTAGTAGAGGTATGTGGAATCAGGCTCTGTCCTCACACTAACTCAGTGTCCGTCTGTTGATTCTTCTAAACAGCTGATCTCTCTCTCTTCTCAGGGTGCTGGTGGTATACTAACAGATTTCACTAGTTTCTACACTCTGCCCTCGACTGTGATGCATCACCCTCTCCACAGGAGCCTGAAGGCTGCTTATTCTTTTTACAACGTTCATACACAAACCCCGCTACTGGACTTAATGAATGATGCACTGATCCTGGCTAAACTGGTAATGTTACTCTCTTGTTGTGGAACATATGCCACTACCAAGAAATGTAAATGGTTATTAAAAGTTTTACCTTTTAAATTCAATAGTAAGATGCATGATCCAGGCCTTCTATAAAAAAAATCAAAGAATTTGTCTTAAGGTATATATGAATTATTTTCTTGCTACTGTGTAACTCATTATGACATTCAGTTTGTGATGTTTTATTCTGTTTGTTTAACAGAAAGGTTTTGATGTGTTCAATGCCTTGGATCTAATGGAGAATAAGGTGTTCCTGGAGAAGCTCAAATTTGGCATAGGAGATGGAAATCTGCAGTATTACCTCTACAACTGGAAGTGTCCCCCTATGGACCCTGACAAGGTCAGCAGCATGCTTTGTCACCACATCAGCGATCAGTCTCCATCCTTGATGACATATTTAGTATATATTATGTAGTAGTGCAAGTTGTCTGTAGTTAACGTTTCAGTTTTATATGAAGCTGGTGCTTGTTATGCCACAGACTTTAAAATAAGTCTAAAAATAAGTGGACTAAAATGCTATAGGCAAGTTAATTTATAATATTGTATAAAAAAGGGGTTAAGTTCATGTCCCAGTCCATAAATGCTCAGTTGTGAGCAATCATGCATCGTACATTGAATAAAAGTAACTATTTGACAGGCATTGATGTAGCAGTAATATATTAGCAGTCATGCGTATCTGTTATTCTTGTTGTAAGCACTCATATTATAACTAGTTTGAATCTAGGAGAAGTTTCACTTCCTTATACATTCTCGCACTTATTAAATAGATATAGTACTTAATACTTACACCAAGGTTTCCTACTGCACTGAAGCTTACTGATGTCCTTCACTTGTAAGTCGCTTTGGATAAAAGCGTCTGCCAAATGACTAAATGTAAATGTAAGTTGGCGCAACATGCTCCAACATAGATTCCAAAATGTTTGTGTTCTTTTTGTCAAACATCTAACAACAGGTGAATCTCTGTTTCAGGTTGGCCTTGTCCTTCAGTAGCAGGTCTCTTCATGGCTGCTCCACAAAATACTGATTGAGAGGTTTTCAGCGACCTCTGCCTATTCTTTACCTGGACATACAGGTAGCCCAAGCTAGACAATGAGAACTACAACCGTAAAACCAACCTGGTGACCGGGAGGCGGTTCACCCGGCACTTGTGTCATCAAGAACATTCTCAGTTCACCTGGAGGTGAAAACTCTTAAATCATCAACATCCTGAATGTGAAGTCATGAAGTCATGCTATGCCTGAGATACTCATACAGTACAATGCTCCTGACATGAACACTCACATTTAAAAACACACCAATTTGACATTCAAGAGGATGCCTTGACATTTGTGAATTTTGTTTAGCTTTTCCTCATCAGACACTTTGTTTCAAGGGATGGACGTGTCATTTAATTTCACTGACATGGAAGTAATGTAAATGATAATCAGCAAGTAAACATGGCTAGATATAATTAGCAACTTTTCTAATAATGTTCATTCTGTCCAAACAATTATTATTCCCATCTGTTCTGATATCATTGTGTTCTGAAGTGTCTCTGCTGGCTGTTTTGGAGCCTCAGTAGAATTAGAAATGCTGACAAGGTGTTTCTTTTGATAGCTGACATATAAAGAGATTTTTTTTTTCCCCCTCAAGCGCTCTGGAGACGAATATCCTAACTTTTAAATCACAAACAACAAACATTTGTACACACATAGAAACACAAACCCTGTTAAATAAAACATACACAAGCAAAAGAAGGACTCATCCAACCGGTGCATTGATATACATGTTTTTGTTCAAAATATATAGTTACCTGTATATTTAAAGCCAGATCATATTTATTCCTGTAGTGTGAGTTTGGGGTTTGGGAGGGCTGATCCAAAGTATTTTCCTCATAAGTAGTGTAGATGTCACTGAGTTTGTTCAGACAGTGTGGGTTTAAATGGTTTTTGATGAAGAATGTATTGCATCGATGAAGCACAATTTATGAGTTCTTAAACAAGCAAAAGGGTCCTTAAAGGGTCAGTTAGCCCAGGTTTCAAAACAGATGGGTTGTGGTACATAATGTGGTACATAACTTTTTTTTTTTTTTTTTAACAAAGGTATGGGCTGTTTTCACATTATAAATCTGTTTGTAGAACAGGTTTTTTTTTTAACAGTCAAGCACTCAAACAGTGTGTTATTTGGTTATATTCACTGATACATTCATTGCATGTCAGTTGTGTGCTGTCCACTTAACAAGGCTGTTGAATAAGAGGGAAAAAGAAATTAATTAAATTCAGGAAGATGTGCTCACTGCACAAGCAGGGCAGTGAGAATTATAGTACCAAAGGCTGGGAGAGACACATACACACACACAAAAAAAAGACACCAATTAAACCATAGTCAAGTAAATTTGAAATTCGTTTTGTACAAGAATGTTTTGAAAATGGTCAGTATTTCTGTCAAGAGATAGTTTTATAGTGTAGAAATGGCTGATTTGCTTTGAAAGAGTACATGTGCCCAGTTCAGTCACGTTTAAAACAGCCAAAGTTATTTTTACTTTTCTAATTTAGTCATTGCCACTCAGATCGCTGGCAAGTAATGTATCACTTCCTACTTTAAGTACCCAGTTGCAAAGCAGAAAATAAGCTGTCTCTCGAAAACCGCAGAAGTAACAACACTGTGGTTGTAAGCATTTATGATATGTGTAGGTAACCATCCACCCACTCGCCTGTAATAGGATGTTAGATGTGTTCTTAATCAGACTGTCAGTTAAATAAAACCAAGAGACGTGAGCACAACACTCAAAGGGTCTTAAGTAGTCATTTACAACAGCATGCAGTCAGAGTACAGTGGCTGAAACAACACAAGCCTGTATCAGTAACCACATCAGTTTGAAATGTGAGCTTTTCCTGTTTTTCCAGGTCCGTTTTTATTGACTTCTCTCAATTTGTTTTTTGTAATGGTACTGTATTTTGTGTGTCTGAAAAATATACTGTAGGTTTTTTTTTTTAGTGTGTTGTGCAGCTAAATGCGTGGAACTGTTCTGATATTTATAATTGTGCTTTGCAAAATGTCTTAAGACATAATTCTCATCCTTTTTCTTTCCAGTATTTCCCTAAAATTTCCAGTAATATAGGCAACTTCAAAACTGATTTTTGAGGGTTTAGAGTATTTGACAGTTACCCATGCTCGAAAAACTGTTGTCAGGCCATTTGTTCCGTGGTGGTTTACTCAGAAGGGTTCTAATATTTTTAAATGGTCTCTTTGCTCTGAGTTTACTTTATGTTCGATGTTCTTGTTCATGTGACTCTGCATAACTTAAGAGGTAAAGGCTGCTGCCATTTTTGTCGTTGATTTTTCTGTATGTGATGTAATTTTCTTCTCATCTCTTTATAAATTAGCAAGAAAAGAGAAACCAGTGGACAGTGAGTGCTTCAGGGTTCAAAGAATTGTTTTTTTTAACCATTGAAAGGTTGAATGAGAAGTTACCGGGATTACTTTAACACTGATAATCGGTTACCGAGTCAACGGTGTGCCTCATGGATGTTGTCATGATGTGTTGCCTGCAGCTGTTTGAATGAACTTTGAGCATGTCAGTTTTTCTGCCGTGTTGATTTTAGCGTTGATGTTACTAGCTACACCCTTTAGTGAGAACTCAACCCGAAGTACCTGCCTTATTTAAAAGATTTTTTTTTTTAAGATTTTGGGATGGGGTGAGGGGGGGTGTACTTTTGAAACGACATACAGCTTTCTCTAACTGAAGAACAATATTTTTATTCAGATCCATTGTAAGCTGTGAAAAAGCTGAAGAACTTGTACCAGCATCATTTAGACATGACCCCATGCAAATAACAATCTGTTTCAATACACACGTCAGCTATACCAGCATGGATGTTTGATTGAATAAACTCACTATAAAAAGGAACATGAGTGATGCACTTCTTTTCATGTGTTTATTACAAACTCGAACCAAAAAAAACACAGAGCGGATCAGAAACGCTTGTTTCTATGAGTTTCCTTTTCTGTCATATTTACCAATAATTATGAAAAAGTTTTTCCTAAAATCCCATCATCTCACACAGGTTTAATTCAGACACATAAAAATCTTAATAACATTATGTGCCTCTTTCTGGTCAATTAAATTACATCTTATATAAATAAACTCTAAACTCATGTCATGGTCCTTACAATTTTTAACCAAGTAGTTAATCAAGGATCATCCTCCAAACCACACCATGCTTGTTACAGTCTTTGCGGCCATTGGTTTCCATTCAGGCCAGTGGAGTGAGGAGTAAAAAAAAAAAAAGGGACTTACTTGCTTAAGAAAAGTGGTAGACTCATGTCTGCTCCTGGTTTTTACTAAATTTTATTTCTCTGTATTAATGCATTGGCATCTTGGCAAGTCAGTCAGCTGCTTTACCATGCAATGCAATACCAAGTATTTCTTAGCGCATTGTGACATCTTTAAATGGCTTGTTATTATGTTACCATTGACCCAAAACCTAAGGATATTCAGTTGACTTTCTAAAAATGACATAGAAAAGCAGTTAATCCCCACAGTAGGGAAGTTGGATCCAAAGAATGTTCTATTGATTCACTAATTAAATATGTGTTTCGGCTGTAGTTCACTGTAATGGACAACCTACGTCAAGCGAGTTTCAAGTCTTAGTAAGCTGCTTCGCAAAACCCGTTACATGATTATGAACTAATGGCTGCCTGAAATGTCAGAGAGGACAAAGGGTGAATCCTAACACGGAGGTCAGAAGAGTTCCCAAGATAAATTTAAACTCTGACAAGATGATTAATGGACAAAAAAGACAAAAGGACATTGTTCAGGCCTGTAAAATTCCTTAAAATGAAGCAATCTGAAAAGGAAAAATCAGTCTCACGTGGTCACATGAAGAGTGTTGGGACCCACTGGGCTAAGACGTACACAAACACAGGAATGGTGTTTCTCCTATGTTTTAACTTTCTTTTTTCCTTTCTTTTCAGTGTTTGCAACTATTTTCTTCACTTTAAGAGGCTGCAAAGTGCAGGAGGAGGGAGACCCCGTGATCTCCTCAGATTCACTCTCCGGTTTCCTTTTCTGGCCTCTCTTCTCTCCTGCCTCCTCCTCCTCCTCCGTGTCAGCAGGGTCCTTGGGTGTTACAGTGGCTGCTGCACCTGGGAGCCATGCAACATCCAGTGAAGGCACTCTGGGTTTAATGGCATCAATAGTATCAGTGAAGACCTCCTCATCCTTGGAGGCGCAGTGTCTGAATCCCAGTGCAAGGACACTTTTCAGCCCCAGCGGCTCGGACACGCTCTGGCTCAGACGAGGCACCTGGCAGGCCGGCACGCCTCTTGTTGCACTCAGCGCTATCAGGTGATAGGTCATGTGCTTTGGTTTGACAGATTTGCACACCAGCACCAGTTTGAGCTCATTTCTCTCCAGAGCCTTTGTAACCTCATTGATGCCAATGGCCAGCTGTCGTCTGGCTGCCACATCTGTCCAGCCGTTTTTGGGAGTATCCTGCACCTGGGGAACCGGATCTGGTGAGGCCGCAGCAGCTTTCCGGTCTTTCTTTGTCCTCCACGGGCGATACACCTTCATCTCTTTCTTCTCAAGACCCATGGAGATGAGCTTGTCCGTCAAGGTTTTCAGGATGAAATGCATGTCTTCTTGGGGGAGTGCGCTCCATGTTGGGGTGAAGGGTGAAGTGAAGGAGGTCTTGGCTGGAATCTGCCTTTTAATTTCCTTTTTAACTGGCTTCCCTGAATTGGCCATACCTGCTCTGAAATTATAAAAACAAAATCAGTTGGTGAAAAAAAAAAAAAAAAAAAAAAAATTACATTACACATGGAGCCCAGCCAATATAAAATGGTTACAGGAAATAGTAGTACAGAAACACCAAAGGTTAGTTTTAGGATAATTTTGTCTCCATTACATGATATATCCTGCAGAGAGCACCTGCTCAAAACATATAGTAATAATTAATGAATATTTGTTTAACTCTATTCAAGAACAGATGTTTACAAAATGCTTACCAAACAATACAAGGAATTCTATCAGTGACAAAATAATTAAAACTCATTACAGCACATACACAAGAAAATATGATGGTTATGAAATAGGAAGGGGAACTTAATATTGTGGCAAAAAGTATAAAATGTATAGTTCCTTAGTAACAATTCTTTTTGTAACTACATTTGACAAACAATGTTTTGTATGTTATGTGTTCATGTTAGGGAACAAATATAAAAATATTACAGATGTTAGTGTTATATTTGTGACTCAGCACGTTTATCAACAGCGGTGGAAAACAAGTACTCTTACTTCGGTACTGTGCTTTAGTACAATTTGTAGAAACTTTGAGTTACTTTTACATTTCTGTTACACAACATTTCAGAGGGAAATATTGTACTTTCTACTCTCAGATTATCAACACATTATGGTAAATTATCATAGATTGAATTAAATCAGCCCCGTCTTGACCAGCTGCAACATTTAAGTGATGTGCATATTAATCCATCAATAGTTATGATCCGTGAATGTCGGATGGAAAAACATTTTGTGACTATTGAAGCTTCCGTTCTCTGATTAAACCGGTGATAACATTACAAACCAACCACAGACGTGACAAACAAGATGACATTCAACGTTACTTTACCTGATGTTTCGAGCAGAAAAAAAAAAATCACGTTTCTTTTTTTAAATTCCTGCAGTTTTCACATCTTCAATCCAACAGCATGGATGTACCACAGCGAGTCGCCATGTTGTTTGAATCTAAATAACTTTATTTAAAAACACCAACAGCGCCGACCAGCGTTCAATAGGCAGTAGTAAACGTTACTATTAAAAATAAATTAAAGGTATTTTTTTATCCAGATATAGTTACCTTCTAATACAGTCTACCTGATTAAACTTTATTTGTATTGCATATTTTGTACATTTTAGTGCAATTCAAAGAGCTTTACAGATGGCTGACGAATTAATACATGATTGAAAATAATAGTAATTAAAAAATAAAATATAACTAGATAAATATATATTAAAGATAATTAAAAAAAATATATAAAACAAATAAAAACAAATAAAATCGATGAGAGGAAACAGAACAAGTGGCTGATGTTGGTGCTTTTATTTTGTGGTGGAAGAATCCTCTGCTTAAGTAAAGACACCAAGATAAATACGTTTTTGTGTTTGAACTCATACTCTGCACAGCTCAGATCAAGTCAGATAAATGTGGTAGAGTGAAATGTACATTTCCCTACATCATAATTGTGTGCGTGTGTGTGTGTGTGTGTGTGTGTCGCAGTGAGGGTGACAGGCAGCCAATCAGCTCCTCTGCAGCTCTCTGCTCCCTCCCTGCAGGCCAATCCCTGGCCGACAATAACGCATTGATCAGCTGTGCTGCAATTACAGCTGCGCAAAGCAGGAGAAACACATTCATCTCGACTACCGGGCTGCATCTGCGAAAATGTCTCTTCAGGTAAAATGTTTTACTGTTTTTGTTTCCATTTTATTCATAAAAGAGCGATTACCCGAGGTTCCTCTTATCGCTCCGGAATGAATATAGCTGGTGTAGCGGTCCGGTGTTCACGCCCTCTACTGTATATGGTGTCATCCATCTTTGACAGTCTGTGAGAGGCACATGCAAGAAAACCAGGTCTGAACATCTTCATCCTCTGGTTCTGTGGTCCTTCAGATGTGCAGCTGCACTTAACTTATTTCATAAAGTTTGCTTGTCATGCAGGATTAGGAAAAACAAACCTGATCGGGCTCTAACTGAATCGAGAAGATTACAAATATTTGACTGGCCCATGTAATAGCCGTTTTGACTAATAATTTAAATTCAGAGATTAATCTTGGTAAGACGGAGTAACATTCATATACTGAGAGTCCATAGGGTTTATCCTAAAAACGTCCCTCTATGGTCCATAATTATCTGTTGTGCAATGCCCCAGATCCTTTGAAAAGTAGATTATTCAAGTAGACACAAAAGCCCTGGAGTGTTGAATAAAAGCCCATTGTTTATCTCCAGCCTGTGCAACAATGAGTTTCCCGGGCTCCACACCATGACTGGAATACTAGCCTCAGATTATTTATTCAGTGTTGTCTGTAACCAATTAATATGCACATTCTCATATTCTGTGATTACTATAAACCCCCAGTGCACCAAATACCTTAACCCTGGGTCACCCATCAGACTTTGTGAAGAGCAAAAAAAAATCCGTTGCTTACCAACTGTAACTGCTGTAGTCATGTAGAATTTATTAGACACAAAAAGACTGACTTGATTGTTTCTTTTCTGACCACTTTAACGTGCAGGCAGAGTTTGAGAAGTTGGCAGAGGATGTGAAGAAGGTGAAGACGAGGCCCACAGACCAGGAGCTGCTGGACCTCTATGGGCTTTACAAGCAGACGCTTGTTGGAGACATTAACACTGGTATGACTTGCTGCAGGATAACAGAATCACTCCAATACAATGTTCCCTAAATTCTGAATATTTCCTCCACTCATTGGGCTTTTACGATATTGTAGATCGGCCTGGAATGTTGGACTTAAAAGGAAAAGCCAAGTGGGACGCCTGGGACTCCAGGAAAGGTAACAAGTTCAAGATGCTTGTGGAATGGAAAGGCGAGACTTGTTACACAGTACAAGTTTAAACAAAACTAAGAGTATACAGAGATACTAGTGGCACCGTGAGGCCGCACTTAGACACGGCATTTGCATCATATCATATTTATGCCATGCTCACCATCTTAGTTTAGCATGCTAACATTTGCTAATTAGAAATAAACACAGAATACAGGTTGATAGAAATGTGAGTGGTCTCAAAGTATTTGGTCATAAACAAAGTTATGGAAGAACTATAATTTTGACCTGATGATGGAGCTTTATGAAAAGTTAGATGCTCACCAAAGTTATTACAGTTTATCCTGATGGGGGCTTGAACATGTGTAGAAAATTTAAATGGCAATCTATCCAACAGTTGTTGAGACCACAAATGTTAATGAGAGGATCACCAAAGTTGTCTGTACTGTATTTTGTTCCAATCAATCCAACAGATGTTGAGACATTTCAGACATTTAGCGTCACCCACTGGTGACGCTAAGGGAAAAGTGGGCACCATGGACATCTGTACCAGATTTTATGGCAATTGATGTAAAGTGGTGGACTGGCAGAAAGACTGACACTGCCTTCCCTAGAGCCATGTCACTAGCATGGCTAAAAACTGCAAAAAACTGACACTGTGTTTTTTATTCAAGTAATTTGCACTCTTTCAGGAATGTCCAAGGATGATGCCATGTCAGCCTACATCAGCCTTGCCAAGGAAATCATCAGCAAATATGGGATGTAAGACCTGCAATAACCTGAATAGGCAGAATTAATGCAAAAAACAAACAAACAAAAGACTGCTAACTTCATTACTGAAACAATGCTGCTGCCTATTTAACAAGTAGCCTTCTGCTTTCAGAGGCCATAATTATGCAGGATAAAGTGTAATTTTAGATTTTTTTTAACTTGCTGTGATTTCTTTCTCCTTGATATGTCTTTTTTTTACATAGACTATTCCCATTAATTTATAGGACTGAGAAACATCTATGCATCCTCTAAGGGTAAAGATATTAAACTTGCTAATTGTCACGCCCTTTATGTAGTTTATGCTCGTAATCCACATGTACACAGCAATATACTTTATACCTGTGCACTTTTGTATGTTTCTTGAAGTTTAATCAAAACAGGACAGATTAAATCCCACAAATGTGAGCAAAATGACTGCACACTTTTAGAAAATAAAACCTTTATGGACTGTTTTTGTTTCGATTACTTGTGATTCTTCTCTTTTGGGAATTCATCATTTAGTAGAGTTGCATTATTATTCATCAGTGACAGTTACGTAATGATTTAACATACACTCAACTGGCAGTTTATTAGGCACGCCTAGTTATAGCTGATGCAGTCTAATGCAAGATTCCTGCTCTAAATCCTGTCCTTATGAAGGTTATCATGTTTAGCTTTTGTTGAAATTATTTTAGAGAGGCATTGATTCAACTGCAAGAACATTTTGGAAGCTGTAGTTTGTGGTGCTGTTGAACTACACTGCATTAAACAGACAAGTGTTTCCATTATTTTCTCAAGCCCATTTATATCAGTGAGGGTAGACTAAATAACAGAAAGACAGGTAGTAATAATCATAGTGAAACAGTCAGGGGGACAGTTCTCCATTTAGTACTTTCACTAATTTAAGTAGCTTTTCCTGATTATACATTGTACTTTCACCAAATTCTTACTCCATCGCTGTTTGGTCGCTGTTACAGCCACTGAATCACTCCACCTCTCTCACACTGCGGACAGCCTGACCTCGTTATTTCACTCACTTCATTAGGATCAGATAGTTTATGGGTCAAATGCCTCTCCGCGCATGCGCATTGGGGCGTTTCCTGGGGAACTCGGGCAGCGGTTCAGTGGGGTAAAGGTGAGGAACTGCCTCTGAGGGCAACAACACGACCGAAGCGCAATATCTCTGTTGTGCCTGGACGTCAAGCTGAAGTCAACATATCCTGAAGAAGGTGAGCTGGTCCTGACAGGTGCTGTGTCTAAATATAGGAACTGTTCAATCAAGTTAAACCTACTATTAGTTGTTGTTGTTGTTGTTGTTATTCTTGTAGCATTAGCCGATAACGGCAGCCGAGATGAGCTAATTTGTCACAGTTTAATGTTAGTGTTAGGTAGTGTTAGTTTGTTTATTGGAAAACGGTGAAGTCCCTTTGACACAATAATAAACGAGTAAAACTCTTAGTTATCTGCGGAAATTGAGCAGTTGAGCAGTTTGTCTCTGTTTCTGTTGAACTGGGCTGCTGATAGTCAAGTTACACTAACAGCGGATCAACTTCTGTGGTCGTAAACAGACTTTATCAATTAAAATAGCTTTGATACAGTTATCAACACAGCATGGGTATATTTAGAAATGCTTAACAAAACAACTGTGAGATATTAAAACGAAAGACATATTGTTATGTGGTTTTCCTCAAATGCTAACCAGACTGTTCATAGTGATTTTAAAGCTCTTTAACCGGGCAAACAGAGAAACCTCAGCGGAAGTAGCTCAGGCTTTAACATTACTGTTGTTTGGTTTGAATGATTAGTGACTGTATGATGTAGAGCTATACCCAACAATTCTCACGTACGCCAGGAGGTTATGTTTTCACTAGTGTCCCTTTGTTAGTCATCAGGATTATGCAAATAGCTCTGAAGAATGGAAGAACCTCTTAAAGGTATAGATCTGGATCATTTACTACGAATATGATTTTTTTTCTCTCTAAAACGGGGATTCCCCAACCATGGATGCATTATAAGGGGTCCCATAATACGTCCACGTTCCCAACCTGTGGGCCGGGGCCCACTGGTGGGCCGCGAAGGTATTGCAACTGGGCCAACGAATCATATGCACAACAGTACAGTTTTGGTGAAAGGATGTAATTATTAAAAAAAAGAAATCCAAGGGAGTCAATAGACAGATGACGAATTGTTGAGGGACCCCCTCCCCGTTCAATCAAAAAAGGAAAAATTGAGCTTCATCTGCTTTCACTCTAATCCTGAATATTTGATCAGTATCATTACAATGAAAAGTGCTCTGAGAAGTGCTTTGATCAGTATCATTACAATGAAAAGTGGTAGGAAGTTCACCAAAAAAAAAAACATGAACAAAAATTGCTTTTACGTGAGTCTTACCCTGTCATACCAGTGATACGAAACAATGTCAGCCTCAGCTTCATGTCAGTCCAATATTTATTTATTTTACAGGGAGAACAAATGGCCAATCATTTGACAGAGTCTCTGCCAGAGCAGACCTTCCAGTACCAAAACAGCCTGCCTCCCCTGCCTGTGCCATCACTAGAGAGCAGCCTTTCCAAGTACCTGGATTCAGGTAGGATAGTAGCTCTGTGCAACCGGCTGTGTCATAGAATTACTCTGTTTCAGGTTGTAAATGTTTAGCATGCAAAATTCTAATATTTATTAAAACAGACTGTAAATAAGAAAATTTGACAGGACAGTAACTGCTCACTGCTGCTGCTACTGGTCTGTATGTAAATATTTCTACTCCTTTTTAATAAAAACCAAAACCACACTATGGTGTGTGAAACATTACTCTACTATTACTAAACTAAATTTGCCCTTTAGCCTAGAAAAACTTATCTTTGGCTTCAAACTGGTTCCTAGTGGACTTTGCCGATAGCTAAGACAAGAAAATAATCATGTTCTCACTGACCTTGACCCCTCCTGGAAATTGGTGGATCAGAGCAAAAGATGGCCTTGTAAATTTTGGAAAATGAAAGGATGTATTAATGTTGAAATTAAAATGTAACATCAATACTGCAATTAAAATTATGCAGTAGCATGTATCAGTATACCTCAGCTCGTTTGGATCTGACTCCTCAGATCTCTGCTTTTGATTTATACCAAACTTAAAAGGTCTTACATTTTGAATATTATCATCACATGCAAGTGTGTTAGTAAGTGTTATAGTATACATGTATGATCATGTGTTAATGATAACATGATAACTGTATATAAGTATTTTGTACATGTGCATTGGCTGAATAAAAAGACACTGTTTTTACTGCAGAAGATGCTTCATGTTCTCAATGACAAAGAAGTTCTTACTTGACAGTTTAACACTGATGAGTGATTTATTTTGTATTGCCATGTTTTCCATCAGTTCATCCGTTTGCATCAGAGAAAGAGTTTAAGGCTACAGCTGACATTGTGAGGAAATTCCAAGAGGGTGTTGGCAAAGAGCTGCACCAGAAACTACTGCAGAGAGCCAAAACAAAGAGGAATTGGGTGTGTAATTCAGCTGTAAATGTCTTGTTTTTGTCTCACAGTTGTCCTCTTTCGTCCCAGGTGTTTAACTTAGCTGTTGTTTTGTTCCCTAGTTGGAAGAATGGTGGTTAGACACAGCTTATCTGGAGGTCCGCATCCCCTCTCAGCTGAATGTGAACTTTGGTGGCCCAGCACCCTACCTGGAGCACTACTGGCCTCCTGCAGAGGGAATTCATCTGCAGAGGGCCAGTATAAGCACATGGCACACACTACAGTACTGGAACCTGATCCGCACGTAAGACATGCTCACACACATTTTTACAAGCTGTGTTTTTACACAACATCACATAAATATGTTATATTGGATTTTTTTTGTAACTTTGGATGTTTTAGGGAGAGATTGGCTCCTCAAAAAGCTGGCAAAACAGCATTAGATATGGACCAGTTCAGAATGTTGTTCTGCACCTGCAAAGTACCTGGGGTGAAGAAGGACACCATTCGCAACTACTTCAAGACAGGTGGAAAAAACTTGGTTATTATCTCTAACCTTTAGACTCACCTGTATAAACATTAGCCCATTTCCTCTGCTCACATATCACTGTTACATAATGTGCATTTTCGACTGTGTCACAGAGCGTGAGGGTCCATGCCCCTCCCATTTGGTCGTGATGTGTCGTGGACGGATCTTCACATTTGATGCACTCTGTGATGGACAGATCCTCACTCCTCCAGAACTTCTCAGGTAGTTATCAAGTAGAAACAGCCCTCAAGACTAAAATCCCACGATGAAGCTTAGTACCCAAGAGAACAAACCTCCTGTCGAGGGTCCGGGGCCATGGAGTCATTTCCACTGACACTGCTAAGTGAAAGCTGCTAGTCCTCCACTAATAAAACAAAAGAGGGCGCAATATTTACATTATCTTCAGGGGGTGGACAGTGTGTGTTTTCCTCACCAGTGTCTCAGCATCATTTCAGTGAGACAGCAGTTACTTATGACACGCAGCACATCTACTCTCCTAATATGTGGAAATAATCAAGTAACAGTTTAAATAAAAACACTTGACAGTGTAGATCTATTGTGGCACAGAATGTGGCTGATATGAAATGAAATATGACCCCAGCAGACAATTAAAATGATTTTATTGTGGGAAGAATAGAGCAGGCCTGAGGGAACAATAGGAACATCTATAAATAACCAAAATACAATCTATAATTAGTTTGTGGAGGTGGCAGCAGGTGCAGTGTGTCTGTCATTTTCAGGCCCAGGCTGATATTTCAAGAATAGCTTTGACTATGCAGCTGTATAAACAAGTGAATAAATTTTACACCTACAAGATGCACTTAATACAGAATAGAAGCTAAGAACAAGAAAAGTCTTTGGTTTATGAAGAAAAGTAGACAAAGTTTTGATTTTGTGATTTACTAACAATATTTGGGCCGCTGGATGTTGCCGCTGTTGTTCCTGTCTCCATGGGTAGTTTGCCAGATCTTCAATATTGCAGTCATACATAAAATATTATATCTACAGGTCTTGAAAAGTCTAAAGCTTGGTATTCACTTTTCTTAGACAGGCTTTAGGGCTTTTAAGTCTTTGATAATTTAATTTGCAGTATAGGCTGCCAGAAGATAGTATAAACTAAAAGTAAGATAGTTTTAGTAATGAATTGTGCTAAGCTGTTCAATTGCATGTGATCTTAAAGAGTCTTAAATTTAATTTGGCCTGATTGAAAGCACCCACAGTTCAAAGTTACTTTGTTATATTTTGTGTGTATTTGTGTGTGTTCACCTGTGCAGGCAGCTGAGCTATGTGAAGGAGCACTGTGAGAGAGAGCCAGAGGGAGACGGAGTGGCTACTCTCACCTCAGAGGAGAGGACTCGTTGGGCGAAGGTGAGGGAAACCAGGTTTGGAGACATCGCGGTGAACATGGTGTAACACAGAGTGAAAAAGTTCTCACATTACAAAAGCATAACTGAGGATCAGCACTGTCAGCCTTTATCTGTTTACTTTCTCTGCAGGCCAGGGAACATCTAATAAGCATTGATCCACACAATAAGACCATACTGGAGACCATCCAGAGCAGCCTGTTCGTCATATCTCTGGACGAGACGAAACCCTACTCCACTCCAGAGAACTACACAAATGTACTAGCTGCACACATTTGACTTTATTTATGACTTTGTAAGTGTTCTGGCCACAGGAAAAGAGCAGTGCGTCTTATTTTGTGACTTCATAATTCTGAACACAGATGACCCGGGAAGCCCTTACCGGCAACCCTGCCATCCGCTGGGGAGACAAGTCGTACAACTCAATCGTGTTTTCGGATGGCACTTTTGGATCCGTTTGTGATGTGAGTTTGTATGTGTGTCATTCTAGAAACTGATGATGTGTGTGTATATATATAAGACACATTTTGAGATTCAAGATTTCCATGCTGCTCATCTTGGTGTCTTGGATAGATCCTGTCCAAAAGCAAACAATTCTACAGTGCTACAACTTGATTAAAAACAATTAAATTGTTTTGCAGCATGCCCCATATGATGCCATGGTACTGGTGTCAATGTGTTGGTATATTGACCAGCAAATCAAAGCTGCAGAAGGCAAATGGAAGGTAAACATGACTATTTCTTGCTTCTATTCATAAACTTAAATAGTTCTTTATACTGATATTCAAATGTGTCCTTCCACTTTAATGTCCATGCTTTTTAGGGCTCAGACGCAGTTAGATCCATGCCCCTTCCTGAGGAACTGGTGTTTACTGTGGACAAGAAAGTCCGTAGTGACATCAGCCACGCCAAACAGCAATACCTGGACTCGGTGAGCCAGTATTAAACACCAAACTATACTACAAAAAGCCTAATGCAAAAAGACATGTCCATTGTCACAGCTGTTTGATTGTCCACTCTGTCTCTGGTTCTACAGACACAGGATCTGCAGGTTGTGTGTTATGCCTTCACTGCATTTGGGAAAGCAGTCATCAAACAGAAGAAGTTGCATCCTGACACCTTTATTCAACTGGCGATGCAGCTGGCCTTCTACAGAATACACAAAAGGTATGGACCGGTTAAAAATTTGCCCATGCCTTTATTGATATCTGCAGTATATGAAGTGAGTGACCTCTTTCCTGTCTCAGGCCAGGTAGTTGCTATGAGACAGCAATGACTCGCAAGTTCTATCACGGCAGGACGGAAACGATGCGACCCTGCACTCAGGAGGCTGTGAACTGGTGTAAAGCGATGATGGACCCAACATGTGATGTGAGTGTGTATGGCTGTAATAAATCTCACAAAGGAAATAGGTGGATGCAGTCCTTATTTGACATGGTGCATGAACACTTTTCTCTCAGGTTAATGCCAAGAGGAAAGCCATGCTGCTGGCCTTCAATAAACACAACAAACTAATGGCTGAAGCCCAGGAAGGAAAAGGTTTGTTTATTTAACAATCTGATGATATTTCTACATATCACTGTTCAATAGTCAGATAGCTTTCAAAGAAGTTCTCATTATTCCAATAATGGAAATTATTTTTCTTCTATCCTCACTGTGTGTAGGTGTGCAATGAAAATAAACTAAAAACACTAAAAAACACTTTTTACTGGAAACTGTTGTGAAACTGTGAAAACAGTAGAGGATAAAGCACAACAAACTCAAATAGTCATAATTAAAAACCAGAAAAGGATAAAATAACATAAACAAGAGTTAAACCAAAGGTAAAAATCAGAATTAGAGGAAAACTGGATTCTCAAAAGGTATAGAGTAACTGTCAATTTAAGTATTGCACATTGTATCGCTAGTGAAAGACTTGACTACTATTTTTGACTACTAGTAGCAGGACTAGTTTTTACATGTTTGTCCCCATTCTATTTGAATGGTACAATAACTTTGTGTTTTTGATATCAGCTCATGGTATTTTGTGACACTGTTGCCAGGTTTTGACAGGCATCTCCTTGGCCTGTATCTTATCGCCAAAGAGGAGGGACGTCCAACTCCAGAGCTCTTCAATGATCCCCTCTACGCAAAGAGGTACAGTAGACTGTTTTGTAAAACTACTTTTCTGTCCCAACCTGCACAAAGATCTACTTTTAATATATAAATAAATATATGTGTGTGTGTGTGTGTGTGTGTGTGTGTGTGTGTGTATGTGTATGTTAAAAATATTACTGGAGCGAAATGGACATATTGATAAATGGTAAATTTTATAATTTGCAGTGCATTACAGATCGTTTGGAGCAGGCTTAAGACATTGCATCAGATTGAAAAGTTCTTGCCAGGTTGTTCTGTCAGTCTGCAACTGGGTTGTGTTTGTGTCTGTAGTGGTGGAGGTGGAAACTTTGTACTGTCGTCCAGTCTGGTGGGCTACACCACAGTTCTGGGGGCCGTGGCTCCCATGGTGCACCATGGCTATGGCTTCTTCTACCGCATCAGAGACGACAGGTGAGCAGACAAGACATAAACATATTTTCATAAAGCTATTGCCTTCTGAAAACCTTTTGCTCATGATTTCTGTGTGGACTGTTAACACTTAAATTATTACAAAATCCTATAACCTTCTGGCAGAAGAATAATAAAATAAACCATTAAAAGCATCATAAAGAAATCAGTTTTGTATTTTGACAATGCTGTTTTTATTGGCCTGATTTGTACCTGTTGCATTCAGATGATATTCCACAGCATGGTTTAAATTCATCAAGCAGTTAAATGTTTGACATTATGTGCCTCTTCCCTGAAATTTCATTCATTTCATTTTTCTTCCCTCCAGGATTGTGATCTCCATCTCGGCGTGGAAATCCTGCTATCAAACAGATGCTGCGTCACTGTTCAACAACTTCTGTAGCTCCTTGCATGAGATGCTCCACCTGGCCACCACATCCCAGCTATAAGTACCCACACCAAGAGACACAGGAGCTTAATGCAGGCTAATTTACACACTCACCTTTTACCTCTGTCTCTATTTGAACATCAGTGCACATACAGTTCACAAACCCTCAGTTAATAACCGACAGCTGGTGATAGTCATGGTTATTCTTAGCACAGATCAATGCAAAGAATCAGTACCTCTATGTGATATTCACTGATTTTCGCATTTCAAAAAATCAATGAAGCTTTCCATTTCTTGTAGTAAATAAGATTTTTTTCAATGTAAATGGGTGTATATATTTGTCCTGATGATCAGATTTGTACGATTCTAGTATTTGTTAGAATGTTGACAGGTTTATACCACATTTAAGCTGTGCTGATGATGTTTGCTCCCAGTGGGTAACAATTTAACAGAAACCAAGGCTACGTCCACACTACTACGTTTTCATTTTAAAACGCATCACTTCTGCTACCTTTTCGCCTCCCGCCCATACTACTCCGGAGTTTTCAATCCTTGAAAACGCTGCTGGCTCCGTTTTACTTTGGAAACTCCGGGGTTGTGCTGTAGGATGGACGAGCAAAAAGGGAGATTTATGGAAACGATGACATAACACACCGGGTCGCTCCCTGATTGGCTCTTATCAGCCTCGGTTACCAATAGTGAAAACATGAATTCACTCACTTTCTTGTCTGTGCTAGCAGCTGTTGTTCATTGAAATCCTGTATATTAATGCTACAACTGCCTTTTCTTTCCTCTTTTTGTAGTAGCGAATAATCAGTTGAGTACACTTGAGAGTAGACAGTGGGTTTCCTGTTTACACCGGCTCACGCATGCTCAGTGTCCATGAATGGTCATGTTTTGCGTTTTCAGGTGCGGTGGTTTCATTTCGGACACGCTAGTCTGGACGGGAAACATTTTCATTTGAAAACGCCGTTTCAAAAAGTGTGGACGTAGCCTGAGGCTGTTCTAAGGTGGATAATTGTAGAAACCAGAGACCATCTTGTGATGGGATCACACACCAGCCTCGACACCCGGCAACATGTTGACCTCTGACCCATGAGTACTCAGTAGTCATTAGTGCACTATTAGATGACTGCTGGCTGCTATGACTCTTGGCCTTAGACTTTGCTGGTATATAATAAAGGGCATTCCAATAAAACCTACAAAAACTAGGTTGGATAGAAGTTAAATAAGATTGATTGGCCTTGTTTTAGGCTTTGGTCTCGCTGTGAAAATCCACAGAATTATGCAACAACAGTACTCAACTTTTAAAAGCAGGACTGAAATTAAAATTCATTTTTGCTAAGAATTGAGTAAGTATCCTTGGTATTAGTTTTGACTTGTGTACATACATGGTCGAGGTTGTACTTTACAAAAAGAAAAAAATATACATTTTATTTATGTTAATTTGATTAAAATTCAAATTTCAGTTCAGTTTTTAAAAACTTACTGTTGCCTTCCCTTCCACTGAGGTACTGCTCATTGTGTTGCATTACTTCAGTACATCAGTGAAACTGTTGCTTTGCTCATTGTTGCATCTTTCTTTGAACCAAAACCTTAATAACTTGGTCGCTGCACCTTATGGGTTCTGCACACTATGCAGGTTTTTTTTGTTGTGTTTTCACATCATGTTAAAATGGCTTAATATTCACACAGTTGTATATTAGGATGACTAACATCACTGAGCCTTAAAGACCACATTTCTTCTGCATTTAAAGCCTTGCACTAATCTGTAACTGTGATTGTTGACTTTTGTAAATGTCTTTAAAATACCCAAATAGAAAGTAGCTTAATATTTTTAATGCTGATCATAAATGTTGAAAATAGGCACTACATATACGTATGTGACTTTTGAAATGTAGTGAAGTGTCCTACAGTATGAATGCTCTGACAAAGCTGAGAGACTTCCATCCTTTAAATGAATAAATGTTATAATGAGTCAATGGTTCAATAATTGCATATAAAACTTTAATATATAAGCATGTCCTCCAAAAAGGTTAGTAATTCTCTGCATTTACAGAAACAAAGTTGGATTCTTAGTCATCGCAATGTATGAATGTGAAATCACTTCTGCACACCTCTGTGCATTTTCCTAGGTAAAATTGTTCAGGCACTTCAGCTCCATTATTAACTCAGTATGTAGAAAATATTATTAAACTAAACAATCAATAATGTATTCATCAAAAGATTTTCCTAAATACATTTTCTGTAGAACTCAAGTGATTTGTGATGATGATTCCTGTGTCAAAGGCACATACGATGAAATATCATAAATTCAGTGTAATCTTAGCTTTTATCGCTCCGTATTTGTCAAAGGTATTTTGCACTTAACAGTAGGAGCACGAAAAATCAGCAACACTTAGGGTGGTTTGCAAGGTTTGTTTGCATCCAATAGCTCCATCTCAGACAAAAAAATACTGGCCAAAAACGTCCCAGTTTACAACGTACAAACTTGAATGGATCTTTTCTAACAAGGATAAGAACAACGAACACATGAACACGAGAGGGTACAATACACTTTGGCTTTTTTCACAGCAGATGTTTTTTCCTACTCAATATAGGAAAAGGTGTTACTAATAAAATTACGTGTCCCAATAAGTGTACACAGTGAGCCACCGTGGACAATACCAGGACCCTGAAGGTGGTGCAGCTAAATTGAATTATATCATTAATTTTATTTACACCAGTGCTTTTCTGACTGTGACATGACAAAATGTCTTCTGTGAAAAAGAAAAATTAAAAAAATGACAAATAATGAACAGCAGTGCAGAAGTTAGACTTTGGTTTTTGACTTGTTTTAACACGGCCAAACTGCATGATCCAGTGAGCCCACAGCCACAAGATGAAAGGCTGAAATTTTACATCTCCAAAACAAGCCAGGATGCAGTCAGCACATCCACTCCCCGACTGTCTCACTGAAGCTGCTCAGTCTGCACAGGCACAAAGGCACAGGTGTTTAATCCAGCCTTGGAAACGTAAAGCCTAAAAATAATCAGTGTAGTATTGCTCCCTGTGTCCTCTCATTCCCTCCCGTGGCCCATCTGTGTGGTGACCAACATGTGGTAGACTCCTTTCTTGGCCAGCAGCTGTTGATGTGTTCCCTCTTCGACCACAACGCCTTTCTGCAAGACAGCGATGCGGTCTGCGTTTTGGATGGTGGACAGACGGTGGGCCACCACGATACACGTCCTCCCCTTACTGGCCTGGTCCAGCGCCTCCTGCACCACCTGCAGAGAGAGCAAGACAACGGTGACACTTTACTTGTTTCTGCTTTAACAAGTAATTTGATACAAGTGAAGTTTCAGCAAACTAATGCATTTTTGTTTTTGTAAACCCCCTCTTCTTGCTCATCGGTCTTACTGGTGCTAGCATCATTTGGGGGAAGGAGTCACTCACCTTCTCGCTTTCAGTGTCGAGTGCGGAGGTGGCTTCGTCCAGCAGCAACAGTTTAGGGTTGCGCAGGATGGCTCGGGCTATGGCTATGCGCTGCTTCTGTCCACCTGACAGCTGCGTTCCCTTGTCACCTGCCTGAGTGTTGTACCTCTGCTCATGCAAACAGAGAGAGACAGAGAGAGGCCATGTAATGGTGCTACTGTAGGTTACCAAAATACAGACAGAAGGATCCTATAATCCACACATCTCTGAAATTTCCTAGGAAGTCTCCTGGAAAGTAATGGAAACTAAAGACACAGGTCTGAAACTGTTTCACTGTGATTGATTTAGTTGAGTTCATAAGCGGTTCAATTCAGAGTAAACATTCATCATGGACTAATTTAGTCATTGAAACCTTATTCTACATACAGTATATGTTGAATTGTAAACAGACCCAATGTAGCTACATTATTTCACCTATAATTAGAACCAAATAACAAATTTCATTCCAAAAACTTCCTAGTAAATTATTAACAGCATGTCCTGTGGGATATTCAGAGTAACATGGACAATTCTTCTGAAAAGACAGATCTCTCTTGAAATCCTGAATGTCATTTTTTTAATGCTGTGAGCACCACGACCCCTGTTGTATAGAGACATCCCAGAGACAGATATCTCTCAACCTGGACAAATACAGCCAAACTGCTGTTGTTTTTAGTGTGGATGAAACATGGAAACTCTTTGTTGCATTTGTTGCTGTTGTACAATCACTGGCATGTGGACAAACACCATACCACCATATTTTTTGTGAGACAAAGGTGGCCTTGAGGTGTTGTAAAGATAATAACTGATATGAATATGAAAAAGAAATGTGGTAATAAAAAAAAAAAAAAAGCCTGTTCATTTGATTTTTAGCTTAGTCATCACTGACAATAGAGCATTGATGAAACACCAGGGCAGCACAGTGGTTATACCTGTGGCAGGCTGTCGATGAAGTTGTGAATGTTGGCCGCTTTAGCCGCTGCCTCTATCTCCTCCATGGTTACAGTGCGGCTGTTGTCTCCATAGGCGATGTTTTCAGCTAAACTGCAGTCGAACAGCACAGGCTCCTGGGATACGATGCCTATCTGGGATCTCAACCAGTGGATATTCAAGTCTTTTACATTAACGCTGTCCAGCACCTGAAGGAGTAAATAGCACCAGAATTATTATTGCAGAAGTGGTTCAGCTTGATTGTTTTTTTGGTTTTTTTTGACTGACTTCTATTTATCTGATTACGTCCGACATTTTGTCACCTGTTAGCATTATTGGCTCTGCTTTTCTCTCTATCTCCTTCTGCGGGGAATATCTAGCTCTTACGCTGCTAAGTATCCCACTATGTCGACCAGCTCACCACTAACTTTGTCTGCCTGTTGTTTGGTGCTGAGAAGGTAGTGTGCAGAGGGGTTTTTAAGGCATTTCTGCTGAAAATAGGTGCCCCTTAGGTTAAAATAAGTGGCCTCAGTTTAATTAGAGTATTGAGACTGAACCAAAACAAAAACAATGAGCTGAAATATGCTTAAATGCTCTGTAGAGCTGAGGGGAACTGCAGAGAAGGATAATAATGTGAGTTCGTCACTGAGAGAAACCCCTTTCATATACATGTCATCTTGTGACCCATTGTTGATTTAAAAATACTGATCATTTATTTCATTGAATGACTTCAGATTTTTTTTCTTCCTGAAGAGTAGCCAAAGAAAGTAGTCATAACACTATTGTGATAACATGGGAGACCACGAGATATTCTGTCCGCTCCCGCAGGACTTTCAGCAAATGGACTGTCAGTAATCCCATCATGATAAAATGAACTGGTTAGTGTTATCTAGATAAAAACACACACGCTACACAGGCCTCATCATGCCTCTAGGTCCCTGTCTCATCAGTACAGTGCAATAAAGCAGCCATAAACATTCTGGGCAGCTAACTATTAGCTAAGTGACAGTGGGTGAAGAGGCATGGGCGTGTGTTTGTCTTCTCACCACTCTCCCTTCTCTGGGGTCGTAGAATCTCTCCAGCAGCTGGATAATGGTGCTCTTTCCACAGCCGCTGCTCCCCACCAAGGCCAGCGTCTCTCCCTTCCTCACCTTCAGATTCAGCCCTTGGAGGATGGGCAGGTCGGCTCGTGAGGGGTAGTTGAATTTAACATGCTCAAGCTGCACGTTACCATCAAATTTGTCCTGGAGTTTTGGGCGAGACAGAGGAGTGATACGTCAGCATGTGCATAAAGAGCTGTACTGGAACTATTGTGTTTGGCGTGTGGTGCTCTGTGTTACGTACTGGTGCCTCCCCTTGCTGTGAAAGATTATCAATGGCGGGCTCTCTGTTCATCAGCATCATGAGGTGGGAGGCTGACAACTTGGCCTTAGCATAGTTTGGAGCGAAGGAGTTGGCCTCTCCTACAGCCATGGCACCGTACAGAACAGCCGAAATAACACTGGGAGAGGAAGTCAAATGAATTACATAAGCACCAGTTTTACCTTCCATATTTAAGAGTCGGTGGAGTGTTAAATGAGATTGCATAAGGCTAAGCTAACATGAGGCAATGACATCTTAACCTTTGTGTGTACAGTGTGTTTGTAGATGTGGGTATGTTTAATGGACCACTGTCACTCTGTATTTACCCAAGTCACCCTTCTCACTTCAGTTTGCACAAGTGAGATGATTAACTAGCTGATGTGTTTACACCTTTAAAAAAACAATAAATATCAAAGATGCACAGGACATCATCATAATGTAATGTCATATAATCGGACTTGTGGACTATTTCATATGCTGTCAAACTTTCATCAGCTGTGTTTTTTTTTCTTTTACTCTCTTTTTTTAATGAAGCCAAACTGCATAGATTAGCTAGTGAGAAGACACAGATCAGATTTGCTTTCAAATTTTAGCCACCTAACATTCCCATTACGTTACGCTTAGCCCGCCTCCAGGTTAGATTGAACATTTTTTAAACATGGCTCTAGAGACGCAATGCTGCTCTGCTGGACCATCAGTTTGAATTACAATAATTGCATAGATTGCCTTAAAATTTTGTACAGACGTCCCCAGAGGATGAATCCTACTGACTTTTCACCTGGTACCACCAACAGGTCAAAGTTTTCACTTATCCTGTTAAATATCTAAATACCTCCACATGGATTGGCACAAGATTTGTGCAGACATTCATGTTTCCCGTTGGATGAGTCTTGTTTCAACACTGATGACATATATCTATATATATTAGATATATATATATATATATATATCTAATATATATTATTGTATGATTATATCAAATAGACATGTGATGGTTTACACTGCCAGTGTAAAGGTTTGTATAAAATGCTACAGGGGTTGAGGAGGTAATATTTCTGTGTTTTATAGTTTTATGGTCGGTCAGAAGCTTGAGGTGTAATGAACTTTGGACTATCTATTTGTGTGATAGGTGGCTCCTCCCAACAACGACAATGAATTACATTACCGTACTAAAACGTGTACAGGTACAGGTTACTTGTGTGACCATGTTCTCTGGATTGAGAGTGGCTTCTCACATGCCTCAGGCCAGGGTAATGATTAAAAGCCAAATAAACAGCCTCTCCTCCCAGCAGGAATATTTTTGGTCTGATGTTATCTACTGTAACCTATCAGTGCACACAAACTGCTATTGGGCATCATCTCTGTCATAAACTAAAACTTGTTCTGACATGTTAATGCACTGATTAAGAGACAGGACAATGTTTACTCACAGGAATACCCCCTCAACATCCATCCTTCCCTCCTTGATGAGCCAAGCTCCAAATCGGAAACAGCCTGCATAAGCAAAGTAGATCATGGCCTGGGAGAAGGAAAACGTAAGACCATACACGTGGGCCTTTTTCTGGGAGTTCCTGTACAGAGAGTGAGAGAAAGGTGGGAGACCACTCTTCAAATTAATCAAATGGGATAAAATACATTTATAATTTAATTTAAAGCAATTTCATATATGTATCCCATGGAGATGGTGAATCTGTGTGGTTAAAATAATGTCACTTCTCGTACTTATATGGCACTCTGAGGTTTTCCTGGTACAAAGACTCAAACTTGGGTTCTCTGTTGAGAGAGGCGACAGTACGGATATTCTCGATGGCCTCTGTAGCAATCTGCAGAGACACAACACAGTGTTTCAACAAACGGCAATAAAAGAAAACTGCGTGCGAGTCTTACTCTGGCACTGAATCCTCACCTTTCCAGCCTTCTCCAGCTCCTTCTTGTCTTCGGCAGCGTGTCCGGTGAGCAGCTTCATCTCCGCAGCTCCAGCCACTGCCATGATGGGCACCACAGCCAGGATGAGCAGGGTCAACTCCCAGCCGTACACAAAGGAGATGATCACACTGGTGCCCATGTTGGAAAAGTTCTGGGCCAGTGTAGCCATACGTACTCCTGTAGCCTGAGGGAATGAGAAAGATGGGGAACAAAGCAGAGAACATGATCACTGATTTCATTAGACGTTTGGTGGTGGCAGCCTTTGGTAAATAGCTTTGTTTGTTGTGTGTGTACAACCGCTGCTGAGACTTACCCCTTGTACTTGGGCAGCATCTGTGGCCAGTCTCGTAGTGAGTGCTCCAACACTGTTTTTGGGGTCATCATACCAACCGAGGTCCTACAAAAATGAAATCATATTACAACCTCTGGATTATTAATAATACAAAACCGGCGCACCTAATTTCAGTTTGTTGCACGCACCTGTCTCATCATGGACTTAAAAGCTCCGAGTCTCAGTTTTAGGGTCAGAATCTCTCCAGATTTACCAAAACAGTAACCCTGTAAAAAACATTTACAGACAGAAGACATTAGCACACCTGGACATTGACATGAATGTTTGTAACTAACTGTCAAATCACCTGCATGTGTTTATCCTGCAACACTGTCATCTGTCTAAAGCATGCGTGTGTGCAGGTGATACTCTCGTAATATCATACATATCAACAATTCCACTTTTTTTTTTTAAAACTAGTATTAGGTCAGAAATAAAATTAAAGTAATTTTTTGTATTAGACACATATGGTTAGGTTCAACAGTTTAGTTCAACGTTTAGGGACTAGTGTTTATTTGCTCTGTAGGGAGTTAGATGAGAAGATTGATACCACTCCCATGTCTATCCAGTAAATATTTAGCAACAGCCAGAAGCCAGTTAGCTTAGCTTAGCACAAAGACTGGAAACAGAGGGAAACAGCTAGCCTGGTTGCATCATACAAACATGTGAGTGGTATCAATCTTCTCATCTAACTCTCAGTAAGAAAGCAAATAAGCTTGTTTTCCAAAATGTAAAACTATTCCTTTGAGGCCAGTGAACACAGCTGGGAAATTAGTGTGAGTCAACATGCATGCGTCTGTGTGTATATACGTGCCTACCTGTAGAAACATGGTGACAAAGGATACTCCTCCAATAGCAACAAACATGAGGGAAAAGAATGTGGATTTTTGCCTGACCACCTCTTTATCTTGCTCCACAAACACCTGAGAAGGAAAAGGGACTAGTGTTTATTAAAAAAAAAAACACCCAACTTGTAGCGGTCTACAAAATCCGACAAATATTGTACCTGGTGTGAGACATTAAAATAAGCTTTATGGCACACAGATACTAAGAGTAACCTACAGTGATGATCTTGGAGAAGATGACAGCGAACAGTGGCTGCATTACTCCGTTGATGATGGCACAGATGGTCCCCACTACAATGTACGGCCACTCAGAAGTATTGAGACGCATCACTTTAAGGAACGAAACCGGGGGAACACTTTCATCCTGCAGAAAGCGGGAGAAAGAGCTGAGTCACATCTCCTAAATATTACAAAGTCTGTTTGTTCCAATGAGATCTTGTACCACAGCTCACTTCTTCTGTCTTGTCCTCGTCATATTTGAACTTTTCTTTCTCCTCTTTCTCTCCCTCTGAGGCAGTCATGGACGAGCCTCTCGTGGACTTCCTTCTGTACAGAGAGGACTGAGAGAAGGACTTGACTAATGGGCTCTTCTCATCTGCAGACGGCTCATGTTCTGCCTCCTCCCCCTCCTCGATTTTCTGAAAGGTCTGTGGAGGGAGAGAGGGGAGGAAACCACAAACACAAACACCGTCAAGGACAGACCATTTTGAATCTGCACAGTTCCCCATTGAATTCCAGTCCAACCTGATTATGTGTCAAATGGTGTGTGTGTATGTTACCTGCATGGTGACCAGTGTGTGGTAGACTCCCTGTTTTTCCATCAGCTGGCTGTGAGTCCCCAGCTCTACAACTTCACCTGTCTGGAAACCAGCGATGACATCAGCGTTTCTGATGGTTGAGAGGCGGTGAGCCACAACTATGGTGGTACGACCCAGTCGGACCTGCATACAAAGATATGTGCCTGAGTCAAGAAGGAAATTATGTACATAACACCTTTTTTGCAATTGGCAGGTTCTAATATTAGTGTGTTAGCTGTACTTACCTGCATCAGTGTCAAAGTGTAAAGAAACCTCCGAAACTGTGAATGAGGCAGAGCATGTGACTGTGTGTTTGTACCTTGTCGAGCGCTGACTGCACAATGGTCTCACTCTCAGCATCAAGAGCAGATGTGGCTTCATCCAGCAGAAGGATTTTAGGGTTGCGGACCAGAGCTCGAGCAATCGCAATCCTCTGCTTCTGTCCCCCACTCATCTGAGTCCCTCTGTCTCCAACCTGCGTCTCAAACTTCTGCTCAATGATAAGAGTCTCAGTATTAGCAAGTGGTGAACAGAGTTCTTGATAAGCACAAACAAGAGGGAGCCATAACTACATTCGTACATCGGGAAGGTTCATAATGAAGTCATAAGCGTTAGCCTCCCTGGCTGCTTGTTTGATCTCCTGCTCCGTCACATCAGGTCGGCCATATCTGATGTTCTCAGCGATGGTGGTGGCAAAGAGGATGGGCTCCTGGCTCACCACTCCGATCATCTCCCTCAGGTAGCGGATGTTAAGAGAGCGGATGTCGTGACCGTCAATACAAACCTACAACGAGACGCAGTACCTAATTTAAGTCACACAGCCTTGCATATTTGAAACATTATCTCCTTATCTTCTCGTTAACGGAACAGTTTCATATTTTGGGAATTACCCTTATTCAGTTTCTTGCAGCTCATTGTGTCCATTTACTGTAAGGCATCATACTACTATTGTCCCATGGTTCATTTACTATAATTTCCGTATGCTTTATATTGACATAATATTCACAGTTCACAGCAGCTTTAAGTCTCTACAAGCTTACTTTCATACTGCTGTAAAATGAATGGACACCAATGGCTTTAAAGCAGGAAAAAACGATGGTGCGTTTTGAGAACTATCCAACAGTGACACAGTGTATATATGAGGTGCAGTAAATGGGTGGAAACAGACACTTTATCACTCACTTTATGTGATATTTGCTCCTATAAAATTACCAAAAGCAAAACAAGGAAAATAAAAAAAATCAAACAAATCAACTAAAACAATTAGAGACCTTAAAGGGGAACTCCACTGATTTTATGATATTTTATGTTGACAGGTGTTGGGGAGCACCACTGCATGTGCGAACAAAGTTCTATAAAGCCTTTTATGGCTTTATAGCAATCAACTGCGATCCCTGGTTTTTTAAACTGTCCATCGGTGTTATTGGAGTGCAATGCTAAATCAGTTGAGCACTCTTTTCAGTCAGTTAAAAAAATGAAGTGCTTCAGAGGTATCACTTACAGATCCTTCCTGAGGATCGTAGAATCTCTGCAGCAGCTGGATCGTGGTGCTTTTACCACAGCCGCTGCTGCCCACTAAGGCAATGGTCTGTCCGCTCTTCACGCTCAGAGACATGTCATTTAATATCTACAAGTGATAACAGTATCAGTTATGACAGTTGACACATAATTAGGTTGCTTTTTAATACAGTTTGATGTAATATAGTGTAATGTCTGTAGGTGTCTGTTGGGCACGTACTTTGATGTCCGGTCTCGAGGGGTAGCTGAAGTGAATGTTCTTGAACTCTATGTTTCCTCTGATGAAGTCAGGCTTGAAGCCGGCCTCCGAATAGCTGTCGATAATCGGGTTCTGTGGAGACAAGAGTCAATCATATTTCACTTTCTTCTAAAACTCAGCTCTCTCCTTGTGTGTTGGTTTGGCCACAGTGAGATAAAGGACCTGATTCTTATCATAACCTCAAACAGACAATGGGAGGAAGGCTGTTAGCCCTAAAGCTTAGGGTGAGCGTATTTAACAAGGCTAATGTTTATTTCCACAGCTCTTTGTGTTTTCACTGCTTCTCTCAGTGAACGAACACACATAAACACACATGTTCGTTATTCTCTCTCAAACTCTGACAAAGGTTGAGCTCCATGTTGACACAGAATTTGAGACTGTTTTATGTCTCTGTTGAAGGCCTCACCCTGCAGCATTTCAGACTGGACAGTAAAGTTTCACGTCACAAAGTAATTCACATTCAAAGACAAAGGCACAACACAATATGAAAGCCATAAATAAGTTACAGATCAAAATAAATATGTAAGCCAAGGTGTCCGCGGTGTCCAAAGATCTTAAGTCCACTAGGAAAAGGAATCATGACCTCAAAGGTCTCCTGCAGGTTTGAGCTTGGAGTGCGGAGTAGCTAAGAGCCCTGAGAAGAGATTTCATACTTTTTCAGTTTTGCTCAAGGCTGTGTGAATGCTAATTTGTGTTCATGTGCAAACAGATGTACTACTTAGTCATTAGTAGCATCCTGTCTTGTGTTTATAACTGGGGTATAACTAATTTGAGTGTGTTGTCCTAGTGAAATACTAACAGGTGCACTGTAAGCTAAACACAGGCCTTTCCCTGAATAGCTAGAGGCAAGACTGGTTATGCTACATGTTTATGCAAGTATAGAGACCACTTAAAATGACACAGATGTCAGTTCCATGACAAAGAAGCCTCTGTACATTGTACAGTGTGTTACAGTAGTGCAATATTAAAAACTTACATATATTTTAATCTCATGTTATTATTATATTATATTATATATCAAGTTGAAATTATTTTCAGTAAATGAGTTTAATTCAGTCAGTGGAAGTAGATTTAGAGTTAGTTCAGGAAGGGGAGAGCTACAGCTGTGCAATATCAACCAAATGACCTGCAATCCTCATTCACGCAGCAGGGCCTCCAATTAGAGCAAAATCCAACATCTCATTACTGACTCCAGGTTGTCGGCTGCATCAAAGCGACTTCCCACAGTGCCAGAGTACAGCGGTACATGTTAGTAATACAAACTGACAACTGTCCAGCAGCAAAGAGATCTTTAAAAAAATCACTGGTATTTTCTGCGGACATGAGGATGTTTTGGGTAGCAAGTGTTGCATTCCTTACATGATCAATAATGCTGTACACTTTATGTGCAGCTCCACGGGCGCTGGCAAAAGTCTGGATGTTGGGAGAGGTCTGTCCCACCGTAAACGCTCCAATAAGCACAACGAAGAACACCTGAAGACACACACACACACACACACACACACACACACACACACACACACACACACACACACACACACACAAACACATATCAGTGTTAGCTGCACCAAACTCCTTTTTCAGAGTCTTCTTTAATTTCAAAGGGGGAAATAATTAGAGATTCAGTCACAGTGTGTTTACTCACAGTAAGAACAGTCCCAATGGTGTACTCCCTATTCAGGACGAGTGTACTGCCGTACCAGAAGGCCAGAGCATAGGACAGGTAGATCATCAAGAAGGTGAAGCCCATGGCAATGTTAGCAGAGAGTGCCTTCTTTATTCCCATTCTCTTTGCATCCTCTAAGTTTTTATGATATCTGAGGTGCAACACACACACAAGCAAAGTTAGGATTAAACATATTGTACCACTGAAATTAGATTGCCATGACAACAGGGCCCTTTGGCAAAGACAAATGTAACGTTCGCGTCTGTAGAAATTCAATATTTTTTATGGGTTTTATTCAGTTGCAGCATTTGGCTGTGCTTTTTCATGGGACTATAATCACTTTAGAGAGCAATATTTAGTTTCCCTGCAGAGATGTTGTTCTAGTTTAGTAGGAAATAAGCACATTCATTCCTCCTCTTTCCTTCACAGTTGTACATTATTAACATTTATTTATAATTTTAGGGCTACTCTTTGGATTTGGATATTCCAGCAGTGTGATTTAACTGTGTTTTACCCCATCCGCATCCAACTGTTATTTGTTTACTATTAATCCATTAACCTTTTTTAATATAATTTCTGCTTCTCTTGGTTTTTAATGCCTGTACTTTTTGCATTTCATCTTCTGTGAAACACATTATATTCCATCCACATTGTATGAAATGTGATATACAAATAAATAATAATAATACTTATGATTATACCCACAGATTTATGTATAACTGAAAAACTGAATATTTTTCTCACCTTTCGAGGGAACCTGAACCTGTTTTAATGTGACAGTACAGGTGCAGTTCAGGTGCAAATACACCCACACATTATGCTATATCACACAGTGTACACACCTCTTGATCTCTCTGTCCTGACCACTGAAGGCAAACACTGTCCTGATGGCAGAGAGCACCTCCTCTGCCACAGCTCCAGCTTTGGCATATGCAGTCTGCTCTTTACTAGTGAAGGAGGCCAGCACCTATTCACACGAGAAGGACATGATATTATTAAGATCGCCTGCAGAGGCCTGTGTCCTTATGACCAACATCAAAATAAATGGTTAGTAAGAGACAGGCAGAAATAAGGACAAAGACAATGTGAGCTTACCTTGCTGAAAAGTGCAGCTGAAATGCCCAGTGCAGGGCTCACAGCCAGGATGACAAGAGTGAGCTTCCAGCCTTTGATGAAGCCGATGATGAAGGATGAGATGAAGGTGGTGAAGGCCTGGATCAGCATCCCAGCCTTGTCGCCAATACCCTCTTGGATCTTATACACATCACTACACATGCAAAGTATAAACATTTCCACCAATGATCCTCAACATTTATGAATTATGAATGGAACAAGCACATGTGGTTTCGCTGTCACCCACTCTGTGAGACGTGTGTTGAGCTCTCCCGTCTCGTTGACATCGAACCAGCCGATGTCCTGCTGCATGATACGGTGGAAAAACAACTTGCGGATGCGTTTGACCTGCCGCCCGGCTGCCAGTGTCCAGAAGGACACCTGCAGGTAGGCTGCCACCAGCACGACAGCCCCCATGATGGAGTAGTAGATGGCAAAGCTGGGAAAGGAGAAAGATTGTGACACAGATGACTTTAAAACTTGATCTGCTTTGGCCTGAGGAAAACTGTAATCTCTGTAGTAAAGCTGCTGCATCTCAAATTTTGATTTTGATTGAAATTGTCTGACCTTCATGCAGTTATTATGAAACTCTACAAACATAATAAACATGACCATCAACATTAAAACAGAGTTATATCTAACATTTTGCTCTGTTTGTGCTGAGCATATGAAGCCTTACACTTTCATGTCTTCTTGCAGGGTGTTGTTACTTTGTGGGTAGGTGAAATCTGAAGACACAAGGTAACGAAATACATCGTTAAAGGGCATTATATTGCTTCTTAATTATTTATTTCAGTCACTGTAATTAACGTGTGCCAATGCCTGTAACTGAAAACTCACTGGGGCTGCTGGTGTTGATCTGGGACATTACAGAGTCCATTACAAAGCTGTCTGTCATGTCCCCAAACACGACGCACATGAGAGGAAGCACTACCCCGTTGATCATGGCCATGACCGTCCCAACGAGGATCATCACAATGTCCCAGCTGTCGGCAAACCTGAACTACACACACATAAAAGAGAGAGTGTGGAGAGAGAGAGCAGCAGAAATCAGTATCTGTGTCTGGTGGATGCACCTGATCATTTTCTGGGTGTGAGAATTTTGAATTATGAAATCAGAACAGGAAAAAACTTGAAACTCTAAGCAGCTATTATATTGCCACAGCAGGGGACTGGTGGAGTCCACCCAAACAACAGGAGGATGTGCCGCACTCGCATCCTCCCTCAGCGCTTCCCCTTTTACTTCACACACATTCACACAAACCTTGATGCACACACACTTTGCTGTTATGCTTGTAAAATCCTACCTCTTACATAACTACTGACATCAGTCTTTACCCTTTAACTTCAGGCTAATCTCAAAGACACCTCCTGTTTTCTGTTCTTTGCGCACGCACACACACACACGCACACACACACACACACACACACACACACACACACACACACACACACACACATATACAAATATATACATTCAGCACATGCCGCTTCTGTTGCACTTTATAGCAATGTAAAACAGTGGAAATAATTAGACTGTAGAAAGTGAATGATTAAGCTACATTAACTGCTTTGAAAGCATAATGACTCACACACACATACACACATACACACACTTTCCTGAGAGAAAGAGATCACAGTGTGATGTCTGAGCTTACCACAGCAATGGGGCCGACCATGGGCAGCTTCTCCACTTGTTCTTTCTCCTTCTTCTTAGACTTTTTGCCATTCTTCTTGCTCTCACTAGACGAGTCATTGTTAAAAAAGCACGATGTCAAATATAAAGTCTAAATTCTTTTTTTTTTTCGTAAGAGAATAACTGAGACACCTGAAAGAAGTACCCAAATCTTAAACTTAAGTAAAAGTACAGAAGTATTAATATCCAAATATACTATATACAAGTACCATCAATTTGAGTTATTATTTTTTATTTTATTATTATTTTTTAAAAGGGAGCACTGAATTATATCACACCTGTTACATCTGACAAACACAATGGTGCTTCACAATAAAAAAAAAACATTTAAAAACCAGTTAAAATGTGGTGGAGCAGAGAGTACGATATTTCCCTATGAAATGCAGAAGAGGAGAAAGTAGTGCTCAAGTACAAGTACCTCAAACTACACTTTAGTACAGTACTTGAGTAAATGAGTCTAAATTCTAAATTTAGTCTAAATTATTTTTTTTTTCATAAGAGAATAACTGAGACACCTGAAAGAAGTACCCAGATCTTAAACTAAAGTAAAAGTACAGAAGTATTAATATCCAAATACACTATATCCAAGTACCATCAATTTGAGTTATTATTTTTATTTTATTTTTTTGAAAAAGGGAGCATTGAATTATATCACACCTGTTACATGTGACAAACACAATGGTGCTTCACGGCAAAAAAAAAAACAAAAAAAAAAAACATTTAGGACAAATATATTTACCTTAAATCCCCATTTTGTTCGCGTTTGCCTGTGGAAAGCATTTCCATCTCGCCCTTCACATCCATGTCTGGATCCTGTCAGAGCCAGAAAAACCTGTTCACATTTCTCAGTTAAATCTAAACTGCTCACAAACGTATTTCTTGAAATAAAACCTCAGAGGAAAAAATGACTTATTCACACGCTCAAACACCCTATGAGGCCAGGCTGGTGGACTCCATCAGCGGTTAAAGTGCATCACCAGGGTAAACATGGTCATGACATACACGGGCAGGGGTATTATTTAAAAATAGACCAGGAGAGAGATAGAGATAGATCGGAAATAGCCTCAAAGCCAGGTGAAGGCTCACCGTTTCTCTGCTGTTGCTCCTCCAGACCCCTCTCACTCTGCCGGACTTGTTTTCGGACAGAGGCGCAGATCAAACGCACACAGACGCAGTCCGGTCCGTCCTTCCTCGCCCTCCTCCTCCTCCTCCTCCTCCTCCCCGCCCCTCTCCCCCTCCTCCCCTCTCCCCACCTCACGTTGCCTCCTGTCAGCTACGCTGTGACGGGACGAGCCTGAGCCAGACTGCGGGTCCCGGCGGTCGCCCTCTTCTGGCCTCAGACGGTTCACTGGAAACTGACTGGAAAATGTGAGTCTGCGAGTTTTGTGTCCGGGGTGTGGCTGAGGATTCTGGGTGCAAGGGGTCTGTGCACAGGGCCCGCCGTCTGAAATGAGTGGTAATGTTTTTTCTAGTGTGAGTCTGATGAAGCTCAGTTACCTCAAAATGAAAACCGGACAAAATAACAAGAAAGAGGCACAGACTGCCTCCTATCCATTATGTCACAGTACAGCCTTTCAGGATGCAGGAAATCAAGAGAATATTACGGAAATATCACAAATTGTAGAGAGGAAGGGGATTTACAGGTATTTAAAAGTGGATACTATTTTTCATTTTAAAAATTAAAATATGTTTTCTCAAAACTTTCCAAATAATGTTGTAAGTATAATTATGAAACAGATAAAGAATTCAGATCTTTATTAGATACTATACTACTACTACTACCATTAGGTACTGTCTCAGGTCTGTGCAAGATGTTGATTCACTCCTCTGAATCTCAACATCCAGACTCAGTCGCAATGGGAGCGGGACTTCACTCACCTCTGCAGAGTGGGAAAGAATCTGGGGGGGGGGGGACTCTGCAGTAATTTCAAAGTCAGTCAAATGCAGAGTTAAACAGCTGAAAATCCATCACAAATAGGATTTCGGTGAAACAAACATTTGGTTTTTAGTTTTTCAATGAAAGTTTTCAATTGTGCGGTTTCTCCTGTCTGTTTAGATCACTGGCATCAATTCCACAGACAGGTTCGGCAATTGGTTTGCCAGGTGAGCCTAATTAAAGGGAAACTACTTAAGGAGGTTGTTCCACATTATTAAGCGAGTCACAGGTTTCATGCAATATGAAACGTGTGACATAGTGCAATGTCTTGCAAAAGGTATGAAAACACTGGAGAGAGATGATCGTACTGTAAAAAGATTTGTGTGTGATTTAGAGCCCAGATGGGTTTGTTCAGATAAAGGCGTATCAAGAAAAGTTACTGTCAGGCAAATACATCAAATGTGCTACTGGTGAGTAGAAAACACGGATTTGAAGCTGCTGGTGCCTCTGGAGTCCCAAGAACCTCTCGATGCAGGATCCTCCAGAGGCTTGCAGTTGTGCATAAAGCTGTATTTTGGCCGCCCTTAACCAATGACCACAAGGAGAAACGATTGACGTGGGCTCAGAAATACATGAAGACTAATTTTCAAACTGTTTTATTCACTGATGATTGCCGTGATACACTGGATGGTCCAGATGGATGGAGTTCTGGATGGTTGGTGGATGGCCACCATGTCCCAACAAGGCTGCGACGTCAGCAAGGAGGTGATGTTTTGGGCTGGAATAATGGGGAGTGAGTTGCTAGGTCCCTTTAGGGTGCCTGAAGGTGTCAAAATGTACTCTGCCAAAATATGTGGAGTTCCCAGCTAACCATTTCCTGCCACGGTATAAAAAGAAGAACCATGCCTTCTGGAGTAAAATCATTTTCATGCAAAACGACGCACCATCCCTGCTGCAAAAAGTACCATTGAGGTCTTGCCTACTGTGGGCATAAAGGGAGAAAAAAATCATGGTGTGGCCACCATCATACCCTGACTTCAACCTTACTAGACCACTGGAGCATCATTTAAAGGAAGCGTTAAGAGGGTGGGTGGCAGTTTACCTCTGGGAGGCAATTCTGGCATCCTCCAAAGGAAAGGAAAACAGGCAGAAACTACACATGGACTTACAAGTTCAATGGATGAGAGAGTTGGTAAGGTGATATCAAAGAAGGGTTCCTATGTTAATATGTAACTTGATCTGTTGATCTGTAACTTGATCACTCCCTCCAGAACTAATAGAACAGACCCAAGCTTTTCAAAATAGGCTGTGGAGAAGAATTAGGTATATCCCATTATCTTCTGTTTGTCTATACTTAAATGTTGTTTTAAAAGGCGTGGACAGTAACTAAAACTGTGACAGACAGTAAACAGGCAGCTTCAGGCAGGCAGTAAATATATTTGGTACAGTCATCCACAGGTTTGACCAGTTTCTACATCTGGAGGCAAATTAATTTGGTAACTAAATACAAGCTGGTTTGGATCAAGGAATGTCATTAGTAATATTTACTTTTCTCTGTTTTATACCCCTCAAGGGATATACTTAAACAAAGAGCAACAAAGTTATTATAAATAAACTATGGGATGGAAATCAGCAGGCACAAACAATGAAAGCAATAGGTTGTACGAGCTCTGTGTCATGGAGCTGCTGATTGGTGCAAAGTGATAAGAAGATGATTACGGGCGGGTCAGCTTTTATAGCCTGGGGGTAAAAAGCGAGTTAGATCAACTGATGACCCTCTCTACTGTTTAGAGCTAAGCTCGCAGCATCTGGTTTGGGCCTTTGTCATGATATAGATGTCTACGAGTTGTTATAGTTCCATCAAATTTCCTCTCTAAACTTCTCATGTGGTTTTATTTAAAATTTGTTTGTGGATCAAATAGAGGTGAAATTGTCCAGTGTTTCATTACAAAAAGAAAGTTGAAAAAAAAAGTGTTCCTATTAATTTTAAAACTTAAGGCAATATGACTCCAATCAGGGCTATTGAGGATAATAATACCAGATATGATGGTTTTGAGGGCAACTGTCACATAACACACAAAAAATGATCTGTTACTTCTTTGATACTCACTGTGTTTGTAATCTCACTATAATTTATTGGTAACAATATTATCAACAGTAATTATAATTTATTGGTAATAGTTATTTTAGGAACATTATGTTGTGAAATCAGATACTTAGTATCCATTTAATGTTTGTAAATTCTCTCCATGTTTTAATTAAATAAAGTGCTTTATTGCCTGTCCTTTTATGTTGTTGTTTTTCTGAAGGCAGAGCAATAAAATATTATTGAGGGTTTCTGTTTTATTAAAGAGACTAAAATGACAAGACATATCTCAAAAAGTCTCCGCTTTCTGTCTGAAGAAGAAGAAAAGCGTGTGTTGTACAGTAGACATTACTGCTGAATCTTGTGTGTGTGTTAGGTGTCAAATGATCAAATTACTACATTTCATGAGGTCATAATGCTGCCTCAGTGTGGGCCAAAGGCAAGACCGCGGCTGGAAACCACGCGGGAGACACTGACATCACTGAGCAGGTGATTAAAATCCTCATTTTGCGAAACCTTAAAAGGAGTTTATATTTTCAACAATGCTATGTCCATGATTGCAATCGCCTGTTGAACTCTGACATCGTGTGACTCATTGATATAGGACCATAAAGACAGATTTCACCTTGTCATCCTATTATATGCTATCATAATTTACTCCCACTCACACCTTTGTGTAACTTTCCTTCTAGAGTAACTAAAGTAGTACTGGTGTTTAGTTTTGAATCCCTCACATTCATTTTGTGTTTTTTTTATTTTTATCTTCAACGAAACCTCTATCTCATGTGTTAAAGGTCATCATAAGTGCAACTGTCTCACGTGTTATCTGTAAAGAGTGCTTTTGACAGAGTCATCATGGGAACTGTCACCCCTGTGGTCTGTCTGTGGTTTGATTCACGTCTCACAGAGTGCACGTGTTTCCTGTCATTAGATCATAACCTCGTGAACGTAAGGCACTTCTGTTCTGTTCAACAGGTGTGTGAATTTCTGCGTACTTTGTTTTTTCAAAATGTTCATGTCAGTTTATATACTCAAACACAACAATATTACAACCTACAGCATCAGTCGGCACCTCTGTAATGTGTCAACAATAATAAACAAGTTTCACAATAAAAGAAAATGTTTGTATAGGACTGATCGCATTGCACTGCAGTGTATTTTCCAAATTTAAAGATAGTGCACTGACCACATGGGTGTTTTCATCTTTACTTTGCCTGATTAACAGTGGTGGAAGGACACTGATCCTTTTACTTAACAGTCCTGCGTCAAAAAATACTAAACTACTACATACATACTAAATATATATGATACAATTAGATGTACCAATGTGAATGTAGCATTTTACTTGTATAGCTGGTTGAGATGGAGTTTTGGTAGTATAGCCCGGGGCTTCACAACCTTGGGCTTTTTTTTTTTTTTTTTTTTTTAATTTGCATTATCTAAATTAAATCATCTTTGAGGTTTAAAGGGGAAATCTCTCCTTGGTGGAACTGCTAAAACCTCAGACATATGAAACGTGACAAGGGTCCAAGTTTCATAATCACGTGTTTCACAAGCAAGAAAGGTTGTAAACCACTGTAATCTTTAGGAAACTATCGTGTTTTACAAGCATGTGCTGTTTTTTTTTTTTTTTGCCGTAACATCTCTTTGTGAAAAGTAACTGTCATTATGCTGTAGTGAAAAGTACAATATTTCCCTGTCAAAATGTGGTGGAGTTAAAGTATAAAACGGAAAATACTCAAGTAGCCCACAGGCACTTTAAAAGTGGACTTAGATACAGCAGATTACATGTACTTTGCTACTGTCCACTTCTCAGGGGTCCAGAGCTGTATGACAGGAACAGACTCAGATGTCAGACGATAGCAACCACTTTCATACAGCTGTGGTTTGGTAAGGAGTGAGGAGGGGGAGATGCAAGTTAAGGAGAAAATGATGCATGAATCTGATATTGGAATAAACCCAGGCGTTTTATTTGAGAGCACTGGGTGGCGCTCTTCTCCTTCATGATGACCTCACTGAATTTAAAAGGATCAAAGGGCACAATCAGTGGTCCACAGCCACTGTAAACAACAACTGACCAAAATCAAACCACAGGGCTGGAACATGGTAACACTGTCAGTCTCTTGTTTAATGATAGACAGCTCATTTTAAATTGACATGCACATAAAAAAACAACCCCAATTGCTTACTGTTTACTGATTGGGGGTTTAGATTATAGCATTATGTTTTGTTAACACAGGGGTAAATTCTTGATAAAGCTATAACTCAAACCCTATAATACCATATGTGGATACACTTATAATTCATGTGCTTGCTTTCAACATCAGTGTTCTTGAATGTGAATGTCAAGAGGAGGTAAACAGAAACAGAAAGGCTTCATTCATTTTGTTGGATGAATCAGCTTTTTACATTTACACCGGAATCATCCTCTGTGTATGGATGATGGGCAGCTACACACACCTTTATTTAATTCCTCACACTGATGACAGCAGCCTCTACTGTCAGTAACAATTTCTTGTATTTACAGACTCACACTACCGTTTGGACGAAATTAGCTTCAAAATAAAAGCACGTCAGTTTAGACCAAACATTTAAATAAAATTCAGTATTTAGTGCATGAAACATGTAGAAACACTCGATAGTCTTAAGTCTAAGCAGAATAAACAGATAAATAAATAAGTCTATACAATGTACAAAAAGTGAAAGAAATTAGATAATTATTACTCAATAATTTTAGTTTCTCAATGAAAAAGATATAAATACATGTAGAAATGAACAAATAAACCACTATATCCCTAAAACTGTCAATTTAAAAGATACAGGGGACATAATCTCAATTCATTTTTAGAGAAAACAACATAAGCAGCCTCTACCTAAAAGAGGCATATGCGAAACCACAAATTATTTTTTTTTTAACCAGTGTTAATTCAGGAATACGTTTTAACAACTGTTAATATTTCGGATGTTGTTAGCAGAGGCATGTTTGAGCTCTTATTTTAAAAGTTCCACCAGGAAGTCCCTTTAACACTTGCTCCATGTGTCTGACTTGACACAAACCTCTCCCCATCCCCTCCTCCGGCTGTTGAAGCGTGCGCTCCTGCAGGCTGACGGAGACGGCTGGTCCTGCCCTGCCTGGCGCAGAGGGAGCGGAGCCGGGACTGCAGCGCACCGCCCTCCGGCCGCTGCCACGGATGGCGTCGCTCGGCGTGGGGCTGCATCTCATCCGAAAGCGGCTAGCAGGCAGGAGCGCCGCGGTGGAGAGGAGGAACCTGCTCACCGTGTGCAGGTGGGATTTCCTCACACCGATCTCTCTTTTTATGACAAGGGGGGGGGGGGTGAAACAGCGTCTGCAGCTGAATTTCTGACGGCAGATTTCTTAATTGATCATCTCAGACGGAAGCGTGTGTCCGAGGTTTGCTTTTAAAGGAGCAGGACTGCGACCCCGACTCCATCCTTAATTCAAAATATGACCTCATGCGCACAGATGAAAGTGTAGTTCCGTGTGTAGTTGATCAAAATGGGATTTAACCAGCTGGGTGACCCCCAGGTAACTAAATGCTCCTGTCACGTGTATTTTTCTACATTAAAATGATCTCTTTAATTCACTCTCACACATTGACATTTACCCCCACCACCAGCAGCCTCCACAGCCCTCCATTAAACATTCACACAGTTACATTTCAGTTTTAATTACCTTCAGTTAGTTTGAATTAGGGTCAGGATATTACAAATACTGAGACCAGGAGTCCAAAGTCACCAAAAAAACCATTTGTAAAAAATTTTGTTTATTATATTTTTCTCATTTTTATATTCATGTTCTGTAATTTCTGTTGCATCTCTCTTAGCGTTGGTGTAAAAACACTTACAGGAGTAAGCTATAACTTAAGTCAAGAAATACTAAATGCTTGTTTGTTTTCACTTTTTTTTAACCTCAAACAAAATTGTAAAGATATGAAGTCTAGAAACCACTGCATAAATCAGGCAGTTTTGTAGAATATACAACAAATATTCAAAGTATACTTGTATAGTATACTGGAGCTTGGGTGAAATGTAGTGTACACACATGTGGCCTGTCTGTTTGTCCTTGTTTCTGTGTCAGCTGAAGTGAAGAACTCTCTGCTCTGAGTATTGATTTGTGGTCCTTTCAGTGCTGACTGACAGTCCCTATGGTGCGTTTGAAACAGACAAGTAGAAAGGGTCAGAGAAAAGGGGAGAGACGGAGGTGTCGTTTTTTTTTTCTTCTATTTTGGCACCAAGTGAGTGTAACAGATCAAAAAACAAACTGATAATGCACCTCCTGCTCAGTCGTTTCTTGGGGATGAAACTGCAACATTCAGCGTGGTCAGGTGTGACTGTGTGTGGTGCATCTCCCTTCATTTCCGTAACTTGAACCAGATGTGAAGTGGAAAGCTCTCCTGGCTGATCAGTCTGGTCCTTTCCCGCCTCCCTCTGCCTCCACATCAGCCATCTAATCGCCGACTGGCACAAGTGGAGGAGAGAAAAGAGAGAGGAGGGATGGCAAACTGGCAGAATGACTGAAGAGAAGACAGAAGTATTTCACTGAGAAAAGTGAAGGAGAGTAAACCTGCAGTTTCTACCTCTTAAAAGTCATCTTATTCCACACTGTCTAACAGTATCCTTTAGAGCTGAAATTATTAGTCGATTAGTAAATCCACAGATATTTAATCAGTGACTATTTTCAATTAAAAATACCAAATATTCTCTGGGGTCCCAGCTTCTCGAATGTAAAGATTTGATGATTTTCTTCTAATATCTTTGGGTTTTGGACTGTTAGTTGGATTAAACAAGCTCTTTGGGCTCTGGGATATTTTGATTATTTTATGCTATTTTTCTGGTGTTTTATAGATAAAATGATTAATCTCGAAAGAAAAAAATCTATTTAAATATATTCTGCATTGACTTGTTCCAGGTCTTTTATGTTTAAAGTATATACGTATGATATTTAACACTGAGTGAAATATTTTCCGGCTTGATGCGAACTATTCAGTGTCTCTGGAAACTTCACTAGATCTTCAGTATGATTTAGAGCTGAGTGGATTTCAACAGTGTTTGTCCGCACAGTGTGAGTTCGTATTGATTGGCTCAGCGGCAGGCTGCCACAGAGAAATAACAGATCATTGCTGGAAGTGAGTGTGAAAGGGAAGACAAGACGTTATTGTCATAGTAGCCTTCAACATAATGACGCAACATCTGCCATTAAAAAGATGCCACTTGTTTTTTGATCTCATTTTCTCTAGAAGCTCTGTTCTGTTTCGGCTGAAGGGATCCACTAGGGGTCAAAACATTAAGCGGAACATTATTCACAAGTGGATTCATCGCTCACTTTTAACACTGAGGAGCTGTGATTGAAGACACCGTCTTCATACCTCATCATAAACCCTGCAGGCTTTAGTGTTTGCTCTAACCGTAAATATCACTGTTGCTATTTTTGTATACACTGTCAGTCAGACGTCTGGGACACACACTCTGTTGTACCAGTTAAAATTAATAGAACAATTGAATCATCCTCATTATAAGTAAGGCACAGAAGGTTGTCAGCTAAGAAATGTTTGACTTTGTTTGTAAATGACCCAGATGTTTTTTGGAAATGGCCTGAATTTATAGCGTGTCTTTAGCCATGGAAGTATCTTCACTTGCTCCGACGCTGTGATAAATGTTTCTGAACTATTTCACAATACATCATCCTTGTGTCACAATGTGCTGTGAGATGTGTTGGTGGTTTGCCAGACATACTTCCACTGGAGTTTCGATGATTTAAGACACAGTTCTCAAAGGCTTTGTTGCAATATTTCTGTAATTTGTTTTGGACTATATCTCCGTATATTAATACACAACACACCCACATAGCTGTTTTCGCTTACTCTGGTTGATCACACCTCCTCTGAAGTTGACACTGGGCAGAGCTGTACTGGGAATTTACTGACGTCACCGAGCTCATGGTGCTAATGGGTGTGACCTCTCTTATATGACACTGGTAAAATGATTTGATTTTGTGGGTCTATATCTGAATTTAGGGTTTAAGGACAGAGGGTATTGCGTGCTGTACAGATTGTAAAGCCCCTTGAGACAAAGTTGTGATTTGTGATATTGGGCTATTTAAATTAATATTGATCTTTATTGATGTTAGTCGCCACGATCTCTCCCCCTGAGTGTTGAACGGACAAGTCAGCATCTTCCTCTTCCATCCCACAGAGGAAACCTAAAAAAACACTGCTTCAGTGGTAAAAAGCTGCTGCTGTTGTGTATTTATTTGTTTGTTTATTTACCAGAGACCTTACAGAACACTGTTATGTACAAATTAGCAGTACAACAGATGTAATGTATGTAGGGCGTCTGGCTGACACTAATTTGCAGCCCCCGCCCCTGCTTTAAATTGATGCTTTTAAATCAAGGTTAAAACATTCAAACAAATGAGTTGACAAAACAGAATCAGGATAAAAACAAAAGGACAGATACATATGTCTATATGTGTGTATATGTTTTCCAGACTGCTAAAGGCAGAAGAGAGAGCAGCAACATGAAGTAATGCTCTCAAAGAGGATTTGTAATTACATCTATCCAAGCACATGGTTTTCAGAAAGAAACATGGTTAACTGAGAGTTGAGCACAGTTTCAACACAACTGCACAACTGGTCTTTTTCACATCAGTTTTTCTTACTTATCATAGGAGGAAAGGCACAGGTGTTAGTGTCGCTGTTCGACAGCGTCCCAGTGAGCCTAAATGGCGTTCAGCCATCATTAATTTCATTATTAACACCTATGCTTTGCCTGCTGTGACATGTCAAAATGTCCTCCGTAACGAAGGCCCATCCTGACAGGAAATAAAATCAGCTAAAATAACGATGCCGTAAGGCAGCGTCCTGTTTACTGTTGGTGAGAAAAAATCATTTGTTGTGGAGTTTAAAATATACAAGTTAGTCACTTCTCTCATTCAGAAGCATGAACTTCAGAAAACAAATCATTCACTATTTTTTAGAAGAGGACAAGCTGATGTCAATTATTGTGGTCAATTGCCTAGCAACGGGTTTTGCGTGGGTGGTCATTACTGAAGATGTTTTCAGATCCGAGGCTGTCTGACCCTACAGCGAATGCTTTATTCAGTTGATGCAATGCAATGAAATGATCCACTGGTTTGACCCTTTGTGTTAAAAACTATCTTCAGTGACATAGTTTCTAAGACTAATACAACATACATGCAAACAACAGTACATCACCCTCACTCATGGAAATAAGATGACATTTTTTGGTTTTTGGCTTCATTCACAGGAAGCACACACTGTGGTCACCCTGCTGCCTAGCAACGAGATAGTGGAGTGAGATATGAAGTCACATTATTTAACTGACTTTAAGACACACGCACGCACTCTTGTCTTACTACATTTGTGGGACCCATCATTAAGATAATGCATTTCCCAGACCTTTACCTTAACTGTAGGCTTCACAGTTGAATGCCTAACCCGTACCCTACCCTGAACCAAAACCTAAATCTAACCATAACCACTTGTGGGGTCCATCATCTTGGTCCCCACAAAGCTTTTGGACCCCACAAGTATAGTGGGCTCTCAGTTTCCACAAATATAGTAAAACAAGGCCACACACACGCGCTGGCACACATTGCAGCCTCGTCCATTAACTCTCCTTCCTGCCTAATTAGTTGAAACCAGATTAAGCAGTCGGTTGGTGCACATGACTATTGTACTGGGCTGCACATTACGACTGGTTTCATCACAGGAGATTTATCAAAGACTCATTACAACCATAGAGACCAGATGTGTTTATTTCCTTTCGCTTGTGATTGGTGATAATAATACCACAGAGTTTATGTTTATTAGGATGATTCCTCTTTTTTTCATTTGTTTGTGCTCGTGTGCATTTGGTAAAATGTACATTACCAGTTTGAGTGCGTGTTTGTCTTTAACATTGTTGCGTCTGTGATCAGACAGCAACAAAGAAAGTAGTTTATCATTGTGGATGCTTAGATGTCAAAGTAGGAAAAATGGTAATAGATCTCTTATGCATTTAAAGAGCAGGAATTAAAGTGGCTTCCAAGAGACAGAAACACTGGTAAAAAATCAAGACAGCAGAGGCTAAAGATATGCTAACTTTTAGTCCCTGATGCATGTAAAGTCATCTTTTTATTTGACCATAGAAATGTCTTTCCAACTCTCCTGGTGGCATCCTCTTTTGCTACATAGTCTGTGTGTAAAATTAGCGTAGATTCCCTTTAAGCTGCAGGTCCAGTAACTGATTTTAATACCGGTGTGTACATCATCCTTTGTGTTCAGATTTTCAGTGAAGACTCTGCTGGACCGCTCCTGTTTTGAGACAATAGATGACTCATCTCCAGAGTTCATTAACTTTGTCTCCATCCTGGAGCACATCCTCAATCATCGACTCAAAGGTAAAAAAAAAACCCTCCTCTTCCACATGCATGCAGATAAAAAGCATGTAATTCAAGCTCATGCAACATTAAAACTGCAGAATGCAGAATTATTTTCCTATCTTTATTTGATAGTTGAATTTACTTGGTCTCGCCGTCATTTTGTAAAACAAAGCCAAAGAGGCTTTGTGCATCTTTAAAATTGAGAACAGTATGAATTCAGATTCACGCTTGTACAAATCTCTATTTCTCTCTCTCTTTCTCTCAGGTCAGACAACTTGGTTCGGCTATGAGAGTCCTCGGAGTTTCTGGGATTACATAAAAGCAGCCTGCAGTAAAGTCCCTCATAATTGCATTCGAAGCATTGAGAGCATGGAGAATGTGCGATCATCAAGAGCTAAGGTGAGGCTAAAACCATCCTGGGGTATTGGGTTGAAGTTTATCAGATTTAATACCTTCAATATCTTAATTTAATTACCTCAGGCACCAAGGAACAAAAGAACTTGGATCTCCAAAACAACTGCAGAGACTACATTTGATAAATGCAAATTTAGCTTTTGTTTATTTAGCAAATTTAACCAAACATTGACAGATATAACTGATGTTGCATCAGTTTTATATACACAGCGCCTCTTCTGCTTTGAGCCCAAATGTATCCTGACCTATTGCACACACACAATGCAGAATCAGGCATTTGTTACTTTAGCTTGCTTTGCATTATCCTCTTAGAAAAAGAACAAAAATGAACACAGTCAAAAAAAGTTAAGAACACACATGCTCAAGCAATGTGACTCATTCTTACCCTGCAGGCAAGAGAACAAACAACTGGAGTTCACATTGTTCTGCAGACAGGCTGTAGGTGAGAACAAGACTCACTGTCTCACACTTTCTCAGGTCATGAACTCAAGAGAAATCAGCAGCTTTGTATTAAAACTGAATGGCAATTTTTGAAATTATGACAAAGGATTCAGTCATGAGACCTGTTGAGCTTACAATTGACTTTCTGAAGTTTTAATTCAAGTAAAGCTTCAAAAAGGAGGTTTAACAGTTTTACATGACATGTCATTAACAGCCATTTAATCAAGGCATTTAAGGCCTTTGATACATAGTAAATAATGCCATTTTAGCCATGCTTTCAGTGTGACTGTAGGAGTGGTAATGTTGATTTGTCTGTCAGTTGATTGGTCCACCACTTTGGTCCAGACTCAGCAACCATGTGACGGATTGTCTGTGCAGACATTCATCATTTTCAGGGGAGGAATCCCACTGACTTTGGTGATCACCCCTGATTTTTCCTGTTGTGGCACAAGCAGGTCAAATTGTTTTACTGGCTGGTGATATAAGCTTCTACAAACAGCTGAATGTATCTTCCTCTCTCTGCAGGGCAGGGCATGGATCAGAGTGGTCCTGATGGAGAAAAGACTGTCAGAATACATCTCATCTGCTCTGAGGGACTTCAAAACCACCAGGTCTTAATGTGGTGCTCATAATACACACATTTTTCCCTCTCAAACCAGTTACAGATTGTCTATCAAAGCAGGTGTATTTATGAAGGGTCTCTCCAATGCCAGTGTGCTACAGATTAATTCAGACCTTCTTATGTTTGACCTCAGTCAGTTAACACATCTTACTGCTGCCTCTGTCTGCTCTGTTTTTCCTTGTAATTTTCAGACGGTCGACTATATTTAGAGGAGTGTGAGCTGATTTCATGCCAATAACGTGTGTAAATGTGTTTACTCTAGGAAGTTTTACGAGGACGGAGCGATCATGCTGGGAGAAGAGGCGGGGCTTTTAGCAGACACGCTCATTGGACTCAACACCATCGACTTCAGGTACTAATCACATTCAGATGTTTCTTATTCAGTCAGTCCTGCTTTCTGTTCCCATCATCAGTGTGTAACTTGTTCTGGGTGAAACACATGAAACAAGGATCAAGTAGCCATCCCTCATCCAAAAGGCTTTCATCCTTATAGAGTTGCAAAAGACATTTGGCTGCTTCATGCAAATAGAAATTTTAATAAAATTTTAATAAAATAAAAATTAAAATAAAAATTTTAATACTAAATAATATATATATAGGAAATAGACAAAATGCTAGAGACACCTTACAATACAAATGCCTATTTCATTACATAACATAACACAGCTGCTCTGACGTCATGAAGTGTCAGAGCAGCTGTGGCCACGCATTTTTTAGGCACTTCATTCAGACAAACAGCATTTAGTTTGTCACTGTGTTAAGCAGACAATCCCCTAAATGTGTTTCAGTCAGTTTTGATGAAGGTCCATGTTGGACCACTGTCCCTCTTGGCTAATGCAATTGTGTTATTTTGTACATGTGTTACTGGGATTTTTTTAGAACTTTTCCCCCAAACCATGTGATATAATTTTGCATTGTGTGTGACTGATGCATCAGCAATTCAGGCAGTGAGTAGGTAAATTACAGTGCGGCCTTCTCGGGACCAACTTTTTTTTTTTTTAAGAAATACAAGGCAGTTATTGCCAGAAAGACTAAGAGGCTAGAGAACTGCTGCCTGCACGGCAGCTGCATCAGTTGCAGACATTGCAGAATTGTGTGATGGGTACAAGATGGAAAGCTTTAAAAAATAGATCATACGCCTTGTGACATCACAAAATTATGAAAATCTTGACGGCTCATTTTTAAGGCCCAGTTTCTGTACATTTCTGTGTGCATTTCTCTGTAGATTGAGTGTTCTTTATTTTCACATTATTTCTAAAGCACCTAGACCAGCTTTACGATTAAAAAAAAAGGAACAGTCCAAACAACTCGTTTTTGGAAAGGCAATTGAAAAGCACTAGTCAGATGATGGATGCTTTTTCAAGTCACTGAACATCCCTTGGAATCCAGACAAACCAATCGTTAAAGTTGTAAAAGTCCTTTAAAACCTGAGTTGACTGTGCAAGCAGTAGACAAGTGAGGGAAGACACCAGAGGACCTTTACAGTTACAAGTCATTTGTGACATCTCGTATGTTGATATAGTGTAAAATGGTAGGCATATAATGCTATAATGCTTCTCTCTTCAGCTTCTGTCTGAAAGGGGAAGGTCTGGATGGCAGCTGCCCCGCCGTGATTGACTACACGCCTTACCTGAAATTCACTCAGAGGTACGACAGGTCAAATAACTCCCGGCGCACAGTTCGTCATCAGTGTATTGTATAGCAGGGGTCAGCAATTAGGTTTAGCCAGTTTTTTGCAGCAGTGTTCAGTGGGGGTACAATGTTTGCAGGCAGGATAAAAAATGTATTCTCATGTTATATTATTTACCTATTATTTATCTCATAGGTTTATTAGACTGCATTTTAGCACCATGCACTGATCACTGACTCTCTCCACATGTGGGGGCAGTATTAGATGTTACAAAGTCAGATTTATTGGCATTTACACAATCCTTGTGTTTACATTGTTTTCTACAGCAGATTTGTAAAAAGTCTTGTAACTGGTTTTAACTAGGAAATGTAAAACTCCAGCTTTGCTTCTGGGATATTTGGCACTGGAGAGTGGGGAGATTTAGCCCGCTGCCTGCTGTTTGCTTGCCACTGCTGCATAGGGTCTGTACTAACATGAGGCGCGCCATGGTTCCCTTTGCAGTGCAGACAGCATCAGCAGTGACGAGGAGGAGATGAGGACTCTCGGGAGCAGCGGCAGTGAGAGCAGCACCCCTGAGAAAATGGCCACCGCCGCCTCTATCTTCACTGAGCAGAGTAACTTGGTCAGCAAGTGCAAGCGCTTTGAGCAGAAGTATCGCTTGGCGCTGGAGCAGAAGGTATCGCCCAAGTGTGTTTTAATATGAAATAAAATAAATTGGATGGTAATATATGCCAGTGTGACATTTCCCTTGGTGTCTGCATAATAATTAGAGGCTCTAACAGTAAAATGCCAGGAGGAACTAAGTCTGGTGTAGAGTGATTTTATTTGACTTCAACACACACTCAGCTTGATGTTATTTCTTGCATATAAATATGTGTCTTTCCTCTGTGGCTTCAGCTCTCTGCTCTGTGGTTGTTCTCTTGCTCTGAGGGAAAACAAAGAATTTAGCTGTGTATTCACACAGCAGTGCCTTCACGGCATTAAACAAACAAGTGAGAAACAGAGTGTGTGTGTGTGTGTGTTTGTTTGTTTACCTCAGGCTTACCTGGAAGAGCTGGTCCGTCTACGAGAAGCCCAGCTGTCGGAGGCCGTGTCTCATAACAAAGCTCTTCAGCAGAACCTAGCAGACACACACCTCTCCCACACACTGGAGAAGGAGCAGCTTGAGTACATTATACTGGAACTACAGGACCAACTGTGAGTTTATTCTCCTGTGTGTGTGTGTGTGTGTGTGTGTGTGTGTGTGTGTGTGTGTGTGTGTGTGTGTGTGTGTGTGTGTGTGTGTCTTTTTGTGTTTGTCAACGAGTGCATGTGAGGTCGCTGACGATAAGGTGGAGAGGACTTGGCAGCGGATCCAGCTGTGAATTTGACATTCAGGACACAGCAAGACGCTGGAGGTTGCCGGTGGTTTGTTCTTTGTGTGTTGTTGAATCAGTCGCACTCAGTGCTGCTTTTAGCCAAGAAGAAAAGCTGCGTCAGCAACGTGTCTTTCCGTACATTTGCTCATCAGAAAATCCTATCTCACTTTCGGCTCACTGCCAATCTAAATCTTTCCATGTTATTTGTGCCTTAAGTGAATTTGTGCAGCTTACATTTCTCACTGCTACTTCTTTCATATTTATTTAGTCACTAAATTGTTTCTAGTCTGGACACTGACCATTGTTTTTAGGACGGTGCTGAAGAACAATGATTTGCGGTCCAGACAGGAGTTGACAGCTCATCTGACCAATCAGTGGCCGTCTCCTGACGCCTTGGATGCCAATGCTGTTGCCTTGGACACACTGCTGTACAGGAAGAGCATGGGACAGTGGGATGAGTATGTACATGAGTTCAATATTGACTTTAATTTACTTTACTTTAACTGCCTTCATTTTATTTTGTTTCTTAAATGACTCTTAGTAGTTAATCAATTGTAAAAATTGCTGCTGATTCATTCTTTGTTCTTGTGAGCGACAGTTATGTGCATACAGTAATTTCTGTCCTCTTTGCAGGAAGAGCTTCCAGAGTCTGGAGCAGCTGTCTGCAGACATGAGCCTCTCCCAGACTTCTCTTGAACCGTCACACACACTGAGTCTGGAGGCCAGGCCGGCCGGCGCACAGTGGCCCCATCAAGGTACATTCCCTCCTGCAAGCGAGCACAGCTGTCAGGAAGGTCTCCACTCTGATTTGAGTATTAACTGTATGTACCATCTCATTCAGATAAAGAGGAAACTCCTTCTCTAAGAGGTCTGTGTGGCTCCCTGACCTCCGTTGCCAGCTACAAGTCTCTGGCCAGCCTGAAGTCCAGCGAGTGTTTGGCCAGTCCTGCAACGGAGATCAGCAGCCCAGGCATCACTCCTTCATAGAGAATGATGAGCTAAAAAACAAAAAAACAAAACAGGGCCAGACAATCCAGGAACTTTTTTGATGTGGGTGATTTTGATTTGTAGTTTATGTTCTGTATGTGGAGCCCAGAGCTTTAACAGATGGACGACAGGTTTGCAAGCTGAGAATCTGGTGTAGCATGTTCTTTGAATTATGACTGAGTCATGTTTTACAAATGTAACTTTGAGTTGAAACACTGCTCAAAGTCTGGCTTAGTACAGAGGATCTAGAAAGCTTCATAAAATTCATCAGTGTGTGTTTATTTTTTTGTTTTTGTAGGTGTTTTTACCATGGAGCATCATTTTTTTCCTTTCTCGACAATGAATTAAATTAAAGAAAGTTTATGTCACTTTATAGTATTGAGAAGACAATGATGACCTAGTGTGTCTTCGACTTTCTAAGGTGGTTTTACTGCATGTGGAAAACACACTGTATCAGATCAGAGTTTAGGAGAAAACATAAAATAGTGTAAGTCTTTGTCAGTGTTTGATCTCGTTTCTCACTACAAATTGTTACCTGTGGTCAAAAGGATCCATTAATATCCTCTGTGCTGTTATTGCTGCCACTTAATTCCAGTTTTTTTTATTTTTATTTAATCCACTCATTTCTTTCATTCATGATGGTGATTGTACCTTCACACTAGTGTTTTTCATAATGTAGTTTCACATTTTGTTCTCAGGTGTCAATGTTCCTGCGCCTTTCTTAGATTTTTATGTTGTCAAATGTTGTGCGTAAAGTATCACGTGGTTTGTTCTCAGGTAATGACCACTATGATTAATATCCACCCTTCAGTTCTGGGTTGAGCTTTAGGCTATTATTATTCCCTTTAATTATTCAAATGCAGTATTTTACTTTAATGGATAGTTACCACAAATAGCTCATTCTTTAAACTCTGGATAATGACCTGTGTTAGGACTCAGTAATGAATATCTTGCCAAGAGATATTCTGAAAATCAGAAACAAGTATATTTACAGAATATCAGTATAAAGTAATTTGTATTATTGGCGATTAGCCAAGTACCTCAGCACTGAACTCATGACTTTGCCTTTAGCTCGTTCCAGCAGTCATTTGCACAGACATACAGCAGATGTTTTACTGATTTTTTTTGCCTTTTTATGCTTCATTTTGAATAAATTCCACTTGCTAAAACAGTGAAAGTTTTGCTATTGATATCTGAGTGTCTAGTACACAATGAGGTATGGTAATTAAGCTTAAACAAAGCCAACGAATGAAAAGATTTTCCATAGGGTATCCATGTTTGACTCATAACATTTTCATTAAGTTTACATGTCACAGTCCTCTTCTGCGGCCTCTTGTCAAACTGAAAAAAAAAACACTCAATACTTCACACCATCATGGCACTATACTGATTATTGTGTGTGCTGGTCTTTCTGACATGCACACACATACTCACAGGTCACAGAGGTTTGGAGTGGAAGTGCAAAAACATGGAGATTCTCTCTTGGCGTCGGGAGAGACACTGACACACAGAGGAATAACATCAAGATTAATGTTATATTTCTAATGTAAGGACTTCAGGCTCAGCGCACACCATCCCAGCGACACAGCCAGTGATCTGGGGTCTAGGAGATTATGCATTATCAACAAAACTGCGGCTGCCATCTGCTGGCTGTTAAATGCATCTAACATCATGTGATTTTAACATTGATCAGATGAAAAAATATTTTTCTTTTCAGTTGTGCAAACAGGCTTCAAAGCAGTGAACATAAAACTATGGAATATTAAATTATAAATACTATAATAAAAAGCTTTTTTTTCCACTCCCATTTCTGCTTGTCTTTTCTGAATTTGGCAACATTAGCTTCTTCTGTCCAGATACAGTCTTGCAGTAGTCATAGTGGTGTTTGGAGAGAAGAGAAAACTTTCAGGTGCTGCTGGTCTGCAGTGGTCTGAGTATCCTCTCCTGGTTGTGTTGGCGGAAGAAGGCCTTTCCAAACTCATAAGTGCTGATCATGATGGCACAGGCCGGGGCCACTTTGATCAGCCTGGGGAGGAAACCTGGCAGAGAGACAGCAGATGGGAGTAAAGGTTCACATATTTTTTAGTAAAATATAACTATAATAATTCACAAAATTCCACAAAAGTGTCTACCTGCAAACAGGCCACCAAAGCCGTCCTGTGCCACAATCCTGCTCATCACACTGAAGGTGGAGGATGAGACCTGACATGACACTGACAAGACAAGCACACCCGTCAAAAATGACCCATTAACCCCATGTGACATCTGACCACAAAGGATATAGTTGCACTTTATGTAGAACAGTGGTTTCCGACCTTGTTTTGCCTGACATACCCTCACTGCCCCCATCAGATGAGCTCATGCTCCCCTCATCAGTTTCCCCCATCATGTTCCAAATATGTTAACTTCAGTTGTTCAGTTTCTGCTTTACACTGGATGTTAATGGTGCGAGGTATGTCGTGCAGTCATCTTATTGTATGTGGTAGCTTATGGTCCTCTTTGTTCGATGACAGTAAATATTTCACAGATCCGCCTGGCACCAAATTGTAATCCTATTTATGTGTTGATTTTCCTCCTAAACACAAATATGTGAATGTGGAATTTCTATTTTTGAAAGTTTTCAAAACACCCCCTGGCAACTGCAGAAGTACCCCTGGGATACATGTACTCCCGGTTGGAATTCACTCATGTAGAACATTTTTAATCTTCACAACTTTTTACAATCTAAAATGACAATAAAAAAATCAATGCCATAATTACAATTCTTTGCTTGTAGCTCTCCTAGCTCCACCTGCCTTCTCGTTTTGACAACATCAAAAGGTAACGTTACAATGGATGCGAACTGAAAGAAAGAGAAATACAAATTATCAAACAGTAGATAACAGCTTACGTAAGAACTGATGGTTTATGTCAAGCTCTGCTTGCTGATACACTTACAGAGCCAGACACAGCTCCAGATATGAAGGTGATGGTGAATGTGGGTTCTCTGGTGTTGTAGTGTTCACACAGCCAGCTCTTGCCCTTCTCGTAGTTGTACCAGTACATGGCTGAGAAGGGCACGTCTCGGAGCAGCGTGGGTCCCAAACCTCGCCACAGAGACAGCCAGCCCTCCGTCTCCACTGCTGAGCGGATGCAGTCAGTCAGCTCCCTGTACGACTGTTTCTGAGACTGCAGCTTGGTGCGGATCAGCTCCAGAGGGCTGATCACTGTCGCTGAACCCACTGACACGAACAGAATGAAGACGAAACAGAGATGAAATGTTTAAAAAAAAATATACATCTTAAAAAAAAAAGGGCGAACAAAGAGAAAATTATTTAAAAGCCTCCAGATAACAATGACATTAACAGTGAAATCACTGAAAGCCATTTTTCAGTTTGGTGGATTATTTCTTTTGAAAATGTAGTGTATCACTAATTAAACTATTCACATTGGCTTCTACGGCAATTGTAGTCCTTCTAGCCAAGGGTGCTTTTTTATTCTGTTTTTAATAACCGCTTACAGGCAGTTATTAAAAACAGATTCAAAGTCATCCAGGCAGAGTCACAATATCTCAAAATGAAATCTACCGTTGGATGAAATTACAGATACCCAGGGCCATAGGGTAAAAAGTAGGGGTGGTTACCCCTGGAAATTATTCAGGTAATTAAACCAACATTATTAAAACGCTGCTTTAAGTGAACAATGCTGATATGAACACATACTCTGATGTTAATGACTGAAAAGATGAATTTCCACAGGATACATTTTGGTTAAATAAACATGGTCCATTCTGTAACTTCTAACTAAATTAAAACAATATTTATTGGTGTTCAACTGTGTGACTGTCAGTGAAGAGACAGCAGTACAGCTCACCTCTAGCGATAGCTCCTGCCAAGAGAGGAGCCTCCTCAGCACAGGTCCCCATCCTGACCCTGAGCGCTGCACACAGCTGGTCGTAACAGGTGAAGTAGATCACTGTAGCCGGGACTGCCATCACACTAGAGACAGCACATACGGAAAGTAAATTAAAATCACATTTCCTTACAAATTATTCGAGGCAGGCAAGAAGTCAGCCACAAAAACAACACAAAAAATAATGAAAATGATTTATTAAACACTTCACAAAAATAAATCTTAGGTACTCAGCCTTCAACCTTAGGTGGTTTGCCACTAATTGGTACAACTTCAAAGGAAAGCGACCTTAATGAGTGCATCAACTTCATACTAATTGACCGTCAAACAACCACACTTTCTCCCTCACTTTTTCTCCATCACTTGTCTTTAGGAGAATAGGCAGAGTGAAGTACAACAAGGGAAAAAAAACACACAGTCGACTTCACACTCACAGGGTTGGAGGTAGACCACTCCATAATGCCTTTATTCCCTCTCTGCGTACAATCTTGACAAAGGCATCCTGCAGAGAAACAGAGTGTAGAGTCAGTGTTGGAAGATGTACTGTTTGGCAGTTAGAGGTTTTCTATCATTTCTGGCTGTGCAACTCTGATTTACACACACAAGAACAGGCTCTATCAGGGAACTGCTGACTTTAGGCTTTAATAATAGTGAACAGTGAATGGTTACAAGCAACAAGTATGTGAAAGTTTTTACCAGTGTGCCACTGAAGTGACCGGGGGCTTTGTACCAGGCCTTGGAATTGCCGTTTTCACACACACAAATGTGGTCCATCAGTCCATTACAATAGACAAAGCATTTACCTAAATATTGAAAACACATATGGAGTCACCTAACATTTACTGTAATATGGGGGCTATATGAAACATAACACTAGAGCAATGTAAGTCATAGTCATATTCATTATACCTTTGGGGAATGGATTCTTCTGTGCTTGAAGTCTGATCTTCACAACATCCAAAGGTGTAACTGAAAAAACAGGAACTCACTATGAGACTTTTCAGTATGCCAGTTCCACCAAAACATAATACACTAATTGTTGTACATGTATTTACACTTACTGCACTATGCCGGTTAATTTAGAAAGAAATGTGAACGTTGCATTTAAAGGGCTATAACAGTGTTTGTTTCATGTTTTAGGGTTACAAATCACAGATGAAGCAAAATGTGTTTTTTTTTGTGTGTTTTCCCACCTTCCTACTATTTAATTATCATTTATTTCAGCACTCTATAAATATTTACATATGTTTAAAACTTGATCCATATTAGTAGGATATCACTGTGAACATCAGGTAGTTTTTTGTTTTGTGAGGGTTTGATACAGCAGCAGCAGCTAATCTCATACAAGAGGCTACCACATTTACATATCATTTTCACCACCTCCATGCTTGCTCATTGTTTATCTTCTGTGTTCTAATACCATGGAGTAGTCTATTGTTTGTCAGTTACCTCTCAAGTCTAAGATTTTGGTGCTTATAACCAGCATCTGAATGTCTTTGAAATTGTTTTGGCGGTCAGCATCATTACCACCACAGAAATTATACTGTGCCTTTAACAGAAAACAAAAACAAACCTCTCACTCTGGAATGTCTACGGTACACTCATGTGACAGAAACTAGTTCAGCCGTGCAATATTTCCTACCTTCATGAACTGTTAAGGTGTTCAGAGTAGTGTTGATTCAACTCTATGGTCATTATGGAGTCTGTAGTTTGTGGTGCCATTAAGAACTACAGAATTACACCAACAGGCATCTGCTTAGAGACACTTCTCATTGTAATGCACAACAATTCAAGAGCATCACAAACTACAGCCTCCAATAACCATTAAGTTCAATCTGGATGTAAGTCTTTTAAAGTTGATTTTCATAATGTACTCACCTTAGCAGAAACTAAATTAAATACAATGATGTGTGAAGACAAATGGTTAGCAGTTACCCTTTATGATGCTAAACAAAAGCCAAACGCCAGTATAGTTCTGTAAAGGAAAATGACAACATGTGACAGATGTTAAGTCTGGGTGTCTCACCAAACAGAGATGTGAGGATGGCTCCGGAGCAGGATGCCACCATCTGCTGGAGCGGAGTGATGCCATTACTGACCGCAGGAACAGTACTCTGACCACTCATGTCTTCACAAAACACAAAGATACATCTCAACATTAGGCCTGTTTCAGTGTGTGCTCCAGTCATCGTGTATACGAGAATTTGTTTTGCTAAATTAAATATTTAGTAGCCATAGAAGCGTCGGTATAATTGTCCTCATGTCAGGAGCCATAACATTACATGATGAGGAGAGCTAAAGCGCTAACCTGAATTAGCTAATTAGCTAAACTTAGCCAACTTCTTACCTGCTAAAGCTTCTCAGCATCCAAGAAGTCTTCTACGAACACGTACATTCCTCACGTTTTTTTTAGTTCCCCAACAGTGCAGGAGTTACTGCTGTCATACAGGGTAGCAGAGCTGAAACACGTGTGTATATTCAGGGGGCTGTGACCCCAGCTAGCTCGATTTACACAGCAAACAGTTCATGACGATGATGACATTTGTTGCGTAATATTGATTTCAGTTGAGCACATTCTTAGATTTTTCAGAATTTTTATTTTACATTAAACGCAAGAAAGGAAATAAGAACACGTACGTATAGAAAATTAAATATTTTTGTACATGTAACAATTTCCTGATACATTTTGTAATATATCGGTTTGTTTTATTTACGTTACAGTAATGTGGAAACATCACATTCAAACACAAAGGGAGTGTTTACTTATTTTGAGTGTTGCCAGGTTGGTAGAGTTTCTGTAAAACGCCAAGACCTCTCTGTTTCTTGAGGGTGTGGATGTCAAGATTTATTTAATTTATTTAAGGCAGAAATTATCTTTTTCAGAAATGTTGTAATTATATTCTTAAATTCAGATTTTAGGATTTAAGAATAAATTGAGAACTTAAGACAGATAATAGTTACGAGCCCGGAAAGCGTAAAACATGGCAACACACACTTCCTTCACTATTGGATTTAAAGCGGGAAAGGGAAGTTTTGTGATCTGAAAAGTTTATTCCGGCTGGTTACACAGTCATAAAACAGCTCTCCGATGGATAGTCCGTGGTAACAAACATGAAAACATTACTCTGGAGATGTTTATTAACTTTAACTTAAGAAATTATGTAACGTACGCGCAGCTGCTAACCGACAAAGCTGTCTGTCCGCTTGGCAACCGACACTGTGAACGAACGTTAAGTCGGTGTTTAACTGTCACTGTGAGTTAAACTTCGCAACGACAACAGTCTCAGCTAACGTAAATTTTTCTCTTATTACCGCTTATTAGACGCTTTTTGCATCACTCTTTGTGTTCTTTGAAAAGAGCTTTGTTTACACCTACTGGACAAACAAGGACTCCCTGGGGCACGTTGACTCAAGCTAGACGGGCAAGAAAAACATTATTTTTTCTCAATGAAAGAGAATAAAATGAAGCCAAAACGCGTTCAGAGACACAGAGGACCCAACTGGCAAGGTAAAGTTATTGTTTAGTATCTTATTTTGGAAACAGTTTTATTACCAGTTATTGTTTACGTGTTTCGTAAACGTAAAGGTAATTGACGGTTTGTATCATCAAATACAAATACGGGGATTGTTTTAGGATTTACCAGTTATACCAGTCATTTGCTCTACAAAATTTATAAACTACACCTTTTATTCAACATATGAATTTATTTTGTTATTTTGCCCCAAATCACAGATTTGTCTCAAAGGGCTGTATAGTCTGCACAATATAGGACATCCTCTTTCCCCAAACCCTTGATATGAATAAGGAAAAACACGAGATTAAGAACCTTTTAATAGGAAAAACGGAGGAGAGATCAATCTTCAGACTAGAGATTGAATAGATGTTGTAGATACAGACATAGCATTGTAAAATTACAACTCTGTAATTGATGAGAAACAGAATTGGAACAAAAGTTAACATACACGACATATACTTTTAAGTCAATGTTAAGTATGACAAGTTAAAGAGTTTTAGGCAAAATATGAAAATGTTTTGTGTGAGAACATCAGGCAACTTAAGGTGCTGCCAAGCACCGGCAGGACCTTGAAGACCTGGAGAGAGGACAGGCTATACATCAACACCAGTGGCTAAACTCAAGGACACCGGTCACACAGTGTGAAATGAGACAAGAGATGCTAAAAGAGGATGAAGCAGTTTGTTTGGTCTTTAAAGTTACTTAGTTAGACCAGAAGGTAAAAAACATACCTCATTGATAATGATTATAAAACAAGATCATCTGTGCAACTACACTTCTAGGTGTAATCATTAAACATGTGATATAAATAAATGACTGATCAATCTGTCTGTAAAATGAATGGATTCCTCTGCTGTTGATCAGTTAACTGAGTAATTGTTGCTATCCATACAATCAGCTGAGATTAACTTGTTGAATTGATCATCTCCCTCTCTCTCTCTCTTTGTGACTTTAATGATTGTCTTTTAGGAAAGGATGTCAACACTGGTGACAAGACAGCACTGAGCCAGGCTAAGCCAACATCACGTGTTTCATCTTCTGCTCAAATCAAACCTTTTGCTGGGAAAGTGTTTTACCTGGACCTGCCATCAAACAGAGCAGCAGAGACACTGGAGAGTGACATCAAAGAACTCGGAGGGGTAAGACCAAAACACATTGGGTTCCTTCTTTTTTTACTGTCAGAAAGCTTTGCTGTCATCATGATAATATCATAGACTGTCACCAATTAGCCCTTGAACTATGCTGATTCTTCATCGTCAGTCTAATACTATGATAATTACAAAAAGACACAAGGGATGAGTTCTCTTTGATATTTTTTCATCTCAGTCCAAATGTTATGCCTTTGTTTTGGTGCTGATACTAGAATAAGATTTAAGGCACAGAAAGGACTGTTATAAAGGTGTTAATGCTTTCCCAAAAATCTTATCCTGTCCTTCTTTTGTCTGTCTCTCAGACTGTTGAGAAGTTCTTCAGTAAGGAAATTAAGTATCTGGTATCCAACAAGAGGGAGGCCAGATATGTACAGTGCCTCAAGCAGGACTCTCCTGTCCCCAGTCCAGACTCTGGACAGAGTTCACCTCACCCTCGTTCAAACCCACACCGGCCTGGCAGCCACGGGGACAACGTCAAAAGCAGGTCTCAGGGTCAAGCAGACACAGTGAGTTCACTTCTAGTGCATGTGTGTCATTGTTTCACATGCTTCACCTCAAAATAAAGCAAGATATACTTTTGCATTCTCGCGAACCTCTTGCCAGAAGTCTACCCCTTTAGAAAATTTAAATTTTCTGTTGATGTTTTGCAGTTTGTCACAAGTCGAGGGAAGTCTTTGGTGGAGAGAGTGGTGAAAGAGCAGGTTTGTTAAGTCAATACTAATGAGTTTACAAAGGAACTTTAATTACCACTTTACTTTTCTGTGCTAATAGACACTTGTTTGTTTTTAGGAGAGGGTACAAATGAACAAGATTCTGTCAAATGCTCTGGAGTGGGGTGTGAAAATCCTCTACATAGACGGTATGTTGTAGAGGCTACATCAGTTTTTTGCTACATTACATCAACCAGTTTTAACAGTATTTGAATTTGTGCTGTACATGAAATGGTAGCTAATTTTGCTGTGACTTACAGTGGTTTTATTTATTTTTTATTGCAATTGCAGATGTAATAGCATATGTACAGAAGAGAAAAAAGACTGTCAGCAGCCAATGTCCTGCAACCACTGCTGTCAAAACAAACGTAAGTTTATAGGTTTAAAATCTCAAATGCATCCTTTGTAGAAATGAAATCATATTTTTGGGATGATTATTGTAAGCATGATTGTTTAAACAGACCATTTTTTAAGTGCTTTTTCTGTCATTCTTTATAGGTCAAATCTGAGTCAGCAGCAAAGCAAGGCTTTCAGAAATGCAAAGGTAAACGTCTTCTTCAGGACTAAACATGTTTTCTGAGCTAACGTAGTTATTACCCAGTCAGTGCTTTTTTTTTAGCTTAAAATGTAGTCTGTTGTTCTTGATGCTCTGTATATACATGCTCAAATTGAAATGGACCATATATGACGTTTTTTCCAGGGGGGCGAATCAGTAAACCCTTCATCAAGGTTGAAGATTCAAGCAGGTAAAAGACAGTAGATTAAAAAAAAAGTATCCACCCACTCTCTTAAACTTCTTTACATCTGTGCACTATAAAATGTTTCTTTTCCCTTCCTTAGACACTACCGTCCAATCTACCTCACAATGCCAAACATGCCTGAGTTCAACCTGAAGGCTGTTCCACCTTTTAGTCCCTTCTGTGTCGAGGACAAGGATCCTCCTGGGAACAAACAGCAGGGACACAGGTTTGTTGTTTTCTTCTCTGCATTACTCTTAGCTAATTTGAGATGTGGACCAAATCTTTTTAAGAACTCTTTCTCATTTATTCCCACTTAAATTTCTGCCTAAGGAACTTTAGAATGAATATCTTAGTAGCAAATGTAATTTTGCATCCAGCTTCTTTTGTATTTTACAGTGGTGTTTTGAGACTACATGTATCTCTTTTTGTTAATGCCTGCTATTAATCCTTAATTATGCTGTATGGTGTATCAAAAAACGATTTTCTTCATCATTGTTATCATTTATTTGATCAACCTCTGGGCTTCTCGGGGAACAGAGGCGCGAAAGCCTCAGCCACTGAGGAGAGAGCTCACGGCCGAAAGAAGAACAGAGACAAGAAACGAGGTGGCTACTGCGAGTGCTGTATGATCAAATATGAAAACCTTAGAATGGTAAGTCTACACATTCGTAAATACAATACCACGATTATAACAGTAATGTATGGTAGCAGTGCATACATGCTTCACATTCTGTTGTTGTAAACATTAAAACTATAAGGCTTACTGTTGTTTATTAGTCCTTTAATTTATTTAAAAAATACTAGACAGGAGGGTTTTTAATATACCACAACTGTAATTTGGATACAGCACAATTTACAGATATAAAGAGTAGATGTTTAATTAATGGTTTAAATGTATGAATAGTAAACAACTATGGTACAACAAACAAGTTGAACCTGATGCCTGATAAACACTGCTCATACTTTACACACAAAAACATTTTTGTATGTAGTTTTTACTGCAATAGTGGAAATTGTGTGCTCAGTAGCCTCAGCTGGACAGCTGTGATTATCAATAATTTAACTGAGTACATTTTTGTTCAGCATCTACAGAGTGAACGCCACAAGGCTTTCTCCAAGAGTGATGAGTACTCGGTTGTGGACAGAGAGGTTTCAACGTTGCACTGCAACTTCATCCACATCAAAACTAAAGTTAAAAGGTAATGTTTCCCCATTCCTTTATGTGTTACATCAACATTAAGTTGGTAAGAACAAGAATCTCTCTTATCTTTGTTTTTGACTTGTCCAGATCTTTTATCTTCCTATTCCATTACAGTTAACACACTTTTTTTTATTCCCATTAGACCAAAGTGCAGTGTTTCCTCTGTTCTGGTTGCTCCTGGACCATGTGGGAAAACGGAGCTAGGACACAAGGGAGCTCTGGATACCACAGAGACTATTAAAGAGGAGCAGCATCAGACTGTCGGAGTGGAATCTTATTCAGGACAAGCTTTAAAAATCAGATCAGTTCCTGGCTCTGCTCCTCCAACTCACAGAGAGGGAGACAGAAGGAACTTTTACACTTACTCAGACAGATCCAAGCACAGATCTCTTGCATGTAAACGGCTGTGCAGACAGAATTCTTGCACTGAAAAAGCTGAGCAGGCTCAAATTCCTCAGCCCAAGAGGGAAACAGCCCCCTCCAGAGGTGAATGTCCTGTCTCTTTTTCCTCCAGGATTACTCAAGTTGACTTGGTGGACCAAATATCTCACAAAGACATGAACAACTCAACCTCACTCTTCCATAGTATCGGTGGACAGAATGATTCCTCAAAATACATAAATGTTGTGACAAATCAACAAGAGGAATCTGATGTGAACAAGGAGTCGTTGTTGCTTGAGGCTGGTCAGGATGGAAGCATAGTTACCAACAAAATGACTGGAAACAACTTTGCAGAAAATAAAGATGGAAGGCTTCCTCCACAAAGCTTCTCTGAAGTCCGGAAAATACAGAGAAGGATCAGAGTTTATAAACGCAAAAGACGGAAAGTAGCCACACACGTTGAACAGGAAAAGCCAAGCGATGCTCCTGACAACTCCATGCTGAAGCTTTGGGAGCTTTTCCAGTCAAGTGATGGTATGGATGTGGACTTTCATGGATTTGAGGACTAAGAACAAATGAATTGAAGGGATTGACTGCACTATTATTGCCTTTTCCACTACTAGAACCATACCACGTTGATTGTCATGAACTAGCAAGCCAACTGATTACAAAATGATCTACACTGAGTTATTTTTTTTCAGGGGCTGAAAATGCACATTTTACCCCTTTATTCAATATCAGATGAAAGGCAGCTGCTGGTGTGCTGTAACATTTTGTTTACAGCATTTTATAAAATATATACAATTTAGAACAGGTAAAATGTCACATGTCAGCACCATAATAACATTTACAGTTGCTATAAAATGTTTGGTTTTTATCATTTTGCACATAACATTCTCTGCAAAAATGTGTTAATTACATTCATATGGCATTTATATTCTAAACTCAACACAAAGAGCTATCAAAATGGACTGGAAATTGAAGAAATGTATTCAGTACTGTAATATTCCCATGAAGGAAACATCTGTCTTGATTTAAGTTGTAGTCCTCTTCTTGTCTTTATCTAAATCTCCTTTGTAATGGTTTTAGATTTAATAAGGGAAATTGATAATATAATTGCTTTTACCGGGATTCAATTAATTCCTCTACTCTGTTAGAGAAAGGGGTTTTCGTAATATTATGCACATTCATTGTGGACTAAAATATCCACTATTTGCCCACTCGTGTAAGTAGCCTAATTCTTGAAATCATTCCATATCATATTATTTCAGAAATGCTGCAAGTTCTATTAGAATTGGGAACAAAATGAACAGCAAGTTCAGCCTCTAAACTTGAACACGCAAAATGTTTTCTCAATACCATGAAGTGACCAACAAATGTATTTTTGAACAAATGTAAAAGGGTTGAATACTTTTCATTGCCACTGGAAAATATATGAAATGTAAGTGAGTGAATATATTTTTCTTAAAAAGTTTTCATTCAATTTTCATACTTCAGTTTCTGTATGCATGCTGACTAAATGAATGTTGTTCATTTACAAGTGTGTCAGATGGAAAACAAAAGCTTTAAGGTAACATTCTCTACAGTAATTAGAGACTGACCCCTATGTCTACCTGGACACGTGGAACATGATTGTATTTGTATGTAAAATACACATGCTGCTTGTATATGTGTTTTAATGTGAATGACCTGTAGGTTGGATGTGTGGTACTTGACATTATAGATGACATTTTAGGATTCTTCCTAAGTGCACTTTTCTTGACCTGCCTTCATGTGCTTATTCTGATGCATTAGCTCAGCTTCTCCCATTTTTCCAGCATTTAGAGCATTAGTGTAGTGCCCTTGCTCTCTCTTGCTTCTCTCAAGTGAATGCACTGGGTCAAATGGGAGTCTCTGTGCCACTGGCATTAAGAAAAAGACATGAGCAACAATTTGTTCTGAGGTACAAGCACTGCAAATAAAGGCAATGCTGACTGCTGCCATGACTGTCATTTGTGCTGCTCTTCTATAAATTAACCTGCTCACACTGTGCTTTATGATTATTGTGCTTAGACATGCTACATGTGCCATTCTGGAAACGACCTCTGCCCCCTTGCCTTTTACAAAGTTGCAGGTGCTGGGTCCCATACATACACAGTATAACACACATAGACAACTATTTATTCAAATGTACACTTCTACAGTACAAATCTCCAGTCCTTACATTACATTAACTGGCTGTAAATAGGGACTTCATGTAACATTGTGCCAGATTGTGTTGAACTCTTGCCCCAGAGCCATGTCAGCTCCTTTAGTGAACAATCAAAAAAAAAATTAAAAATCACTCATCAGCTGGAATATTTGCATGGTGAGTCAGGGGCAATCCACAAAAGGTTAAATGTCTGGTGTGGACTTCCATAGATTGGTTTTACAGTGCATCCAGAAAGTATTCACAGCGCTTCACTTTTTCCACATTTTGTTATGTTACAGCCTTATTCCAAAATGGATTACATTCATTTTTTACCTCAAATTCTACACACAATACCCCATAATGACAAAGTGAAAAAAGTTGGCTTGAAATATTTGCAAATATATAAAAAATAAAAAACAAAAAAAATGACATGTACATAAGTACACAGTTCACAGCCTTTGCCATCACACTCAAAATTGAGTTTAGATGCTTCCTGTTTCCACTGATCATCCTTCAGATGTTTCTACAACTTGATTGGAGTCCACCTGTGGTAAATTCAGTTGATTGGACATGATTTGGAAAGGCACACACCTGTCTATATAAGGTCCCATAGTTGATAGTGCATGTCAGTGCACAAACCAAGCCATGAAGTCCAAGGAATTGTCTGAAGACCTCCGAGACAGGATTGTATTGAGGCACAGATCTGGGCAAGGGTACAGAAAAGTTTCTGCAGCATCGAAAGCGCCAATGAGCACAGTGGCCTCCATCATCCGTAAATGGAAGAAGTTTGGAACCACCAGGACTCTTCCTAGAGCTGGCCGCCCGGCCAATCTGAGCGATCGGGGCAGAAGGGCCTTAGGGAGGTTATCAAGAACCCCATGGTCACTCTGACAGTGCTCCAGCGTTGCTCTGTGGAGAGAGGAGAACCTTCCAGGAGGACAACCATTCCTGCAGCACTCCACCAATCAGGCCTGTATGGTAGAGGGGCCAGACGGAGCCACTCCTCAGTAAAAGGCACATGACAGCCCACCTGGAGTTTGCCAAAAGGCACCTGAAGGACTCTGGTCTGATGAAACAAAGATTGAACTCTTTGGCCTGAATGCCAAGCGTCATGTCTGGAGGAAACCATCATCACCTGGCCAATACCATCCCTACAGTGAAGCACGGTGGTGGCAGCATCATGCTGTGGGGATGTTTTTCGGCAGCAGGAACTGGGAGACTAGTCAGGGTCGAGGGAAATGCAGCAATGTACAGAGACATCCTTGATGATAACCTGCTCCAGAGTGCTCTGGACCTCAGACTGGGGCGAAGGTTCATCTTCCAACAGGACAACGACCCTAAGCACACAGCCAAGATAACAAAGAAGTGGCTTCAGGACAACTCTGTGAATGTCCTTGAGTGGCCCAGCCAGAGCCCAGACTTGAACCTGATTGAATATCTCTGGAGAGATGTGGAAATGGCTGTGCACCGACGCTCCCCATCCAACCTGATGGAGCTCGCGCCAAAGGCGCTTCAACCAAGTATTGAGCAAAGGCTGTGAATACTTATGTACATGTGATTTATTTTTAATTTAGTTTTTTTTATTTTTAATATATTTACAAAAATTTAAAGCAGTTTTTTTTTTTCACTTAGTCATTATGGGGTATTGTGTGTAGAATTTGAGGTAAAAAATGAATTTAATCCATTTTGGAATAAGGCAAAATGTGGAAAAAGTGAAGCGCTGTGAATACTTTCCGGATGCACCGTATGTAAAAAGATTGTGTTGATGCTGCCATGTGCCAACAGTTTCAAGTGGACAAAGGAACAAATTGTGCAAGAAGAGCGAGGAGCCCTTATTGAATTTGACATGATTTTTCAAAAAACATTCCTGTTTGTTGTTTTGGCAAAACCGAAAAATGTCACAGGATGTAAAAGACACAACAATTACATGTATCTTATTAAATAAAACATCCACAAAAACAAAAAGCGCCGCAGACCACAGTTCCAAGCGTGGTCATCACATCTCATCTCCCCGTTTTTATGACTTGGCTTCTGGAGCCTCGGCAGATGATGCGTGAGTCATGATGATAATAACAGGCGGAACTGGGCAGGAATGGCGCTCCTGCAGTAATTTAACATGGAGGGACGCGGAGGAGGAGGCGGACTTTGATATCATCCCGTTCCATCCAGTCGGCTGAAGGCCGGATCCGCAGCTTTTCTCCATCCTGCCATGCGCTCATATTTATGCATTAGGCGTTTCTGCAGTGAGCCGCTGGATATTGATGTGTTTTAAGGAGGTGTCCCCAGTCCTCTCCTCCCCTCCATCCCTCCCTCCTCCTCACCACTCTCTCCTTCCAGCCTCCTCCGTGCTTCTGATCCGCGGGGTCTCGGTGCGCTCAGACGAGTCCGGCGTTCAGACTCGTAGGTACCCCGATGGCCCCCCACCAAAGGGACTGCGCTAACCAGACGACCAGCCCCGGCTCCAAACTCTCCTAGCGAAGGCAGGACCCCGAGAGCCTGCTCCTGGAATACCGCATTGTTTTATAATTTCCAACCAGAGAGAGAAAGGTGATGATGATGCTGATGATGAGCCCGAGATGGTGGATTTCCCTTTTGTGCGTCTATGGACTGATGCACGTCGGTCACCAGAGCAGCCCTGATGGTAACTGATACTATTTTGGATATTACATAAATGCGCAAACAAAGCGTTAAATCATCATTAATAGACCTGTGTTTAATCTTTTTTTTCTTTTTTTTTTTTTTTTTTTTTCATGGCTTCGGCTAATTCATGATCTACATTTAAAATATGCACGCAGCCCATAGCTGTTTCATGTTATCAAAGGAAATAGGACAAACAGACATTTCGGATGCCAGTGTTTTTTTTTTTTTTTGTTTTTGTTTTTTTTTTTTTGTAATGAATGTGTCCCTGTATCACTACTGATTTCCACACGGAGGGACAGGCGGGCAATGAAATCGGTGTTTTCCCCTCTGTGCAGGAGACGCCTTGTCGGGCTCGAAGGCTCTTCGTGATGCAGGCAGGTTCGTCGGGAAGGAGGACACGGTTCCCCTCCGCCTGCTCTACAGCAGGCACAACCGCAGCCAGATCACGCAGGATGAGCTCAGCACCAGGGTTAAAGCCAGCTCCGGCTCCACGCAGGTACACACGGGGGTTTTCATGTGCTGTCGGGGTCGAGAGAGGAGTGTCTACATGGAGGATGCCTTTAGGAGACATCTCGCTTGTTTATGTTTGCATTGATTCGACTCCTCCTCTCCCCCACTTCTCCTTTGGAAAATAAATAATGAATGTGATTACCAGCGAAACAGGGACGGCTTGAGACATTCAGGCAGGAACAGACCGCACTTAATCAGACTGTCTGCAGGTGTTATATGGGTCATCAGTGCCTTCATGAGCAAAAGACCACTGTACCTATACACTGATTTAACGTCCCGCTCAGTAATAGGACCTCTGTTGTTGCTCTTTACTTTGTCCACACTGCACATTTAAGAGCTCATCAGCTATAGTCATCTGACCAACCAGGATAATTAATATTTTAGTGAGGACTTGTCTGTCCAGCTGGGTTGCTTTCCTAGCAGCTGCCTCACCTACCAGCTTAAATCTCATGTCCCATTAAGTAGCATTCGCCCTCTTCATGAATGAATGCGACCAGAGAGAAGCTGTTAAAGCTTGACTGTGGCTGATGTTATGAGCAGGTTTTTGATCATCACAGATATATTGGTGTATTGTGGCATATGTTGCGTTATATGTATCAAAAGGTTACACAAGAGAAATGTAAAGTTATGTGGTTACACTATATTTAAGATTGTTTAGAAATGGTGTTGTTATTACATAGCTTGACCAGCAGAGGGGACTGACAGGTTTAATTCTCAATTGTTAAATGTCCCGCTGTGGCAAACATGGTCACAATTCTTTAATAGCCAAATTTTTTTGAGGTACGCTTATCAAAAATGTCCATTTATGTTATGTGTTTATTTTAATAAAAATTCAGCTCTCAAATTTCAATATCAGTATTGTCCTCAAAAATCCAGTATCTTTCCGACTCGACCAGCTGAATATCTGAATATTTTTTGTGATTATCAGCAGGAAATGTGGGGTAGAGACTGATCTCCACATATATAAATTGAAATAACATTTTAAATGGACACATACATTTACAGTTATTTAACACCTTTTTGCTCTGTAGCCAGTGCTTGTCATCAGCGCCTTTACGTAGCCAGTCAAACGCTGTAGGCTAATAGGCAAAATAGGCTGTATATTGATTAAACTTGGTTTTGCACTATGTTTGGACATGAAATTGTATACACAAAGCCGCTGCTAGTTATCTAAATCCCATAGGCACAACAATGTTTGGCAAGAAAACCTGCCAGAGCCATTCGGCCTTGTCTGTAATAACTGATACAGTGCAGTAATAATTATAATCACTGTAACTGTGTTCACTGATTCAGTTCAGTGAAGCAGCATTTCTTCTGGGTTCGTTTCAAGGGATGAGTCAATTAGCATTGTGCAAACCTGTCATGCGTTTTTAATTTGTGCGGCTTAGGCTTGTGGAGGCTAGCCTACTCAAGGCTCGGAGAGTGGAGAGGGCTACAGATGGTGGCAGGCAGGACGGTGTTAACCCTTTGTCTCTCTCACACCCCAGACAGAGCTGCAGCCCGATGGTTAAACAAACTAACAGCAACCATCTGCCGTTATGTATCATTTTAATATTTTTCTTCTGAAGCTGATACTAATCTCATCACAGGTTGGTCACATTACACCGGCTTTATGTGGGCTGGAGTTTACATCCAGGAGACTAATTTCTGCAGAACAAGTTAACGTTTTTACTTTCTTCAAAGATTCTAAGAAGATTTGATCAAATGGGATCATATCATCCCTAAATCCTTATATTATCATGAGTCATTCCCCTCTCTGGAGCCAGCTAAGACAAGCATGTAATTCCTGAGTTTACAGCCCAGGAAATACGATTAGTTTACTGTGCCTGAAAAATGTATTTTAAAAACTCACTCACACATAGGCAATCATCAACGGTCTCATAGTTTACATGAGGGTATGAAATATACATTGCAAGTGAGGAATAGATCCAGGGTAGGAGGAGGAGGAGGCAGGCGATGGCATCTTTGATTTGTCCTCTTAGTCTCTTGTTCTCTAGAGAGTTAACACTTGTGATGTCACTTGCACAAAGTTTGATCATTTATTGGCTGTTTTTAGATCAATAGCCTAAAAAAAAATCTGTCAAATAGTTCTGAAAATGTGTGACACACAGGAAGTTATTTATAGACTTGTGTTGCATCGCCTATTTTCAGTCTGAGACACAAACACCGCTGAATGAGCAGTGGGGAGTTCAGCAAAGTGCTCCTGTTGTTTTGGTAGAAAAACAAACGCTTCAAGTGGAATCAGTCTGAGCATGTGTGTGTTGGTTTGCGTGTTTTTGCCTGCCTGCCTTTCTGTCTGTGTGTGTGCACTGCGCTGATAGCACTTAAAGTCATACAAAGTCATACTTCGACAGTCACGGAAATAAGTGTAAGAAGAGTCGGTAGTGGTCTCAGAATATCGGCCTGGCTCAGTCAAGCTGGGATGTGCTTTCATTAAACACAATTACTGGTACCTCCTCCCCATCATGGATCCAATCTGCTAGATTAGATTTCATTGCAAGTGTGCCATGGAAAGGGATTGTCCTTTGTATGTGCTCACACACACACACCCCCACACACCCTCTTACCCGGTCATATATGCAATGACCACGCACAGACACTCTGAGAACAATAGAGTCTGTGGTCACTGGGGACCTCATGGGCTAAGTTCGTCCTTGGGTGAGCACAGGGGCACCTCCTCAAACGGAAACCACACACACACACACACACACACACACACACACACACACACACACACACACACACACACACACTTTCTGTCATGCAGCGGCTTGTCTGTAATGAAGGTAGCCTGTGGGCCGAGGCCCGGGGGGGTGTGATCTGTGTTTTAGCTCAGCTCTGGGACTCCCCTGGACCTGCAGAGGAATGATTGTGTGGGGTTCTCATTGACCCAAGGGGGTGTAATGAAGCCTGTACCATATGTGCCCAGCGCTGAGAATGAATCAGACCCTCCTCGAGCCAAATCAATCACACACAGTATGTGCAGTCATAGAAGAAAGAGCGAGCATTGCTGTATGTGCATGTACATATCATTGCTGCCAGACAAAAATATGGCAACTCAAAAGACTAATTGATTCAGTATAGGTGTAAGAAATTAAATCCGTGGGTTTGTAAAACCAATGTGGTAAACAGAAATGAATGGTCATTGAGGTAAAATAATAGTACATTATTTTGTCCATATGGATTTTACTTGTGTGGGGTGGGTGTCAAAAAAACATATTTCAGATTTTTAGCTCAAGTGTTACTTTGAGATCCTTTGCAGAAATTCAGATCCAGACCAAGAAGACAGGCCTTGATGGCTTAATGAAAACAGTCTTATTCTGACTGCTGATTGATGCTGAAAAAGACAATGCAGTCATCCATCAGTGTAGATGAGAATTGATCTGTGCATATGATAATGAACTGAAGCATGAATATGATAATTGCTGCCTTTAGCAATAGTAAAAACTGTCACTTCTACCTCTTTAGGTGAACCATGTGGCCCAAGCAAGCTTTCAAGTCAACGCTTTTGGCAGAGAATTCATCTTGGATGTGGAACTGAATCAGTGAGTATTACATCATTAAATCTGTCTGGCTGGCCGTCTGGTTATTGGTTTGGTGAGCTGGCTGTATGTCTATGTGGTTATCTCTCTGTCTGTATATCTTTCTTGATTGCTAGGTGTCTGCCTGTCTAGCTGTCTGATTTCCTAACAAGCTATGTCTGTAGGTTGATGTCTTCACAGCAGTTGTGTTAGTAGCTTTATTTTTCCTCTTGCATATTAACCTTTTTTTTAATATGCTATGGCTTAGTTGACAACCATCATATTGTTTCATGTAAATAGAAATGGCTTCATTTTTTCCATTACATGTTCATAAAATGATAATGTTCACTTGCTCGTTGAAATCATCCCAGTCTGCAGTCTTGCTTGGGCCTGAATGACACTTTTGCATAGAAATTCACAATGTGTACTTGTTTAGTATAAATCCCCAAGCACATATTGAGTAATAAACTAGTGCTCACTCCAGTATTTTAACTGAAGGTGGTCATTGTGGTACCACTGGACAGCAGTCAAATTTTCCTCCCCTGGTGATGTTTATTACCTGTTTTTGGAATTCGCTCTTAGGACATAAATAATATCTAGTGTTAGTGTGTGCTGCAGTGTGCCATTGTATGTATGAATGAATGTATATGTATCTGTGTGTGTGTGTGTGTGTGTGTTTGTATGTTTGCAGCAGGTCAGTTATTGTGTGTGTGTGTGTGTGTGTGTGTGTGTGTGTGTGTGTGTGTGTGATTTAGAGGTTCTATCATAATAGGAAGTGATTTATGGTAAAGGCTGTAGCACTACTCTGTCAGACACTGATATTGATCACAGCACTGCTGATGGAAAGTGAGAACCACTCTCTCCTTATTTTCTCTCTCCTGCTTACTCTGTCTCTCTACCTTTTCGCCTCCACCTCACAGACTTTTACCTTTTTCCTGTTCTCCTGTATTGCCTCTGTTTTCCTCTGCCACTATTTGAGACCATGGCATGTTTGTCTCATTTTGCCCAAAAGACAGAAAGCCTATGAACTTGGCACACATATAGTCATGCTATCTGCTTGTCACAGCGGAAGTCACTCCCCTACTGAGTGAAATGTTACAACGCAGGAATTTTCCGATTTAGTGGATGTGTTTCTGTGAAGCCTGCAGAGATCACTGCGTAATATATTGGCCGGTCATGGATATAAGCTCACACATACACGCAGGACATGCACATGCACAAGCTGTCATATGTGCATGTATACTTTCATCAGCACTTGGTTTGATGCACAGTCATTATTCATCTGTGTGACATAGTGTGCTTTACTGTGCCCTTCTCTATAATTTCTTAACTGGACGTGGTGGAGAAAGGCCATCAGAATATGAGAGGAAAGGAAACACTAATGTGAAATCCTGTTTTTAGCTTACCAGAGAATGAACTGGCCTCTAAGCAGACAGCTCTTGGCAACAGTTTGACATGTGTGGCTCTGAATAAGAATGAGAGACTGAGATCTGTGCAGTAAAGCACTGTACTGTGAATTTTATCTGCTTTCTCTAGAAATCTTTGTCCTATTTGTTGATCAAATAGCCAGTACAAAGAAAAATTGTCAACTTTTTTGATGATCACTTCATCATTTTTCAAACATACTCTGGTTGCAGCATCTCTTTAATGAAGATTTGCTGCTTTCATTTGTTTTGTTTTAGAGTAAACTAAATATTTTTAGGTTTTGGATTGTTGGTCGGGGGAAATGAGCAATGTGGTGACACCAACTTGACCTTAAAGAAATTGTGATACAAGATGATACAAAGATGTTTTTTGGCCTTTTGCCTTTATTTGACAATATGTGCCTCAACCACCAGGGTGCCCTGTGATGGGCATTTTTGACTATTTTCTTATTTTCATTGATAAAATAATCATTAGATTAATAGATAATCAAAATACACGTTATTTGGAGCACTAACTATGTGTGTGGTTATTGGTATTGTTTAAGTTGTGGGAATGTTTTGTTTTGGCTCCTATGTTGCGGCTCTGCATGGGACTGCATTCCTGCCTTCGCCCCAGTCCCAGTTTTGCTGCCCTCATGGGGGCAGATCTCCAGTTTCCCTCTATGTATGAATGAGTACAGTCCTCTTGTTGTCCTCCTCTCTCCTCTGTCCTCCTCACCGTCCTCTACCACACTCCTCTGTGAACTGATCCCCCACTTGACAGCCACACCAATTTTGTTTACAGATAGCTTTCATGCCAGACAGAATAAACCCAGTTGATGTGTGTGTGGGTGCAGGAGTGGGAGGTATTTTAGCTGAATGGGCCAACATTGTTTTTTTGGCTCCCAGTAACAAAACCTGGTTCTCTCATTTTGATCAATGAGTGACTCTACTGCTGTGCATTTTTGTGTGTTTAATTTTTGCCACAAGCAAATGGGAAAGGTGTGTTATTCGGCCTCAATAATTAGCTGTGTCTCTACTGCTACAATACATATCACAGTTATTATCATCTTTGAGCAGTCTTTCAGTGTCTTTGCCTCAAGTTGAAATGTTTGTCTGTAGACTGTGAGTAATGGGAGTGTAGGCGGTTTGTTATAAAGTCATATGCCTTGTGAATTCAGAGCACATGTGCTGGATGGCAATGCTGGTCTGACAATTGGTCCTCAACTTTGGTCCGACAGGCTGAAATATCTCAACAACTATTGGATGGATTGCCATGGAATTGACAGCCATTTTCTCTAGAGGATTAATCCCATGGTCTTTGTTGATCCAGATTTTTCTAGCGCCATCACGAGGTTCACATTTTCAGTTTTGAGTGAAATGTCTCATTAACCACCCGATGGACTGCCATGAAATGAAGTGCACAAACTCTTGAATTCATCCTCAGTCACCTGAGGATGAATTCAGCCACGATCAGGTGAAATTTTAAATTTTTTGTTGCTCAGTACTTTTGGCATTTGGTTTATGACCAAATAAGTGCAGAACCAGTGACATTCATATCAGCCTTAACTTTACTTTGTCTTTAGTGCTAATTAGCAAATGCTAAACTAATATGGCGATGTGACCTTTTTTGTATGTTTTCCTGCCTATAAACCATTCATCTATTCAACCTTCCATTCATACCTGAATAAGCTGTTCAGGGTCATGGAGGATGTTTATCCCAGCATGCACTATGCAAGAGGCAGGGTATACCCTTAAGAGGTTGATTTTCTATAATAAAACTTGCCCATTTTGTTTAGATAAGAAACTGGCAAAATAATGTGTGCCATATGGTGAGAATAATTGAGTATATTCCTGTGTATGCTGTACTTGTTAACGCTTTCGTCAGTAACATGCTGTATTTATACAAGCCACCCATCTGAAGTGTGGTAGTCTATAGAGGGGAAGTCAGGAGGGGGTTGGTGGGTCATGGGGTCTTTATTCCTTCCCCCTCACTGTCTTTGTCTTCCTCTTACTCCTCCATCTCAGTGGCTGCCTACAATTTACCATTCATGGGACTAGAGTGAGCTGAAAATCAGCACTGGGTTGGGGGTTGCCTGTTTTTTAAATCATCCTCAACCCCAACACACACACACACACACACACACACACACACACACACACACACACACACACACACACACACACACACACACACACACACACTCTCTCTCTCTCTCTCTCTCTCTCTCTCTCTCTCTCTCTCTCTCTCTCTCTCTCTCTCTCTCTCTCTCTCTCTCTCTCTCTCTCTCTCTCTCTCTCTCTCTCTCTCTCTCTCTCTCTCTCTCTCTCTCTCTCTCTCTCTCTCTCTCTCTCTCTCTCTCTCTCTCTCTCTCTCTCTCTCTCTCTCTCTCTCTCTCTCTCTCTCTCTCTCTCTCAGACACACGCGTACGAGGCACTTCCCCACCCTTGATTGCCCCCTCCTTCCACACCCACTCTCCATTCAGCCCTGCCTCTACTACCCCGCCCCTCCCACCTGCTTTCACTGAATAATAGATGGTGCTGTAAGATTAAAGAGGAGTGTGCACGTGCGTGTGTGTGTAATGGTTTCCGAACCTTGTCCATCGTATATTGAAAGGGAAACATTCAGCCGGTGAACGTGCGCAGTGTTACATATAACTACCTCTCCACAGATGTGCGCACACACACACACGTATGCAGTGGTACAGAAGAACTGAGTAGAGCAGTGAGGAAGCTACATAATGTGCGCCGTATATATGATTAGCTAAGTTTGTTGTTTGCTCATTCAGCAGTAGTTACACCACTGAGTGTAGGGTGGGGCGAAACAATCAATTTCACAATAATTGTAAGAATATCTTCTTCATATTGCTATATGATGCAATATATAAATCTTATCCAAATTAATGGAATAGATTGATAGTTTATTAGAAGGTTGATTTAAAAAATTGGGAATAATTTTCATTGTTGATCTATAAGTAATTTTAAAAGAAAATAATGTAATTTGTCTCAAATGCGATGATTTGCTGCTTCTTTTATTTTCTTTGACAAACTTGCGCTCTGTAAATTTGTAATTGACATTTTTCATTATTTTCTTTTATTCTATTGATCAAATTGGTTAACTGAAAAAAAATTACTCAGCAGATTATTTGTTAGTTAGTTCCAACTGTACTGCACAATATGGCAAATGTATGCCACATTTAATGTAATGTAATCAAACTGATGTTAAATTCAATAAACTGCATCCCATTGGACCAAATTATTATAAAATAAATGTGTAAAACAAAAACATCCGTGCTGTTTTATTTACTATTTGCATGGAATCACTAAACTTAATTAAACTAAGCACTAACTCACTGTGTTTCTAAAACAGAACATTGACCAGTCTAGTTCCTCAGCTACTCTATTCATCATATTTTCAACACATTCATTAGAAATGTTTCTATTCTACATGTATTCAAAATTTATATTCAACAGATCTCAATAGTTACTGATAACAAATGATGATCAGCTGAAAGATGAAGGTGAAGGTCGATGCCATGGTGTGTATGGTTGTGCGTCTGTGTAGGTGAGAGAAATCGTGAGAAAGGGTGAGCAGAGTGGACATGTCTGTGATTTTGTAGTCATACAGTATGTAGGATATGTATGTCTGACAATGTGTGAGTGCAGACAGAGAGAACAGGTGGGCAGATCCAGCTGGGACTAGAGTTTCATAACCTCTCTACCGTTACGAAATACTCCGCTGCGGCAGCATAAAGAGAAGAGGGCTTCTCTCCTCATGTCTGATGTTGACACTGACAGACACAAAGTGTATTATGAGTTCTACTGCTGTGTTGTGTCAACTTTCCCTGCACACAGACAAATTCTTTATGTTAATGCAGAGGGTCAATTACTTGCAATGCTAAATGCATTATTCATCTCTCTGAAGGGAGGATGTGTGCACTCGGGACGATAGTGTTAGTGGGGGAGGGGGTGGGTGAGGATAGAGCACTGAGATAACCATGGGGTCCCTCCACCTGCCTATGCTAGGAACGAAGCTAATCAAACATCCCATGGTTCAGTAGTTTGATGAATGTGTACATATGTGTTGGTGTGCATGGGCAGGTGTGTGTGTGTGTGTGTGTGTGTTTGTGTGTGTGTGTGTGTGTGTGTGGAGAAGAGGGTTGTTCCTACCATTGCAGTTGTCAATATGATGTAAACCCTGAAACTGCTGCTGCTGAGTCTTTCTTTGTGTGTTGTCTCATTGGGCCCCAGCTGCAGAGGAAGCATGTAAAGTGTTGTCTTAATTAGAGATAACAAGAACAGACTGAAAGAAATGAAGCTCAGATGGAAAGAAGGAGGATCAATACCTAAGAGGGAGATGAAGAGGATTGGACAAAGAAGAAAGAAAGCTAAATTTCTTACCTCTCTTTGTTTTATTTTCAGATTGAATTTGAGTTTTCCCTAACTTACAGCATTTTACCTTAATTCTTTGCATCTTCATTACACCAAGCAACTGGCGTAATAAATGTGAGTGTATCCTTGATGACACACTGGTAGTGTGTAGAGGTTTCCTACTAAGTGGGGAAAAAAAATGTAATTTGTGCTTTACACACTACCAGTGTGTCATCCATGTTTGCTGCTCATTCTTTTTTTCTTTGTCGACATACTAGCCCCTGTATTTCTTTGAGAGTTATGGCTGCCAGGTGTTGATCAGGTGTGCATATCCATTTTACAAACAAACGGGACTTACTCGTTACAAACTGCTCTATAGCACCACTGGTATTCAAAACTTTACAGGATACTTTAATTGGACATCATACTTGAGGGTTTCCTGGATAATTTAACAGCACAATATGTTTAGAGTATAGTGCTAAAGCAAAATAGTTTATTTTATTTCTGATAATTTTTTCTGAGCTTGGTATGGAAGATGGCTTTAAATACTACAATGCCTGTGAGTCTCCATCGTTGAGAAGTGTGAAACAGAGCAGTTCTTTGATGTTTTTATAAAATATTGCAACACAACTGCAAAACTGAATCCAAAATGAAATTAATTCAGAGTGCTGCTTATTCTGGTTTTTCCCTGCTGTTTGTGTTGTAACAGCTTTTTGTGATTGGTTGTTTCTAACCAAAAGTCTCCTTTGGAGTTGAAGGTTATTTCTCTCTTTATGTTTTTATGTACACAGCTTAGCTTTTTTTCCCTTTTTTATCAAAGAACCAGACATTTTCTGATACTGTTGCTTCCTCATTGTTTGTATTGATGATTCAGCTGGGAGACATTCTGGCTCATCCAAGCTTTGAGCTGCTCTAAATACCAGTTATCTAATGATGTCTTTTTAAAAAAATGAATGGGACTTCTGGAACCTTAGACTTCCCGAATGTCTTGTTCATAGTGCACGCTGGTCCATTGCACTTTTGCCTCACAGCAATGTTAACACCAATGTCAACTGGGATTGGCTCCAGCCTCTCCTCGCTAATGATTGAATAGATTAATCTCTTGTCCACTTGAAAAACAACTAAGTGCATCAAAATGTCAGTCAGCTGATGTCACGCTCATGTTGACTTTGTGACTTTGGGACGTTTACCATGTGACGGCTAAAATGCGTGTAGGTGTCTGGCTGCCTCGGACCGTGAAAGCTGCTGATGCTTTGCCATCATTGGTGTGTGTCCCTGCACCGTGCATGCGTGTGTGTGCCTGTATTTATGCATGTGATGCTTGTATGTACATGTGCATCGAGCCTTACATCTCCACGTGTATATGATTTAGCTCTCTCTCACGTCCCATTCCAAGTTAATTTATCATCCACCCCTGTCTCGCTCCCTGCATCCTGACATTGCTACAACCCAACTCCAGTCTTCTCCTCCTTTCCTACCTCCTTCTCTGTCTCTCCTCCTCTGTTCCCAGGTCTGTAATTTATTGCACAGAGGCGTGATCTGATTTACTGCAGACTTAATGAGAAAAACACAGAGAAAAGAGTGTGTGTGTGTGAGAGAAAGGGGGAGGGAAAGAAAGAAAGAGAAAAATTGTTAAGGATGAAGAGGACATGAAGAGAGATGTGGATGTCCTTCATGCACCCTTGAGTCTTACTGGGTGGGTGGGTAAGTGTAGGAGAAAGGGAGAGATAGAGTGGCGTGTGTGTTAGTGTCTGTGCATCTTGAAGGAGCTCTGTACTTGAAAAGAGTCCCCTTAAAAAAAAATCCTCTCCTCTTCTCTCCACATCTCCATCTCTTATTTTCTTCTTCCTCCTCTCTTGCCTCAGACAGGGCTTCTCTCTCTGATCTGTGTGTTGTCTGATCACTCACTCACTCACTCACTCACTCTCTCACACACACACACACACACACACACACACACACACACACACACTTAAGCTCATAGCTTTTGCAATCACATTGGAAATTATGTCTGTCTGTGTGTACGTGTGTCTGCGAGCTAATGCAGTGCTAACAAACTGTATATTACAGAGAGTGTTTGCTAAGTGGCTCAAAGTCACAGACAGGACCCTTGCTAGTATGTAAATTAGTGAGTGCATGTTTGGGAGTGTCTGGGTGTGTTTTGCAGAGTTTGTGGTGTGTGTCAGGGAGGTGAATACAGATTAATTTTATGGAGGTGAGTGGAGTTAATTTGGAAGAACAAATAGCACCACAGATGTTAACAGTAACAGGATGTAAATGGGTGTTGTTTGAGGACGTGTTAGTAAAGATGTGTCACCTGCACACATGGAGGTCCTAGAGAACCTCTGAAGGCATTTTTGTGAACAGTGTTAGGTTATGATTGAAGAACAGGTTCACACAAGTTAAAGACAATAGCTGCAGTGTGATTTTTACCATATTCAACTGTAAAATGATCAGTCAGAGAAAGTTAAAAGTGACAGAATGTAAAACTGTTTTCACATATATACCAAACCTAACTCAGTCCTATTAAAGTGGAGAAGAGACTCAGTTCTTTTTGTGTATTTGCATTGTAGTTGATTTGAAAGAGGACTCAGTTTTCTTTATGGGCCACTTCAGCTCTGATGGAGCCTCAGTCCTCTTTCTGTTCACACTACAGTTCCTCTGAAGCTCTCACTGCTTTGGATTATGGGTAGTTTTCACTTAGAACAAGGAGGCTGCTGCTATTCTTGTCTTATCCACATTCCTGTGGTATTTGATTAAATTAGTGATATTGTGTTACTAATTTGGTTATTAGTAATACGATATAATATGCTCACATGCATGCACACACACACATACCAGCCACTAGTATGGCTAAAAATGTGAACCTGCCCTTTAACGTCAGCATTTGTGTTCATGGACTTTACAGGATATCAAGCACCAAATTATCAGCTCCCCATCTCTGCTCTATCATTCTTTCTCTTTCTGTCCATGTCCTTATATTCCTTTATTTTTTTCTCCCTTTATTCACCCCCTCCTCTATCGAGCCGTCTCACTCAGTATGGGGGATTAGTGGAGACAAAAAGATCCAGGAGCCAGCTCTCGCTGAAGACTGGGACAGGAGGAAGACTGTTGTTCTCTCAGCAGGAAAAGATACTAATGCCTCTGTAAAGACTATTGTCTCTCATAGATTACTCCTTTTTCCCTGTCATGCTGAATAAAAATTGGTTGAAAGTAGGGTTTACTGACTAAGAGATTAACTATTTAACAAAATTTTACATCACACAAAATCTGTGCGTGTGGCTCAAAGTCTGCCTCTCTGTCTCTATTAACCCTGTTTACATGGCGTTGAGTTTACTAACGGTCACAGGTTGTCACAGATACAGATCTGCATGTTCTCCTTAGTGCCAACAACATCCCCATCCACTGCATAATTCAGGAGTCAACTCTGTTTGGCCTCTATGTTGCATGCTATATACCTAACTGCATAATGGACCCAAGACTGCAGAGAACAGGAATATGAGCTTTCTGTTTTTCTTCTGTTAGCATCAGTATTTCGTGTTTGTCAGCATCAGTATTCCCTGTGCAATAATAGGGAAGGGATCCCAGTGAGCATGCTGGTGGAATTGCATGCCTGATAAATGATTGGAGAGTGAATGAATTATAGCCTGGAGACCTTTAATGAGGCCTCAGTGGGAGGGAGGGTGAGGCTAGAGAAGGGGGTGGTGGGCAGGTGAGAGCAGCTGCAGCTTTTCCCAAAGAGAAACCTCCTCAGCCCCCCCGCTCTTCTCTCCTTCATCCCTTTTCACGTTTTTATTTTTCTTATCCACCTTTCCATCTTGCTGCATCCCCCTCGTGCTTTCTCTGGTGCACTTATCCTTGATCCTCTCTTTGGCTCTTCCCTTCCCTCAGCACTCCCCCGTCCTCATTACGGACGCCTGACACAGCACATGTTCAGTCTGTTGTGTGGCGTTGCCCTTTTTATTACCGGGTTAAATGGCAAATCCATATATGGAGCAGAAGTTCATTTGATGACTGCAGTGCCTGTGTGCAGATGTGTATAAATGTATGGATGCATCCCATTAATTTTGCGGCTATATTTCTATGTGCTTCTGCTTTTGTTTGTGTGTTTTGGGATGTTGAGTGTAGTAAAGGGACTATTTGAAAAGCCTGCTACCCCAACAGTTGTGCCAGTGCGTGCGTGCGTGCGTGCGTGCGTGCGCGCACACACACACACACACACACACACACACACACACACACACACACACACACAAACATTAGTCCTGCCAATCTAGTGTTTTTGTGCTCTTTTTCATCCCAGTGCTTGGCGACACGGATCGTGAGAGGAATTTTAGACCACACAGAAACTTAGTTTATGTGTGTGTGTGTGTGTGTGTGTGTGTGTGTGTGTGTGTGTGTGTGTGTGTGCATGATTCACCTCAGGAAATCAAACTGGGTTGTCACAGCAGACGTCTTTGCCCAGAGCAACTCACAACAAAATGCTTTAAAGGAAGGATGAAGTTTGATCCGTGTGACAGCCAGATGGACTCAGTGCACTCACTGGTTCTCAGTGTTTCAGTCAGTTTTTACCTCCTGAAGATCCACTTAAAATGTTGAATAAGGCTTTTCAGTGGAGCATTTTCCCAGCTAAAGCAGCATCAGTGCTCTTCAGTTTCCTTGTGTGTGTGCACGTGTGTGTGGGTTGGCTGACATTTCAGTGTAGAGAGAGCGAGATGCGATTGCTATGTAAATGACTATTCTGCTTTAGGTCTGCCTATGAAATGTTGCAAGCTGAAAGTGGAACGTCTGTGCATTCACCTCCGAAATCTCCTCCGGGGTTGATTGACAGCTGGGTGCTAGCTCTCGAACAGATGTCGCCACGATGACGGGGCCTAGAAAACGTCAGTGTGGTGTAGGATAAGCAGAGAATTAAAAAAACGCAATGAGCTGAGAGAATGAGAGACAGACAGTGAATGAGTCAGAAAATTGCTTGGTCTTTGTTTCAGCCACACATCTGGTCTGCACGGAGGTGCCAGATGCCACAGAAATATGTCTGACATGAGATAGACCACTTGTGCTGCCACAGATCTGTTACGTTAAGTCTTGAATGTTGTGATAGTTATATAATTTATTGCATTTTTGAGCATAATTTACTCTTTCTTTACTCTTTATTTTTGTTCTCACATTTTCTCTGTTTTTGCTTGTCAATCAGCTTCACTTTACAAACCTTTCACTGATCATCTTTTATGCTGAAAGTTTGTAGTGTTTATGTCCACAGAGAGATAAGTTGTATACAAACAGCGCATGAGTATGAGCCTGTATGTTCATGTCTGTTGTGTTCGTTTGCATATCTGAGTGAAGCTACAAAGAGGCTGCTCACATTTATACACATTTGTGCACATGTTAACAGGATGAGAGGGTGTATGATATGTGCTGGTGGGGAGGTCTTTCTACTGTGTGTGTGTGTGTGTGTGTGTGTGTGTGTGTGTCAGAGTGGGGGTTGGGGGTCACGGGCTGAGTTTGCGTCTTTGTCTGTCAAATAAATTATTTAAATCCCGTAACAATTAAAGCTGAAATCTGTTATCAGCGTCCTCCATTAGAAGCCCATGTGTCTGCCTTGCTGCCTCAGTATGCTCTTCGCTTGCTCCCCCCGCCTGGGCTCAGCGTGGGGCCGTATAAAGATCACAAGCACTGAATCTTAAACACACATCCCGGCAGAACAAAGGCTAACAGCGCACACCAGTGACCCAGGGAATCATGCACACAACAAACGTCTTCATTACAGGAGCGTGGAGTATTTTGATGCCGATTCTTTTGATGCAGATGTTGATAAAATGTTACTTGTGTCTCGAGACCTTTGGAGTGTTTAATTTGCACGATATTGTTGTTAGTCTGAGGTGATGTGTGTGTGTGTGTGTGTGTGTGTGTGTGTGTGTGTGTGTGTGTGTGTGTGTGTGTGTGATGTGTGATCTGAGGTTGGAGGGTGTGAAGCGTGTCAAATGGGGGTTGCCTGTTTAGACATCACGGGGGGGGTTTCAGGATAGAGCGCCATTCCAGTGCTTGATGTGATATCTGTTAGGGCCCTGGGCTTTGTATTCACACCTTGCTCCTGCCTCTCTTTAACTTTCACTGCTCTTTCCCTTCTTCCGTCTCATTATTCTTCCCTTGATGGCCGTTCTCTCCCTCTTTCCATTTTACCGTGCTCTCTCTCCACTTTTCCTGCATGTTTTTTATTGCCATAGCAAACTGCCCATTAGTCATCTCAGCAAGCAGCCTCTTTCCCTTTGTGTGTGTGTGTGTGTGTGTGTGTGTGTGTGTGTGTGTGTGTGTATGTGTGCAGGTTGATGTCAGGGGTTTCACTTGAGTTATATCATCTTTAGAAATCTTTTGCAGCCTGAAAGAAAGCTCAGTTAATAAATAGGAAAAAACCCATGACATATCTGAAATCAAAATAATTTCTTGTCACTTGTCTGATTATGACTCGTTTCTTTGCTTTCAACACTGCAGTCGGTTCTTTTGTCAAAGGTATCAATGTTTTTGAAATGGTGGATATAGAAATAGGGCTATTGGTACCTAGCACTGGTCAAAGACAAAATGGACTTATAAACTGAACACAGGTCTTTAAGAAGACATGTCAAAATTATACAGACACATGAAAATATGTCCAAACATTTGACTGGTACTGTATGTGTAGGATGTAGTTAAAATAACATACACACATAATGACACTTGAACAGAAGTGAGAGTAGAATTGAACTCCTCATCTTACTCTTTGCAAAAGAAGCAAATCAGTAATTCCTAAAGCTTTCCTTTTAATGACAAACCTAACTTTGTAGAAACAGATTCACCAATGTTAACAATTCTGCAAAGGAGGCTCTATTAGATATATAATTATCTGACAGATAGACCTAATATTCATGTTCAGAAACTTTGCAGTTTGTTTGTTTTATTTATGTGGCCACATCTGATAACTGCTGTTGTCCAGTGGCAGTGCAGTTTGATACATGGTGATGATAATATTGAGCCTGACCAAGTAAGCCCTGAGAAATGGCATATATGAATTAATTGAAAACAAGAAAACAGTGCAGAGGAAAGCACACGAAATATTGTAGGCCTATCATTAAACCATATTGCCCAAACCTACTGTACAAATTTTAATGTATGTAAATGAGGGCGTTAGCAATATCCTCCAAAATGACCATAACGTGGATTCAATACTTCTCTGAAACAGTTTTAAGAAAAAAAATGTGTACAGCTTTTTTTTTTTTTTTTTTTTTTTTTTTTCTCAAAAAGGTTTTCACAGATTTACTCTTCAGTATAAATTGATGGCTTTAAAACTAACTTTTATATGTATATTGTCACTTTCCTCACACTTTCATCCACATTTTCTTTCCTTCATTGCACCCCAAAATCTTAATGTGACACTGAAAAAGAGGCGGGTTTGTTTGAGTGGATAAGGTGAAAATCCATCCCACCTACTTGTCTCTTGTCGATGTCTGGATGCTGACAGGAAGTTGGAGTTGACTGATGGCTCTCTCTGGTTCAGCGTGGCCAGTGGTTGGTTCAGTTAATGCATACTGTTTCGGTTGCACATTTTTCTGTCAATTCCTGCACTCTGACTGATAAACACGACGGTCGTGCCAGTACTTCATGGTCCCTGATTCAGCAAATCTACTCAGTTTCAACTTATGTGTACAATCTTGTCATGCTGATTGTACTGTCTGACTTCTGTACTGCTCTCTACTGGTGAAAGGTTGGCTTAATTTATTCTTGGCATTTGCTGTGTGGGTGTGTGTGCATGCGTGTGTGTGTGTGTTTTGTTTGTTTGTGTGCCCAAGCCTCAGATTACTGTTGGCTCTGGTACTCCTGAATGTTCTGTATATTTAAAGAAATAAAAGCATAATCCTACACTTCTTTGTGTATATGTGTGCCTGCCTGTACGTGTGTGTGTGTGTGTGTGTGTGTGTGTGTGTGTGTCCATGTTCAGGTCATCTTTTTTAAGATTAGAGGCTAAAACTTTAAACTATATTTTATTTGGTAATAGGCTGAACAAAGGACAAAAATCCCTATTCATGTGCCACATTCCTGTGTGTGTGTGTGTGTGTTTATGTGTGTGAGTGTGAACTATAGCTCATACATCTCTGTCTCAGATTGGGCCTATGGTGCGTACCTCCGTTGGGATTCTTGGGTCCAGCTCTGCTGATGAAGCACGCACAGACTGATTTCCTCTTATTTATACCATTCTTTCTCTTCCTTACTCTCTCAATGTAATTCCTTCCTCCTTCCTATTCTGTCAGCATTGTTTCTTCTACTCCTGACTCCCCCCTACTGACCTTCACTTGTCCTTCATTGCTCTGATAGACACACACACACACAGCAGACATTTGCTAGAAGGCTGGATTTGTATAATTGTGTTTGTGCGAGTTTGTGTGCAGGAAATAGCCTTGTCCCTGTACGCTGGTCATAATTAGCCGAGCTGATGCTCTGAAGCTCTCTGTGCTGTCAAGACAGAATACAATTATCCTATAAAATACAAGCATACTTGAATAACTGAGTGACACTTGAATGAAAAACACAAATTTTCTAACTTTAATTCTCTTTTTTCTTTCCTCTCTGTTCCCAGTGATCTGCTGTCTTCGGGGTATGTGGAGAAGCATTTGTCGGAAAAAGGGAAGGCTGTCGTCACCAATGTAAGATTCTGCAAATCATCTCTCCTTACGCTCACTCACACTTTAAACATTGGGTTATTTGCAATTAAAATGTAGTTTTTAAGGACTTGGGGTCTTGATGTTAAGATCTTGTGAGGTGTAAATGCAAGCAGAACTTATGTTTGGAGTTTGAGCAGCTGTAATCAATATTTTTATATCAACAATGGCTCAGATGACTCTGTGTTATATGAAAGATGTTATTTGTAGTAATGAATCCTCAGAGAATCATCACTGGACTGCCACTCCCCTCAGCCCTGCAGAGCGTTTGAATGATTGTTACCGCTCTCATCCACATTTTTTTTTTTACCACAGTTTGGCAGTGTGGCACATGTTTTCAGTGGAATAGGTCTGATAAACAAACTGTACACTGCTTCCCAGGCAACAAGCAACAGACAGTTAGTGACTAACTAGTGAGCATAATAGAACATTTAGCAGCTTAAAGGGTCACATACGGTTAGTGGAGATTAGAGAAAGAGCAAAAAGAAACTCAAATCCAAATGAATGCTTATGTTTCTCTGTGTCTGCTGGATAAAGAAATTATAAACAAATCATAATATGGATAGATGGAGATAATAATAATAATAATAATAATAATAATAATAATAATAATAATAATAATAATAATAATAATAATAATAATAATAATAATAATATAGTATATCAATGTCATGTTTATTTCTTGCTGAGCTGCCTCCAAGTGGATAAAAAAGGGAGCCTGGCAATAGGCTACACGTGACCACTGTAGCTTCTTGTAAAAGGAAAATAACACTTACCTTGATGTGCCATGTTTGATCCCACATCCCCTACCTCTGCCTGCCTAAATGCCGTCATGAGATTCAGCCACAACACGTGAAAAACATATCCAGACAAAGATCATGTGTATATATAGGTATACCATGTAGAGGGATTCAGTTTACCAAAGCTAGAGGTACATATGTGTCATAGCATACACACCATGACCCGACTCCAAAAATAGGAGAGGGGCTGAATCATCTCCACTGAAGATTTATTCTGAACTGTGTGTTGTACAGTTGCAATTTGCTGTAAATGCTGCAGGTTCTTCTTCTCCCTCCCTGAGCCTTTGATTGGTTAATCAGTGAATTATTTTGCAAACAGAGAGAAATCACAGCCCATCCAGGCACCCAGTCTTCATTCATCTTAGATTTCAGTGGAAGTAGAACTGTGGATGAGGCCTAGACCTTCAACTAACATGAGATTAAGATTGCTGAGATAATCCTCTAAAATCTGGACTTCAGTTACAGGACACCCACTGAGGCAACGTGTTACATCACATAAGTGGGGGGATTATTATAATGGTCAGGATTTACTCAGCTAAGTAGCAGATTAGTTAGATATTAGACCCTACACAGAGAATGATCCAAATTATCATTACACCACATACTGTATGATATGGTCATTTGTAATTATGGAACTTATTATAAAGCGATCTTTCTGTGAATTAATTCAGCTTGTAGACGAATATCCACAATGTACTCTGTCTGCTACTTCTACTGTCATGGTTTCCTTTTTAAATAGTGGAAAGAATAAGAGCTACTTTGTCTCTTTTATTAATGGCTGCTATTCAGGAAGGTTAATGTGAGACAAGCCCCTGTTTGTAACTCTCCTTAGTGGAGAGGTCGAAATGTCAGCCATCATCACACAGCTGCTACCCTGTTAGGTCTACTGCAGACTTCTCACTGCTCGTGTAGTACAAGTGGTAGATGTAATACATACAGGTAAATGTGGTAGCAGCTCTAGCTTTGTTTGCAGAATTTGGGTTTATTGCAGGGTATGACGGGTAAATCCCAAATCCTCATTCAGCCTACAAACACTATGCACCATTCAGCTGAAGCTTACATGATGCTGGAGAATGGAGAATTTGAGTCATTGTTGTAAAAATAATCAGTTTCAGTTTTTATTGTTATAATAACCTAGAATACACAAATGGAGGAAGTGATGAGAAAGCAACATATATTTCATTGTACGGATGCAACATTTAAAAAAAAGATTTGTTTATTTACACGGTACAATGCACATTCATTTTTAAATTATTGTTATGTTAATCTAACAAAATAACCAGGTATGAAACACTACAAATAAGTAAGGGTCAATCTTTAAGAACAAAATATACCTTTTAAAACGTTTCCATACTGAATTAATAATATCTCTGAATGGTATGAATGATCAGTCTTTGTGAGTCTATTGGCCTTAATGTGGAAACTCCCATCATATAAAAATGCAGTGCTGTCAGAAAACAATCCTGCAGTTCTGCAGTGTTGCCCACGGTGACCTGATACACCAAGGGGTTTTTAAAAGGATAGGAACAGCACCTCAGTATGAATGGAAAAAAAATCTCAAATGGTGGACAAATTTGGGTAGTCTCACAGTATGTATCTTGATTTATATATCCCCCAATAAGATATTAGTGATAAATAGTGATGGTCTGAATAAATTGTGCATCAGGCGTGGCCTAAATACTGTACATGTATAAATGAACTCATCTCCACTCTGCACTTTTTGTCTCACGAATAGTAAAGTATAATGTTTAAAGTTGAAGTGTAACTTTAGTGTGATTTCCTTTGACCTATTCATTGTCTAATTGTGGTGCTGAAACTTCCACAGACTTTCAGAGGGCAGAGTGTCCTACTTTGTTTACCAAGCGTCTGACCCCAACCTTTTCATTGTGCTTTGTTTTGTCCAGATTAGATGATTAATTACTCTAATATGGGTCTAAGGAGATCACAGATCAGACCAAATTAGCAACACACACACACACACACACACACACACACACACACACACACACACACACACACACACACACACACTCTGAGGATGTACCCACAGTGCTGGGTCTTGGGTGCTTTCTTGCTTTGCTGAGAAGTGGAGCATAAGGTTCAGGGTGACAGCAGGAGGAGAGATGCTGGGATAGTGGAGCACAGCACAACTTATAAATAGCTTCTCTCTCTTCATCACCCTCTACATCTCTTAATTTCACTCTTGCTCTACCTCTCTTTACCCAGCCTTTCTCTTCACCTGTAGCTCCTTTTATGTTTATTTACCTAACTTGTACTTCTTTTGTTGCATTGCATTCATATATTTTGTCTCTCTGTAAGTATATTTCTGATAATACACAACTGTGTGCTTGTTTCCTGTGTCCTAATTGGGACAGAGAGACCGAGGAACCTGAGAACCATAACAAAAGAACAGAGCAATCTCAGCATGGATGATGCAGTTTTCCTACAATTCAATACACACACGCATACAGGGAGAGGTACAGGTTACAGTTTTAGCCCCTTATCTCACAAATAGATGATTTGTATAGTTATGTACTTGGGTGGGCCTCTTTTGGCTGCATTAGGTTACAGTTAGGGGTTCAGAGAATTATCTGTATTATCTGTATGACAAATTCTGTAAACCTAATATAGCTTTTAAAGCAAATTAGCACCAGCTAAATGGCCTTTCCTTTAATGCCTATCACTGGGAAGCAAGTATACAAATGCACTATGTGGTCACACCTTTCCACATAATTTTGTGTTATTTATTTATTTTTTTTCATGGTTTTGGCTTGACTATTTAATCTCAGTTGAGGGAAATCTTAAATAGTTTGGCATTTTTGGAAATAGACTCTCTGGCTGAGAGTTGTCTGAATGTTAAAATGATGCTACATTCAGGAGACGCTTGAGTTACCTTAGCATAGCATAGCATAGCTTAGCATAGCATGAAGACTAGAAACAGGGGGAAACAGCTAACTTGGTTCTGTCCAAAAGTAACAAAATCCACATAACAGCATCTGTGAAGGTCATTAATCAACATGTTGTTTCTTGTTTGTTTAATCCCTAAAATGTATGAACTTTCTGGAGTCCAGAAAGAGATATCATTTATTATATCAAGATATATTGTATTAATCAGATATAATGTTTTAATCAATGAGCTTCAGAGGTGCTTGAAGCTCATTTGTTACTTTTGGACAGACCAAGGCTAGCTGTTCCCTCTCTTTTCAGTCTCTATGCTAAGCTAAGCTCAGTTTGGGAAAGGCCATTTTCAGCATGACATATTCCCATTTACAGAGCTCAGTTTAGAATAGAAGAACTTGACTGATCTGCACAGAACCCTCACCTGAATCCCATCCAGCACCTTTGGGATGAATTGCAACAGGGACTGAATACCAGGTCTTATCCCCCAACATCAGCACGCAACCTCACTAATACTATTGTGACTGAATGGGAGAAAATTCCAGCAGTCACGCTCCAAAATCCTGTGGAAAGCCTTCCCAGGCTAGAAGCTGTTAAATCAGCGTTATAATGCCTGTAAATCAGGTTTCCGCATGCTTTTGGCCATGTAGTTTAATAACAAACACGAACATGCATCCTCACACAAACCAATAAGACAGGCATGGATGAAGTCCACAGAGAGAGCTGGAGGTAGAAGTGGACATAGCAGTGTTGCTGTGCACAGCATCAGACTGTACAGCAGAAATCGATCCTCTGATAAAAGCTGTGTTTCCTCAGGGAGACCAGCTTCCTGCCTAATGGCTGTTAGGCAGCAAGAAATGGACCAGGAAGAGATGACCTGCAGAGCACTTAGACACTTAGACATCATACACGTCTATAGAAAATAAATGTGTGTTTGCGCTTGCTGAGAGAGGAAGAGACAGACTGCATACACATATAGACCGATGGAGATAGAGAGTGAAGCCAGAGAATGAGTGGTCGACGGACAGTGGTAATAGAGATGGAAATAATTTTACACGTGGCCGATGCTATGGCTTTCTATTGTGGAGAAGTTGGGAAGAGGAGTCACGGAGCAGTTAACACACAGATGGTAGGATGTGAATGGGTTAAGCTCAGTGTGCAGAATATCACACAAAAACACACATAAATACACATATCTACACCAGATCGTGCTTGCACCAGTGTCGTTCGCAAATGAATTCTGAGTGAGTGATTGGCTAATTTCCTAATGGAATATGGAAATGATTGCAAATGGAATATTTCTCTCAGTGTTGGACAGTATGAGACGCTTGAAGAGGCAGCCATGTGTATGATCTTAATCTGTGTGTGTTTGTGTTTTGCTCACAGGGAGGAGAGCACTGCTACTACCAGGGGAAGGTCAGAGACATTCCTCACTCCTTTGTGGCTCTTTCAACTTGTCATGGATTGCAGTAAGTACAAATACTATGTGTTTTTGACTTTACCTGTGTGCTTATGTGCAATTCAGCCAACATTGCTCATGCTGTGTGTCCAGGTTCTGGGCCTTGCTCCAGTTTATCCATTGGGTCAATATAATTAGTTTTAGCCCAGCCCTTCTCTGTCTCTCTGCATTTTTCAGTATACTGATTATCGTTCACACAGACAGGTGCTTCTCTTCTCTTCTCTCTTCTTCTCTCCTCTCCTCTCCTCTCCTCTTCCTTGTGTTGTTATTTTTAGCTTTTGTGCTCTAAAGCAGCACTCGTCCCGTCAGAGAGACGGGTCAGAAACGAGGCCTGCTGGCAGGAATGAATATACACTGTACGTGTGTGTTATGAATTAGTATACGTGCAATTGAGTGTGTATATAAATATGTATGAAGAAAATAGATGCGAGAGAGTGGCCATCCTGCAGGGCAAAAATGTATTATGTGGTAGTGAATGTCACTGCATTTGGACAATATACCACTTGCATAAAAAAGGCACCTATGAATAATTAAGTATAAAACATGCGCATGTATTACAGTTTTTCACAGTTCCTTACAAACATTTCCTGAAAGGAAACTGTATTTTCCCCAAACTGAACATAAGAGAAAAATAAACCCCACACTCTATTGTACTCTGGTACAATCTCTGACCTTTTAACCAACTATATATATTTTACACTTGCTGTTTTTCACATTATTTATTTATGTGTCTTAAAAAGTAATTGCAAAAAAGAAAGAAAGCATTTCTTGCACTGAATTAACAAACACATAGGGAAAAGAGTCCACTGCTGACTGGTTTATCCATTCATGAACAATAATTCTATTTATGGTGTGAGTCATTTTGCTTGTTAGTGTTTTGACCTGGAGGACTGTGTGTTAATTCATGTTCAGTTGTGATGACTGTACATTTTATACCGAATGACAACGATTTTGAGACGTGGGTGGGTGGTGGATTTTTTAATGAAAAATTAAACTGAGGGAATACAAGTGAATCGCTTTGTAAATTTAAGGTTTGAGGTGTGATGGTGGAGAGATCTAAGCTTTATGAAGTCTTTTGCTCTAACAGTAGAGTGTATATACCACCATTCACATCTGCACATTGTTGACAGTATACACTATTTTATCTAATTATCCCCTTGAATTCCCTCTGAAAGCATCTTTAATCATCTTGATCCATTATGCCTTATTAAAGCTTGTTCCAACTCAACATATCTTCTACAACATGTCTAGATATATAAAACAAATAATCAGTGCAGACATGTAACTTCAGCTAATTATGGTAAGTAGGGGAAATCAGATTGATACTTGCTGAGCAAGCTAAACTACGATCAGGCTTTTAATAACATTTGAATATTTTATGTGATTGTGGCAGCGTGTTTGTGTGCACAGCAAATTATGTAACGGCATGCACAAGATGATAAAATGTAGGTCATAAATTCATGAAACCCAAACCAGGTAAATGTGTTGCACAAGCATTACAATCTCATATACAGTGCATCTGGAAAGTATTCACAGCGCTTCACTTTTTCCACATTTTGTTATGTTACAGCCTTATTCCAAAATGGATTCATTTCATTTTTTACCTCAAAATTCTACACACAATACCCCATAATGACTAAGTGGAAAAAAAACTGCTTGAAATTTTTGCAAAAATTAAAAATAAAAAACAAAAAAAAAATCACATGTACATAAGTTTTCACAGCCTTTGCTCAATACTTGGTTGAAGCGCCTTTGGCAGCAATTACAGCCTCAAGTCTTTTTGAGTATGATGCTACAAGCTTGACACACCTATTTTTGGGCAGTTTCTTCTTCTTTGCAGAACCTCTCGAGCTCCATCAGGTTGGATGGGGAGCGTCGGTGCACAGCCATTTCCACATCTCTCCAGAGATATTCAATCGGGTTCAAGTCTGGGCTCTGGCTGGGCCACTCAAGGACATTCACAGAGTTGTCCTGAAGCCACTTCTTTGTTATCTTGGCTGTGTGCTTAGGGTCGTTGTCCTGTTGGAAGATGAACCTTCGCCCCAGTCCGAGGTCCAGAGCACTCTGGAGCTGGTTATTATCAAGGATGTCTCTGTACATTGCTGCATTTCCCTCGACCCTGACTAGTCTCCCAGTTCCTGCTGCTGAAAAACATCCCCACAGCATGATGCTGCCACCACCCTGCTTCACTGTAGGGATGGTATTGGCCAGGTGATGATGGTTTCCTCCAGACATGACGCTTGGCATTCAGGCCAAAGAGTTCAATCTTTGTTTCATCAGACCAGAGAATTTTGTTTCTCATCGTCTGTGAGTCCTTCAGGTGCCTTTTGGCAAACTCCAGGTGGGCTGTCATGTGCCTTTTACTGAGGAGTGGCTCCGTCTGGCCCCTCTACCATACAGGCCTGATTGGTGGAGTGCTGCAGAAATGGTTGTCCTTCTGGAAGGTTCTCCTCTCTCCACAGAGCAACGCTGGAGCACTGTCAGAGTGACCATGGGGTTCTTGATAACCTCCCTAAGGCCCTTCTGCCCCGATCGCTCAGATTGGCCGGGCGGCCAGCTCTAGGAAGAGTCCTGGTGGTTCCAAACTTCTTCCATTTACGGTTGATGGAGGCCACTGTGCTCATTGGGCCTTTCAATGCTGAAGAAATTTTTCTGTACCCTTTCCCAGATCTGTGCCTCGATACAATCCTGTCTCGGAGGTCTACAGACAATCCCTTGGACTTCATGGCTTGGTTTGTGCACTGACATGCACTGTCAACTATGGGACCTTATATAGACAGGCGTGTGCCTTTCCAAATCAAGTCCAATCAACTGAATTTTACCACAGGTGGACTCCAATCAAGTTGTAGAAACATCTGAAGGATGATCAGTGGAAACAGGAAGCACCTGAGCTCAATTTTGAGTGTGATGGCAAAGGCTGTGAACTGTGTACTTATGTACATGTGATTTTTTTTATTTTTTATATATTTGCAAATATTTCAAGCCAACTTTTTTCACTTAGTCATTATGGGGTATTGTGTGTAGAATTTTGAGGTAAAAAATGAATTTAATCCATTTTGGAATAAGGCTGTAACAAAATGTGGAAAAGTAAAGCACTGTGAATACTTTCTGGATGCACTGTATAGGACACAACACATTACAATGTGTCTGACAAGTGTTTTCTGCAGCCTCATTTTATTTTGTTAGTGCAGTAATGGTATGAGGTGGCTGTCATGCTTATTATTATCATTTGTGACAGTGGTGGAGTTGTACTAGTATGTCTTTGACTTGAATTTAATCAACTTTGGGGAATATCATGCTTTTTTTCTTAGTATGGAAAGAAATAGAGAAGCTGACATTATAAGGTTGCAGAGACACACCCATAATATGCTGTGTGTATGTGTGTGAGTGTGTGTTTGGGTGTGCATGTACACATGGGTGAGAGAGACAATGAGAGGGAGGGAGTTAAGGGAGTGCATAAGGGAGTGGTGTCGAGGGGTTAGACATTAGGGAGAGACTATTTCCCTTATGCTGAGTCAGTTGTTTATCATAATATATACTCTGCTCTCTTTTCTTTCTATCTCTCTTTTCTCCTCTCCGTTTCTCTCTCTCTCTCTTTCTCTTATAAACACGGACACACACACACACACACACACACACACACAGAAGCTTTGCGATGCAATGCAATGCTCCTGTTACAGCTGTATAAGGAGGGATAGTGCTCTCGGCTACATCCATCAAATTGGACATAGACAGCTCACTATTGACTCAGGTTCCTGTTTAAAGCGCCATTCGAGTTCTGCACATTTGGAACTTAAATGCACTGAAATGGAAATGTTCACACTGATTAAGAAATTATCAGATGAAATACTTTTCCGTCTTGTTTACCAGAAATGCATAAATTCAAATGCCAGGCTAAAAATGAGACACGAGGACATCAGTGGGTTTCATCAGGGGCACTTTGGATATTACTGCTAGTCTAGAATTGGGTACTGTAGCTTTAAACCCCCAAACCTTGTTTTTAAATCTTGAAAAACCTGCAATAATTGGTTTTGTTGGCCATTTTGGGACACCTGAAACAAGTTGTGAACACAACACTGATATATCATCACCTATTAAGCTCATATATCAAACCTTTTAGCAAACAGTTGCTTATTTACACATCCAGCAGTTACAGACCAACATAATCATTCATCTGAGGTTGTGTGTCTGACCACCTGGTGAATCTGTCCAATTTTAACTCTTTTACTTCTGGTTTTGGTCTCTACCAACTCCTGAGGGAAATATTTAACTGTTTCGCGTCTAAATGCTCCAAGATGTTCACCAGCTACTTGTTAGCCGTGTCTGTCTGATGTTTGGTGCTGAGCAGGTAGTGTACAGAGGGTTTTTAGAGCTCTGAGAGTGAGTCAGTGAGAGTGAACCGAAACAGTGAAGTTGCAGGCCGGACAGCTAAGAATCATTCGATAGCTCAGGAAGGCCAAGAGGAGCCGCAGATTCAGATTATAATTCTCCATGAGTGACCCCTTTCACATTGCTGTTTAATACATAGTTATTTACCTGACAGTGGCCTGGCAATAACTGACCTTCAAATGTTGCTAAATTCTGCTTGTTGCACAGAAGTGTGCGACATCCCCTTTCTCCAACTGAGCCCTGTCCACCTCACACTATTAAGAGGTGTGAGGTTTAAACACAAATACACTAATTTATCGTGTAAAATAACTGAAATTGTTCTAATTTTGTGTCATGTTCAAGGAGGATCCCATTGCACATTGTAAGAAGATGATTAAGAAAATAGGTTTTTAAGACCTTTAATGTTTCGAAAATAGTGAGGGAATTCTATAAGTAAGTATAAGTTTATACAATTGATCAAACCTTCAGTTTTAAGATGAAAACTGAGATCTAGAGTTTTTTCTGTGAACTGTAGAGCTGCATATAACATACACTTCCATACTGATGCAACGAAAGGCACTGTTTGTGTGTAATCTGCTGTAAGTGACCAGGACAGAGAGTGTGTGGAAGGTGAATTCTGTATGTTGAAGGCCAGAAAGAGGCAGAAAAAAAGAGAGAGTTGGGAGAGAAAAGACAGATTGTGAGTACCTGCAGTGTTTACCCTCCTGACTTCACAGTTTGACCCGACCAATCTCCTAAAAGCTTTAGATAAAGTTAATTAACGGATGATGTCCGGTCATGTGCACATGCGCACAGGCCAGCGGGCGGAGACAAGAAGACCTTGAAACATCTGTTAAATGAGAAAGTGATCTCTGCCTTTTTTAAAATGATTGCTTGTTCAAACGATGTGTGTCTTTCTCTCACACTATTATGTATTTAGAGTTTTTAAGGGCATATGAGATGGATGTTCACCTGGAGTTATTATGCTTTTTCAATAAATGATTGTCACTGATTTTCTGCAAAACATACCCCTTTCACGGACGTCTAGGTCAGTTCAACTTGTGGTCAACCAGTCCAAAGTCTTTGTTACTGTTCCAGAGATACAATCCTTAGGTGACCTTTAAGTTATGCTGTGTGGGGGGGAGTCTCTGAAATGATTGGATGACCTTTTGTTTCACATTATCCTCCACCCCTCCCAAACTGTACATATGCCAAACAGAGCAGTGAGGACAGCAGAGGAATTTCTCAAAAACTGCACCTTGACAAAGTCCATTACAGTCATTATTCTTACACCTGCTCCTATAATACAATAAACCCCCTGGTGCTGAAAGGGCCAATCTATCACACTGATAGCTGAGGAGGAGTTGAATACAGATGCATCATTTCAGTTTGTGATGAAGAAAACAGCAGAAACCGGTGTTCATATGTGCCCTCATGCCATCTCTCCCTCTCTTCTTCTCTCTTTTAGTGGGATGTTTTTCGATGGCAATCACACCTACATGATTGAACCTGGAGGACAGGGCAGCAGCGATGTAAGTACTCTGCAAATCTACATGAAAATGTATGTACTTTGTAGGAGCTGGTGATGGCTTCTCTTATTGGTATTTTTCAATTTGCTCTCCCTCCATCTTATTTGTATGTCCAACTGCCTCTCAGCCCTGGTGAATTGTCAGTGGTCAGAAAATCTATTACAGCAGTGGTCTCTAATATTTTTTATGACTGATATATCCACACAACACCATCAGATGGGCTCAAAAACCTCTTCATCAACACCACCCAACATCTTCCATGTGTTCTTTTACATTTTTTCACACAAGCAATTATATAAATGTATGTTTGCAATAGTCAGTCGATTAATCAAGTAGTTTATGGTTTTATTGTTTACTTTTGTCAGTTCCACTTTCTAATATGCAAAGGTAATGCATTTGATGATAGACTGAATATCTTTGTAGTTTGGACTGTCCATCGAACAAAACAAGCTTTTTGAATACATCACTTGGGGTAACACTGTTACTACTACTATTTTTCACTATTTTTACTAACATTTTCTAACATTGTGAAGACAGAGAAATTCATCAAGAAAATATTCTGCAGATATATCACCAACAGAAATTATTGTTAGTTGGTGTTATAATAATGTATTTCATACTAAATATTATTATCCTTGAATTGTCAGTGTTTTTTCAGTGCTGTACTGTAAGTTTACATCCGTTATACAACCACCTACAACTGTTGCTTTCCACTTTTCCACTTGTTAGAAAGCTTTTTTAACACACTCTAAATCACAGTATGTGATGCTCAGGTTATAGCTGACTCAGGTCAGTGGGAGTGTGCTCTGTGTGTATGTATTTGTTTTGAAAACGATAACTGCACTTATGCTCCATCTGAATTGCAAGAGGTGGATGGTCATAGTTTCAGAAACCCTCTTGGATTAGGGGGAACAGCATCTGATAAGTTTTGTAACTTTCCAAAACCATCAATCCGACATTTACACCCATGTTATGCAGTGATAGGCCAAGTCTGCGAAGGTGAGAAAGTAGTCAGGGTTTGAACTTCTACTCCAAGATCTTTTTTTTGCTCCTTCTCTTGCTCCTCTCCATGATGACCATCTTATTACCACTTGTTTATGTGTTTTCTTTGTTTACTTCTCATACATGGGTCAGGAGAGGAGCTTGAGACAAAACCAGCATCAGTTACAGATCACACACCACTCACTGCGACTTTTCCTCATGAACCCTGAGTGTGGCAGACCTGTCTCAGGACAGAGAGATTTGCTGGGTTACAAAGCCAGCAGGCAGCAGCAAAGCCTGCAACCAATTAGATAATAACAATTAGAGGCATTATGGACAGAACGAAAGGACAGATCTGAGATTGTCTAAAGACGCTGTGAGCATGAGAGAACAGCCGCTGGTACTGTGTGTGTGTGTGTGTGTGAGTGAGAGAGAGAGACTTCCTTTTTGCTCTAATTAAAATGTCCAGAATAAGTGTGTGTCTGGTGTTAATCAGTGGGGACAAAAGGAGACAAGATAAGAGAGGTCAGGGACTTGTGTCTCTGTTTGTGTCCGTGTGTGTGTGTGTGTGTGTGTGTGTGTGTCATGTGGAAGTGTGTATGCGCACTCATTGGTGTTGGTAGTGCTGGCGTGGCTCACAGAACTACTTAACATTCATTCCCATATGACAGTTTTAGCGCCAACAGTGTTACAACAAGGGGAAGGAGGGAGAATAAAGAGGATGGACAGATGCAAACACCAATGGAGGGCTGAAAAGACGAGTGTTACCAGAGGAAAAAGGGATGAGAAGGGGACAGGTACACGGAGGGAGGAGAAGCTGAGCAAAACTGCACAAAACACAAAATCATTAGTACGATAAATGTAATTAGATTGCTTGTCATTTCTTCTTCTGCAGAGAAGCTGTAAAACAAGAGGAACTAATTGTTTGTAAATGGCAGTTGCTAAATCACAGTTATACTATAATGAGCAGGAATTTTAAGTTGATAAAAGCAATAGAGCATTCTGAATGTCTCCTCTCTCCTGTCTTCCACTTCTCTTTTACTCCCTCCTTTTCTGGCCTCCTCTTCATCTCTGCTCTGCCTCCATCATTCCTCTCCAGTGTTGGAGAGACTGAATTATTCAAGCGATGAGAGAGGGAGGGAGGGAGGGAGAGAGAGAGAGAGAGAGAGAGATCTTAACTCAGAATATTGCTGCAGCACTTTTCTGAGATACAACATTGTGGTCACCTTTTTTTGGTCATTCACATGGACACAGATTTTATAATGCACATAAAAATTGAAAGAGATTCTTTACTAGTTTCCTTTTTTATAAGTGTGTCATGCCAAAAACACAGCTGTACATCAAATATTAAAAACACAGGTAAAAAGACATCTGCCAGTATCACATACACAAATCTAAAAAAAGACAGTTATCATCATCAACCATTCTGCTCTAAACACATCTTATTTCAGGTAACATGTGTTTATGTACAGCCTTTCAAATACATTTTTAGCTCGATAGAAGACTTAATTAAATCCAGATTAAGTTTAGTGTGTGAATAGCCACCTTGGTCTTTGTGCATTGTTCATGTTTGAAAAAGTGTATTTCTGTTTTCATCTTAGAAAAAAATATACTGTGCGATTCCCTCGAAAAATGACAATGGAAGGGCTAATTTTATACATCACTGAGATGGCTCACTGGCACTGGTGAAAAAGTACTCAGGTACTTTACTTAAGTGCAGTTTAGAGGAACATGTACTGTATTATTTGAGGCTATTTCATACATATATTTATCTGACAGCTTTAGTGACTTGTTTCTTTAAGAAACATAGAATCTTAACGAGTTTGATGCTTTATGAAGTAAATTGTAAATCATTTGTACCCAACAGAATATAAATCAGTTAAAATATGCTCCACCTAAATCAGCTACAACATTAAAATCCTACTTTCAAATTAATACATCAGCAATAACAATCCAATAATTTAATATAAAATTATAATTATACAACCCTCACAGGGGCCAATTTAACATTTTGAATGCAGGGCTTTTATTTGTTACACTGCGATATTACTACTTGGATCCAAGTTAAGGATCTAAATACTTCCTCCATCACTGCACGTGAGATAAATATTCTTTTCTTTTCTCAGATTGACATAATGTCCAGTTTCAACATTGAATGGTAAAATACCAGATCTCAACTGGGCACAAAGATCTGTTCTTCTTAGAATAAATCATATCAAACATAATTGTCCATTCTGTGGAATAAGCACTGATGTGTTTTTGGCAAACAGTTGGCATGTTCCTCCATTGGCAGTGTAGGTTTTGGCTTGTTAGGCGAGGGAATCCTGTCTGCATGATAATGCCGGGGACAGCTCGGCCCTCGAGCCCAGCGGTGGCTGTCAGTTTGTCAGCACCGAGCTCTGGATGTCTGCTCCCCACGGGCAATGGTCCACATTGACTGTCTCTTCACCTCTGCATCTCTGGGATTCTCTCAGTGTGTCTTCTTCTCTATTTCACTCTCAGTCTATGTATCTCTTTGTCTCTTTGACAGTCTGCTTGGTCTGCAGGTCGTCCTCTCATTTTTGTCAGACAGACGCACAGATGTCTGCTGCAACAGCCTAAGTGATCTCCATGTATCCTGTGTAACAGCACACTCACTCACACACAGAGTTTGTCTTTTTAAAAGGTTGTATGCTCAGTCATGTTCGTGTTATACCCTTTATCACTTAGTGACAGCTTTGAATGCAGCATGATGCACCACGAATTCTGGCTGTTATGATCTGGTTGAAAGTGATAGAGAAAAAAAAAAAAAAAAAGCATGGTCAGATGGGGCTGTTGAGAGAAAGAGTCGGCATGGCTCCTGTCAGCCATATGGTAAATCCATCTGCCCTTCTTCCTCCAAGCCAGAAAAAGTTCTTCAGGACATTAGCTAAGTGCGTCCTTAACGAGCAGCTCCTGTCACCTTATGCAGCTCAACTGGTCTGAAAGTGTTTTATCATGTTATGTAAATAGGCTTGTGTACAAGCAGTCTACAGTAGAGAGGAATATAGAGCGTCGAAACTGAAGCTAACAAGCTGAGAATGTGATGTTCCCAGGCGCTACGTGGCTAATAAATCTTGCACTTTTTGAGTGCATAAGTGTCTGCGTGAGCGTGCGTGCGTGCGTGCGTGCGTGTGTGTGTGTGTGCGCGCGCAGACGACTTGTAGGGAGGATGTGTGATGCTAGCTTGCATATGCAGAAAACACCATATGTTTTGCTTTTTTATTTATTTATTTTTTTTTTGGACACCTTTCCAACCCCACCTGCACCCCAGGGCCCCTATGGCTGCATCTCAACAGCTCTCTCTGTTTGCTTTCAGTTTGTTTGAAGATTGAGACAAAGCATAGTGCTGTACACCACATAACAACGTCTACAGTTCAGCTCCAGGTTCGGGGACCTTTGTTGTCTGTCATACCCTTCTCTATCCTCATGTTTTCTGTCTTTGTAAACTGTCAAATAAAGGCACAAAGCTCTTTCTGGTGGCTCAAGAGGAAGAGTCAGAGGATCACCAAAATCATTAGGATTTGTCCTCTGAGGACCAAGAATGTCTGTACCAAATTCCGTCTTAATCTCTGCAGTAGTTTGATATTTAAGTTTAGATCGAAGCAGTGGGCTGAACAAAATCCAGCCTTTCAAATGTGAGGATTTGCGGTTTTATGCAGTTTTAGATAATATTAAATTGAATATATATTATTTTTTGACCATTGGCATCTTGGTATTTCTGAAAATTGTCCCAAATGTCCCAGCTTGTGATGTCTGTAACTGGTCAGCGTTTTTATTGCTGCAGTCTTCAGATGTCAGATGTTGTGTGACGACCTGAACTGTGAGGACAAGACGAGGAAAGTCTGCGGATAAGTGTCCTCAGTTATCAGGGGTGGGGAGTTGAAGGATGATGCGGAGCAGTGGCAGGTTGTAGGGTGGGGGTTGTTTGCACTAGGTGCCAAGGGGAGGATTTTTTTTTTTCTACTGGCACAAGCTGGGAATGAATTTAAAAAAAAAAAAAAAAAAAAAAGGGGGGGGTCTCCCTGTGGCCTCAAGCCAACTTCATGTTGCTAAACCTGGACCAGTTCATTCACACATGCAGAGAGAGCGGGTATCAAAGGCGCGTTACCCCTTGCTGCTTTATATTCATGAACCAGCAGTCTGTGTCTGAGGTACCATCTCCCTTAGCAACCCAGGCTCCGCCCCTGCCTCTTTGTAGCACGACATATGAAAGCCATCTGTGTTTAGACCCTTAATCTCCATCACTACACACACCCTGCAGAGTCTATGTGCTGTGTGTGTATTTTCTTAACTGAGGTGAACCGATGGTCTGGGGAACAAAGAAGAAAATGTGTTATTACAACAGTTAATTCAGCAATAACAGCTCTGATAATGATGGAAAAATGATTTTAAAAAAAGCAGCTACACTTCTTTTAATTATGTTCATATTAATTATCAGCCACTAAACTCTCAGCTAACATAAAAATGTCACATCAAAGACAGAGTTGGTCGCAATTATGAGTGCTGCAGTTTAGGCTGGTGGCTGTTAATCCAGACACTCAGTCCGCTCGGACTGCATCAAAGATAAGACAAAACACTTGAGTGCTAAAAGCTGGGTTTTAATAGAGTGATTACATTTCTTGTTTGTCTCTAGTTTCTCTCTAGAGTCTATGATAAATATTTACCCACAGACCAGATCACATTTCAAATGTCACTGAGTCTATATTCTCAAAGTTGCTTTACTGTGCTGCTGATGGTGCGACAATGACAATGATGGTGCACCTTTTAATCCTGAAGGCTAAATCCTCTGTCAAGTAAAACCAAAGCAGTACTGATCTATTTTGCATTGTATAAAATTTTGTCCACAATTTTGATGACTAATAAATAATTTAAGTGGCAGTATTTACCAAATCCAAGCTTCTCAACTGTGAAGATTTGTAGCTTTTCTCTGTTTTTTTATTATTGTAAATTGAATATATTTGGCTTTTTGAAAATCAGGGGGACAAAACAAGCCTTTTGAGGACACCTCCTTGGGCTCTGGGCAGTTGTTATTATTGTATGTTAGAAAGCAGTATTTCTAAAGAAAATAATCATGGAATGAAGTAAATTATACTTGAATTGTGAGGGCCTTTTTCACAGTTTTTTGACATAAACAATTGTTTGATTAATCAAAATTGATAATGAAAGTAATCATTAATTGCACGCCTTCAGTTTTGTGTCACTGTAGATTTTTGGTAGCATAGCCTTCTTTAGTGTGAAAATATGATGATTGTGTTAGTTTACTGTAGCTACCGGAGATAAGGGGTGTAGTATGTATTCACTTAGTGCATTAATTACATATTTACACTACATTAATTACCGAACATATGACTTTTAACGCCCCTATGTCCGTTTATCAGATACAGAGTCTGAACAGGTCCACAGCTTGGCTACTTGGCTGACTAAGGCTAACAGCTGAACGCATATAGCTCCTATCATAACTGTTTTTACAATAATTTATTATGTAGTGAGAATGAAGCTGCTGACACGCAGTTATGTGCGCAGTAATGAAAACATGCTGCATGCATGGGGAGTAGACCTGGACCATCTGCACAACATAATACAACCTTTATGAATCTTGTATGGTGATGCAGCAACAATTTGAAATTCTCTCTGTGAATATAGTCGTCATGAAGGAATAACGGAAGGAGCTATAACATTTTATGATGATACACTTCTTGGAAACCAGAATCTCACAGGCCATTGATTTATCCAATAATTTATCAGTTAAACTGGAAATGCAGAGACATAACAGGCTGAAACCATAAATGAATCTGGCTCTCTCTTTCCCCAAGTCTGTAATTCAGTCTGACTGAAATGTTGCTCAGTTTCCCATCTTAGCTTTTTGCCAGGTCAGAGAGGCTGGACAAATTACTCATGTAAATACTTTTTTTAATTAGATTGATTATGTCTATTTTTTTGCAATTACAAATATCGAGTACTTTGTAGCAGTTTGTAAATTGTTTTGCAGTTGTTACTCCAGCTCATAAACACACAAGCAGATACATTGTGATTTATGTTTTAATAAAAACAAAAAATTGACAGTACAGAAAAACACTTATCACAATATCATGAACCTCAACATTGCAGAATAACACGATGGACCCATCATACTTTGAAGGAATGTTGATCACTGCTCATTAAGCAAAACACACAAAAGGCAGCAATTTCACTGACAGTCACATTTGGCTTAGTCACAAATACTGCCAACATAAACAACAGCACACTTCCAGCTAAGCTTGGAGATGATTAATGGTGAAAAAAGAGAAAAATGTTACATTTCCTACATATTCACCTGGTGATCCAACTTCTTTTTACTCTTTATCAGTTAATCATTATTTGACATGTTGAGCAAATGAACAGCAGTCTCATTCCTGTCATTGACATTACAGGTCATATTAAAAATTCTGTAATCAAAACCTGCATCTTTACATTACATTTAACACAGCTAACAGATTTAGTGCCATCTTTTTGACATAAACACGTGGGAAACGTACATCCTGCAATAAATGATAAGTAATATGTTAGAGGTCATACATACATTTAAACAACATCAGTGAACAAAGGCAATGTAAACTGGCACAGTATTCACACAAATTAGTGCATTAAAAACTATAACAGCTTCTCTCCACAGGGTACTGTGACATTCTTAACAATTAATGATAAAACAGATAAGACCCAAAAGATACAAAAGGATGAGTCAGTTAGTAGTTGTCTATTTAGAAACAGAATTTAAACTTAATGAAAGTCAGTGTTTGTTCAGTAGTGATAACAGAAGGCCTCCATAAAGTTGACACAACAGTGATAAATAACTTGTACACGTCCTAACAAAAATATATAAAGAAAAATAGAATTTTGCAGACAAGCTGTAATTTTGGCAGCAAAATGTAAGGGCTTCATTGATTTGAAATCAGGGTGAGAATTTACATAAAGCCACCTACCAAATGCTACTAACTTTTTGCTTGTAGCTAATACATTGGTCCACTCGGCACTTAAGCAGTGTGTAGTGTGTAGTGATCCTACTCTGGTAAAATAGTGGAAAAAGCAAGTTGAGGTGTCTTTCAGTACTTTTGGCTGCAAAGCAAAGTTTATTTTCTTCCCTTTCTACAATGCGAAGCTGAATACAGTGTCGTTTGCCACAGTGCTTTCATAAACTTCATTTTTAAAGAAAAGGTCATCCTTCATATATAGTACCTCCAGAGATCTTTTGACTGGCTCTCATCTTACATAATCAGCAATTTACAGACCTGGACTGACTGACTGAATTCTTGAAACTATCACTCTAGAGGCTGTAAATAGCTCTCATATCATTAACTTTCATCTATCAAACTCTGTTAGTTTTATCAATGGTGAATTTCATGGAGGCTCAAGGACAGAAAGCTTCACTGTGCTGAGGTTTTCAGCCTCTGCTCTTTTACTCTCCATGTGTCAGCACGGGAATGTCGATCTCTATGGCAGACATCCGTGAACGAGTGGAGTAGCGGTTGCCTGCGTAGCTAGGTGCGTAGCCCTGAGAAGGAGCGTAGCTTTGCGAGGGAGCGTAGCTCTGGGACGGAGCGTAGCTGTAAGCCTGGGTCCCTCCCACCTCAGACCCATAGCCATCTGGAGCAGAAATCTGAGACATGTACACTTGCGGTGGTGCAGGGGCAACAACACTTGGTGCGTAGCCCTGGGATGGCAAATAAGGCTGGGTGTCGATCACTGTGGGAGGATAGGTTTGTGGAGGAAAGGGCTGAGGACCATACACTGGGGAGGTAGGATATCCGTTGGCAGTGAGAGGCTGGCTGGACAGAGATGTCGGCATGGAGGGTAGGGGCAACCAGAACGGTGAAGGCAACTTCTTACACATACAGTACCACATGAACATCAGCAGCGCAGCCAGCATTAGTCCTCCAGAGCAGCCTATTGATACATATACAGCAAATCCATCAGAGAAAATGTTGTCATATCTAATGTTCAGCTCCTTAGTGCGGAAGAGGAACCATACTGAAGGTGCGATGGCGATAGCACCACCCAGGAAGAAGAACATCCCGGCCACCAGGTGACATCCTGCACTGTTGACCAGGAATCTGATAGTTTTAATGTCCGGTTCAGGCTTGTCTGAGCAGCAGCAGGTCTTACACATCCCAGCCATGCACAGCAGTAAAGCAAGTGAGCCCAACAGCAGTCCTGCAGGCAGACAGAACTGCAGGAGCCGCAAATCCAGCTGGTCCACTTTAGCGTACCACTGGAAATGTGAGAAAACATGATTTCTGTTAGGACAATTTAGAACATAAAAGAAAAAAGTAAAAGCAGAGGGGAGCAAACTGCTCAAAGTAATACCTCTGAATCATAGTAGTAGCATCCTGAATAGCCATCCTGTTTCACACACTTAGCCCACAGCCCATCGTACACGCTGATGTTCTTAGCGTTGCGATTAAAGGTGACGAGTCTCGTTATACGCCACTGTGGGATTATCGCTGACACAGCAAGCCCTCCTACAGACACGAAGGCAATGATGAAGGCAAAAGCATTGGTGGCGTGGATGTTCCGGCACGACATGGTTGCTGGTGCTGACAGGAACTGAGGCCACGAGGAGAGGTCCTGTTTGAAAGGATGAAGTGAGGAAGTCAGACATAAAGAAGTAGCTGGTCAGTGTCCTGGGAATAAATGGGGCCTTCATACAATTTTTAATACATTAACTCTGTATACAAACTCCTGATTATGGGAAAAAGGCATAGTTATATAACTTTATCTGAATGGCCCCATTACTACTGAAGCAATCTAACTGTGCCACAGACTGACCTAGCTATGGGCAACCCCCCTGTATTTCTATTCACCACAGTGTAGTTGACCCAATATCTGCTGTCCCCGAGAAACAATGCTCTCATTTCATTAGCAAACAAAGTGGGAATGACTTGATGGCTGAGGCTGCAGAGCAAGAGTGTATATCTGCAGTGCATCGCATAGTCTGCACAGCTACACAATGAACAACTGAATTACACATTGAAGCTTTCTTGGTGACAGCATTCAAGAGTGACTGATCATGGTGATGCAAGTTGATTTTTAGAAACTCATATCTGCTTTCACATCATTACGGTCTTGGTTATTGAACTATGTTGTATTCAGATTTAAGACAAAAAAAAGATCTCACTCCTTTGGCTGGTACAAAACGCAGCTGCTTGACAAATTAATAAAGGTAGGCAGGCTTTTTGTAGCTAGGGCTCCTCAGCTCTGGAGCTCCCTGTGTGATGATCTGAGGCTTGCAGTCTGCAACAAGTCTGCGACATCCTTTAAGTCATCGTCATGATCATTTTTTAAAAAGCCTATTTTTAATCGTCCAATTGTAATATATCATATCACATCTGTCACATTTGATTACTTCACTCCCTCTTTGTCGTATTTTACTGTTATGCATTTTAAATTTTGTACTTTTGGTTGGAGATTGTTTAATTGTAATTATGGAATTATTTCATCTTGATTTACGCTTGTAATTAGTTTATTTGTGCAGTCGACATAATAATAAATGACTAAAATCCATCAGGTGAGGTTAATAATGATTGCGTCACTAAATCCGTCTGAGACAATAGACAGGTACAGCAAACGAAACTATATATTCAAGTCCAATTTTGGGATTAACCTTACACCGTAACTGAGCGACAACATGTATTTAGGAAGCTATTTTACACTCAACAGCTTTCCCGATAGCCGAGGCAGCTAGGCTAACTATGTGTGGTTCAAACAGCTACACAGTTGGTTAGTACTGTTAGCCCGTTGCGTTGATGATCATCTCTACATTATTTGTATTAATTATCAATAGCAGCATATATCAACGTTTGTGTTCGCTAAAATGGGTCAACTGAATATGAAAAAAGATTACCTATTAACGGTGGCTCATTAACTAGCATCCAACGCTGACTTTTTCGTTACATTAGCCAGCTAGCTGATAGCTAGCTTCAAAAGTTAGCATCACAGCAACCTGTTGCGCCCGGAATGCCTAGATATAAGGCTAAAACACGGGAAACCACAATAAATGAAGATTATAGTACCGTATATTTCCAGCGGTTCAATCGTGTTTAGAGCGAAGGCGGTGGCATTTCAGTTCAGTCGTCTTTCACCCACTTCAACTCAAACCAGAGTCTTTTCACTGAAGTACAGTAGATACGGACGTAAACAGGATGTGGCCTCAGAATAACGTTACCGTTTCCGCCCTCAGTGCTGTCTCACAGGTGGTTAAACCTTGTTAAACGTTGTTCTTGTTCACCAATATCAAATGGTATGTTTCCTGAAATTATTCCTTATACCCAGAGCATATAGGATAATAGAATTAGAAAGAGCAAATTGAAGTAAATAAAATAATGATGTATGCCAAAAATATCACAAGAGAATAAATAAATAATATCAAAAGCATAGATTAAACGTATTAAAATATATTCCTAAACAGTACATTGCAAAACATAGAAGTTGTTCTACTATTGACATTAAGGTACAGTAGCAGTGATGTTCTGTCCAAACCCTTTCTAACATTTGTCTTTGTAGCAGCCCTCTGGTATTATGTGTTACCGTCCAGTTATTTGTACAATGATTCTCTCTTCTTATCATTTACTTTGCTCTGAGTGTGTGTGTGTGTGTGTGTGTCTGTGCAATAATAATGAAATTGACATTCTTCCCAATTAACATACAAGTCACCAATACAGATTGGGGGGCTGCAAGATATGAACCTCTGTCCATCTTTGTAGAGGGCTTGAACTCTTTGACCTTAATGCTGAGATTTTTCAATATAGTTTAGTAATTAATTTGTGCACTTTGTAGGAAAAGTTAATTAAAGTCTGCATATCAAACACTTGGCTGTGACCTTTCTCAATGATTGAATTCCTGTTTTTGTGTCTTCCAGGGAGATGTCCACATTCACATGATATATAAATCTGCAGGGGAAGAGGGATTTAACGACCTCCTCAGTGGTAAGATAGTGACTGAAGACACAAGGAGGTTAAATTAATATTCGGTTTTGTGATGTGCTTTTACTCATGATGCATATAGAAAGTGCATCAACTGTTTGGAAGCTCTTCCTGAATTTTGATAGTAATAAATGTCACTGTTTCCTAGTTGATCTGCCAGAGCCACCTTTTCCCAGCCCTCCGTTTCCTGGGTCAAAAGTTGTTCACAGGAGAAGAAAGAGACAGGTATGACTCCGTTGCAGGTACCTTTGTTGGAAAATAATCACCATTAGCAGGTGGATGCTGATGGAGTCATTCTGACTTCACTTTGTGTTGTGCACATGAGTGTGTGTGTGTTTGTGTGAGTGTAAGGTGGAGAGATAAATGCTATAATCAAGCTTTTTGTCTATGATTTTGCTGTTTCCCACCTGTGGCTTTTATGTTAATTCACAAAATTAAAATGAGAGACTATGTCCCAGCTCTCTTCCCACTTAACAACGCTCCACCCCCCTCTCTACTTCTTCTTCTTCTTCTTCTTCTCGTCTTCTTTTTCATGAAATATTTATTACCTTATGAGTAGAGGCTGCTTCCAGCCTCGTTGTTTCTCAGACACAGTCAGATATCTGCCGCTGTCTGTCTCTCAGCCATCAGAACTGCTCTCATCTTTATTTGGAATTTGGAGAACTGACACCTGGTTTAGCTTTGCAAAGTTCATCCTTATTGATTTGTTGTCTCTTTCTTTTTCTTGGTGACACAGGAGGCACGAGTTGTGTTTACTCTGTGTGCTCTTCTGATATTCTTTCTTCTTGGTTAAAGGAAGCTGAGAAAAGGGCATCTGTCTGTGTCTGTTTATAAGATAAAACTAAACTGTGTTGTTTCCTCTCAGGCTCCACATGTGTCACACAGTGTAGAGGATGAGACCAAATACATTGAGTTGATGGTGATCAATGACCATTTGATGGTAAGCTTTTGACTACATATGGTATGAATGTACAGTTATGACACTGTTAAATGATAAAATAGTAATCATCTTATATATTTATGAGTGTGAAGCCCTTGTGTTTGTTACCTGTGCCTCCACCTTCAAGTACCCACAAATCAAAAGATATATTGCTACAGCTGTGCATTTATGCCCCTGAAAATGTTCTGTATTCTGTGTTTACTATATTTCATGATTTCATATTTCAATTCGTGTTTGATTGCCTTATGAAGTGACTTTTATTTTATTAAGAGATTTTGATTTTTGTGAGTTTTATAGAAAATACATTTGTGCAAATGCAAGTGCATTTGGGCTGAGCACAATTTGGGACAGGACACCCATACAAACAGACCAGTCAATCAATTAAATAACACACATTTGAAGGATAAGGCTGGTATTATATAATATTTTTCAGCTTTCATATAAAAAAACTGTTACTCCTTCTCTCAGTGCTTTAGTTCCTTACCCTGTCAATGGAACTCGGCCACAAACCCATGTGTTACTATTGAGGCTGTAAATTTCTAAAAATTAGTCACAAATATATTGTTTCATTGTTAAAAGTGGCTAAACAATTACCTTAAACATCTGGGCACTTTAGTTTGTTTTTTTTTTCGTTACTCAAACTGAAATAATATTTTCATTCGTGGTCATTTTGAGTTTTTGGACAACAATAGAGATCGATGACACCTAGGAATAAACTGTACTTATTGCTGTTGCTATAATAGCAAGATCGACTCATTTTTGTTTTTGGTCTGTTCATGGGATTTGTTAATGATGAGAAAAACAGAATATCACTAGGGTTGTACTTTAAATTGCTGAGAGCTTATTGCAGGATGCTGGGTGGGCCGAGAGTCAGAAATATATAAAAGTGCTTGCACTCTCGAGTCACTTCAAAAACTACCTGTGTTGTGCATAAAACAGAAGTTTTTAATCCAAATGCGCCTGACTAAGATCCTGTGGGACTGATTTTGTTTTATACACAGTGACATTAATATTTGGAGCAATTCAAATGTGCAGACGCTGTTTCTTCTATACATTTAAATGGCTTAAAATGAATTTGTTCCAGATTATGGATCCCATTTTTATTTGTTTCCTCTCCATCCCTCTGTGTCTCTCTCTGTCTCTCTCTCCAGTATAAGAAGCATCGGCTTTCCATTGGGCAGACGAATAACTATGCTAAGTCAGTGGTCAATATGGCTGACATGGTAAGAATTGTATTGATTCCCTTCTTGGAAAGCTTGCCACAAGCACTCCTAGGTATTGGGACATTGCACTGATTTCTCATTTAACCAACCTCACTTGCTCCATTTAAAACCTCTTCTGGCTCATAATATGCTGCAAGCAGCCATTAACTAGCCAGTCACGAGTTTTCAGGTTTCAGAGGACTGAAGCAGCAGTGGCATTCCAGCAGTACCAAAGCAGATTTTTCAATGTTTGATTATTTGTGGCCACATCTGTGTGCTGTGTTACCGAAATCTGACCTGCTACAGGGTCGTGTCTGTAAGCTGATAGGTTGGTGAAGCTGGAGGAAGGTCATGCTTTTTGTTGTGCCCTTGAAGATGATCATATGAAGCAGGCGCTATTTGGGAAGTACCCATTGATTTCCAAGTGCAGGCAGAGTTGTCTTTCCATCCAGTGACTGCCATGCTGCCATGGCACGGAGGCAAATTCAGAGGAAGATTAGATATGCTAAATGCTATAGCAATTCCCTGTGAGTTACAGTAGAAGTATACAGACAAAATTAATAAAGTTGTAACTTCTGTGTATACATCCTTGTTTGGAAAACGAAATGTCACAGCAAAGTGGCACAAGCAAGCCCAAATTGGCTCTTCGTCACATACAAAATTTTTTATTCCTCTGTACCTGATGAAGAGATAGTTTGGGTGTGACATATTGTACTTTTCCTGATGTAATAAGAATTTTTTGACATAGTCACCTTAATGAGTTAGCAGCCAGTGCACAGGCAGACAAGAAACAAGGGCAGGGAGAGACATGGCAAACCCAATCGTATCAAATCGTGTAATCAAATCGGGGATCCTGCAGTTGTGGCTTTCAGGGATTCCTCATAATTTGTGTTTAACAGTGTTGCGCAGTCACAGTTACAGTATTTTTTGGAAACAGCACCTGGACAAGAAAGATGTGACTGTGACACACTGGTGAGTTTAACCCCACCATAAATGAAGTCATAGATTTATGTGCATGACCAACATAATGTTTACAGAAATGCAATATGGAGCCAGCACCAATGCAGACTCGGACACTGTCTGAGTGTTTTATTGTTTGCTGATTTGGGACAGCTCTTAATATAGCGAACCTGCCATGCAAATGCACATATAGATTCAGAGTGGACAGTATCACATATCGCTGACTGCTCCGTCTCTGCTCTGCCAGGTTTGTCCTGAGATTCGTGGCATTTAGCTCAAACGAAGAGGCTTTGCTCCTGTCCTCTCCTCCAGTGTTTGTCTGGCCCGGGATCCCAATAGATTTCCATCTTATGAAAGCAAATATTATTATTTACCATCCAATTTTCTCCTGTTTTGTCCTTCAGACGGTTGCCCTTGTTGACTCTGTCTAGCTGCCTGTAATGTGCTGCTGTCTGGTGGCAGGATCATACTGGTCATACTGACTGCTGACTGACTGGCGCTGTCATAATGAACAGCTGGAGATGATGATGAATTTGAAACATGTCTGTCACTGTTAACGTCGATCAGGGCATGTCATTTCGTTTTTTTTTTTCCTTTGGTACTTTCAGTTACACAAGAACTTTGAAATTGTGGCTTTGACTTTTAAAAGATAACACATTGACTTTAAGTTTCCTTTAATTGCCCAGATCTTTAAGGAACAGCTTAATACCCGGATTGTGCTGGTTGCCATGGAAACCTGGTCAGCTGACAACAAGTTCAACATTGACGACGACCCAATGGTGACCCTGAGGGAGTTCATGAAGTATAGAAAAGACTTCATCAAGGAGAAATGCGATTCTGTTCACCTCTTCTCGTGAGTCTGAATATCAAAAAAGGATTTTCGTGTGTTCTTTGTGCTCAGCATCTTTTTTATTAAACACATAACGTCCTTGTTTTATCAGAGGGACTCGCTTTCATAGCAGCTGGGGTGGAGCCTCCTACATGGGAGGAGTTTGCTCCCTCACTAAAGGAGGTGGAGTGAATGAGGTAAGCCCTGAACCACAAATTAATGATTTAAAATCCCCTAACAACCTGTCAGCAGCAACAATAAGTCATTCTCAGTTGTCCATTAGAAAGAGAATACATTCTACACTGTTGTTTTGTTTTTGTAGCCACTTCATGTATCAGTCCAATTATTGTTGCTTTTCACTTTAAAGGCAGATGCCTCTGTAAACTCTTTTGTAACACAAGTTCTTCTCACCAGACTGATCTAATATTCCTTTTATTCTCTGTCTCCTGCTGTTTCTCTCCTCGCTCTCTGTCTGTCTGCCTTGTTTCATCAGTACGGGAAAACAGATGAGATGGCCATAACCCTCGCTCAGTCTCTTGGACAGAATATTGGCATCTTCTCTGACAAAAAGAGGATACTCAATGGTACGTAGTTTAGTCTTAATGTGTCTTTATTTGTTACGTTTATAGCACAAAATAATTTTAAAGCCTCCTATCTATGCAATAAAAAGATATTAATGTTTGTTTTGTCCAGGTGAATGCAAGTGTGATGACCGTTGGTCAGGCTGTATCATGGATGATGTTGGGTAAGTTACTTTTAAATTACAATTTCCTCATCAAGACAGAAATGGTTCTTAAAAACACAGTTGTCTCTCGCTGGTGACATAATATGCACAGTGTGTGTGTCATCAGAGTTTCCTGAACAAATGTTACTCCAACTGGGATTAGAACTTTGTTTATTAAACTGGATTTCATTTTTTGATTTATGGTTTGGAGTGGATGTGCAGGGATGACTTTTTCATCAGTGTCACTGGATTTTTTTTCAACCATGTCCAAATCCCTGAAAAGATGATTTTACATTAATGTGCCATATCTATCTGATTTTTATTTTTAAATAGATAGCAGTTGTCACCACACAGTTAAATCAAATCTGACTTAAAAGTAGTTGAAAGTAAACAGTCTCATCTTGCCATCTCCAAACGTGAGTCTGTGGCTACTAAATAATTTCCTGTGTATTTTGAGGTTAAAGGTTGACTAAATATAAATCTATATAAACTAAAAAACCTAAATGTTAGTTAACAGTAGATTATGTAGGTCCCTAAAATTACATCTAAATATTCTTTTATTCATCAGTACGAATATGCAATTCCCTGGAGTGTTATTGTAGTGTTGTAATGAACCACTAGGTGTCAGTCTGTGTTTATTTTGTGTATGGTATCAGCTTGTTTATATAACTTCATTGGGCTCCTTTCAGTAGAAATGTATCATATAATCTTTTGCTTGTTAAGATTAGGAAATAAGTGATAAACCAGTCTCTGTATTTTTTCTTTGCTTGCTTGGCATTGTGCCATTGTGAGCATAAAGATGTGATTGGGTGTGTTGTGTGTGCAAGAGGCACTGTGATGTGTGTTTGTGTGCGTATACCCCTCTTCTTAAATACTTTTCACATTCCCCCTCTATCCCGAATGGGACAGCAGGTGAGCAGAAGCTCGGCTAGAACGTTGCCTGTGCTGTTTTGAACCAACTGGCTGCCTCGGAGGGGTTGTCAGTCATCACAACCTTTCCCATTTCATCCAGCAGCACTACAGCCACTGTGTCCCCAGCTTCTCTTTTGATTCGAATGATATGAACAAATACAGTTTGAAGTCTTTTTTTTAAACACTGGCTGTATTTTTCATTATCATTTTGTACAATCTCACTTTATGTGTATTCTTCAGTTTTTGGCCGACGTCACCGGCAGATCAACCTAGAGAATTTGATTAATTTGGTTATTCTGATTATTGATAGGCTCCTCCTCCCTCCTGAAAGTCAGGACTTTTCATCACTTCTTTTCGTCCATGTCTAACCGATTGAAACAGTCTGCAATGTCATTCTCATCTTAGGCCAATATTTGTCTACCTCATTTCCGTGTAACAACAGTACACTCCCTTGACACTCCCTGTCCAGATCCTGCTCTATTGGGTTACCATAATTAACCTGCTATGAGATCATGAGGTCACATGACAGAGGACAGGTCACTCTGTGCTCTTTTGAGCCTGTCCTCTGTGAATGGATCTGGCCCAGATCTATATTCTCTAAAGTTAAGTCAATGGTATTTCAGACATTTGTATTCAATGAGCGACCTCAGTCATGTCCATTGATGAAAGTTTCTTTTTTCCCCCTCAGCACCTGCATGTTTGATCTACCTAACCTGACAACTACTACTACTAACTATTTTCACATTTTTTTTCACAGGGTTTAGCTGTGTGTGTTTGTATGTATGTGTGTGAGAGTCGATTTGTTTGTTCATATATAGAGTATGTTTGTATTCATATGCAGTGTCTGACAGCTTATTATGAGCATCTGAAATCCTAATTAAACCTAATATAAGCTCATAAGAGTGCACAGAGCTGCGCAATTTATTATTTAAACGTGCATTATGGTCGAGTTAGGATTTTGAATAGTTTTTGTATTGTTTCCTTTCTGTTGTCTTCTCATGAAAGAATGGATGTTTCCATGAACAAACACGGACAAAATATGTATTTTAAAGGCATAACTGGTGCAACATTACAAGAATAAATAGAACAGAAAAGGGCACACAGAGAAGTTGTAGACACGAAGCACCCTGCACAGTTTGCCAGTTGCAGAGACAACTAAATAATAGTGGTTTAGTGTGTAAACACTGCCTTTTCTTCTAATCACCACTAGGGGGTGATGGGCTGACGATGAATGAGTGAGTGAAAGGGGAAAGAAATGATATTAGATGTTAGTGAATTTCTTCTGGATGCAGGAGGTGCTTCACACTCTTAATTAAATAGATCTATATAGTATAGGCAGATAATTACATCTGTATCTGTGTTTTAATCTTTAGGAATACATATTTTGATCTCATGGTCATATGTACCGAAATGAACAGTTTTTATCGTGGCTGAATAATAATATTAGTCCACATGGTAACGATTGTATCCTTCTTTTGCTGACCAGCGAATCATTCAAGCACGTTTCGTCTTTGTCACACCCCTTATTACTATTAAAAAAGAGATGAACACTACAAGATTTTGACAAGATTCAACCCTGGCGCAAATTAGAAATCAAAGACACAAATCTCAAAGCTGGGACAACTTTAAACCTGATTCATTTTTGAAATCTTTCTCAGATATTGTAGTGTACTTCATCCACCATCAAAGCATCATTACTGCGTCCTTATCCAACCATCATCTCTGTAGGTGGCTTCATTCAGTCACATGATATATGAAGTAGCAACGACCTCTCACAGCCCCTGACTGTCTCTGACTCTCAGTGAGTCTCACTGTTATTGCATTGTCTCCTGTGTCAGTCCTGATGACTACCACAGCCACTCTAGTTAAGTATGTGTTAGCAGCATAATCAACATTAAGCCTGACAGAGCAGCAGAGGCTAATAATATTTAAGTGCTGCTCAGGTTTAGGTCGATATCATTGAAAGCTTCAGAGTGAAGATTCAATTGTAATAGACTTGGACAAATACTTCAGATGCTGATTGGGCTCCAGGTGGATGGATGAATCAAAGCAATCACATTGCAACATTTAAGACTTAATGATAGCGTCAGTAGAGTTTGATTTCTGTTCTGAGAATCTCTGAAAATGTGAGTAAAATTGAGGTGATCATTTTAGGGGCACAGTATCAAATGATGCAATAACAGTTCAAAAGCGAGTCATTCACAATTTCCGGGTTCATTTTCAGGACAAAATTCACAAATGCATCTTAGATCCATCTACACTTTACAGATATCTCCATACATGTTTTCACAGTCTTAGCTATACTGTCTATCTGCCTCCATGTTATAGTAAGGATCTCCTCTGAACTGTGAGTATGGTAAACCTGTCATAAAACATCAAATATTTATGGTATGGTGTCTCCTGTAAGAAATACAAACTTTGTTAAATATGACAAATCTGCGGTGGTATTGCCTGTAGCACTGAAATTAAATGTGAGGACTGAAAAGTCATTTTGTGTGGGTAAAAGGTTTAAAACTACATTTCTTCATGCCAGTTACTAAGTGTTTTGTCCTGTAATGTGTTTTTCAGAGCAAGCCATCTCACTCTCAGTATTATCTGAGGGTTGTGTCTGTCCTATATCCACAGTAACTGCATGATATGGTTGTGTTGAACAGTTTCTACCTGCCCAAGAGGTTCTCCGACTGCAACGTGGAGGAGTACCACAATTTCTTGAACAGCGGAGGAGGAGCTTGTCTGTTCAACAAACCTCTAAAGGTAGGTCACACACACACACACACACACACACACACACACACACACACACACACACACACACACACACACACACACACACACACACACACACACACACACACACACACACACACACACACCACTGCATCTATTTAAAGATGTTTTCTCAGTATTTTGAATGTTAATTCTGCCCTCGTCCCTCTCAGCTGTTAGACCCTCCAGTCTGTGGAAACGGCTTCGTGGAGCCCGGAGAGGAGTGTGACTGCGGCAGCCCAGCGGTGAGTTACAGTTCTGGAGATCTATGCTAAAGGGTAACTGGATAATCAAGGTCAACATAATGGGCTAATTTTCTAACAATGAAACCATCTGCTGAATCATACATTGTCTGATAGGAGGTAATTTGAACTAATGAAGTAATTTCACTGGAGAAATCAAAGAGCTGTATAGTGTTGCACAGTCATTGCATGATTATAGTTTGTCCAAAGAGGCTGCTGTTTAAATGTACTGTATGATGAGATGATGTGTTACATGAAAGACATAAACAAGTTGCATCAAAACAAAAGAGGACCACTGAGAACAGTTTCTGTCTTTTAGGAGTGTGCCAGAGAGGGTGATGACTGCTGTAAGAAGTGTTCCCTGACTCAAGGCTCAAAGTGTAGCAACGGACTCTGCTGCAACAACTGCCAGGTACAAGACAGTTCACAGCTGCACCTTCCGTCTTCTGCTGGGTTTCATAGTTGGTTAAATAGAGGTGATGACTACTCATGGTGCAAAGCAGAGGGACTCACCTCTAAAGAATGTGAGTTGGATGAAACCACCAACGAAGAAAACTTGCTCAAAATTAGACCAAGTGTAAAAGCAATAAGTTCCAGAGACTTTTTTCCCTCGACAAACAAAACCACAATTGTCCACCTCAGTGCACTAGAAGGGGTTGTCTATGCACACCTGTAAACTCACAGGTGTACTGTCAAAACTACTTATTAAATTGCTACATGTAAGTCAAGAGACCTTCATTGGGAATTTCACACAGCAAATGAAAACAAGTCTTTATTAACAATCTTAGAGCAAGAGGCGGAGAAAATACATTCATAAGGCCCAACAGGTGAAAAGAAGTAAATAGAGAAAATGCAAACACTAAAAAATACTCAGATACAAACACAAAAAATATTCAAATTAGTTTGCTTTTCAGTGCAAGTTACATTTGACACTGAAAAGCACAATCAATATAGACAATCAGTACATTCTAATGGAAATACTTACAAATAAAAAACACATACAAAGTGTTTCACAGGACTCAAGCCAATAAATTTAGAAGACTTGCACAAGCAGAACAAGCAATAACCTATTGTGCCTCCACAGTGCACTGTCCCTGAAAGTATAGTTGTGAGAGCCTATTAATGCTATAAAATCCAAGAATTTGAGTTCTGGGAATATTCCACAAATAGTGGGACAAGATAAATCTTTATCACAGACGATGGTGTGGTTTGCCAAGAGGAAAGTGAACTGGTGCAAAGGCACAATTACAATCACTCTCAGAGCCTGTGTAATCTTTATCGTATGCCGCTGCAGATGGAGTTCACGGGAGTTGTGTGTCGAGATGCAGTGAATGACTGTGACATCCCAGAAAACTGCACAGGCAACTCCAGTCAGGTGAGCATGAGCTTCCCTCACACAGTTTCCCTCACACAGTTTTCTGCAGCAGAAGGTCTGATTTTAATATTCAAACTGTCACAGGATATGGCTTGTACAGAACATCACAGTAGTGTCTTGATTTCCTTTTTTTTCTTTTCCAGTGTCCACCAAATGTGCACAAGATGGATGGCTACACATGTGAAAAGGATCAGGTGAGTTGTTTGACAGTGGTTACTGGATTTTACCGTATTTTACATTTAAAAAAAGAGAAACTTTTACTTCTGTTTTTTTTTTAAATGGTTTCTCTCTATAGGGTCGCTGCTTCAATGGAAGGTGCAAAACCAAAGACAGACAGTGCAAGTACATTTGGGGAGAGAGTAAGTCTAATACTTCTATGTGATAAACTTTTAATAGATAATTTTCCTGTACTGTACATCTTAATGTTGATTGTGTTGTGTTGTGTCTCCCTCAGAGGCAACGGCGGCTGACAAGTTCTGCTACGAGAAGCTCAACATTGAGGGGACAGAAAAAGGCAACTGTGGGAAGGACAAGGACACCTGGATCCAGTGTAACAAACAGTAAGCCACTCCTCTCTGTGAAGGTAAAATGTGCAGTTCTGGGTCATTCTCTCTAAGTGATCCTTGGTTGCACCTTTGTGTTTCAGGGATGTTCACTGTGGGTACCTGCTGTGCTCCAACATCTCACCTGCACCGCGACTTGGAGAGCTGCAGGGAGGGCTGACCTCGTTCTCTGTAGCCCGACACAGCGCTTCTCTTGACTGCAGGTACACATAATTGAAGAAAAACACTCAATGCCCAAACCAACAGCCTAAAAAAAGACTGCTGGCGATGCATCTTTAACCTCTGTACTAGTTTGTTCCCGGGTTCTGTATTTTTATTTTCTAGCAGTAAAAAATACCATACACAACTTGGCAAAAGCACATAATATGATTTGTCATCAGTGTATTTACAGTGTTACTATAATTAAGTTTGAAATGATACATTTTTGACTGTTGTCTGAGACATCAGTTTTGGTGTCAGTCCCTCAGGACAGGCATCTTTCCAAACTCACCATTTCCAAAAATTCACCTGCCAAAAAAAAAAAAAAAGTAATTTCCTTACTGATAATTGTCTCCATTGTTCTTAATGTTTATTTTTCTGGGGCATGGAGGAAATTACTTTTTGATTACGTAGATGAAACTGGTCGAGGGACATTGAGTAAAATAATTTACACCCCAACAAAATAACTTCTGGGGTGCACTCAACACTACAGATTGTTTGAACTACCAGACAGTGGCCATGCAGGTCACATTTACCTTAACTGAAGATAATATTTGCCATATCAGGAGCTGTGTAAGTGACTCAGTTGTGTTTGTTGTTCAGTGGTGCTCATGTGCTGATCGATGGAGACACTGACCTGGGATACGTCGAGGACGGGACGGCGTGCGGGACAGACCGCATCTGTTTCAATCACAAATGTCTCCCCATCCAACAGTTCAACTTCAGCACTTGCCCCGGGACCAATGACAAGACCATCTGCTCTGGACACGGGGTACACACATACAGTGAACACACACACACACATAAACATACAGTACAAATGTACAACCATTTTAGCCACTGAGCAAATATAGATTAGAGCAGGTTTATTTCAGGCTAGTTGAACGACTGAGACGAAAGACAAATTATCTTTGTCCAAAACTGAATTCAAGCTTCAAATACAATTGGAGAGAAAAAAAAAAAAAAATTGGGTTTCTCAACCATGTCAAAATTCTCCCAACCTCAGAGGTGCTGTGTGTGGGAATGTGAGTTACTTTTGTACTCTATTTGTCAGAGCCTCTTAAATACAGTCTGAATATCAGCCAACTCCTCAGGCCCTAATTCACCAGATGAAGCTTAATGCTTAAACATTAGTCGTTAAATTAACTGTTGGTGGACACCTTTTTTTTTACAGTAGCATTACTCCTAAAACCACAAATGGGGTATCTCCAATAATACAGTATGTTCAGTCATAGCATGTTATTGGATGACACTAGGTCTTACATTTACCTATTCATAGCTCAGGTTGTTAATTCAAAGTATTATTTAAAATCTCATTGCTGTGGAAATGTGTGTCTTTTTCTGTTATTTTCAGATTTTGAGTATCTGCATGAAATGTGGTTTCTCAGTTCTAAAATAAAAATAAAAAAACTAGCTATCTTTTTTTCATATTTTGATGTTCATGCTGTAGGTGTGCAGTAATGAGCTGAAGTGTGTGTGTTACCTGGGCTGGACCGGAGAGGACTGTAACTCCACGTCTCCTTTCAGTTATCCTGTGGTGGGACCGACTGCCTCAGTTTCAGGTAGAGATGTTAACACTCTCACTACCTGCTGCTACTTCTATCCACATCCCGTTTTCTTCTGCTTCTTGTCATTCATTCTTCTCTGCCCCCACCCCCCCCCCACCCCAACATCATCTCTCTCAGTTCTTCTTTTATTATCCCTCCCCCTCACTAATCCACAAATGTTACTATGATTTTTCTTTGTTTTTTGTTCAATGTATCATTTCTCTTTATTTTAGCTTCTCTGTTGGGTTCGTGTCTGATCATTACAACCAGCTGCATTTGTATTCACTTAACCATGCATGTCATTCTTTTTGTTTGTCATTATTTTCACACTCATTCTTTGTCGACAGGCTGATGTCTTTGACGGAGTGACTTGAGGTCAGATTTGAGTTATTTTTTCATTGTATTTGTCCTGTCTTTGATGTCATTTCCTGGTTCTCTTTCTCTCGCACCCCAACTTCAGCCCACTGTGGTCAGTTCATTCTGACCATTAAAAAAACATTTAAAAAGTTACTGTTAACCTAATTCCTGAATGGGAACCTACTGCACTTGTAAGTTCCCCTCAGAGTAGCGCTGAAGGGCAACAGCAGTTCCTTTGTTCTCAGTTTATTCCCCCTTGTTCTCCTTTTACACTTTTCCTGCTAAATGTAGTGTGTTTCTGTGTTCTGCTGCAGTGTTTTGTGGTTTGTGTATCCCCATGTGTCCACATTACTCAGGAAACAAGAGACATCCAATTAACACACATGGTTTCCCTTGCTCCTCTTTTCCTCTTCTCCTCCTCTGTCTCAGGTATCACCAGTACAAACATCATCATTGGGGCCATTGTAGGCTCCATTCTCTTCCTTGCCCTCATACTGGCTGTTACAGCCTGGTGCTACAAGTAAGTGTCCCTGTAGCTGGCATGGGTACTGTTATTTTATCAGTGGTTCCCAAGCCAGTCATCCGGCCCCCACCAGGTGTTGTAGGGAGAACTCTGAGGGGTGGTGAGTTGTGAGATGGTTATCAGGATAGGAAAGGAAAAAAATGTGTTTTTGTTTTCAGACTTTCCTCTTTTCCTCTTGTCAATTACACAGTAATTTTAGACTTTAGGGGCTTCTAAAACCATTTAAACAGAACTCACAAAGATATGCAGCCAATTACAAGGGGTCCCAAATAATATTGCTTTGTTTTGAGGGATCACAAGTTAACAAGGCTGGGAATCATGGTTTTATTTTATGCACTACATTTGACAAAAGCTATTTTACTATTGGGCTGAGCATACATGTTCTTCTCTTTACAGGAGCTATAAGCAGAGATGCTATGTCGAGTCTGAGGTTCACCGAAGATTCTGCCGGTTTGCTCACTTTAACGCTATTTTCCATATGTTGCATTTTAAATGTCAGAGCTGTGGTATATTTAAGAATTTGTGTTCTCTCAGCAATGTTTTTTCCCCCACAGTGGTTTAAATTTTTGCATAAAACAAAATCTGTGGTTAATAATCAGAAATTGTTGATTGCAACGTACCTCGTTCTCTTAAATTATTTGAAACTTATTATTGTCTTGCAAAATGTGTCCAGTGGTGGAATTTTTATTTAACTACAAGTATCAGTTCAGTGCAAATCTACTCCGTTACAAGCGACAGCCTTGCATTCATATTCAAAATAAAAGAACAGAAGAATTGTAATCAAAAAGGATGTAAAGTTGAAAAAATGACCCCATATATCCTGTTTTATACAGTATACTATAACAAATTATTATTGTAACATAATTACCAAATAGAAACAAATTGAACATTGTAAATTAATGATAAATAACTTTCTGTAATTTTAATGTGATTGTGTTTACTCCTATCTAAATGACTTGCTCTGTATTCACAGGCAAATGCCCCCAGGTGACTATGTAACAAAGCCTGGTGATGCAGATTCTTTTTACAGTGACATGCCTCCGGGGGTCAGCACAAACTCTGGCTGCAGCTCCAAGAAGAGGTCAGCCTGTCTGTCGCACCTGCAGATTTGCACGCCCTTCACTCCCTCCATCACATCCATTTCTCAGAACATCTCACTGTTTGGCTTCAGGTGTGCCATCTCACCATCACTCATTCATTCATTCACCAGCTATTGTGTATGTGTGTGTGTGTGTGTGTGTTGTGTTCTCTGCTGTAGACAAGCTCATAATGTTGCCATCTGCTGCGATGGTGTCTTCATTTTCTCCTTCATTTACCTCAGCCTTTCCCTGGTCGCTACATCTGCAACAGGAGCAACACAGTCTGTAATGATTTGTAACAGTTTAGAAAGCCGGCGTTGCACTAATGATATTTTGTCTTTGCTGTGTATGTGTGTGTGTAGATCTAATGGGCTTTCCCACTCATGGAGTGAGAGAATCCCAGATGCCAAACACATCTCTGAGATCTGTGAAAATGGACGACCGAGGAGCAACTCGTGGCAAGGTAATGCACAAATCCCTGCTCATACATAAGAGGAAGTAGTTGTGCTTATCCTACACTGAATTTAATTTGGGTGCCTCAGAAAGAAGGAATACAATATCTTTGTTTTGCCAAAGCAAATGCTCTCTTGTATTGAACATCACCCCTAGTAAATATTTTGCAGGTAATTATTTGTATTTAACCAGTCTGATTATGTTCTGTTTCTCGCCAGGAAATCTGAGTGGTAATCGTAAGAAACTGAAAGGAAAGAAGTTTCGTGCTCGCTCTAACTCCACAGAGTAAGTTCCTTGTGGCAAGCTGGTAATGTTGTGAAGTCAATGAACATTGACATTGAGGTTTGCAGATAAACAGAAGCTCTAGTGGAAAACAGACGTGGTGGTCAGTGGGTCATTGTACAGGAAGCTGGCATTAATTAGGGTTCTAATCTTGAAGGGGTTGTTTTTGCTCAGGTTTGTGTTCCACTACGGCTCAAATTCCTGTGAGCCGGAATGAGCTAGAAACATGAAACTTAGACAATGATTGGTCTTTATTTTATATTTTATATTTTGTTTGTCAAAAAAACTCATAAAAACATCAAAATAATGTTTTGACACTAGTTCCTACTTAAAAATAGTGTATTTGTTGGGGACTATTTTCACCCATGGATGAATACGTTTGCAGTGCTAGAGTATATACGACAGGAATAGACTTAAAATAAACTGCCCATGTTCACTGTAAAGAAGGAAAATGTCACCCTTCCAACACATGGCTCATTTATATGTTGCTTGTAGTTTGAACAACAATGACGGTCTGTGGCACAGTGGAAAAACTGACGTCAGGCTTTGGCTACACAAATGTTCTGTTTGGATTAATTTATTGTTGATTTTGGTCTTTTTATTAGATCTGTTGACCAGAAGATAAATTATAAATAAAGAATAGAGAATATTACTGTGCTTATCCTTTGAAGGTGTAGCATAGCTGAATAAAAAAACAAACAAAAAAAAAAACCCGACACAATTCTGGAAGAAATGCTTTCCTTGAATTTTGTATCAGAGATAGAGGTATAAAGAGTATGTTGCACTGAGGCTCACACGACAGCGTGCTCACGTTGTCTCTTTCAGTGTGAACTCTAAGCTCGTCTGCCTTGTGACACTGTACTCCACCTCTAAGTCTTGTAAACTTTGCTCATAACCTGTGAACAAATGAAGTATGTGCATACATGCCTGTTGACTGTGAATGAACAATGAACAGTGTGCATCGGCTGCCTCCCAGCCTGGCGTGTTGGTTTGTTTGTTTGTGGGTTTGAAGGTCTTGGCATATGAAGTAGTCTGCAGTGCACCTGTTCTCATTGCAAGCATGAGACTGACTGAGTGGCGAGAAGCTAACCGCTTGGAATGATGTGACTTGTAACCAATATGCAACTGAGCCTGTAACACACGACACAGTTGTTTGTGATTTTCATGGTGCTGTTTTCATCTGAAACCACACACAGGTCTGTCCGCCATCTTTCTCACCATTTTCTCAATTGCATCTTGGTGTTTGTTCAGGATATCTTTGCTCTGCTCTGCTTTCCTAAAATATTTCCTCTTCCTCTCTCCTCCCCCCCCTCACTTGCTTATTTCTGGAGATTTTCTGTCCTTTTCATTTCTTTTCCTTCCTTCCTTTTCTCTCTTCTCCCCCTCCTTGCGTTGTGTCCATCACCCCTCCTCCCCTTCCTCCCCCTCCCACAGGTATTTAACCCCTCGCTTCAAAACAGAGTTTTATGATGTAACTAAATGGGTAGAAGATGTGAATAGAAACACTCAAGGACCTTACCTTAGGTATTACCTCAGACCATGTCCTGTACCCCACACGCTTGTCTAAAACCCCCTTCACTTTTGGTTTGATTTGTGGTTTGGTCAAGGAAAGTAAGAATTAGTGCCAATCTGGCCTTTTTTCTGTGGAAGTTTGAAAGTAATACTTGAGAGAAAGTGTTATCGACAGCAGGCATGCTGTGACGAGGGGTTGCTGCTGACCATTAAAAAAAAAAAGAGATGATGAAAATAAGTTTTTCTGCTTTACATTCTATCATATTTTTTGCCCAGTTTTAATAAAGATATTTTTTTCTTTTTTTAAGCAGCTGCATTTTACTTTGCAGATTTTGATTTCCTGCTGTACTGTACTGATGCAAAAATGGCTCTTAATGCCTGTGCTAGTATTACAGTTATAATACAGTCATTTTATTCCTGATTTCTCCTCATCCCTTCCTTTGCTTCTCCCCCTCAGCCTCTTGTTCCCTCTGCATGTTCAGTGTTGTTGTGTCAGTAAGTGTCTATCTGTCGGCCCTGCCGCACTCCCAGTGTCCTCGCGTGCCTTTGCACCAGTGTGATGTCATTGCAGAGCCAAACATTTTGGGGCGCTGCTCTGACATCATCACTGAGCTGCTGTGACAAATTGTAGGCCACCTCTCTGATTGTGTCCAAGGTCTATAGATAATCACAAACACAAGGTTTTCTTAACAACAAGAAAGCTCATGGGCTCATGGGCTCTGTAGAGCGCAGGTCCCATGTTAGCACAACAACTTCAACAAATAAAATGTCACCAAATAGTCAATTGGCATTGTCATCTATAGACCTTCACCGTGTCTGCCCCTCCCTCTGTTATAACATGTACTCAATGATAGAAATAGAGTAACAGAGTGGAGAGATGTGGAGGGTTATATCGGGCATATCCAGGTTCCAGAGCTAAAACTTTCACTGATTTGTGATGTGATTGTTCGATCCTGTTCAGGTTGAATCATCTGTAACAAGTTACAACTGTCTAGAAGATAATCAACTTCATTTTGATATCTATGTTTTCCCTAATTAATAGTTGTACACGTGTAATACAACATATAATTGCCGAACAGAAGAAAGAAGCACAACATAGACAATAACACTAAAACAAAAAGGCTAATTCCACAGAGCGGAATTACACAGATCATCTCCAAAGTTTTATGGTTATTATAAATTATACAAATTATAACACCAGCAGCCATAATAGTACAATGGGTGTAGTTCTTTTGGGAATAAGAGTGGGGCTACTATGTGTTTTCAACATGACAAACTGTAATGTCATGGTGGGTTTATTTGGCATTTTTGGCGTTTTCCATAGTACTTGCAAGTGAAGCTCTGACTCTATTGTATATGGAGCCTTTCAACACAGCAAAATAAAAGCTTGATTTATTTATAAAATTATAATATACACAACATAACTTTACAGAATTGCTTAATAATACAGGAGATGTTGCTGTTAAGGCTTTTACTAAAAGTACTTCTGGAACTGGCCCTTTAACCGGCTTCACTCTCTCCACTACTTTGACCAGTGCAGGTATTTCTGGTCACCACACACAGTAGTGGTGTAAACAAGCGGGGCAGGCTTTCTGTGTCTGTTTCACCGGATGGGACCTCTCCCTCTGAATCTCTTAGTCTGTTGTTCTCACCCAGCTCCGGTGTGGTCTGCCGTCCCAGTCACCTCATCATACTCGCTGGTCCCAGCATTCATCACTTTAACACACTCGCTGATCCGACTTTTCAAGACTGCACACCGGCTCAGCTGACAGCAGAACATACCTTTAGCAGCATGCTCTTTTCACTGAGGCTAAAGGTATATTTCTGCAAATTCTGGCCATTTGGGTGTCAGTGGCGGGTGATGAAAAATAATGTTGCCGCACAGTGAAGCATGTGACTTGCAGGAAACCATGACTATGCCCACACCGCTGCTGGGTACTGTGTACTGCTGTGTAAAGAAGTACGGACTGTGTACAGAGGTTGCCCCTAAAAGCTGATCTGTGGCACATGAGCTGTCTCTCTGTGCTTTTTGGGGGAGCAGCAATAACAGCTTTTAAGAGCAACCTCTCTCTCTACAGGAAGGTGAACACTGAATAATTAGAGCAGCTCTAGGAGGATGTTGCCCAAAGTCACAGATCTAACATTAGCTCAACTTCCTCAGTCTAACCTCATTTATCCATCTGTGTCTTTGGGCAACTTAATCCTACACCAATTAGAAAAGAAGAGGCAATATTTTAATAATTGCGCTTCCTCTTTTCCTCAGGACGCTATCCCCTGCCAAGTCTCCCACATCCTCTACAGGATCAATTGCATCCAGCAGGAAATACCCGTACCCCATGCCCCCTCTCCCCGATGACCAGAGGAAAGCCAACAGGCAGAGCGCCAGGGCAAGTATCAATAAGGAACACATTGTGTAATTTAAAACCACATTATAACACTGATAATTCAGTACAGTGGAGATTCTGCACTGACTGGCACAAAATAGAGCTGGTAATTATGGATGCTGAGTATCTTAATGTACACAGTGGCTTTTGACCTGGATTGAGTTACAGCCTTGCTGGAGCCAACAATTTAAAGCGTGCTTATTATAGTGCTGGTATAGTTTTTTTCAGATTAAGTGATTATTGGTATAAATTGTTGCTGTGACTCACTGAATTTTTTCATGACTTGTGCGTACAGTAGGTGATCTGTAGATGCCAGAGACCAACTTCACTGTTCCACCTGACATCACCAACAGCTAATGTTTGTTAGTTATCATGTTTTCTTCACAGGCAGTGAAGATGTGCCGTGTCTTTTTCTTTCCCAGTCTATAGAAACATGATGAATGTATGGATATGCAGCATACATACTGCATGTGTGATTAATTTCCTGTAATGCCTCTGACCTGACAGAGATAATCAAATGATAGCTTCAATGAAAGATAAAAAAGCTCTGCCGTGTTTATTGGGCCAGGCATTGTATAAATTGCCAAACTACGCTAGAGAAAATTAGTGTTTTTTTAATGAGATATCCCAGATGATACATTGGTTTTCTTCTACTATGACATACTAAACATAAAACCAGCAACTGTCACTCCCAACGTTCATTTTCATTCCCTGTGCTCCTCATCTATGTGGTTGGGCCATTATCAGGCTGATATGTCTGCACGAGACCCAGCATAAGACTTTAATGTCAGATGTTAGATTAAAGTAAATATTTTCATAAATGGTTAGTCTTGGGTTGTGTTCACATCTCAAAACTAAGACACATTTGCTAATAAGGATCATAACTTAAACGATAAGGCTGGTGTTATTGGTGTTTGTAAGACCAGCCCAATCCTTGAAGTACAAAGACAGAACTAAATCTACATAAATAGGAAGTGAAGGGACTGACCATCATTGAAGTCTGACAATTTTTAAAAGTCTGTTCTTTCTCTTTTCTGTGCTTTCTCCCTTCTTGTCTCTTCAGCTGTGGGAGACTTCAATATAACAGCCGTTTTCCCCACTTTGCAAAAGACCTCAAGGAACTACACTTGTCTCTCCTTTTCTATGAATGAAAAACGCAAACATTAAAACAAAATTGACTCTAAGTGACTAAAGAGAAAGAGAGAGAGAGAGAGAGAGAGCCCCCCACTGGAGTGGAAATAGGCAGAGGTGTGTGAGTTAGTGTGTAAGAGCATCTCCGAGGCTGTCTAGCCAGACATTCAGTGGATCTCTACAAAATGATGCGGCGTGCCAGCGGAGAAACCAGCTCCACATCCACTCCAGACCAGCTGGAGCTCAGACTGAGCTGTTCCTGTCTGCTCAGGCTTCACCTATGGGACTGGAAACCCCACCACTCCCACCCCCTCTACCAGTTCCTATCCCTGAAACCTTAAACCTCGACACATCCTCCTTAGCTCTCGTCACACTCGCTTCAACACCACTGAGTTGTTCGAGCTCCTATCTAAAAAGGGGCAGCGGAGCCAGGAGCAGGTCATCATATCACACTGCATCACTGGATTTGTCGGATCATTTTGACGCACGCGAATCGCTGTAGAAACTCCAACACTGTATGCATGAGACAACCCCGTTTATCAGCAACCTCCTCCCAGGGAAAAGACGAGAAGGACCGCAGTCTGATCTGAAATGAAAGCATGCGAGGGGGCAGTGATTTTATACCTTCTGTAGGCTTAGATGCTTTCTCTCCACTATAGGTAACTCATATTGTATCAGCAGTTATAACCCATAACCCATGACATGGACCCGACCTGCTCTTCCTCCCCTTGGTTTGTTTGTGCGTGTGTAAATATGTACAGTGAAATACACACAGAGTATGTTTTTGCTTTAATTTTGAAAGAGGACAAGATCTTCTTCCTGCTGTATTGTGTTGTAGACAGAAGTGAACCCCTGTAGATGAGTGTAGAGACCCCGCACTCGTTCTTCTGTGTTTCTACTTTTCATCCTCATTTTTCCTCCCTTTGGCTTTTTTCCTGTGTGACTGTGACCTCTATAGCTTTCTCCATCCACAGCAGAATGTAACAGTGTTTTTTTTTTTTTTTTTTTTTTTATATTACCACTGGTTTGATCCATCTCTGGGAGAAATACAGACATGAGGTAATGACTGAGGAAGTATTGACAAAGATGTTGATTGTGGCACAGTAAGAATGTTACTGAGATGGTATTGATTTAGCAAAGTTGAAATAGTTTTATGTTCCATGCCTGTGTGAAATGAATGGACTGAGATGTGTTTGGTGTAGTTATAGATGTGCCACTTTTCACTCGTGGTTTTTGGAAATTTCCCATTGATAATGTTAAGATGTCTTGAGTTTGGCTATTTGGAAGTGTGAGACCTGTGTGCTCCCATTTTTGCGTGAGAGTACATGAAGTCAAGAAGTCAAGAGTGTGGCTGATAACCTTAACTCAGCGCGAATCTGGGAACCGTGATTGAAATGTGCATTTTGGATTTAGCTGTGATGATTGAGATATTTAGCCTTGTAAATGATTTACTATGCTGTACAGTGCTTGCTGTTTGAGCTTGTGAAGACCAACAGCATGACAGTTCTATATCAAAATTAAGTTATTTCTCTGGTAGGCTATTTGTGAGACCATAATGGGAACAGAGCATGACACTGAAAGACTTTTTCCCCTCTCATTGCCTATTGCTGTTGTTTTAATGGGTTTGTGTGCCACAGACTACACTGCCTGAACAAAGTCAGGACATTTTATGGCAGGAAGTCACAGGGTTTAAACATGATTAAGATGATTGGGGATTTTGTCACATCAGTGTAGCTATTTAAGGTGGATTTTTCTGGAAACAAAGCCCATGTCACTCACCAAAAGCAAGTTCTTTGTACAGTTACAACTCATGCTCTACCTTGTGTAGAAACCTTTGTCTTAAGGCCTCTTGTTTGTCATTTTACTGTTGTTGATTTTTGTTTCGGTGTGGGCACCTGTTCATTTGTAATTCATGTATGCATTAGGACTGTATAGGTAATATGATCGTCACAATACTGGACTAATATTGCTACTAGTGTCTTTTTTATTAAGTACCTTTGTAATGTTCACTTTTTTCTCAGCATTATGTACAGCAACTATTCGAACAGTAATTAAGTGCATTATTGTAATTATGTGTGTTGATGAGTTTGAATGGAGACATAATGAGAACACATTTGTTCCTCTGGCATGTGCTGATCTGTATCATATATAGGTTTTGGACACAGATGTTGTAAATGAGAACAGGCTCATGATTTGCCTTCATACAGAGCTTTCTTCTCTGCTCTGGTCTTCTTAAAATAATGGTCAGAATCCAGTGGCCCAGGCGCATTATCTCTGAGCTCTTGAGTAATATTTTTAACATCATAATACTGTGCTACATTGAGACATTTGTCCTGGTGTCATGGACGTTGTATTGACACTCTGAGGACTCTCCACTAAGGATGGGACCATGCAGGCTGCAGTGATTGCTGTGATTGTACAGCTGTCAATCGTCCTGTTAACATATCTGCTGCATCTGCCTGTGCACATGGGGAGACTGACCAATCCAACCAGGGCCCCTCTGTCAAACGTCCCCACAGATGAGTCGTCTCTCTCTCTCTGGCCAGAGACTTGAATGTATTCGTGTACTGGAGCACACCAACCACCCAGTCTCAACCATGTGGTCCCATCCTGCCAGACGCATCGGCTCTCTGCTCCAGGAACCTTAAAAACCTACTAGTACTAGTTCAAATCTGAAAACTCCAGTTGCTGTCTTTTTTTTTTTTTTTTCATTTTTGCCTGTATGCTGTACAGACTTGATGATGCAAAAATCAATCCCCATATTTTTTTCTCCTCTTAATCATTCAGTATTGTAATATATTTAATATAAAATAAAACTTTCATCAACACAACAGTCTATGCTGCCATTTTTAATAGCTTCAGAACTGACTCACCTGGTAGAGAAAAAGAAACACTGCATGTTTAGTGGAAAACTGATTCAATTTATTTGTATTACAACATTCATGGGATGCACTGATCCAAGACATGACTGATCCACATTAGACTGTTTCTTTGCTGATTAAAATTACTAGAATTTAGTGTTTCTACCATGATTCATTCAGTTGCAGAAGGCTGCAGACTCTGTTTTTAGTGCCACATCCCTGGCTTCATGTTAAATTGATTAAAAATGATCCCAACAAATTCTACACAGATATACAGATTTTAAATTTGGGAGAAAGAGCATTGGTACTGGTTCAGATTCCCCGCGTTGAGGTGCAAGAATATGTACTGGGGGAAACAAAATTGGATCAGTGCATTATACAACACGCATCAACAAAAAATAAATACAGTCTTGCAATCAGATGAAACAGAAAAAAACTGTTTGGTATAAATGCATCTCTCCTGTTTCGGGGTTGTTGAGGACCTTCTTTATCATTTAATGTAAGTGCAGCTAAAGCTTGTGCCTTTCATGGATAGGTATATAAATACTTCACATTAGTATCATTTCTGAATAAAGAAGGACCTTATCAACAGTGACTGAGATTTTGACAACAACCGCTAGCGACTCAACTTGCGCAGCCTAGTAACACTTATAATAACATTATTTTGACTGTGATGGTCAATAAGAAAGTCAAACGTCATCCTAAAATGCACTGAAACTGCATGGTTTCTGTTGTAAAGAGTGGATGACGTTTACCTGCACCGCACTAAAAAGTTCTACTTCCCCAGTTTGAACTTTTCTGGCAGACAGAATAAGACTCATCTGTCATCAAACACTGTAGATTGACCAAAATCTGAGATGGTGTCCATGTTTATCACAAATGCTCATGTGAGGGGTACCTCAGTGCCTGCAGTCTTTCTTGATGGATGGCTTCAGTTGCCATGGCTGCGTCTTCATCAAGCGACTCTCGGATGCAGCTTTTCAAATGGTCAATACCAAACCCAGTGGTGGCAGAGACAGGAACCACATGTTTGAAGGTCATGTACTTCTTCGGTATCATGTCGTCAGGCAACAGATCTGAGAACTCTGTGGGAGGAAAAAACAGGGTGAATAACAAAATTAAAGCCTAGTATTGATTATTGTCCTGTTCACAAGTTACAGGCAAAACAATTGGTTGTGATTCTTTGTTTTTTTTTTTGTGATCAGTCAAAATGCACCGTTAATGCTACACTTTTCTCAGTTATTGACCTATGTCTGTAAACGCCTTTCTTCTTAATATTGGTTCCAACTGTAAATCTTCTTCTAGTCTTCACCTTAAGTGGTGAAAAACTTACTGCTTTGTGACACTATATCACTCTCACATCAAAATCCTCACATAAAAATAAAAGCAGGATTCTGATGAATTAAAGTAAAAAAAAAAATGCAGATTTTGTTTTGAAATAATCATAATTATAAGTGGTTATCTCATAAATAGTTAAATATTTAAGGGAAGATTTGCTTTAGTTTGTCTGAACTTGGATAATTCATTTATTCAAAGTTTAAACAGCCAAAAGAAGCACGATATCACTATGCGCAGGTTTTTCCACCTTGTTGGTGCATTTACAAATGTGCCAAATAAGAGACATAAAATTGAACTGCAGCTCTTTATAGGTGCTTATTTTTCATGAAGTCAAGTGACTGTTGTTCAGTATAGTGATAAAAGTGTAATTACTGTAGGTCCACTGTACATTCAGATGTTTTGAGCAAAAATATTTGTAAAACTAAGTTCCGCTTTTACATTTCCTGCTGATTTACATTCTTTACTCCTGAATTTGACTTAAATGAATTGACTCAACCTCTCAATGGAAAATGCCAAGTTTTAGGGGTTTAGAGATGTTATTGTGCAAAAAAGAGGTCCATCTTTAAAGGTATACTTTCATTTGCATCACAAATGTGTAAATTATAAAGCTAGGGAATAAAAAAAAAAATCGATCAAATTTACCATCTGGGTTTTGTAGATGCTCCTGCAGCTCTTGTAGTTTCTCCTCAGCATCAGGAAGGTCCATCTTATTCACCACCAGCAAAGCAGGCTTCGACACAAGCTCCTCTTTGTACAACTCCAGCTCCTTAAGGCAATGGGGAGAGAGGAGGAGGAGGGTGAAAAAGATGGAGGAGGTAAATAAATGGTACACATGAGGCAGATAAGTGAGGATTCAAGTCAGTGAGAAGAATGATAATAGAAACACAAGTTCAGTTGTAGAATCAGTCTCACCTTGGTGAGAAGCTGCACAGTTTCAAAGGCTGATCTGAATGGTGTTTTACTAGCCAGCTGGAAACCACATACATCGACCTGCAGCCAGACAAAACACAATCAAACAAGACTCCATGCTCGTCATCAACACAATGCAATTTTTTTGCTAGATTAACCACATTCAAACTCATTATATAGAGGTGCCAGCTCATGTGCTTTTTGTCTCTACTCACCACAAACAGCAGCTGCCTGGTCCTCTCCACATGCTTTAGGAACTTGTGGCCCATGCCTTTGTTTATGTGAGCTCCCTCAATCAGGCCTGGGAGGTCAGCGACAGAGATCTACTAAGAAAAATCTAATTATATGAAGGAGAGCAACCACTTTAATGGAGAGTTAAATTACAAAATATAAAGCACTAAAAAGCATTTCCCATACCTGTTTGTAATCTTTATACATCAGTTTACCAATCTCCGGCTTCAAAGTTGTGACTGTAAAATAATGAAGATTTTAAAAATGGCACAAACACAACAAACACAGTAAACACTTGTGCCTATCATTATGTACATACAAGAGTAGCTGGCAATCTGAGGTGTGGCGTTAGACATGGCTGTCAGGAGAGAGGACTTCCCTGCATTTGGGAACCTGAAAATAAGAATTTCAAAGAAACTTAGAGCCAATTTGAGCCTCAGCTGAAACAAACCAATATGTTCATGTGTGTTTCTGCTCTCACCCAACAAGGCCCACGTCAGCGATAAGTTTGAGATCCAGCCGGATGTGTTTGGCCTGGCCCTTACTGGGCTCAAACCCAGAGTAGAAGGAGCCTCCGGGTCCTCCTTTCGCCACAATCAGACGATCACCTTCAGCGTTCAGCTCCCCTTGGTGGGAAAATGGGGACAAAAAAGAAAAAACACAACCATTAATAAGGCAAGATCTTTAGTGTTTGTTTGGCCTTTCTCTCCCCTGATCATTCCCTCTTCATGTTTTCTGACACAAATGCTGTACTTCACCTCCTAATCAAAAACTTTCTTGTGCATTATTAGTTTTTATGTCAAATTTAGCATCTCTCTTCAAAAGGATTTTACAAGTGCTTGACCAACAGTAGGTGGTGTGTCATATTTTATATTACCAAGTATTCTGCCATCATCAGTGGTGACAGTGATGCCAACAGGAGCAAAGATCTTTTTGTCCTCGCCCTTTTCTCCTTTCAGTGCTCGGACACTGTTGATAAATTAAATTCACACGCACAATAAATACACAAAACAGCTCTGACTGCAAGGTCTTCGCATCTATTACTCAACATGTCTGACAAATATAAATCAAATCTTTATCAACTTAACTTCTGACTTGGCACTTAAAAGAAAACTCAATGTTGGATTTAGAGAAACTGACCTGCTGTTTGCTCCTGCTCCACCTACAAAACGTTTCTGTGGGTACTTGTCCTTGATCTTCTTCAAGGTCAGGTTCTTTGTCGCCACCACCCAAACGTCTCCCCCATTCCCTCCCTGTCCCCCAAGACGGGGTAAACCCATGCCGCCGCTGCCTCCACGTACATATAGACGGAGATTGTCCACAAAGTTTCCAAACTGCAAAGAGGCAGAAAAGAGACTGATGAGATTCACAAATGTATCCAAGTACCTTTAAGGACAACAGCACTAATAATTAACAGATAAGTCAAGTATGGGGCAGAGACAAATTTTTTTTTTTTTTTTTTTTTACAAACATTTATTGACATGTGACAGTAAAAGATATATTATTTTATATTATATTTTTGACAAGAGCACCTTTGGAGTTAACTCATGAGCTAGTGTTGCTTGCCTAGGTTTAATACCAACATTAAATTTAATGCAGAAATGGTATTCAACCTGGGTAAGCCACACTAGCTCTGCTGTGGAAGGCATGAGTTAGCTCCAAAGGCGCTCCAACAACAGGTGGAAGGTCATATTGACATGGACTGTGACTTATTTGACTTATTTGACTTGCTTATATTGCTTTGATGGCCATATGTGATCTATTCACCTCACTGTCTTTACACCAAGACTACAAATAAATAAGTCTTGAATTTGATTATATATTATTCCCATTATGTCAAAGAAACTACAAACATGTGACAGAACTATGCAGACTCAAGGTCCACTGATTACCAGAGCTGTCAATCGCTTCATTGGACTGTTTTTGTCTATTTCCAAAGCCAAGGATGAATTTTCATGCTAACATAGCAAACACTGACAATAAGAAAGAGCTTCTAATGAAAGTCTACAGCCACTGAGGCGAGCCTTAACAAACCTATCTCCATGACAACTGATGAGCACCAAGTAATGCTGTTGAAAATAGTTGTGTTCTGTCAAGCTACTGTTTACAAATTTAAAATTGAGCTTTAGTGCTAAAACATGGTCATTCAGAAACTGTTTAGTCACAGGTAACTCGCACTGTTAGAAGAATTAATGTTGATAAAAGGCTAAATATTTGCGGAGATTACAGATCGAGTTGTTGATGTTTCGAAGCTAGTTAGCCAGTTAGCTTCCCAGCCAATGTCACGATTACAGAGGTTAGTGAACCGCTGCCGTCGATTAAATTGTTTTCACGACATTAAAATCTGGTCTGGTTCACTGCTTACCTTCCGGAGGCAGAGTCTACTGAACTGAACCATCTTCAGTGGCGTTTATTGCCACTTTTTCGCGTTGTTGCCTGAGGTAGTGGGTAGCAGACATGCGTTTGTGTGCAGGACAGGAAGTGATAGTTTGTTTCTCTCAGCTCATTGGATCATGACACAGAGAGGCGGGACCATGGGCGGGACTCTGCAGGACTGCAGGTCTGACCTTAGACCTTTTTATATACAGTCTGTGCCTTAGACACAGACTGAACCGCTGCTGCTCCAGTCCAGGACAAAACATCTATTCTTATATGCTGGTGTAGATAAACTCATTTTTGTCCCCTATTTATAACAAAGAACAATACCAACAGAAGAGATCGTAGGCCCTGTAAATAAAATGTAAATAAAACAACAAATAACTGAACATTTACTCAGGTTAAGTACTGTAGGTGTGTGTATTTTACTTAAGATTTCCATTTTTTGCTACTTTATACTTTTACTCCACTACATTTAATTGACAGCTTGAGTCACTAGTTACTTTACAAATTCAGACTAATAACATAAAATGTAGTCAACAAATAAAATATGATGTATTATTAGAGATTTAACTACCCAGCAGTATAGTACATTTTTAAAATTACCCCACCTTTACCAGCTGTATTGTTTGTTTCTAGAGCCTGACCCATAAATCAGAGGCCCGATATAATTGGCCTACAATGGCTTATGACAGATACAGTATAGCTGCATGAACATTATATGTCTGTGGATAATAGACATATAATGTCTATTATTGTACATAAATGCAAAAAACATATTTACAGTCATTTAAAAACTGTAGTTTGTCAACAAGAAACACTGACAGATGTAAGTTTTAATAATTTTTTCCACACACATCCTGGTCTCAACCTGTAGGCCTAGATGCAAAATACACACACACACACACACATACACAGTGGATTTTGAGGCCATACTGGTTCTTCAGTAAAATTAATACAATTTACTTTTTACAATTTACTTTAAAGCCTTCCATTTAGCATTTATAATCAGCACATGGACACTTAATAAATGGTTTATTAGCAACTATGATGTTATTGTACACAGCTGTAAGTGTTTATTAATGAAAAATATTTATTTACCACCACTTAGTTGTTAACAAATACACACGTACAACCACATGTGTACTGCTTATAAATGCTGAATAGAGGGATTTGAAGTTAAGTTTTATCCTAATGGGATAAAGTAGACAATTCAAGACGGCACTAAATATCAATATCAAAATTTTTTAATATTTTTATTTATATATTTATTTATATATGTGGAATAGCCTATCTAAGTTGCTCCAGCAGAGTTTTATTAGACTGAATAAGAGCAGAGACAGGACTGGGTTGTCCTGAGCACAGTCGGTGAGTTAACGGCAGCAGAGAGTCGGCGGTGCTGGGAGGATGCTGAGAGATGCTCCGATCTTCCGGCTCTCTCCCCCTGTGAACGCGTTCACGCCTGCCGGTGCAGAGTGAGATGCGCATGTGACGACAAAAGCAAACGCAGGACCCGGTTTCTCTCTCTCTCTCTCTCTCTCTCTCTCTCTCTCTCTCTCTCTCTCTCTCTCTCTCTCTCTCTCACACACACACACACACACACACGCACACTGCCATCAAGACACAGAGAAGATTTAACCCTCAGACGACATTTACAGGCTGATCAGACCTGAATATACCAGGTCTGCGCGGATTTAACTGCACGGAGGTAAGTGAGTGAGTCAGTGAGTGTGTGTGTGTGTGTGTGTGTGTGTGTGTGTGATGACAAGAGAGAGAGGCTGGCTTATTATCTCATGCAAGACCTGGACAGTTGCATCGGTCCTCCCACCGGTGTCTGCCTATTTATACGGTTAGAGATGCAGCCGTGGGTCGTGATAACAGGACGCGACAGAGGGATAGAGAGATAAACCACAGCGCGGTAAGAGACCCTGTGCTCGGTGCGGAGTGTTGCGGATGCCCGTGAGTGTGTGTTTGACCTAAATTATGCAATGATGGTGACATAGCCGCCGTCGCATGTGCTCCTTGTGCCTTCTTGGACGCAGGCTGCAAGGACAGTTGCTCGGAGTCGGGAGTGTAGTGGGAGGTTTGAGCCTGTGTGGCTCCATGAGGATGATGTGTATGTTGGTGTAACTCACTGCTACATCACTCAGCTCCTTCGTGTTGCCTGTGCTGCAGCAACATCCGCGCATGCAACCAATATGGACTGAGCTGGTTTGAAGTTCATTTCGTAACTGACCTGCAGGCTGCACAAGTTGCAAAGGTGTGGCTGTAGTAGTTGCAACCTGTCAAACAGAGATTAATAATGATAGAAAATGATTAGAAAACCCAAACTTGAAACGCATTTATATTATCAAGCATTGCTTCCAAATGAATTATACAGAGGCTGGTGGATTAAAGTGTACATAGTGTTATTTCACTGAACACAATGAATATAAAAAAAAAAGCCATATTTAGCCCACAATAGTCAGTGCACCATGTTCTAGACAAGTATGATCCACACATGCTGAAAATAAACCGAACACATTAGTGCATGAAAGGGTAGAAGACAGTAGCTATAATCTACCACAAATGAAGTTTAAAACTAGACCTGGGTTTTGGCATTTCTGTTATTATCTCATGGCTGTGGATTTAATTGTGTTTTACTCTCAATGTTTGGAAGATCTGTAGAGTAACTTTACGTCTGCTTTTAAAGAAATTGTGTTAAATCTGAAAGATACACAATAAAGCACACACATTTATCCACATTGTCTACTCTTGTATTTGCCACCATCATCTCACAAATATAAAACTGTGTTGTTAAACAAGTGTAGATGCCACATGATGCATTAAATGTTGTGCTCAATAATAATTCTACTCAGGCTAAAAGCTAAGAGCTGGAGGACTAAGTTTACATGTTCAGCACCATCTTTAAGTTGAGATAGTTTCATCATTGCTAAAGTTAAGAATGCTTAAGTCACTGACCTACAGTAGGCCTACATACTGCTGTTCTATCAACCATTAACTTTGTTAATTTGTAATGTTATTTATTTTATTGATAGAAAAGGTTGAAAAACACAAGACTAAAATCTTTGAGTAAATTCTTGTGAATTTGATGGAATCTCCTGAAATCCACCTACAGCAAGAGGCTCAATTTGGTGTTTAAGTTCTTGTAAAAATCAATTTTTAGGACCGTAAACACTGTGTGGTTTGTTAAATTGAGCAGTGGCATGGAAACACCAGTATCAACCTGCCAACTGGGGGCATGACATTCTCCAAACAGGGCAGGCAATGTGTGGAATCCCAGTGCTTTCATTAAAAAGGGTAAACAAGCCGATGACCAAAGACAACTGGTTGGCTTACAGACACAGGTCAGACAGGGGGAGGGAGGGAGCGAGGGGTGTAAGAGAAATGAGGCAGACTGTACTGGCAGCAGGGCGACATGGGAGTTTTAAGGGAAGTGAGCCAGAGTTTTGGGATACAAGACAAAAGCATTGTAGGCCATGTTTTGGTTAGTATGAAACTGGGGCAAGTGGGCACTGCTTGCTGTGGACAGTGGGTGATGTTTTGGCGGGAGTGTGTGTGTATGTGTCTGTTGGTGGTGGGTATGAAGGGGGAGGAGGAGCTCTGATGGTTTGGTCTGTCAGCATGCCAGGACCACATTCTCATCCTGCTGCCGTTGAAAGGGGTGGTAAAGACATAAACAGGCCCAGTGGGATTAGGGCCCACTCGGAGAAGTGATCAGGGGGGATTTGCTGCCCGGCGGGCACACAATGGCACTGTCGCGTAACACACAAACACACACTACACATGCTCACCGGCAACGTTTCACAACAGACCCAAGCCTACATAAATCTGATTAGAACTCCCTTTTGTTTGGGAAGCGGTACCAGGGTTAACAGAGGCTAGTCTCGCCGCAGGCCATGTTTGATAGGACAAGGGGTGTGTGAATGTTGGCGGGACGGCAAAGAGAAAAGCTGGGGGTATGTTGTGTTGTGACGGGTGTTTCCACGTGTGTGAAGCCCCAGACAGACAGGGAGGGTCATGGCTGTGTGTGGAAGCACAATAACAGGATGAATAAAGGTTTTTTTCCCCCCTCAATGCCTGTGTTTCTGAGTCAGCTGATGATGGTGGATGGAGACAAGATCTAAGCTAACATGAGACAACAACAACACTGGCAGACATAAAGACAGCAAGTTTTGTTTTCTCCTCAGTGCTGGCTCTGGCCCAGGCTGTAGCCATGCCTCTTCTGGAAGAGACCACTGTTCCACAAGACCACCCATCTACTGTTCCTGTAGTCATCATAGGTAAACTTATTGCTGTTAACCCCCTGAGCTTTAATGGTTGCACACCGTTACTTGACCCTTGGTCTACATTTTAAAATCTTTCTTGCTCTATCTTGTATCACAGAATGCTGTGTTCCCCGTTGTGATGGTAATCCACCATTTCCCAAACATTGGGTCTGTTTTCAGGCAACGGGCCATCAGGCATCTGTCTTTCCTACCTGCTGAGTGGATACAAGCCCTACCTAGATACGGCAACTGTCCACCCCAACCCAATACTGTACAGGAAACTGCAGGAGACCAAGCACCTACCTATCACTGAACAGGTAAAAACATCTAAAACTGCTTGAATGTGTACACATGACCACACAGTTACTCAGGTATATCATAAAAGGGATACTTTCCTACAGGATCTTGAATATTTGAGTGAAGGTCTTGAGGGGAGGTCAAGGAATCCAGTGGCTGTGCTTTTTGACACACTGCTGCACCCCAATGCTGACTTTGGCTACGAGTTCCCTCCTGTCCTTCAGTGGAGGAGGGACAAGCAACAACACATCCCACATCTGGTGCTGGGGAGGGCTACACCTGGAGGTGCTTGGCATGTAAGCTACAAGGTTTAGCCTTCCACACCGTTGTAACTATCCATATTTTCTGTAAATCTGTTTGTTTTTCTTCATTTTTTGACAAGACATTTTCTTCTACCAATCCTTTTCCTTTTCAGGCAATGGAAGGCTCCATGCTGACTATTAGTCTTGGCATCTGGATGGAACTTCCTGGCATCAACTACAGAGACTTGGCCAATGGGAAACGCAGGTAAAGACATCGAACAAGGTTGATGGCAAAGACATGGCTTTAATTCTGTGCTACCATATTCCTCATCATCTCTCTTCTCTCTCTAGGGATGTAACAAGTGACAGAGCTACCCCAGAGGAGATCTCATCCTATTACCGTAACTATGTGAAGCTAAAGGGCCTCCAAAAGAATTTCGTTGACAACACTTACGTGACCTCCGTCCAGAAACTTTGTCGGGGGCATGAGAGGGAAGGTCTGGAAAATGGGCATACTGATCAAGGAGACGTAAGGGTGGGAGATAGTGGGAATGAGGGCTTTGAGGGAAATGGAGTTGAGTGTGTAAACAGTGGAGGGGGGGGGGCTCTCTGGGAAGTAAGGGGATACCAACAGGTGCAGAATGATACTCACGTGCCCTTCTCTCTGTTTGCTGAGAATGTAGTTTTGGCCACTGGTGCATCTGATTCACCAATTCGATTAGGTGTAGAGGGGGAGGACCTACCATTTGTATTCCACAGTATCTCAGACCTTGGCTTGGCTGTAAGCCGGAGAAAGCTGGATATGAACTCTGATCCGGTTTTAATTGTAGGCGCTGGTTTAAGTGCTGCAGATGCAGTTCTGTGTGCTTGCAACAGCAACATTAGAGTGCTGCATGTCTTTCGTAAGAGCGTAGACGACCCAGATCTCATCTTCAAACAGCTGCCCAAGACCCTGTACCCAGAGTACCACAAAGTTTACAACATGATGTGCTCTCACTCCTACACAAATGTGGCTCCCTCCTCTGCTCCTAACAGATCCCAGGCAGTTAGCATTGCCTCATCAGTATGTGCCAAGATGTGCCCAAAGCCTCAACTTGCCTCAGGTAACATGGCGGGTAATGCCAATGTCAGCCTGTTTCCTGACTACACCAGTTTCCCAGAACACTGTGTGGTGTCCTTCCAGTCTGACATGAAGTGTTTGCTGCAGGGCAAAAACTCCCTCAAGGCATTCAAGATCTCCATGGTCCTGGTGCTTATTGGGACCAACCCGAACTTATTCTTCTTGAAGGGGCAGGGCCAGTACCTTGGTCAGGATCCAACAAAACCCATCTCGTGCAAGCAGAATCCCATTGACATCCACCCCTACACTTTTGAGTGTACCAAGGAGCCAGGTCTGTTTGCCATGGGCCCACTGGTGGGAGACAACTTTGTTCGCTTTTTGAAGGGTGGCGCTTTAGGCATTGCCTCCTGTCTGCTAAAGAGACTCAAGAAGAAAGGGACGCTCATCAGCAATGGAGGGAATGACTTCATTTGAAAACAAGGTGGAAAAAAGAGCAGCGCACGTTGGTTGTAGGGCACACATTTTAAGAGTTTTTACCAACGGATATAAAGGGGTGTGGCGATTTTAATATGTTTTAACCATTAATGCAGTGTTTTCTCATCAAAGCTTAGGCATTTATACAACTTTTTGAGACCAAAAAAGACAGTGGATGTAGACTAATTAGTTTCTAAAGAAACAAAGACAGCTTTTAAGAGTCTTGTCTGACTTCTTAAGAAGTCCCCAGAAGTCTAAGCTACTGTGTGCCAATGTTTTCTAGTAAATCTGTAACCTCATAACTGAATGGGACCTTATTTTCATCAGGGTTATTTATTCGTTCACCATGTGTCTTTCAATCCATTTACTAACTAATTTTACTTGCTGTCGTATCACAATTTAACTCAATTATTTCTAAATTTTAGGAGACAGAATACTAAAAAGTAGAGGTGACAACCATAATTCTTCAAGCAACATACAGTGTATCTTAAGTTATATCAGTCATGGGCCGTTGCAGAGCAATCTGTGGTCCTGCTTACAAACTTACAATGATCTGAACCCTATGCTACCTAACCATGAGTGGTGACTGTTTGCAATATGAGATGCACACCAGATTTATTCCAGAAGGTGTGAACTGAAAAGTCCATGTCTACGCAATGGTTTAAAGTTCCTGGTTATTCTGAGCCTACCATGTTGTTTGGGTTTTTTTCTTCATTTTTTTAACTTACAAGATTCTTCTTTTAGTTGCTATTGTAGTTAGTCGGAGCCATATACCTAAAAAAAAGTTAGAAAAGTCTAATAAATCCTTTTGCTTTGATTACACTCCTACTGAAAGGCTTTCTATGCAAATAATTTCACTTGCAGATCTGAATGTATTCTTGGGCACCCATTGCTTATTTTACTCTAGACAGCAAGCAAGGATTAAGTTGCTCTCACAAAAGTCATAGTCATCAAAGGGTCATTCTGGTGTTTTACATTTCTCTTCCATATTTATCTCCATATGAAAATCCACTTTGCATTTGTTTAGATTTGCATTCAGAACAATAGCAAATTTCACAGCACAAGAGGCTACTAATCCACAGTAATAATTTGATATTTTTTTCTTACGGATTTGATTTTTCAGAAAAACTATGAATAACTCTGCCATTTGGAAGACAATTTTCCATTCTGATAAATAAAAATATCTCACCAAATTAACCCATGCTTTAATCTTTGACCTGAAGGTTGCAGTTGTGATAACTGAGAGCTGTTTAACGTGATTTGTAGAAAATTGGATAAAACAAGAAACACCAGCATGGTCCTTTAACTTTAGCCTTTGAAGATATTTACCAATTACATTATGAGGAGAATATAGTGAAAAAGTCAAACGATTCTTGCCGTCATTATTTATTTATCTTGAAATCCATAATCACAACACTTATTGCAAATTTTCTTGTTACTTTGAATCCATATAGATACACAGAGAGAAGGGGCTTTAAAAAAAAGATAGAACAGGAAAAGCAGATTTGCAAAATAGCAATTTTTACAATCATACCATCCAAACAGTTTATTGTTTTATTTTTAGCAAACCAAATCTTAGCATCCACTTTTTATTTTCGTAATTACATTAGACTATTTTTAACATATTCTGGCTGTCCCTGTGAAGACTAACCATCTAAATTCCATCTTGAACCTATTCTTATGGCCCGTGTGCAAAACTGGATTCATATATCAGTATTTATTACTGATATATGAATCACAGTTTTTTCTTAATAATGTGAAACATTACACATAACTTTGTTTATATTACACAACAAAGCAATTTCCATGTCAGATTTCTCCCAAAACTGTCTCTGAGAGACACCAACAAGGTGTCAGTTCAAGTTCACAGGTAATTTTCCAATTCACGCTGACTTGTAGAACTATCTTTTTCATATCACCTGAATCTGTGTGTATCTATAAATTCTTTGACACAGCTTCATTGTAAACAATGACTACTGTTTTGTTAAGTGCCAAATAACAGTTTAGAGAGGTTAAGAGCAGTGACAGTAGCAATATATTTTACATTTCTGCTACATATTGCTTCCTTTCAGTCATTTAAACACCGTCTGCAAGAGTGTGTTGCCATATGAATCGTTTTGTTTTTTTTCGTGTGCCGCTCACGCACAAGTTTGTTTACTGTGATGTGACACTTTGATCGTTGTGTAGGGAAATTCTTCTTTTGCCCCCTTCATACAATACACTAGACAGAGTCAGTGTTGGTGGTGAAACATTACTAAATAATGTAAGTAGTCTCATTGCTTTTTCCACTAACAAAGTACTTCAACATATTACTGCAAGTTTTGGTTATCATGTTCATAACAGTTAAGGAAATGGAAATTGTTACTTGTGTTAAATATTGATTTTCAGCTGAATTATTCCTTGATGCTTTTTTCACTGACTTTTGAATATTGTTTTGATATAAATATAAAATATATGCATGAGGCATGAAGGACTGCCTAGCAGCAGCTGCTTTGAGCAGAAGAAAGAAAAGTGCTACAAGGTTTTAGCCAGAACACTAAAAACAGGACTGCAGAGGAGACTGGGCAACTTAAAAGTGGTGTGAACTCTTATTATTTTAAATTTACTATACACTGTCCACTGTCCACTACTGTCAACTCAGAGAGAAAATCTGGTTGCTTAATAAAGACAGGTTTTGACAGGTTTATTTGGTGCCCATCCATGTACTTTAACTTTTAATATGGACATATTGATTTTAGAAAGCAACTTGCAAGTATGTAGTTAAGTAGTAAGCAAAATAATCCTGTTGAAATTTAATGGAATCAACTGTGTTTAAGGCCAGTCTCCTAACTTTTTGCCACTCTGCTGCTGATGAAAGGAACAGACTTTTATTACTGCACAATTTATGCTTAATGCTGATTTAACTCTCAACTGTACATGGCACTTGTTGTGAATATGAAGGGGCATTTGGATTTCATCTACACAGAAAGGCCAACAGAAGTTTGGCATGACGACTACTTATCTGAAAAGTATTGGATCTGTAAAAGTGCCTAAAGGGTTGGCGATTGGAGATCGTTTAAGAAACTGTAACTCTTGAATCCATCTCAAGTTTCTAGTTCAGCTAAAACCAGGGAACACATTTGGTCTTAACTTCAAAACGAAGGAAAAGCTGCTTTCAGCATGTAGAGCTTTAATGCTCTCTTATTCAATTGAAGAGTTTTTAATGTTTTGTATGCCGTATTTTTTATTATTGACAAATAAAAACTGAGAAAAATCTCTGAACATGAGACTGTTTTGTTACATTTCTTGCTGTCAGTGACTTAATTAGTTGAAAGTATAGGGACACATAGATAGAACAGGAAGAATAGAAAACTAAAACTAAACATTTCTGATTATTTCAGCAGATATGAAGCATTAACTTCACGTTGTATCTATCAACATTATAGTTAAAATGCAGATAACAGGAGTTGTATTTGAAGTTGATTCTGGATTCCTTTTCTTATGGTGTTGATGGAGTTTGACAGTCTCTGAAATGAATACCCACTGCAGGACTTCAAGATGAAGGCATTTCATCTTCTCTTGGTAAGTTTGGTGGGGTTGTACCTAAACACACACACACATACACACACACAAACACACACACACACACACACACAAACGAGTTTATCTCATAAGTTTGTGCACGTTAGGATGGGCTTTTAACATTCTTCATGGATCATTCCTCAATGCCCTTAGAGGCATTTTGAACAAACAATAAAAACAGCCCAAATTAAGCGCTATAAAACATGGACAGTGTTTGAACAGCTCAAAGCAAACAGGCTTCCTATAAACCACGTCTGGAAACTTCGTTTAGACCTACCAAAAAAATACCGGATTGTTTTCTTAGCGGCAGAGTCTGTTCCCCGGCTACGCATGACTGACTGAGCATGAGTCAGTGATCAAACAGCTCAGCCTCAACACACACACACACAAAATCAATCTCAGACCGTCTCTTTTCTGCTTAGTCAAAGAAAACAAAGCAGCGGCAGCAGCGGTGGCAGCTTACATCACCTGTTACCCTGGCAACCACTGTGACGGAAGAATTACTACGTCCTGATTGGTTAAAATGAAGCTACAGAGGCCCCATGTCCATAATTCTCTGTTAATTATGTTGTCTGCACCTGATTCTAATGACCGAGGTTGGAAAGACTCTGTCGAATCTCTATTTTGACTGTGATACAGACTCAGGGAGGGACCGAGCAAGTCTACAACAAAGACACAGTGTAAATTAAAGGTGTTATTTACTTTACTTTTAATATGAATACATTCAACGGTTAACAGGGGAAAGTACTGTAGCTCTTTAGATCTTAGGTCTAAATCACAGTGGGAGCTACCAACTAAGAGACAGAATGAGGAACATTTATTTACCTTTAAACTACCTATAGTTTACACGTAAGTCATGCCAGGGTCCTCTCTTTTTCAGAACACCGCCAAAAAAATGTGACCGATCCTTCACAATTTATAAAACTTACAATGTTTTTTAGGGAAGCCGTGAGGGGGATAGCAAAGTTATCTCACATCTTCTGACAGAAAATGACAATGTCTTTCTCACCTGAAGAGGTCATCTCCTACAGTCTCGTCCCGTCTGCTCTGTCGCTCCTCCTGAAGCAAACACAAGCTCAAATGGTAAACGGAGAGCTCGGACAGATCACAGACAGATAAGACAGACAGAACATGACAATAATTACCTCAGCTGCATCTTTCAGCCATTCATCCAGATCAGAGTTCTTGCCTCTGTTGTGAACCAGCAGATCAGACCCTCCAATGACGTGGGGTGAGCCCTCTGCACCTGGCACTTGGTTCTGTAAATAGGCACACAGGGAAATTCAAACAAAAAAGACAATTATCCAGTACGATCCTGTAGGTGGAGCAAATTTTGTTGTGATTTCGTTTTGGTGCTTTGTGGTGAGGCTGAAGGTTGACTTTGGACATAATGCGTGTGTTGGAGATGATGCTTCTTATCTGGCTGTCAGCATGCTGAGCATCTCATTAACTCACAAAAAAATGTACATGTGTCTCACACATAATGGGTTAAAATCATGCTTTAATCATCCACTTGACTGCCTGGAATTGGATGTTCTACACCCTACCCATGGATGAGGGCACATTTTGGCCTTTTTAAAATTGATGTAATTAAATTTTTAGCACTCAAAAGATGAGCTGTATAATTAGTGGAGGTCAAGATATTTAGACTATACTGTATCTGTTGGCATAAATACAGCTACAAATATTGCATAGTTTACAGTGAGTGCTAATTTCAGCTGAGAATTGTCTAAGTTGCATTGTAATCTGACCTTGCGGAAACATTTGTAGTTCTTTGCGAAGCCGTTTCCTAGCACCTGCTTTGGTTTGGTTTTGGGAGGTGCAGTCACAGTGAGAGATCGAAATTCCACTAACACCAGGTTTTTAGGAAGGTCTTCATCAATCTTGAACTCCTGCAAAACAGCACATCAGTAATTGAATTCTTGTCAGGTGGACAGTTAATATTATTTGTAGAACAGATACATTTTGTAGAATATCAAAAACAAACACCATGAAAGTGATCTAAACAACAATAACACGGTGTTCAGGCAGATTGGTTTACACCACATTTTGCTTACATTATTCCTGATCCAACTATAGCACCCATCCACTTTACACTATACAGAAGCTGACTGATACTGGATTCTTGAGGCCAAGACCTATATGAATCAGCATCACATCAGCTTATATTTGTTTTAACATAAATGTATAAAATAAACAAACATTTTAGATAACGACCTCTTGATTTGGCTAAAAGAAAAAGACATGTCACAAAGTACACAAAGTATTGAGTGAGACATTTTACAGTTTAAATATTAACTTGTCAGCTCAGTAATGTTTTTAAATGACCTCAAATATATCTTTGACAATTCTATACCGTCATTTCTCATGACCTGGCCTTATATCTGCATTGTGTCTGCTTAGGCCCAACTGACTTGTTCAGGCAGCTTCATCTGAATCCCACAGTCCGCTCCAACCATCATCACTGTTAATCTAGTTAGAATGGTCTCTTAAGCACTGGACAGACAGGAGACATCAAAGAAAATGCAAACAATTAAATTGTTCTTGAATACCAGTAAACTCTGAAATTTGAGTTGATGCCTAGAGATAAAACCAATGACAAGCTGGAGCTGCCAATTAACAAGTGTCTTTATTCACCTTAATTCACTCAGCGCTTCCTTTCTGTCCAGAGCTTTCAGGTTCATAAAAAACTGAGATGGCCCATGTTCACAAATATATAAAACTAGAAAATACAGCATGTAGATATAGATAGAAGCTTATTCAACGGGAGGAAAAGAAATAAAAAGTGCCACAGTTACAGCTTTTTCACAGGACTTACTTGGACCTCCTGTTTGATCAGAGCTGGTTTCAGAGGGGTTTTAGCCTCTTCTTTAGGCTCGCAAATATCTCCTTTGAGTAGCTCTAAGTCCTAAAGTGAAACAAAATTGGATATAAAACCACAAAGTGAAGCAGACGATGAAAAAAAGAGTAAATGTTCTTTCCTCACCTCAATGAAAGAGGCCTCGTCATCTTCAAAAGGCAGTATGTTTTTACTTTTGCTGGCAGATGACATATGCAGAGGTTTGCTGGACTCATGATTAGTTGTCCTGTATTCTGAAGGATCAACCGGCTCTGTCTTGATGGAGATAATATGCTGTTCAGATTTTTGGTTGTGGTTCTTATGGGAACCTGACCCTTTTTCCCAACCCATCAGTGGCTGTTGGTTGGTTTCACTGTCTTCTACATGGAAGCGTTGCCTCTTGCTTGAAGACAAAGCCTCCGCTGTATTTAAACCTTGTTTCTGTTTAGTTGAACTTTGCCCTGTTAACTGTGCTTGCTGGCCTTGATTGCCCAAGGGTTGCTCATCAAAGAAATCCATATCTTCAGACATTATAGACTCTAGTTCCTCCAACTTTATCTCTTCTTCCATCTCCTTCCTCTTTCTACTCTGTGGCTTCTCCTGGGCAGTGTGGGAGACCCGGTCTGACCTTCCTGTGAATAGATCTATTCCTGACCCCACTGGAGTCTGGGATGTGGCTGAAGGGAGTCTGTCAGAACGTGAGTATGTTTCTTTGGACGTGACTGAGGTGGTCGGCGCCTTGATACTGCTGATGGATGATGCCAGTACAGGCCGCTTTGGCTCTGACATAACAGTGGAGAAATCATCATCCAAAGGCCTTGAAGAAAAGATGAAACAAAGAAATGTATAAGAAGTGACTTTCAGCCAGTGCAAGACGGTTTCTCCCAAAACATGTTACAGCTGATACATCTTCATGTCATTCTTCATTTCACTGATATGAAAATTGATTTCCTGAAACTTGAACATTAGATGATCCATTAAATGAAACATTAGCCATCCATCCACCCATCCATCCATTTTCTAAACTGTTCAGAGTTGCAGGGAGTACACATAATGGCTGCTTTTATTGCAGTCAGTCAAGGGTATGCTTACTGTCATTGAGTCAGCAGTTTTGCATTAACTGAACATTAATGGAAGTCATCACTGCAAAACATACAAAACACTGGTTTTGTCGTCTAATTGCCGTAGGAGCCGATGTTTACCTTTTCTTGTTGACTGGCTGGAAGAAACTGGTCAGCGTTGATTGTTTCTGTGGGGAAGTTTGTGCAGGGATTCTTGGTTTCTGAGGAGACTGCCTCTGAAAGAATGTCTTCATGCCACCATTGGTCCTAAAAGGGGATGGCTGGGACCTAATGCCACTACTCGCCTCACCTGAAACTGCAAAAACAATTTCTTACAGCATTAGAGACATGCAGCTCTTGTAATGAGTGAATTCAAGGGGTAGTTTGACACTTTGGGAGATTCGCTTATTTGCTTTCTTGCTGAGAGGTAGATGAGAAGGTTGACACCAATGCACAATGTTATGAACTCTTTGGAATAATATATGTAAAATTTACTATAGGCAAAAAACATGGTTGAAAAATTGAGGAGGAGGTCTAGAAACTATCTGTTGTTCATCATGACAATAATTAACAGTAACAACACAGATTTTTAATTGAAAAAGAAAGTAGAACACTAGCATCGGCCTGGTATCGATGTCTCTTATGATTTACAGTATCAGAATCAGTATGGGGAGAAAAAAGACACATCAGTGCATCTCTAATTCATTCTTGCAGCTACCTGTCAGTTTGGATTCAGGCTTCTTTCTCAGTGACTCTGTGCTGTCAACAGCGTTGAACGATGAGTTCATTGTATCAGCCACAATGCACTGAGCAGACCCCCTCTCAGCTATGACTTTGGATCCCTGATGCTGACTGGTGTTCTCCTTTTGCTTCTTCTCAGGAGTTTCTCCTACTGCTGTCAGCCCTGTCACCTCACATCGCTCTGGCCTGGCAAACACATAAAATTACACAGATCAAACAGGCTTTTCTGAAATGGACAGAAGAATGCAAAGTTTGGACAACGTTATCACGAGACTGATGTGTGTGTGAGTGTGTTGCCACCTTTCAGATGCCTCTGTGTTCGCTGCGTATACTGTGATGTTTTGAGATGCTGCAGGTAACACAGTCTCATCCACTGTCACGTTCTGTGACAGTGAAGCACTTGGGATTCTGGGTTTCACTTTTGGTACTGACTCTAGAACACAAAGGTAGAAACAAATCAAAGAAAAATGTTAACACAAGAGCAAAAATAAGAATACAGGAATCCATCAGTGCTTTCCTGTCTGGTTGCCCACCTGGGTCTGACATTTGACTGGATGGATTGCAGTATTTGTCACAAGAAGCGTAGATGGCAGCCAAACCAATCTCAGACTCAGTGATGACTCGAAGGCCTTTTCTGAGTCAGTGGAAAAAGGAGAAATGCCAGAGAGAGAGAGTTTAAAAGTGTTCCCAAGTCACTCACTGACCTCGACAAGAAAATGACCAAAACACACTTCTGAGTAATTTTGTGCAAACCTTTGAACAATGTTCTTCACAGAGTTTGCCCACTCTGTGGTAGAGGAAGTCAGCTGAGCTTGGGAGCTGCCTGTTGTAACATCAACCACACAGCTCCGTGGAGACTTCAGTAGGTCCTGGGGCAGAGAGCCCTCCTCCAACAGCTGGCTCTTGCCTCTTCCTAAACTCACTGCTGCACTCAGACGCTTCAGCTGCAAATACCACAGAAGAGCAGTAATGTTAATTTGCTTGTAGGATTAGAGGGACAGAGAGACAATGACAATGAATTTCTTATAGTTTCCTTCATTTAGTTTTGTGCTTGTTGAAGCTGAATGTCTCTTCCACTGTTGGGCTAACTGAAGGCCCAAGACTTCCAGTGATCCATAAATATTTTAGTTATTATAAAAGCTTTTGTTCCAGAGGATATACTGTAGTGTTGTTGTGCTAATGTACACTGGATGAGTGTGTGGAAGTCATTTTACATAAGAAATGTTTTCAAATGTCCATAAAACATCAGGCTTCACTTTATACTGTTGTGTCAATAAGGCCAAGCAAGACAGTACATATACAGTCTGCTGTCCCTGATGAGGTTTCATTATCCACACATGGCCTCTGGTGCACCTGTCCTCATCTGGAGGTTCAGGTTTGCATCCATGTGTGATTCATAGCTGTGATATTCTTCAGTGGCAAGCATGAAGTAAAGACACACCAACAAAATGCTGAAATGATTAATCAATTAATTAATCACTTCACTGAAAACAATTTAAATTTAATTGCAAAACTTAAATGAGCTTATGATTTTAGTCAAATTAAATAAAATACCCTGGATTTGTTGTTCATAGTTTCAGAAGGGCAAAGACTGTATTTACCTGCTTTACTTTATTTTGTTTTTAAATAAACATTCACTTTTTTTTTTGCTTGTTGATGAGACTATATAAATAAGCATATTAATTTAAAACCTTGAAGTCTGAAAATGTTTTTTTTTTTTTTTTTTTTTTTGTAGACAAAACAAGTCTACAAGTAATCTAGAAAATAATCAATAGTTCCTATAAGAGTGAAAATAATCATTAGTTGCAGCTCTTGTAAAAACTCTACTGGAGCAGTGACTCTCCCCAAGGATCCCCAGGCGGCCGACTGCCTGGCAACTGATATTCAGCTGATAAACATGAAGCTCATAAGATCATGTGACTTTCCATCATTTTTTATGACTTAAAAACAAGCAGGGTCATGGGCAATTATACAGCCAATAACAAGTACTCATTTCTATAACTCTCTGGTTATTTAGTGGTTTTCAGAGCACAACAACATTATTAGATTATCACAAAGGAAGAAGTAGACAAACCTGTTTGGCACTGAGGAATATGAAGGTCTTTTCAATGAAAAGCTGTTTGCGAACTGGAATGACTCCAAGGTTAACATCCTCTTTACTCAAGCTGGGCTCATCAATCTCAGGGATGAAACTTAAAAACAAAGAACGGCACAGATTAAATACTGTTTTGCTCAGTGTGGCTGATGTGTATAAATGGGGAGAGATTGTTTTGTACCTCTCAGGTTTTGGAGGTGGCAATTTTCGCTGAACAGCGTTGTTGAGCTCTGAGAAGAACTCTGGCTTCACAATGGGACAACAGCACAGCAGAGCAGAAATTGTCTAATTAGGACAACACACAAGCACATCAGCATTTATTCAGGGACAGATACATCATATGTCACATTGAGGATATAAAGTCAGGTTCTAACCTTGATGGTGACTTTAACAGAAGGCATGGCCAGGTGGGTGCAGTCCTGAGTCCATGTGTTGACCAGCTTTCCACCTAAAGCCAGCAGGGCCTGAGAGAGTGATGCCTTACCATCGTTGTCCAAACATGATGAACACACAACTGGCTTCTGATGGTCCACACTGAGGCAAGAAAAAAAAACAAAACAAAACAATGAGAGAGACACACAATGCAATATTTTTAGAATGAATTTGTGTTAAATGCATGCTGTATTGACCATTTAATGAGTTTTGAGGAAATAAATGAAGTGATGGCACCAGTCAGTGATTTCAAAAAACAGAATCATTGTTCTATGATGTAAAACACAACAGACCTGGTCTTGTTTCTGTTACATACCTGAATTTGCTCTCAAATGCCCCAAATGTTACATTGTCCCCCGGCCTCAAGTTCACCACTGTGTTCTCTGTCACACGCTGGCTGTTAACAAAAGTGCCATACTTGGAGGTGTCCTTCAAAGTCAGGGTCTAAAAGTAAAATACGTGACGAACCCATGAAATCGTTCATTCATCAAACAAACCATCCTACATCTTTCTGTTCAATTATTCATGTGCTAACGAGAAACCCTTCAGTTAAAATTAAGCCTGAGATGGAAATGTATCCCTGGCTCAGAAAATCAATTAAACCTTAAGTGTAACAACAAATGGACAGGACTGCATCAGGAAATGTGTGTATTTGGATAAACATGGCTTGTGATGATTTTAATATAAAATACATTAATGATAAAAATAATGTAAATAATAACCATTACAATCAAGAAAAAAAGTGGAGCCTGTACAGTCACATTTCCTTAAAACAACATACAACTCCATCAAAAACATTACTGCCCTTAACCTTTGAATTTTAAGATTGCATTTTCATGAAAGAGTCAGAGAACAAGAAGAACAACATGTATCAGTATTTATCTGTTTTCTGTTTGTTTGTTTTTTTACTGAAAATTGTTGTAAAAAATACACTTGTGTATGTTTACTTTGCATTATTTTATGCAACAACAGCTGCACAGTTTTAAATAACACCATAATATTTATTTTACACTTGTCAGTGACCACAGTTATTAAGTATAGTGCTTATCCACTTATGTAAGACTGGTGCAACAGCACCACCTTCTGCCATTACATAGGTAAATATTTTTCAAATGAGATCATATTACTCATGTACTTGGCACTTGGTTAATATGGACAAATTAAAATACTGATAAAACTGCAAACTATTCACACCAATATGAGACGATCTACTATTCAAACTGTACGTACTGTAACGATTACATAAACAAACTAATGGTCATCACGTGTATCTGTGATAACATAAAGTGAAAACAACATTTTTAATCAAATCTTACTTTGTGTGAGCTCTTAACTGGTATTTGTTCTTTAGCACTAATTAATACCACAGAAAATTATATCAAAACCTTTACAGCATGAGGATATGATCCCATCCAAAGACAGAAACTGGTAATATTAAATTAATCCCAACCTCAAGTTGCTGTTTGTGATGGCTGGTGATCGTTAGATAGATTTTCTACAGAATAATACTAATGGGACACTTGGCTTAAAGCCGAGACAGCAAAGGTGGCTGCATTACAATGTTGTTGGTTCTGGAGGGTTATCGGTAGTCTGTCTCCAGTCCTCTCTACACACCTCAAACTAACTAATAAAGTCACACACTATGACATTTTCAACTAAAATTCTTGCTTTGTGCCAACTTAATACTTATTGTCTCTAGACCCCAACATGTAGTCAGGTATTTAGCCATAAAACCCTGAGCATATGGCTCAACAGAGGAGAAATCATTATGCTGCTGCAGTGCTTTGAGCATTTTCTAAGAATGTTTTAAATATGCTTTTTTCTGCCATGAAAAGTTGGCACCATTTGAATCCATTGTACCAAAAATGATCATATCCTCTGTGCATACCCCTCAGCTGCACAATTTTATATAAGGATTAAACTTGGGTGTATAACAACAGGATTTTCTCATTAGAGTTGATGCTATAGATTCCAGCTAGGGAGACTTATGCTTCTATATGTTTGGAGTTACTGATTTAATAGTCCAGTGTCCTTGGAAGATCAAAATATTTCAGTTGTTTAAGCACAACACACTCTGCTGCACAACAGTCCATGTAAAGAATGAACTATATGGTAACTTTCTGGCCATATCATCCCCTCATTTGTCATCTTTCTCTCACCTGGTCAGTAGCAGTGAGGTGAGCATGAGCCCTGCTGATGGACTGGTCATTGGTAAGAAGGATGTCACAGTTCTTGCGTCCCACCACATACTCTTTACTGGTGAGAAGATAGTGGGTCTCACCTGCGGGTGACAGACGGCAGTTATCAACTGTTCAATGCAGAATTTAAAAATAACAAGCTAGGCTAGCTGGTTGGCGTGCCAACTTCAATCAAAGAAGAGATGTAATAGAGACAAGAGTTAACATTGGTGTTGCTTTCCACCGCTGGAGATAGCTCAGGGAAAGTAAAGGAATAAAGTTTGATGCTGAACTCACAATGTTTCTTCAAGACTGGTAAGCAGGCAGCTGTTAATGGTAACATTGGCCATGTAGCAACAGAGAAACTTACAAACACCTCCTTTAATATCTAATCAACATGACACTGTATGTCCTCCACTGTATGCTTCAATTTCAATAGTCTATTTTAAATATGTTCAAGTATTATGTCATTATATATGCAATAAAATGTAGAGTTGGTATACAGCACTGTGCACTTTTCAGCACTTAGATTCTTTTCTATCATGTAATACAATCAAAGAGGCATCTGATCGGCCCAAAATTCATTCCCCATCATGACAACTACCCCAAACATACAGTGTGAGTAATAAAAAACTTATGTTATAGACAAGGAGAGCAAGGAGTCCTGCAACAGATGGCCCTGATCTCAATATCATGGGGTCAGTCTGGGATCACATTAAGAGACAGAAGACACTGAGAAAGCATAAATAAGAACTGTGGCACGGCCATGAAATAAGAAAAAATAAATAAATAAATAAAACAACAAAACTTCACACGACTAATGCCATGCCTCTACACCTAAAACATCTAATCTCAACGGACATTTCAGTAACTGTTAACGAAATCCTAGACTATTTACATGCAGCCAACTGTTCATTTTCTACATTTACTTGTTTTAATTACAAACGCCTGCACACAATGACAAAGTTGATTCAAGAAGTGCACTTAACCAGCTAGCTGTGTTAGCTAGCTGGTTAAAATCTCAGCCACGAATGTCAAAGTTACCTCCAGGCTGCAACGGTGTCAGTATCCACATTTTAGCGTTGTCTGTTGCTTTTTAATGAATTAAAACCATCTGCAAGTCAGTAGGAAGACAGCAATTCAAAACTACCACTCCATTTGCAACAACTATCAACAAGGTGGACACTTTCAACGCGCCACCGAGTGACGTACAAGCTCTGCGACGCTGCTGCCTTTTCAAAATAAAAGTCACAGTCATCTCATGTCAGTGAACCTATCCCAAATTACACTACAGTATGTGATTTATGTAATAGTGTACATTTCTAGAAAGGAAAAAGGAAAAACAAAATGTCTTCAATCATGCTGGTGCCATAAAAATCTCCATTTCCAAGCACTCAAGTGGATCCCAAGTGCAAGCCTTTAATAAATGTGAGAAATATATTGTAACGCTACACCAGTGCATGAACACACATGCCTTCCTCAGTTTGTCCTGATGCACAGTGAACTGACAGGCACATATTTTGTCAAAAGTACGCCCAGCGGTCAAATATGAAGCATAGGTTGATAGGATTATCGTGATTTATCTCTTTTGGAAATAAATTCCAATCTGGGCCTTCTCCAAAGACTGAGTATTCAAATAACAACCAAAAACATAAATACATTTAACTAAATTTGATTTAATACCGTGGAAAGTATATAAAAAGACCAATGTCAAAATTTGTCACCTGATGAAATTCTTAGTTAGAGAGTCTTCTATATCTTTGTAATTATTAATTTGCCAGACCCATAGCCTTGAAACAACTCAGTATAGTTTCTCTTTTTTTGTATAACATTACTCCATCTATAACTCATACAGCAAGCGAGAAATTAGTTAGAACAATTACTAATAGATATATTTATATTTAATATCTATATGGTATAATGATAAGTAACACATATGAAACCAGAAATTAGACATATAGTTTTTACTGAATAATAAAACATGAACCAGAAATAAACCAGCCATTCAGACAAGCTCATCAACAACAAACATCAACAACACAATTTAAAAGTATGAATGATACATACAAACAGAAGTAACAGATAATCCATGTGGTAGTTATTTGCAGATTTTGTTGTAAAATCCAGCATGGTTTAGTCTGTCACAAACTTAATGTAAAAATAAAACTTGTGGCCTTTATTTATTGAATTCAAAATAAACATCACATATAGATATATTGCTTTTTTTTTTATTAATTGCTCAACTCAAAATAAAGGATCGTTGTCAGATTTCCATGGTTGGCCTGCAGCTGGTCTGAGACGGCCTCGTCCCCAGAGACACGGTAATTTATGATTGGCTCTCATCACTGCAACACTAGTGCAAGAGTCATCAGGTTTACGGATGATCTCACACCAGTCTGGATAGTCCACAGGTTTAGAACCACTGTAGGGAATGTGAAAGTTAGATCAGAGAATATATGTTGAGCACTTTTTCTGAGTGTATTTAGGTTGTGAATTTAAACTCACTGATCACAGCATCCTACTCCGAAAGGCTCCATGCAGACACACTGGTAACAGTCACTGGTAATCCAGCTGTCTCCTATCCCGTACACCTGTCCCATGTGTTCACAGCTCCCTGAAAGTTAAAAACATTATTATTGTATTATTAATAATACATAATGTAATATTATTATTGTGACATGGTGCAAGACGTACCCAGATCCTTCACTTGGGTAGAAGTGACAATACTACAATGTAAAATATACTCCATTACAAATAAAGTGTCCTGCATTCAAAAGCAGCATTTGAATACATGATTATGATTATTATTATTAACTTTATTTGTACAGCACCTTTAATGCAAAGATGCAACCCAAAGTGCTTAACAAAACAGGATTAAAAATAATGTGAGGCCAAAAAGAAAAATGAAAATAAATAACAAACAAACAAATAGATAGATGAATAAATTTAAAAATGATTATAAAACAATACCGGTAAAACCAACAGGAAAATATGAGTGAATTAAAAAGTACAGTGATCTTCCCTGGGATGTAGCAAAGTAGAAGTCTAAAGTAGTATAAAAATACAGTATAAATACCTCAAAATAGTACTTTAGTATAATACTTGAGTAAACATATTTTCCAGTACTGGATATATAAGCTTATAGGGAAGATTATGTTCACACACACACACACACGCACACACACACAGACACACAGACATATTGTACCTTTGGTGTTGAAGAAGCACTCCCCACTGTTATACACAGAAAAACATGGCACACTGCCACTCAGAAACAAGAGAGAAGCCAAGAGTACTCCTCCTGCTGTGTTTGCCATTTCTGAAAAAAAAGCCCCATAATAATAATAATAAATGCACAAATTAAAATAGATATCATAATAACCAGATGACAGCAAAGCCAGGTTGTCTTACCCGCTTTGACGTTTCCACTATGTTATACAAAAATCCTCTGTTGCTGTATGTTCTCTCAGTTCTTCTCTTTCTGCGTCTCTTGCTTTCATTCACCCTCTCGTCCCTCTCTGGCTCTCTGTGCCCCCTCTCCAGTGCCACTCTTTAAATGACGCACTTTCTCCCTGTGCTCTCAGATATTTATACTGCACCGGCACGTCTTTATCGCTGCACTCATTTCTACTTTTTTCGTTGCTATTTGTCCACCCCCTCCCTCTCATTAATTGCTGTTTTATATCTGCACACACACAAACAGACACACAAGCATTATTATTATAACGTTTGTCATGCCCTCTTGTTTTGCCCCACAGAAATTGCCCCTGAGTATACAGTGTGCACCCTTTCAGATAACATTTGTCTCAGAGGGTGCCATTTGACCCTATCACTAGATCCACTATCACTACATACAGGACAACCAGCCAGAGGCCTATTGTCACTCCCAGCAGCTGCCTGTGTGTGTACGAACATAAACATTAACCTTTGACCCCAGCTCAGCATCCAGATGCATGTAGATGTATTTTACTGTGGCATTCGAAGAAATATAATGTTTCGAAGGATATTTGAAAGAGATATTCATTCTATTGTGTTCAAACAGAGATGCTGAGGATGTTTATGATATTGTGTTTCTCTTACAACTGACTGATCATCTTACTCACTAATGCACATCAGATGATTTTACATGATTCAGTGAACTTTAATTTTCCTATTAAAAGTCTCTTTGACATGGTGTGTTTTTATGTCATTTTGTGTGTATGTTTTTTTCTGGTGCAGGGGAGGGGGCATAATATTTGAGGGCCTCTTGGTTAAATTTGAGCTTTTTTCTTTGTGTGTGCGCTGGAGGATGGGTTTCCTTTCCTTTGTGTTAAGATTCATTTGAATAAACTACCCTGAGTCCTCAGATAACATACAAACTGATACAAACACACGCGTAGATTTGTTTTTTCACTTTTGAGGAGACAGCACTGCCTAGAGGCTTGCTGAAAACTTAACCTATCCTCTGTGAACACACAATTCATGTTAGCTCACACTGGATGTATTTGCAATGACAACAAACTCATAACTTTTGTCTGAAATTACAAATCTATCCACAGACAACAGGTTTAAAGTCAGGCCTTAAAATGGTCATCAGATTTGAATATTGCTGCTCCATACACATTGTCTCCTGTTCAGATGTATTCACACACATTCAGTAGATTCCCACAGACGACTACTGTGCTACTGTTGTCACGACAGTTTTAATCCTAACAGCGGTATGTACATATTTGTATCATGACGCATCTTGAGGCAACCTTCCAGTGGCCTGATATTCACATTCCAATCTAGTTCTGAAGTACAAGTGAATGTCATTCTGTGATTCCCATTTGTTGGCTGCATTTTCATGTCATACTTTCACACAGTAACTCATTTGAATACAAAGCATATTATTTTTCACATCAATGCCGCCCATTTTCCAGCCACTGCTCCCAAAGGCTTGTGCATATTAGGATGCAACTTGTTACGATTCATTTAAAAATGGACTATTACATAATAAAATGTTCTTTAAAGAATTCATGGACTGGGAGGGAGGAAGTTTCATTAGCTAAAAGTCCAAAAGGATGTTCCCTGTATGTGAAATCCATTAATTAAAATATAAAAATAGTAACTGACGGTTGTAGTTCACCATGTCTGATGCAATGGGTCATGAATCAGGAATGTGGAGACAGTAATGAATCACTGCAGATGTTAACATGCCATCAGGCTTTATTCATGGATTCAAAGTCATTATTTGTACATTATTACTGAAAAAGTGGCAAAACAGGTTAATCAAGTTTAGCTGTAGAATAAAAATGGCAGAGTTGTAAAAGACATAAGGCTGTAGGGAGAATGAAAAAGAGGGAGTGATATGACTGACTTCTTCCTGCTCAGGTAGGGTTAGCCATTAACAGGTTTGACCATGTTATGGTTTCTGATGTCACAAACCTGTTAGGTGCCAGTAACAATGGTTGTTTGCTCATGGAGCAGGATGTACCTCCACACTTAGATCCCGTTGTAAAATAGTCTTATTGAAAAGATTATTATTGTGTGTGTTTGTGTGTGTGCACGTGCGCGCATGTGTGTGTGTTTAAAGAGAACATTAATAATTAATACACCATTGTTAAAGTTTTCCTTTTTTGAATTTATCTAAAACTCAAGCACTACCAACCTAGCACTGTACATTAAATAAGAACATAATAATAACCATTTGTTTACCATTCAAAACCATTTACCTGAACATCTGACTATGTAGACTTGTTTTGCAGCGGTGCAGCAAAAGGATCAGGAGTCAGTGCCAGACTCTGTAGGAATATGTCTGATATTTAGTTGACATCACAAAGCACAAGAACAACCGAATATCAAACATATCACACAGCCTCTGGCCAGTCAGAGCCTCAGCAGACTTTAAAAGCCTGTAGCAGAAAAGAGAGATGATGCAGTGAGAGATAAATATTGGAAACATCACACAGTCAGTGAGATTGTTTCAGACTGAATGTAGCATAGCTCCATAGAGCAGATGTAGTAAGTAAGACAGAGTAATGAAGAAGGACCTGCAAAACCTGTTAAACACAAGAGGGATACAACAGAGGAAAGGCCTTTGGGGGAGGGAGTCACTAACACAGGGAATAAGATATTCAGTTATCAGTGGTTCAATTTGCTTCAGGAAACATGGGGGTGATGGGGAAACAATGGACAGCAAAGACAAGAAGCGGAGAGGCAAGATTCATACGACGAAACACTTGGTCTCTCAGCAAATCCAACATCACATGCAAACGCAAATACAAGGATACCTACCAACTGTCTTCATCCATACCTGGTGTCCGCATGTCCTGTCAGTACCAGAGCTGGTAAACAAGAGGTTAAAATAAAAAACGGGATGAGTGTGTGTGCACAACTAACTGTTAAATGTGTGTACAAGCTCTCATCTGTGTGTATGAGTGTGTGAGCAATTCCTCAGTGGGACAGCATTTATATATGCAACCCTGTGAGTTTGGGGGGACCACCTACACACACACACACTCTGTGCCCCATGTAATTAGAGGTATATTGATCAATTGCTGTGGCCTGCAGCCTTTCCTCCCCACATTAGCCTGATCAATAGATGTGATGTTCATCCTACTGTGAGGGCCCTCTCTCTCTCTCTCTCTCACACACACACACACGCATACATGACCGCAGATGCAGAGTCAAATAACTTTGAGTTATCGCCTTTAGGGAGGGCAAACGTGAACACATGACGGTCACTTCACTAAGTCTCTAGTTTCAACCCGGTTACTATAATATTCCCTTTAAAAAATCAAATATATCAAATGATGACTATTTGAAACAAAAACATATTTTAAGGGATGCATGTTTGTATTAAACATCTATTGTCTATCCATCTATCTATGTGTGAATAGTACAACTCCAATGTCTATATAAAGGCAAGTCTGGATAATTTTCAGCCAGGTTATTGAAACATTTCCTAAATGGAAGATTTGTATAAGGGGGCCTTGACCAATACTTTTGGATATTGGGCTACCTTCGAACAGACTGATCTACACTCAAAATGATAAGAGTGTTCCCAAAACTGATTATGATCAACTGATAATTTTTTTCACCGTAGTTCTGTAAAAATCTTATGATGCTTCTTGTTTGTGTTTGGCAGTGGTAGAAAGTAATAATATAGTATAATCGTGAGGTGCTAACAATTCAACTAGACCGCATTTCAGAGGCTAATATTGTACTTTTCACTACAGTCACTACAGTCATTTCACAGCTGTTGTCACAAGATCAAGGTTTCACATACAAAATATATGATCAGCTCATAACATATGTTGCACTACCATACATTAAACTACCCAGCGGCACATAAAAAAGTTATAGCTACAGCTACAGCATAAAAGGCTGCTTACATACTAATGAATCAATTATGGTAATAATATAATAACACTGACTGTGCTCATTGCTGCCTAATGAGTACTTTCATTTTTGATACTTGAGGTACATTTTGCTACTAATACTTCTGTACTTCTAAGTAAGTGTTTTGAATACAGGACTTTTACTTGTAGTGGAGTGTTTAAGTATTAAGATGAACTCTACAGTCAAGGTGACCTCTGGCGTTCAGGATGACCTCTGCTTGTCAGAATGACTGGTAATGGTGCTGTCACTCCATCCGTGTCGTCAGTGGGGGGGTGTGGGACTCTAACATGTGCTGACTGCACATCATCAGCTGGATATGATGGTCCATGAAGAGTGCAACACTTTCAACTGTGGGTGAGTCTGGATTTTTGTTTTTAATCAGAAAGAAAAAGGTGTAGAACAGGTGTAGAACAGGTGGATCTATAAATACATTGTGAAAATACATTGCGAAAATGAGAATTTATGATTCATACAGACATCCAGTACTTGACTGTGCTATTATGTCACGTTTTCATTTACAAGCATTAAACAACATCATCCGTGAGAAACAACATACTATTTTTAACACAAAGGTACATGACACATATTGTTTAAAATCTCATCAGATTCGATGTTACATTTGGTGAACAACAGCCCTCGTTTATGACATCAGTCAGACTGACTGCCCCCCTCCCCTCCGCCGTCTCTGTATCCTCTCCTGGTATGACGCTGACCTTGTGAGCCTATTGGAGCGGAATGATAGCCTTCTGATTGCCTAATTGTGAGCCTGGGGGGAGTATTTTAATCTCTCACAGATGGAGATCAGCATGAGGCAAAGTGAGAGATGGCAGTATACAATATAAAGCAAAAATGTTTAAAAAAGGAACTTTATGTGCTTGACAAAGTACTGTTATTTTTTTTCACTTCTACGTCATTAGTCATCTCGTCCACAAAATGCAAAGCAACTCATTTGCATCTGATCTAGTCAGGGCTTCAAAGTTATTATGCTTTCCTGCCACATATTAAAGGTCCAAAGATGAAACAAGATCAAAAGGTTCAAAATTTATCTTTGAACAGGTTAATGTTAGTTTAATTTTTCATGCGATTAATTGGGAAAGTTTGACTGATGTATTCTGACACCCAGCTGCTTGTAAGGCTGCAGCACTAAAACATTCAAACACCCAAAACATCAATTTGATAATTTTGCAATTCATTCAGTCAATTCATTTTCGCATGAATGCAGGGAATATACTGTATGTGTTCAAATGCATAAATAAAATTCAAACTTATCGTTTCTGTAACCAAAGAAAAAGTTTGTGCTCTTGATAAATATAAACTGATAAGACAACAGATTATCCCCTGGATGTTAAGTTTACATCATATAACAAAATGATCATGAGGTGCATGGCTTTGGGGCTACAGTGCCGACCATGAAGCTGCAATGTCCCCAGTTTGACTCCAACTGGGGATGTTTGTTACATGTCATTCCCCATCTATCTCCCTTAGTTTCCTACACTCTCTACAGTCAAAAGCTCTAATAAAGCCATAAAAATGTCCCTAAAAATACTTACAAAAAATCTAATATAATAGATTTTAAACCTTACAGCGAGTACACCAACTAACAGAAACAGCTGTTCAGTCTAATGCAATATAATCTGCATTATATTCCTTTAATAATTATTACCTTTGTGAACACTGAATTGTTTCATTTTGTTAAGAATGAAAACCGGCTAGATCATCTCCAAGAGAAACCTTACAAAGCTGCTGTGCTAATATTATTCCTTGCATTAAAATATATACTCTGACAAATGCATTTCAAAGTGTACTGGGAGGTATTGGTCTGCAGTGTTAGTAGGTTTAAAATATGATACCACGCACAAACAAACATGCAAGCATAACATTTTATTGAAAATTCGCACTCCAACAGAAATGATGAAGCTCGATACTCAGCCAGAACACAAACTGCACAGCCAGAGTTTCACCAGGATAACAGAGTGAAGTTTATAGGTAGTGACAGACGAAGGCTTTGGGTTCTCCGATTGGTCAGTCTCTCTCTCTCTCCCTCTCTCTCTCTGTCTGTGTCTCTCTCTCTCACACACACATATACACACACACACGCACAAACCCTGAGGCAGGGTCACTAAGAAACAGACAAGGTGAACAACGATTATTCAATACCTATAACCTATACTGTGTTTTCAGCATTGGAGGCAGAGAAGTTATATAACAGATGAAATAACTTAATGAAAACTAAAGGCCAAAAAGCGTAATGGACTGCAGAAAAATACACATGAATCTGATGTGCATGTGGTGCTGCTGAACAGTGACAATGAAAAGAAACAGTGGAGGGTTTGTTCTTTTCCTGTTTCACTTATTTGTATTTCCTATTTACATGCAGTCAAATAACTGGCATGGTAACCAATAAGTGATCTGCAAACAGAGCAAAGAAAGGGAGGAGTGGCAGCTGTACTAAAGACACTATGTTGTTTGATATGATTTCTATTTCCTCTTTCTTTATGTCTCACAGTCTGCATTAATCATTACCAGGATACAAGTTAGTGGTTAAGCGTTTCACAACCTTGTGTCTTTTAAGCCCTACACCCTGACTATTGTGTACAATGTTGTTCTGTAGATTGAGCATTCTGAAATACTGATAATATCTACATCCTTAAGGTGTGTCTGTGTGTGCGGTTTTGAGTATGAGTTAATTTCATACTACCCAGCAAACACATAACCTACATAGAATATTCCCTAAAGGTTTCAGTTTGGTTACATTTTTTTACTTAGTTGCCAGCTCATTAGTTACCCAGCTGCAAAACAATCCAGTCTAATACAACAGCCCTGAAGTAAATGCAGTCTTCATGATATATATCCTATAATGTAAAAATTTGAGAAGCCTGTTTTAGAGAGGTCTTGATTCATCTGATGCGGCTCATTTTGAGGGCTATAGTTTGTAGTGGTGTTATTCTGAGGGGCATTTCTAATGTTTAGTAGACCCTTTGACATAAATGCGATGAACACAATATCAGAAACACCTCTCAATTTAACAGCAACACAAATTACAGCCTTCAAGATACAGTTGATTCCTGACGCTGGACACAGTAGCCGGGAAAACAGTCTCACACGACCCATTTCACAGCTGTTCTAGATCCTATCACATGATCTGATGAACAGACAGAGTTTCCTGATGTGGATGAGAAGTCTTCAAAGTTCTCGGAAAATAAGCAAATGGGAACACTCAAAAACCCATAATGACAAAGTGACAATAACATGTTTTTATGCCTCCATGCTGGCGACAGCATGCTTAATATTTTGTATGAATCTGCATAAACAGAGATGTAATCTGAAGCTGAGTGGCATACAACCACAAGGCAGCAATTCTAGTTTCACACTGCATGTGTCTGTAGACCTCTGCCATAAAATTCTGGTGAGGGATGGATCAGGGTAAGAATATTAACCCATTTCTAAAATTCTGAATGTTGTTGCAGACTATTCTTAGAGCTGGCTGTCCAGCAAGAGAGACTAAGAACCGAACAATCGCTCTGGCTTCCGGCTTGACAGCCTCAGCCTGCTTGGAGTTTGGACTTTGATAGCATAAACTGACAGCACTTGAGAGTATCTGCCAGGAAGAATGGGATCATCTGCCCAAATCGATTACTGAGTGTAGACTGATGGGCAAAAAATAGCAATTTTATCCATTTACCATTAAATCTACAGTTAAGTGTGTTTAAAGTAAAGGGGTCTGAATATTTTCTGAAGCCACTGTAACAATCTCCGCTTTTACCATCTATAACATTAAAATGCTGTTTACACATTAATGTGTATGTATTGGTAACAAAATGCTCTGGTAGAGGCAATTCTGCATAATGAGCACCTCTTTGTTGATATATTTAGTATCAAACAAAGAGTAAATTTAGCTGATAATACTTCTGTACTTACTGGAATATATTCTAAATCATGGTATTTCAACTTGTACTTAAGTAAAGTACTTGAGTACTTCCTTCAACACTGTTGGTATGAAAAGGACTGTAGAGGACTTTGCACTTACATGACTTACATGAAATATTAGATCTCTCAAACCATAGCTGACCAAATCTGACCAAAAGAGAGATAAATGATCATTAATGACAATTTATTTTACTGGAAAATATTTTTTATTCAACTTAAACTTAAAGTGAGTACATTATTGACAAGATAGTGTAGAGCTATGACCCCCCTTTTTTTTAAAAAAAACAATCAGTTCATAACTGTGTATTTATTTTCTTTGTGCCATAAATCTAAACTGAACAGTCACAGACATTGTTGCTGCTGAGTGAGTGACTGGACAGACAACATGAAACCAAGCAGGTGGCAGAGGAGAAGCTGGGTAGGTTCATGTACAGTAGGAACCTGCAGCTCCACCCAGGTAACATCTCTCCTCTCTTTAGTCAATGATTTCTGACATTGCCTTTCAGTTACCACATATATGAGTGAACTCTTCAGCCCAGCCACCATAAAATATCTGTTTATTACAAAGCATTTTACACCAGTATACAGACGCAGGCATGTACAAACAAAACAAACACAAGAGCATGTGTCCTACTCCAAAATGTGTCTTCATTTCTCTTTATTTGGTTGCATAAAAACACGAAGCAATTTGTTCACATTCCAGTAGTTGAGTATAGTCCTACTTTAGGCTCTTCACCACTGTCTCACATGAGTCATCAACCCAATAAAGCTTAATGCTGAACTCTGTCTGTAATGTATCAAAAACAGTTTCTTTAAGAAATGATTGTTGTAGGGGTTTTGTACAACACAGGTCATAATTCATCATCTCTTCTTAGGGGCCTCTGCCTTTGCTTTTTCTTGTTTAGGGGCCTCTGCCTTTGCTTTTTCTTGTTTAGGGGCCTCTGCCTTTGCTTCTTCTTGTTTAGGGGCCTCAGCCTTTGCTTCTTCTTGTTTAGGGGCCTCAGCCTTTGCCTCCTCTTGTTTAGGGGCCTCCGCCTTTGCTTCTTCTTGTTTAGGGGCCTCAGCCTGTGCTTCTTCTTGTTTAGGGGCCTCTGCCTTTGCCTCCTCTTGTTTAGGGGCTTCTGCCTTTGCTTCTTCTGGTTTAGGGGCCTCTGCCTTTGCCTCCTCTTGTTTAGGGGCTTCTGCCTTTGCTTCTTCTGGTTTAGGGGCCTCTGCCTTTGCCTCCTCTTGTTTAGGGGCTTCTGCCTTTGCTTCTTCTGGTTTATCAATCTCGTCTTTGCCACACAATGAGCTTTAAGAGAAAGTTCAATAATAGAAAATGTAGTAAATGCATAGAAATCATTCTGGACACTACAGATAAACATATTTATATATGCATATGTTTTAAAAGCCCAATAAATTAGTAACCATACCTTGCTGCGTTTGATCCTTTTTTCAAAAAGTCACACAGTGGGTTCCGGGCTGCTAGTTTCTGTTTCAGCGTTTCTATTTCTGTTTTCCAGGTGGCTGTCTCCTTATCGGTTTCAGCTGCATTATCATGTGCCAGGAGACATTTTAAGTGTTTTACAAATTAAAAGCAAGGTTAGAGAAAGACAAATAAATTGACATGCATTTGAAGAAAAAAAAAGGAGAAAGTTGCTCTGTCTCTTCTCTCAGTTAATGAATACACAACACCTTTGGACAGTGTGGCCACTAAAATATCACTCACCTTTTAGATTATTGAATTCTGTCTCAGCGGAGGCCACCACATCTTTTAAAGTTTTCTGCAAGTGGAAAAGAGAATCTCAGCAACACAAACCTGAGTCTGTTAGAGAGATGTCTTCTCTACATAGATCAACATGGATGTTAGTTGCAGGATCCTGTAACACAACTTCAATTCAAAAAACTTCTTTTTTTAATTCCACAGCAAATATTTGCACACTTCAGTCATAAGACTGTATCTGTACACAACACAGTTTTTGTGTATGTGCCAGTGTTACATCATCAAGCCTAAGTCGGTCTTTATATTCTTCCTCCTTTGACATGTCTTCCCCTCATTTAGCTTTTCTTCTTTTACTTTATCGATTCCTTTCACATTATCATATTTTCTGTGTCCTAAAAGATTCTTTTTATGGTGATGTTTTCCTCAGATGTTCTGAGGAGCACTGAGGAATCAATTTACTCCACTGGGAAACCACTAAATCAACTTTGTATAAACTGCTCATAAAAGGGAGTAAATGTGTGAAAATGATGATGGAGATACAAATTCAGATTTTTCATGAAAACCATGTAGGTTTTCAGGGCCTCTACATTTCTGACTGCTCTCTATGGTTCCCCCACAGTATGAGTGTCGGTGGTCATCTTGGTACTTGACACCACAGAAAAGGAAAATGTATTTTCAGTGGTGCACATTTTCATGGATTTATTGCTACTTCAAAACAGCATAGTGTGCAAAAAATATGAAGAGAAAAATCTCAATATTTTACTACAGGAGCCACCACAAAGGGGATGGGTGCACTACCTCCTAACCAGGTTAAACAGGTTTTGTGTTTGTTTTGTTTTTTTTAACTTGTGCAAGAGACTGTGACAAAGTTTATTCTAATAGTTATGAAGAGCTAGAAAGTGGAAAGAGGCTGCAATAATAAATGAATTTTGCATTTGGTTCTCATATTTAACCCTTTCCCCCTCACCTGGCCTCAAGGTTAAGTTCCTCTACATCCAGTTTCAATCCCCTCCGAGGTCACACAACCTGTTTCCCTGGGCAAACATAGATCCCGCATAATTTACACATGGGACCAGCATCCATACCATCATCTTTCATTCTCTCCCCACCTGGCCTCCCAGACAGACGTCCACATCACCCTTCGCCTTGTCCGCCTTGGTCTGGACCATGTTCACTTCTTCCTCCAGAATCTTGTGGTCACTCTGAGTCTTATCCAGCAGGAGCTGCGCCTCTGCCTCCTCCCTCTGAAACTCCCCCAGCATGTCGTAGGTCACCCGCAGCTTGATATTCTGAAACTTGCCCCGTCTGTCCTCTCTGTCCTGCTCCTTTCTGCGTAATCTCATGAACCCCAGCAGAGCGACACTCGCCATTATTGTCAACGGGAGCAACACCACCACTTTCATTGTTCTTTCGGGAGCCGCGACTCTTCTTCGTGTGAGGTGTCTGCTCTAGAGGATGGACGCCCGTGCTTCCTCCAACAAGGTGTGTCACAGCATAGCTTCTTTGACTTCCATGTGGGACTCAAGAGTCAAAGCCTGAACACGGAGCTGCTCTCCGCGTCGCCCCGGTTACACCTCTCTGCGCTTCCCGAATCACTTCCACTCAATCAGGCTCGGAGGCCGACTCACCTGCGCCTCCGGTTTGCATATTCATGAGCGTGCCCGGCCTGAGCTGCGGGGCGCTGGGATGACCTGGCACGACAAACACGCCCTTTTCCTGTATGGCTGCCAAAAGGAGACTGGTTGGCCCTGCTGAACACCTGTTGAACCTACGTCAAACGTGACTGTAGGTGAGCAGGACAGTTTCTGTTTGTGTGTGTGTGTGTGTGTGTGTGTGTGTGTGTGTGTGTGTGTGTGTTGTAGTGTCTTAAGTTCCATATGTTATGTGACTTCCTGGGTCTGGTACATTCAGTTAGGGGCCCTAGGTCATGGACATGGGAGATGAGTGCTTCTTTGTCTTAGGAAATGAGGTCCATGTAGATATGGACCATATATCTTGTCTCAGCTTCATGACAAAAACCAACCTATATAAGTAGTTAGAGCTGATATTCAGAGGAGATTCATACTGGCTTCAACTCCTCTCTCAGGCAGTCCATGGCGCTTGATCTGATGCTGGACTTCTTTGTAATAAACCTCTTTATATACAAGCAAGACGGTGTCATAAACAACGGTGTTATTTATTCTCTATAATGATCTCATGTTAACACTGAATACAGCTCTCTAAAACTCATAAAACTGTCAAACTACTAATTAATTTATTATGACATACGAAAGAGCACATTTTAAATTTAGAGCAGCCCGATATTCCCTGTTTAATAATCATTTTCTCCTATTAAGTCGTCTCAGATAGAAGTGGCAGTGAGTCCTGCATTCAAAATGTTACTGAAGCATTAGCAACCAAATCACAAATAACATTCTCATGTGATATTATTATACATTTTGTATTATTGGATTGGATGATTATTGATACATACACATGTAAGCAGCATGTTAATGATGTTGGTTGGGGTTTTTTTAAGTAAACTAGTTTATACACTGTTGGGCAGTTAAATCTGTAGCCGTGCATCAGTTGACAAGATGATAATTATTGTTTTGTTTGTGAAATCTTAACGTTAACCTAGATATTAAATATATGTAGTACAGTAAAATAATTACTATTATTCCCCCCTATGAATGTAATTGAACAGACTTATAAAGTAGCAAGGAAATGGCAACAGTCAAAGTAGCCAACATCAAAACTGAACTTAAATAGGCTACAATAGGCAGGAAGTAGTTTCTTTTTTATTTTATTATTGTTTATGGAGTACCCTGACCTCACCCAATGTCAGCTATGATTGGCTGCTGTATTATAAAGTTTGAACAATGATTAACAAGAGGGGTTGAAGTTCGTTCACATTTGTGCTTTTTTAATGCTCAGCCTCCTTTCCTTTTCACTTTTTTATTTTTAATCACAACTGTGATATTCAAGATATTCAATGGAGGCAACACGATCGTGATGCAAATACATTCAACCTGTTTATAAGTACGTGCCTGATAATAGAGAGTCTGAGGAGGAAATAAAGTGGATCGTCACGCCCAGCTTGTTGAGCAGGTGGAGCAGGTGACAGACACAATAACCACGGTCACAACGACGGAAGGAGCCAGAGGGGACACGCGTAAGCGGCGTCTGGAGAGACGATACCCGGAATGCACGACAAGTGATCGGCAGCAGTCTCCACAAGCTGTCCCCGCGTTGATCCAGTCTTTCATTGTCTCGACCAAGATGAAGTTAGCGTTGGCTGTACTGTGCCTGAGCGTGGCTGTGATGGTTGTAATGGTTTTCCAAGCCGTGCGTCAGGAGCTGAACCTGCGCCACCTGAAAACCCGCATGTTGGAGAACTCGGCGGAGGTCAAGAGGAAAGAGGAAGCCATCATCGAGGCGAAAGGTAAAATTCAGGAGGTAAAGACAAAGCTGGAGTCTGTCAACACCAAGATGGATGAGCTGAAGAAGAAGAAGGTAGAAACTGAAAAATCAACACAGGAGCATGATCAAAGTCTGCAGAACTGTAACTCAGAGAAGGTAAGGGACATACACACACACCTACACACCTGCACACGTATAACATTGCCTATGTGAACCTGGATTGACAGGATCAGCTTGTTTGTCAGTGTCCTGTTTCAAATGTTTGATTTATGCTTGTTTTGAACCTGCTTTCTTCTTCTCTTTTGACCTGTCCCCTTGATTAGGCAGATATTGAGAAAAAGAAGACGAGCACGACAGAGGCCTTGAACAAACTCAAAGGTAAGGGAGCCTTTGTTATACCTCTGGTCTGGTGATATCACCTCTGGGTGGGTAGGTAAAGGTGTGCGTCTGCACAAATGTCGCAAGAGAGCAAGAGAACGAGACACAACCATAATGTGTCTCTACACATCTTAATGGCCGGGATGAGCTGCTGAGATCTGTCAGTCTAACCCTAACCCTAACCCAGACACCAGGATTGCAGGAATAACTGTCTTGTTTTTCATTTAGACTTAAAAACAGTGGAACGACATGTGACTACATTTGCATATTGCTCACCCTAGCTGATTTATATCTGAGCTTTGGAGCGCCAGTACCAACAGTCATTCAAATTTTTGCACCTTAATAATTTGAAAAGCCTGTATTTGGACATTGTCTTTTTTTTTTTTTACAGTGTCTGGAGTAACATTTGGTTCTCTCTGTTGTGCTCTGTAATTTTCTCAGCTGATCACGAAGAGGCTAAAAAGAAGGCAGAGGGGGAGATTCAAACCTTGAAACAAGAGATTTTGGATAGAGACAAAGCTATTTGTGCCTTTGCAGATACAACAAAGGAGGAAGCACGGTAAGATGTGAAACAACTGCTTGCCTAATCAAGAATAAGAGTATCACTTATATCACATTGCAGAGCAGCTCCATCTAATAGAGTCAGCTTTATCTTGTGAGGACTTTGCACATTGAATTAACTTTTTTCTTTTTTTTTTTGTTAATTTCACAGGAAGCTGTGTGGAATCACTGAAACTCCAAAATAAAGTCAACTCAGAAACATTCAACATTGACTGAGAACTTTTTAAAAAAGAAGCATGCCATGCATACAAGAAAACATTTTTGTAATATCACTGATGTGATTATAGCTCCGCTAGTGTTTTATGAGAAAGTTAGATTTATATCGATTTATGAAGACTGTCTGTGCATCTTTTCATAGGACAAACAGTGTGTGGGGAAATATGTTGCAACGTTTTCTATCATTTTTCTTTTTTTTATGGGATTGTGTGGTTGGTTGGATTTAGTGTGGCTTTTTGTCTCTGTAAAATACTTTGACACATACTTGTGATTACAGGTTTCACAGATGCCTGAACTTGGCTGTTACTTAGAGTTGTTAGCAAAAACAGCTTCCACTGATTGAATCAGTAAAGCTACATTGTTAAGCACCTGAACCAGCCTGCCTGATGCATATGCAGTCTGTGTTCTGGTGCCCTGGCCCATAATGAAATCTGAGTGACTACCAGCAACTGGAAAACTACATGATCATCGCTTTAATCTCTGATAACTTGTGTGTGGAATCATTTGTTAACCAAACATACCACATTCAGGGGAACAATAAAATGTATGCTTCATGGAAACATCACATTATGTCACATAATGGAGTGAGGAAGAGATCAGTTGAATAAACACTCACTCAGAATAAATGGCAAGTGACATGCAGATAAACATATCCAGCACTTTCAAACATTATAACTATTAAAAAGCCACCATCTAATATTTCACTATGGAATCTGATTTATACACAATAAAATCTTACCTGGCTCACAAGCTTCCTGGTGTTTTCTCCTGATTTACAGGTCTGTTTGTATTGCAGGGCCATAGCCAATGTACTTTAAATTAAACTGGAATGCAAAACTAATGTGCACAAATACATGGCACATTATGTCGACCTGTCTGTCATGTAATCTTCTCTTATTTGATAGGAGAATCAGAACAGTTCAATGACCTGTTCCTCTACCCCCACCTAGTGCCCATCAAAGGACTAACCGACCGTCTCCTTGCAATTTTCCATTACATTTGCAGTGAGCTACTTAATGTTCATACTTTACCTCCCTTTTCCTGCCTTACCTTTTCAGCTTAATCTACAAACTTTCGGTTTTGTAGTCTTGGTGCAGCCAGTCTGTCTGAACCCACAAAAGCTGGCCTGTAAAATGCTATGAAATGAGTAAATGAGTAAATAATATTCTGGAAATGTATGTTACTGAGGTGCAATTTTGAGAGTAAAGGTTCAGACAGAACAAAAGCTAAAAATGTTTGTGTGTAACTGTATTTTCCTTTTTATAAGATGTTAAATGTAGTATTTTGTTTGCATTTTGTTTAAATAATTGTCGATTAGCATTTTACTTGCTCTGCAGCTCTTACAATTTTTACGTCTCTGCGCTGGAAACAGCTGCGGCCAGAGGCATTATGTTTTCAGATTGTCCATCCATCTATTGCGTTCTCGTAAACGCAAAATGTCAAAGGAATTTCTTAATATTCAGCACAAATGTTCATTTGGACTCAGGGGCTGACTGATTAGATTTTGGTGGTCAAAAGTCTAACTTCAAGGTCACTGTGACCTCACAAAACACATTTTTGGCAATGATTCAAGAATTCACTTTTTGAAAATTCACTTTTTAAAAAACTCACTTCTCTTTACCAGCATGGAAACAGTCAACAATCTCACATCCAAAATGCACTGATGCAAACAAAAGACCCGAAACACATTTCATGATCAATAACACAATAACCTCACATATTACCTGTATGGCTTCAGCTACAGTACATTATAGTACGTGTTACAGAAATTAATCAGACATAATATGCTTTAGTAGAATTTATTTTCTTAAAGTAAAACAATACAAAACAGATTTGTACTGTATACGTGAATGTTTCCTAATCCTTCATGTATGCAGATATAAAAATATATAAATACACAACAGTGCTGGTTTGATCACACTCTTGTCTGCATGTGAATCCAAGTTCTCATCCACATACCTCCTCTTTTGCAATACATGTGGAGATCTTTGTGCATGCCTGATCCATCCTTTGCAATCTTCTGCAGAAATGTGATTGTAACTTATCAGGTCGACGAGGAATTCCTCTAGAGGGTTGGGTTTTTCTCTAGATGTACACACAGCAGTCTAATTTACAGTGATGTTGTATTATGTTTGTGTTTGAATGTTTTTATGTAAAAAAAAAAAAAAAAAAAAAGATAGTGATGAATGTTTGGGATTTTTTCTTTAGAAATATCATCATAGATAAACAAACAATCATCAAAATTGTTGCTAGTTAATTTTCCGTCAATCAATCGAAAAATCAATTACTCAACTCATCATTTCAGCTGTAGAGCACTGGTTAGTGTCAGGGGGAACTGAGATAACAATAAAAAAAACTGACCTGCATCAGGCCATGGTTATACCCCATTAATTAACCTGTTCATACAAACTAAATAGTAACGTGTCACCTTGTAAAAATTGTTGCAAATCGATTCGTACATATTAATAAAGTTTTGCAAAAATAATGTTGGTTGCCAATGGGAACCTGGTTGTTACGGGAAACAGCCAATCACAACGAGGTGTAAAGCACATGATCCGTATGACGCAATGGCTGGAATCCCTCATGCCGGAAGTTGGCAGGGGCTCCACGGGGCTGATCTGATGACACATGAAAGTCACCGGTGTGTTACAGCGGGACGGTTTTTAAACATGCTCACGGTGGATTATAAAGCATCCCAGTGTTGACCGCAGCGACAGTAGTTTGTCACGGTTCAGGCTGACGTTAGCTAGCAAACCCTATCTACAGCGGTTTGCTGCCGTTACATTACACATCAGTGCTCAGCTCTGACAGAGAGCGTCCGAACAAGCTTTTCCATTGTACCCTCATTATCTGAAACAGAGTACAGATGGCAAGGAGCCTTGGTAGGTTACTCAAAGGCTTCCGGAGCCTCATTTCTCCCCCAGCCATGAGGACTCAACTTAGTTACCCGACTGCCTGCGTGTCAGTCAGGACCATGGTGGTAGGTAGAAAGAACTGTTGTGATGAAAGTGCTGGAAATGACTGGTCTGATCTTTGTGAATGGAGGTTTTATCCGTGTACTCGGTGGCTCCACTCTCCTTTCTTTCCTTCCAGGTGTTTCTCAGTTGTAATAATGTGATTATCCTTTTCCAAAGCAGAATACAGGTAAAAATGGCCAGCGAGTATGGAAATAATTGTTAGTTGCAGCCCCAATACAATGTAAAGCACTGGTGTGTTTGTGCATTCCTGTACAAACACATGGGACATCAAGGGAAACTGAAAACATAACAGTCAAATCAATATTGGCAAATACTCACACTCAAGTGTGAGTTGAAATAATTTCATAGAACCTAAAGGTTTAAAAAAAAATGTCTATGTATAGTTATACCACCATCATTTAGTGAAAATGTACATTTCACTGTATTGTTTACTCTTTCTACCCATATTTTATGAATGAACTCTAAGGGATGGGCAACATATATTACATTTTATTTTGATAATCTTATATATGAAATAATGCTTGATTTTATGGAGAGGTTTTTGTAATGTTTTGCCCATCCCATTTAAAAACACAAGGGGGCAGAATATTATAACACAGAATATTATAACACATTTTCAATAATACTGTTTTTGACAGAATTAAATACTTGATAAACCACAGTATTTTCACACTGATCGAAATATCTTGTAAATCCTGTAGTGTAATAAAGCAGTCCAGGTTTTTTATTTGCAGCTGTGCTCCTGTAAGTTAATGTAAGTTTAAATAAAATATTTTTACATAATCCTCTCACATATCCTGTTTGACACCTTCTGCATTTCCCTCTTGGGTAGGCGCTGCCTTCGCTCTTTTCCTCCAAGCCCCGGGACTTCAGCCTGCCTAACTCCTCGTGGGGCTCAGAAATGATGCGGTTGTATGAGCATTACAACAGCCAGTGTGAGGTGGAGACAGAGGGAGGAGAGACACAGAGAGGGCCTTGGCAGAGACTGCCAAGCTACAATCGATCCCTCAAGTATGCTACAGGTACAGGTGCATGCTGTGACTGCAATGTTTGTCTGTTTTTTGCTTGTTTGTTTTATTGATGAAATGGAGAAAGCATAGTGGTGGATCTTTTTGGCTGTAATTAAGGGGTCCAGCCTTTCAGTCTAAACTGCATTGTATTTTATTTAAACCACCATAAAGTGGGAAATAGGCATGTGCTGAATAAACATTTCAGTAATAAATATCAGAATATATAATGTAAAAACTATGTTCACCTGTTCATATTTTTTATCTTGATATGTCCTTATATTGATTGTCTCTAACTCTGTTGGTGTAAAAGAGAAGTACATATACTGTATGTACACTGGTTTGACTCGTGGATGCGATAATCTCATATTGTGATTTGTTTTCGTGCTGGTGAACATTTTCACCCTGTAACACAGTACACTTTTACTATACATTAAGAAGCATTAAATCTTAAAATATAAATATTTTTCATACCCTACAACCCCTTCCTCCACCTGCATTTATTATGTATTTATTTCCTGGGCTGGTCTGTTAGCTGCTGACTGTTCACTTGTGTATTTTTCCATCAGGTGGAGTATATCTGAGTAAGGTTATCCAGTCAAAAGCTCGACTTTTTACCCGCAACATCAGAGAGTCAGGGGCAGCCTTTGAATATGTTCTGTTTGTTAACAAAGAGGAGCAGAGGTGTGTGTGCATTTTCCAGGCTGGACACCTACTGGAGGGGCCGCCAGGGTGAGCAAACTGTTGCAAGTTGCATATAGATGACTGTGGTTGTATTTTTACATACCACTTCCACTTGACTGTACTCCACACTGAAAACGACTCAGAAATATTACCCTGTACACATTTTCACATTTTACTCCATCTATACTGTCAGCTTTCCAATAAATGCAAAATGCCAAAAATAAAAAATACATGAAAAAAAGTAATCACGTCTTTAAATGGGACAGTTTTAAAGCTTCAAAACTTATCAAAACTACACTTTCAAACTTTAGATTTGAGGTCTAACTGACATGTGTTTTTCCAGACATGTCCATGGGGGGGCAATAGCCACCATGATTGATACCGTGACAGGAACTCATGCTACTATACTCTCTGGACCTGTTATGACTGCCAACCTCAACGTCAACTACCGCAGGTACAAGAAAAATATATTTTTATCAATATGCAACAATGAATTAGTTGTATAAAAAATTATGAATGAATAATAAATTTAAAAATATAAATGGATACATTTTGTATTTAGTCACGATTGTAATCTAACTGAATAAATCTTTGTGGCCCAAGATGACGGTTTAAATACACACCAAATTGTGAAATAACCTACTTGAAATTCTAGTTTATAGTTCAGTTTTCTGTGTGTTAGGGTGCGTGTAGTCTCATTTGTTTACTTGAAACACATTTGGCCATGTGCAGGTGCTGCAGAGCCTCTGCACAAGACTTCATGCACAGTACAGTAGACGAGACACAAGCATTAGCCAGAGTTGGTATAGTTTACAATGACACTGAGTGAAGTCACATAGATAATTTAATGTGCATAGTAAATAGTCAGCTCAGTGATCTCTGTAATTGTAACAACAGTGTTTGCCTCATAATGTCAGCTTAAATGTTCTGGTTCACTCACTGTGATGAGCCATGGATTGTAAGACATTTGCTTTGGGCCATTCAAAGACTGTGAAGTGCTCTCCTTAACCCAGATATCAAAATAATAATCTTAATAATATTGATAATAGTGATGCCACTAGATGTATCAGAAAGCAGTGCATTAGTGCAAACACATCTTCACACTGTATGAGGATTATCATTCATGGTTGGTTTGCTCCAACAAATAATTGTCTTGTCTTAAGCCCCATCCCGCTGGGAAGTACAGTGTTGATTGAATCCACTCTGGATACACAAGAAGGCAGAAAAATATTTATTTCGTGTAAAGTGACCAGCAACAATGGCTCCAAACTGCACACAGAAGCAACAGGTAATGTACATTTTTATGCACACAACTTGTCTGATGGAACATGTCTGTAAAGCTTGTAGTTAGTCACATATCTGCTCTTCAACTATCTGTACAGTCATTGACCTTTTGTTTATGACTTTTTTCATGCTTCTTTTTCAGCACTCTTCCTGTCAATCAATGTCAGCCATCTACTAGGGGGAGGGTGACACAAACGCACCAACCTAACACCTGCCCAAATACTGTCAACAAGCTGAGGCCTCTTTGTGTGTGTGTGTGTGTGTGTGTGTGTGTGTGTGTGTGTGTGTGTGTGTGTGTGTGTGTGTGTGTGTGTGTGTGTGTGTGTGTGTGTGTGTGTGTGTGTGTGTGTGTGTGTGTGTGCGCGCCTCTCTGTGTGTGTCTGTGGGCTTGTTTTACATCATTCTTGGGGTCAACAACTGGGAGCCCACTATACTTGTAGGGTCTGAAAGCTTTGTGGGGACCAAAATGCTGGACTATTCAAGTTTAAATGGCTGTTTTAGGGTTAGTACTTGAGGTTAAGGTAATGGGCTAGAGAATGCATTATTTCAATGACCCCACAAACATAGGTGTTCAAGAATGTGTGTGTGTGTGTGTGTGTGTGTGTGTGAATGTGTGAATGTGTGAGTGTGCGAGTGTATCATTTTTTGCAGTATTTTTGGGAGCGTGTACTTATGTGCCAGGGGATTGAAGAGATCATTTCTCTAACTTCTTCCACTTTTTATCATATCCTAATAATCAAACATCTCTGTATTTTATCACAAACAGATTTGTGAAGAACTTTACTTAACTACCTCTGCTTAGTGTTACTAACACATCAACTTAACATTATTTATTGAACCAAATGTTAAGGTTTATTTATTGTAACTTTGACAATAGTATTGATGGTTTTATGTAACATTGGGGATTTTGAGAGTAAGGTAACTGCTTAAAATGTACTGTACATCAGTATTTTGTTTCCTCCAATAAAGCCTTACCTAAGGGTACTGTATAAATTATACAAACTGTGTATTTATTTGTTTGTCAGCAAGTGAAAAGACAAAAGACAGGCTCCACGGTATAGAAGAGCAGCACCTGGACAGAAGATGAAAGAAAAAAAAAAAAAAAAAAAAAACTACTGTGGGAACCTCTGCAACAGTGTAGGGATGAACTTTCTGAATGTCATTTCCATTGTAGAAACACTGAGTCAAATATTTGGATTAAATTTAAGATTCCCTGATTTTTAATTTTTTTTTAAACTTTGCTCTTTATTATTTTAATGTTTTAATTTCAGAGTACACAAGTTAATGTAATGTAAGTAATGTAAGTTTTTTTAAAATATTGTAGATGGACCATGTCATAAGGTTTAATTGACACATACCAATATTGTTACAATATTGATAAAAGTCAAGATTTTGTACAAAAAATATGGAAATTGCTTGAGGAAAGCAGAATGTGATGTGCTGCTTTTTGTCCGTCTGTAATTTTTGCACTTTTAATTTGCACATTTGAATTTAGATGTTCAGATGTGGATTGTTAACTGCTGTCCCACTATGTGGTGGATGTGGTCATATTTAAATATTAGGTATGCATTTGCATGCCATGAGAATATCATGATATACAATGAAGACAAGAGGGGTTTAGACCCAAAATCATCACGATAGATTTCGTCCTCTTGTTCATGGTCTGGTTTGTTTCACTCAGTCTTACAGTTGTGAACGTGTCTCTACAGTCAACTGTGCTACTGAGGCATGCCACAGTATGCCATAATAAGTAACACTGTCCACATCACAGAGATCTGTGCTGCTTTGGCAGCTACTGCAGATCATGCAGTATGCCTATCACAGACATCTGAGAGCATATAGAACACGGTTGGTATGGGTTGACATGTTGGCAGGGGGTAGAAAAAAACACAAACCTCGCAGCTTAAAACTGCCACTCCACAGCTCTGGAACAAAAAAATAAAATTACCTAAAGGGGAAATATGTGAGTTTATGACACTGTTTCATTTTGCAAACTGAACAACAAAATGTATGTTTTGTTTTGTCACAATGCTGCCCACAAACATCAAATATGGTAATGAATTCTGTTGGATTCAAGCAAAATGTAAAAAGGAGCTTAAAATCTTGGCAGAGTCTTATTAATTGCTCCTCTTATCTTTATATTTTTGATAAAAACTTCTCTTGTATTTGACATACAGCTTATATTACTTTCATTTCTTTTGTATGTTTTTTTTTTTTTTTTTTTTTTTTTTTAAAGTAAATGTCCAATAAGTGCTGATTAATGGCTGAAATTAATGTGACAGTTTCAGTCTGACAGTATCCATTTTAAAGTCAGCAAAGCGATGCTTATTAGCAGGTGGTGCCGAGTGAGTTTTTATGAGTAAATAGTTGGTCACAAATATACAAACCCTGCATGCATTTAATGTCACATCTTGCACAGTTTGGTCTGATGTGTGGTTTTTCAGTGTATGGGCTCATCACAGCACAGGCCTGGTGGTCTTCTGAGGGCCCCTCACACTTTAACCTCAGAAAAGTGCAGATGGAAATGCTGCCTGAGTTTCTAAAAACTTTTGGTGTGTGTGTGTGTGTGTGTGTGTGTGTGTGTGTGTGTGTGTTGAGTGACGGATGCAGGACAAACGAAGACCAGCAGTTATTTTTTTCTTATCCCTGAATAGTCATGTGGTCAAGTTGGGTTTGAGGAAGCGGTGGGGAGTATGGGGGTGGGGGTGGGGTGGGGGGGGCAGAATAGGGGCAGTTGTTTTCAACTTTCAGTTACAACCACGTGCAACAACCTCTGACCACTGTATCGCTTCCAGAATGGATTTTTACTTTAGATATTGACCTAAAAGTACAACTTTGAAAACTTAATAACCGATTTGACTTGTAATCAATAAACAAAGAATCCTGTCAAAAGTGTAAGCACCTGACAGGCTGGTGAAGAGTCTGTAGGGAATTCACTATTTTTTAATCTGGGTTGAGGCAAGTATTACTGTAGGTAGAGGACTATCTGAATGGACATCATGAAAGTAATACTATGGGTCCATTTCTTTAACAGAATAGGTCTAGTGCTCTGTGCTGACACAGTTATCAATTAGTCACTTGACAGAAAACCAAGTCAAAATACTAAGAACGTTTTGTTTACAGCATTTTATATATGATGATTTACGAGTGTTTTGACTGTTGGTCAAACAAAATGAGCAGTTAAGAGAAATGGGCTCTGGTAACTTGCAATGGGCAGAATGTTAATGTTTTTATGCCTCTGTGCCGGCGACAGCCAGGGCTGGAGGCATATTGTACCTACGTACATCCCATTCTCGAGGACACAATATCTCAGTAACGCCTTGACTGAACTTCTTCAAATTTGGCACATTTACAGCATTTACTTTTTACATTTTACATTTACTTGGACTCAAGGATGAACTGATTAGATTGGAGTGGTCAAAGGTCGAAGGTCAAGGTGAGCATGACCTCACAAAACACTTTTTAGCCATTACTCAAGACTTCACACAGAAATAATGACAAAATTACAAATTGTTAATATTTTATATGACTCTAGATAAACAGGGATGTAATCTGAAACTAGTCTGGAGGCACACAACCGCAAGGCGTTAATTCTAGTTTAAAGTAGTTTTAGATTTAATTAACTAATTAAAAGACTACTAATTGGTAATCATACTGGATTTGTCCTCTCCATTTGTGGACCCATATGGTCGTCAACACTTTTCACTACAAAAGAGATGCTGATCCTGAGGCATAATAGCTGTGGATTCTTTTATTGTTGTCTCAACAGCCTGGCGTATTGCCGCAGTGGAATAAGTATTCAGATCTCTATGTAAGTGAAAGTTGCACTGCCACACAGTAACAATACAAATCTGTAAGAATTCATATTATGTTCTTCAGCAGCAGATAAATGTAGTGGAGTTAAAAAACAGATTAGTATTTGCTTCTGAAGTAGGCTGCATGCAGCAGAAAATGAAAGTACTCATGTTAAGTATCTCAAAACTGTAGCCTACTAAAGTACAATACCTGACTAGTGGTGGGATGTCAATGAATACCTACATTTATTCAAGTGTTGTACTTGAAATACATATCTGAGGTACTTGTACTTTAAGTTTTCTCAGTTTATTCTACTTTATACATATACTTCACTACAATTCAGAGGAAATTTTAGTTTTTTTAACTCCATGCCTTTATTTTGATAGTTACTAGCTACTTGACAAAATAAAATCTTACATAATAAAACACAGTGAGCAAATGAAATCTGATGCATTACATCTGATTAAACAAACCAGCGGTGTAAAAAAAAAAATGCTAAAATTTGTTCCAACTCCAACATCTAAAACAGTTACACACTATTGCACATTTGTGCATCTCTAAGTACATTTCACTAAAGTTCAGTCCTAACATTTTCAATATAGGATTTATACTTGTAAAGGGGTGTTTTTACAGTGTGATGTCTGTACATTGGATGTGAATGCTGCCTCCAGCATATCATCATCTTATCTGGACCCAGCGCCATGTCTTAGAGAAGGATTTACCACAATGATGTAAACCGAGAAGACATATCGATTATTCATTGTTTTCTTTGTGGCTGCAGTTGTTTTAATCATACCTCAGTACAAATGGGGCATCCATAGCAACAATTACTAAAATAACAGCACTGCGTATGTTGCATGTAAAGAGCCCTGCAGGTGGGTCTAACAAGCAACTAAAATTATACAAACATATGAAGAGGGATTGTATTTAAGTGGCCTGTGTCATGTTCCCTATAACAGTGAATAAGCCAAACCTGCTCTGGGATTGAATGTGTCCTCTGTCCATTGTATTTTCTCCATTAGTGTGGAGGAAATTTGTGGCAGCCACATGGGATTATATTTCTCAACTGAGCGCTGCAAAGCAAAACCCGATCCGCTGCTATTACGTAACAGCCGGTGACATAACTCTCTCCAGCCCGGGATGGCCAGGGCTCACGGAGAGAGCGGGGAGGAGGGGCGGGGGGGTACCGGGGACGCACGGCTTGTGTACGGCCGGCCGGTCCAGCTGCACTCGCTCCTCTCTGCTGCTGCCTCGGGGTGGGTGGGTGGGTGGGGGGGGGGCGAATTAAATTATTTCAAAAACATTCACCCAAGAGGAGGAGGACAGAGAGGGCAAGAAGAAGATGACGGCCGAGTTCTGGGACCCGCTGTAAGGACGGGGAGGAGGCGAGATGGCAGTGCATGTTTTCAAATGCCTGCGCCGGCCCGGGCGCTAGAGCGACCGACAGGTAGTATGAGCTGACGCGTCAAATGGCGGCAGGTGGAGTTCAAACCCGACTGACTTAGCAGGCATCTGCGGTTTGCGTCTGTGTGTTTGCAGGAGAGGTGAGTGTGTGAGAGTGTAGGACCACCCACTGTTCTGACGAGAGAGTTATGGAATATGAAGAGCCCGACGTGCCCCCCACTGACACCCCCATCAAAAGAGGTAAGAGGATCCATCACTGAGGTTGTACTCTGCAGATTACATGTGTTGGCCATTTGAACTGTCATTCCTGTCCAAGTAACTTGTTTAGTTTAATCTTTATGTTTTCTAGTTTTATTTTGTGTCTTTACACAAAGCAGACCTTGCTCTTATCTCCCAGCATGCCATTCTTTATTCTAGTTTGCTCGCCTTGCCTGCACCAGCTGCCTCTATCTCTGTCTCCCCAGTCACCGTGTTCACTATTATCTTCTTTCCCTTCACTCTCATCCATCTTTACCCCATTAACCCTCCTCATCCCTTTCACTGGGGTGTGGTTAAGGTGCTGTGAGTGGGTAAGAATGGCAGTAAGCCGTAGTAATCCTCGGGGATTAGGTCTTATTTTTGCTTCTGCTTTTGGTCAATGCTTTTCTATTCAAAGCCTCTCCGTGGCTAAAATCAAACCATCGGCAGTCGCTGGAGATAAGACACCTTGTCCCTTTGCCACAGAGACCCTCTGCACACCTTTCCTACTACTCTCATAGCACAGAGACACAGTTTGCTTGAGTTTACTCTTGCAACAAGGATGAGTATTTGAACAACCCTGTCACTCAGTTTAAAGGATGTGAGGTACTTATGTCTTTTTATTTCCCATATGGATTTGTACCTGTTACTCAAATAAACATAGGAGGATCACAGCTGAAACATGCTCCATTCAAAGTCAAAGACCTGCAATGTCAATTTTACTTAAATGAACAGTTCATCAACACCAATGATATGGAGCCATGCACATAGTTTAGTTTTATTTTCACTGGTTTTGAAGCTATCAGCCACTGAGACTTCTGCTATTTCTTAAAGCATTGAAAGTTTTCTTACCAAAAAAAAAAAAAAAAAACCTCAAGAGTGATGTCTTTCCAGAAACAATTTCCTGTAACCTAAATAACGTGCAAACCTCACTTTCAACAGTTTCTATTTGGAAATATTTCTAATCAAAGGTTAAAACTTGCAACAGCGTGGTTGACTGGAAAGTAGGGTAGGTAATCTACTTACATTCCACATCTATTTTTTATTTAAAGTGATGTCTATTGTCCTTAAGCTCTTAAATCACTCTCATTATAAAGAGACAGATTGACGGGGAGGGTAAGAGTGAGAACAGACATCACATATTTATTACAAATATACTATATGTTACGTGATGGACACAAATGTGTGCAAAGATCTTATTTATATCATCAAGGGACAGCAGTTTGAGAATTTTAAGCGGAATATAATCAAGATAGAAAGACGAGTAATCGTTAATAGTTTGTATTCAGGTTTACACTATGTAGTGTCAAGGCTTGTTTTTTTAAACTGGCTTTCAGTGCAAGTACATGCTCAATTGCACTGCAGGCAAAAATAGACTTTTTTTCTTAGACCTCACTGTCCCACCTTGGCTCTGCGGAACTCATGCTATGTAGCCACATGTTGTTCAAACCCACAGAATTATATTAGAAATTCTCATGAAGGGGGCACTCTCGTAGCATAGAGTAATACCATATCAAGGCTGAGTCCTTGCCAAGGCGTCCCGGGTTTGAATCCAGCCAGGGCCCTTTGCTGCATGTCATCCCCTCTCTCTCTCCCCAGCCTTACCTCGACTGTCCTTTTCTTTTTAGCTTATGAGTCGTCTGTGAAGCACTTTGAGCTGCACTAATCTGTATGAAAAGTGCTATAAAAATAAAGTTTGACTGATTGATTGATTACCCCTCTGCTGTGACTGAGCAGGTTAAAGGTTTTTGTGAAAATGCAACAGCAGCTAATTGATCAGGTACTGGAACCGCTGCAATGGTGTTTTAATCTGGTTAAAGTGGAGTTTCAGTGTGGTTGTACTATTTTTCATAGTGCTGAGATGGCTCATCTTAAGGTAACGAGTGTCTTGGTTTTAGTGGCTGATGTGGGTGTCTTCTCGT